>NC_057933.1:14581334-15281334 GCF_018555375.3 Anguilla rostrata | reverse complement strand
GAGAAACTTCATCTTGTCCTTTTCCCCGAGGCGCCTGCCAGCTCACAGGGTGTCCCCACAAAACGGAGGCCATTACGTGTGCCGACGACGCCGTCGGGGAGAAATTGAGTTATAACCAGGGCAGCCTCCCACACAGCGCTGTAAACACACCCGTTAATATTTCATCACTTACCAGTTCTGCTGCTCAATGGCGTCCAGCAAACAGGGTGCAGAAATGCAAAAATTAGCTCACTTCATTGTAAGATGTTGTTGTTGATTAATTAAATTACACACCATTGGACATGAGTTTAAAAGGCAAACTATTAAAAGGAAACTAAAATGAATTTCTTGTGTTCCACACAAAAAAAAAATAAATGAAAAAATCAAGAGATCGCAAAAAAAAGAGGTGACCCACAACACAAAAGTGAACCTGCTGTACAGTGCAGTGCCCTACAGTGGCCACAATTTTGTGCCAAACATATACTGTTATCAGTTAATGCAGTGGCACATCATATAAAATAGCTGGGGTAAAGATTGAAAGGAAAAAAACCTTCTGTTCTAAAGAAACACAGCTAGTTTGGTTCGCTGGTTATTATGTACATGGTCAGTACTTGCATTACGGGAGGGTCACCCGTGTTGAGAGGCTGTGATCCAGAACTCAGTTTTCAGATGGAAGGATTGAACCTGCACCCACTCAAAGAGAAAGCTTGACAGGGCAGAAGATGGGGGCGTCCTTGACTAGCAAATTTATAACCTTCTGGCAAAAAGGTTTCTCCCGAGTTAATGCCTTAATGCTTTTTCAAGCTATTTGCACCTTCGCTCAATACAAAATTGATTTTTTGATCGCTTTACTAGTAAATTCCGTCTGGAGAAGACATCTAATTTGTTTGAGCAAATAAATCACCAATTCTGTTTGAGTAACTGTACATAAATCATTTCAGGCTTATGGTTGTTCTCTTACAAGGCCTAATATATCAGTAGTGTCTTTACAGAGAAACACATTTTCCAAGCAATCATTCAATTCCAGTGAAAAATTCAACTTGTAACATTAGACCTTTCGTTTGTTGGTATTGAACATTTTGAGAACAGAAAAGAACTAAGAAACTACTTTTCTATTTTGTGTCTTTTCTTCGAGTCTCTTTCTAGCTGAAGATGGCACTGATAAAACCCAGGTCAGTCACCCTGTGGCTTCCCACACTTCCTCTTCACAGTACTTTGAATGCCGATTGAGTGGGTGAAACCAGACTCATGAATATCTGTTCAGTTCAGTTTCTAGAGGGAATGCAGTGTAGGGCACTGAAGCGCTTTAAAATTTCATCCAGAGCAGTATTCCCTTTTGAGGCTGTGAGGTCTGTGGTCTAGAAGAGCTGGGACCTGTGAGTAAGTGGTGGAGACAGGCTCTGTGTGTGTGTGTGTGTGTATGTATTCATGTGTGTTTGGTGTGTGTGCGTGCATGTGTGTTTGGTGTGTGTTTGTCTGCATGTGTTTGGTGTGTGTCTCGGTGTGTGTGTGATTGTGTTGTGTGTGTGTGTGTGTGTGTGTGTGTGAATGTGTGTTGTTTACTTTTACACACTGGAGAGCTTTGTGATAATGAAACCTCTGAGAATATGAAGCTTTTGAGAGTGAAATCAGTGCGATTGCCTCCACATTGGTCTCAGGGTCCCTTTACACACAAGCTGTGTGTGTAGCCCCTGCGCACATGAGCTGAGTAGAAACACACATACACACACTCTGGCTGGGTGAAAATGGACACTTGTAAGCTGGACGTACTCAACACTTAGCAGAATTCTGTGAGGTGAAGCTTCACATTTGCTATTTGTGTAACTCCAGTATATGGGCCAGAGTCAATGTGTACAAGACCTGAAACTCTGGCAATTAAAATAACTAGTTCAAACAGGGGCTGTTGAATATGCTGTTGGAGATCCCTCAGGACACACATCAGCAGGGTGATGGAAGAGGTGTCTGTAATGGAGTGTGTGAGTTTGTTTGTCTCTATGTGTGTGTGTGTGTGTGTGTGTGTTTGTTTTCTGCTTATTTTTAGCTGAGGCAGGGGTGTTTTAGCCTCAACTGTGACATTTTCAAGTGAACTGTGAAATCTCAGCCTTGAGAGAAAGCATTTGAGGTGTGATAATAACACTGCAAATGCACCATTCAGGACTGGAGGGGAAACAGACAGCCAAAAGAGTGGAAAACAGAATGGCAACCATGAATCCAAGGTATCCAGGTGGGCTATCCCGCCTTGCTGTAGCAAGGGATGGGACATGATGGTATACCTGTGTGCATACAGTTGTATGCAAAAGTTTGGGAACCCCAGCACTGTCACAGTTCCCTCCCTAATATAAAAGGGTAAAGGGTACAATGGTTGTTCCTTTGATGGCACTGCCCCAGTGACAAGCCCTATGTACCTTATAGCTACAAATTTTTTACATTTTTTTCTGATATTGTGGTGTATGTTACAAAGTGTATGTTACAATTAATCTTTAAGTGAACATGGTAAAAAGTTAAACATGACGTATTTCTGCTAATTTAATGCATGATTACTACTTATTTGCATAATTACCTAATGTTATTTAAAATGACATGAGGTCAAGTCAACTTCCATTCATTTAATGATTTGTTGTTGCATAGACTTTCACCAGATGCTCCCAAACTCCACTCACCTGTTTACTCTGTGACCTTGGTAGATTTTATACCTGGATTTTATATCTGGAACTGTATGGGGTCTGCAGCTATAATGTATTTCCACTGGCCTTCTGCCATGGTCTGCCAAGAAAAACCTGTGGACAAAGGTTCAGAATCACACAACGACTGCTTTCACAATATCACATACACCATACTAAAAACACAGAGATGCCAAAGAATTGGTACGCCTACGAATATGACATTCACCCTGAATGCAGTATGCACTCTCTTAGATTCTAAGTGGTTCTGACTTTATGTCAACTGTAACCAACCCACTTCCAACAGAGGCAAGATCAGAGAGCTGCTCCATCCCCTTGCCTGTTGCCACCTTATCCCCGGATCGTAATATGTTAATTACCTGCGGCTCAAACAGGGAAAAATAAGTACTGGAGGTCGTGAGCGTGGCAGGTGAGTTTAATGAAGTGGAAAGAGACTGACTTCACAGCTCAGTCTGATCACAGTGGGTGTCTGATGGCTGCTCTTAGAAGGTAATTACAGCTGTAATTCCCTGCATCCTTGCTGATGCACACATTGCCTGTGAGGTCATTCCGTTTGTGCTCTGAGTAACGAGAGATTTTCATGGCGGAAAAAAAGTTTCCCTGTGCACATCTGCCGCCACGGCGATTAATGAACCAAAAACAGGTCTCAGGTCAAGTATTAAGAGCGGCTATTCTTTGACACATCATTTCACACACATGAAAGACCCTTGAAGAGAAATGATTACCATACCTCTCTTTAGTCAAAGTGAGAGAGGAGACCAGTTAAAAAACAGAACACATGCGCTATCTAGTGGTAAAGTATGGTACGGTCATACCAATTACAGAGTGAGCCTCTTGCCTGGGATTAAAAGCACTGAAACAGTAATACACCAACACGGCTGATCGAATGCTGGCGACCGGTTAGATGAATGTGATGTCAGAGAGTTCTTGGAGGTCAAGGTGATCTTGTGATTTTGACACAATTAGAGTTAAATGTGCCTTGTTGGGATGAAAAAAATTTCCTTTTGTGAAAGAAAGGCAGGGCAGGATGAAGTTGGGAGGGCAGAACCTGAGAGAGGTGGCTTTAATTCTGTCCTCTACCTCTTCTTCAGTAACCCAATTTTCCCTAATTTGATCCGCACTGCAGCAGCAATGGGCCACTTCCTGTTTGACTGCACAAACAAGCTCCCTATTTAGTGACACAAGATGATGGTGGACAGTTGAGATGGGACAGTGTGTATGTGCATGTGTGTGTGTGTGTGTGTGTGTGTGTCTGTGTGTGTGCTTGTTCAAGATCATTGTTTGTTAAACACAGCTTTAAAAAGCAAATTACCTGTTGTTAAACTGCATTATTATTGATGTCATTGTAACATAATGACTTTAATGCTTCAATATTTCTACAACAGCAGTGCCTGTGATTATAATGGTACAAATCTGGAATTTTTGGCATTTAATACAGCTTCCCTATTAAACTCCACCCACCTTCGGTTTACACCACTACCACTTCCTGTTTTTATCCAAATACAAATACAAATAATGTTTTAGTTGAATAAATACAGATACAAATACGAATAGTGGCATCTCCCGCCATACCTATTTTCTATACAGGGCTTCCAAAAGTATATACACAGTTCAGATCATGCCATTGAATTTTAGTCCTGACATTTGCTACTGTTTGAGATTGTGCTGAACACAGTAAGCAAAATAAACTAGTAAATCCTATTCTTGAAAGATCAAGGTCTCCCAGCTACTTCCACCAGGAGTCACTGTTGTCAAGGTGAAGAGGTATACAGTATACAAGTCTAAGGATGAGGAAGAAAGAGCCAAACTTGTGGTACTGTACACTCCTCATATTTGTTTAATTCTCCAATCAGTGAATGAGGTGGCACACATCCGGCACTCGGGGAAAGAACACACCTGTTGGAGCATGGTTGTTTTTACGGAACCCAATCCACAATTAATGGATTTCGGTAATCAAGTGTGGCAAACCAAACAATCTTGTTTGCAAGATATTGCAATTAATATGGAATAATGCAATGGAAAAACAGTTATAAAAACACAGAGAAAAGCATTAATCAGAAGTAATATTCAACCAAAAAAAAAAAAGAAAAACCCATTAAAATATGAACTAATGCTAATTGAGTAGTTTAGTGAAAATAACTTTTTCTTTAGACTAAGTAGAACGTAGTGGGTTCCAAAAGTAGTGGATGTTCCTATGTCTGATACCTTCACTGAGGAGCAACACTGGGGGTGGTCAGATTTAAAATAAAATAAAATAAAAAAAAAACTCCCCTGAGGCCTTTTTCTACCCCTCTTTAGCAGGGTTCACACATCCTGTGGGACATCAAGAGACTCTGACTCTGCTGGAGTTTTATAGCGCTCATTTGAACCGAGGGTGGTCTATCAGGGGGGTCATCCGTGTTCTTGGGATAGATGGAATTAGATCCCTGGGCACCTGAAGCCCTAAGGGGTTAAGGGTACTGTGGGCTACTGTGTCACAGCAGGGTAGAATCTCTGACCCTCAGGGTCCCGCATGTCCCATCATACCTTAGGCAAGGCCAGTTAAACCATGAATCAGCTGCACATCTCCAACTGTTTTATTTCCCCCCCAAGAGGGAGTTTGGGGCAGGTTCCCCACGGTTTGTGACAAGGCTGTTACCCACCATCCTGCTCCCCACAAAGAGCCGTGGCCACAGGCACGCACGCAACTCAAAACGCTTCTTATTTAGTTAAGTGCCCTGACCGGAGTGTACTTAAGGAGAGTTGCGCTGCACTCCCCATTGATTGGTCCACTGCATTATTTAGTATTTGTAGGTGTGGGTGCGCGAGGAAGCGGCAGCCATCTTCAGAGATCTGTTTGTGGATAAGAACGCCGGGGATGAAAGACATGCGGCGAGCTGAGCCTGCGCCGCTCTGGTGTGAGACGCTCTCGTTTTGAGCCGCTCGCTAATCTGATCCGACCGAGCCCGCCGCGTGCCACGGCCACCGCGATACTCGGGCTGCGATGCGATACTGGGGAGCAGACCGTACTTACGTGATAGGCTTCTAGTAATCCCTCCGTGGCCACTTACGCAAGTCATCGAGACATCCCTGACCACAACGGCATATCTTCTCTTACAAACGGAAAGAATGTTCTTTCTCTGAAACGGCTTTCTCTGAAACGGCAAAACAGCCCTGCAAGTGAAAGCTCGCTATCTTCTCTCTGTGAACAGTATTACGTTCGTGTGCCCAGTTCTGATGTAATTCCTCCTAACATTCAGATATCTAACTATGCTGGATGCTCTATGATGCATTTCAGCCATAATTATTGCATTAGCCATTAAGAGCAACTTTATGTACAATCCTATACTTCCTATTGATGTTTAGGCTTCAAAACAATCACCTACATATTATTTATAAGAGGATGTTTATGATGGCCATGGAAGAGCCATTCTATGGCATCATTTTACTGTCTTTTCCCACTAAACTGCATATCTATATGTTACCATCATTGCAGATTTATCAATGTCACCAAGTTCAGTAAAAAATTAATAGATTTTTCTTGATTGATTTATGCAGCCCAAAGAAAGAAGCACTTGTTGGAACGAACCCATAATTTTAGTCAGCTCTTTTTTTTTTTTTTTTTTTTGGCTGTTACAACAAACCTGCTTCACTCTTGGGAATTGGAAAGGAGAGATCCTGGTCCAAAGGCACATTGCTGAAATGCAGTACCTCCTGCCAGGAACATGAGCGCCTCTTTTCATTTTAAGGGCACAAATAGCCTAACCCAACAGTATTGCCATCGCTTAAAAGGCAAAGTTCATTCTGCATTGTTCAAATTTTGAGGAATGAGGAAACTTGAGCTGGAATGTATAACAAGTAATCTCAGAGTGCCGATTCTGTGGAACACGTTTTAATTCATAAATTTAAAAAAGAGATGTTGCATCTGAAATGTTCTCAGTCCCTTCTGGACTGTACTACATCATAGTTCTATATCAGTTTATCAACTCAGGTGTATTTTCTGTGTTAAAGGAAAAAAAAACCCAAATGAACTCGTTTATAGAAAGAGATTTGAGGATGTTTCTAATCCTCAAATGTGGTGTTATGTTACATGAACAAGCCACATGCTCCTTCAGTAATTGTTTCTATGTAAGAGTCGTGTTTAATGGTTTTGAATTTTTCATTAAACCAGGTAGGGAACAGGATAGGACGTGTGTTAATTTAATCTGTTTCCCATTTCTGTTTGCCTTAATTCATCATTTTTCTTCTTTGCATTCTTCCCAACTGTGATCTTTGGGAAGATTACCAGCATTCTTTGCGACTGTGATCTTTGATATGTGTGAGAGACCTCTGCCGGTTACTTTACCAGAGCTGGCTCAGCCTCTCACCACTACATAAATTCCTTTTGTGAGTTTGGAGTCCTTGAATATGCCATTTGGTGTTTATGGAGCACCTATCACTTTTCAGAACCTCATGAGGCGTTTACTGATAGGATGTCATGTGCAGCGCCTCTTGGGACAAATATCTGAGATATGTATACATATGTTAAATGTTCTGAAACAAATCTAATAAGATGTTTTGTCTCTCAGTGGAGGGAAATGTTAATTAAAAGGAAATATGTTTGTGTCGACAGTCAATTAGCAAATTCTGTTACTGCAAAATATGGGTCAGTCAATTTGTTATTTAAATCTTGCCATTTAATAATTGTAAATTAAATGAATATGTAATGAAGTGCCATTCTGTGTCTGTGTGTGTGCCTGCATGTGTGTGTGATTGTGTGCATGTGCATGCGTGCGTGTATGTGTTTGTGTGTATGTGTGTATGTCAGTTTGCGAGTGAGTTGTCAAGAATGAAAGCAAGAAAGAAACAGGTGCATGTAGTGTTATATACATGTCACATAAAATGTATCTGTATTACCCAATGATGAAGGTGGTTGAGCAATAAAATTAATACTAAAATTGCTCCTATTTAGGCCTTGTAGTAGACAAGCTACACATGCTAGTTCAGTGCTGTGGTTGTCTGTATTTTTTTCTTTTTTTGTCTTGGTGTCCTCTGTTCCAGTAGAAGATTACTTCCTTCCACATTCACAAGGATCGTATCTATGTGAGTGTAACATACCTGATATGTATCTTCCACTTATCTCTTCTCCTGCGCTCTACGGTACATTGCACTATTAGCGTAATGCTGCGTAGTAAAACCAGCAGTCAGAATGCATTTTCCTTCGCTGACAGATCCGGGTGGATTTAAGGCCAGGGTTCCTCCGGTTACCATCACATTATCTCCAATGTCTAACAACTCTCCGGGTACCACAGTCTATCAGTGAGAGGTATTCCTCTCGCTTGTATTGCTGTGCAGCCTGTCGTGTGTACAATAGTAACTGGATTGTGAGTATGAGTCACTGCAATAGGGCACATGCTTCAGCTGGATAATGAATGACACAGCACAGTGGTGACTCACAGTGGTGGCACAACTGGATATTCAAAACTGGAGAGAAAAGGGGGGAGAATATATAATAAATAAATAAGATATAAGCATTGTGCCTGAAACAGTGTGGTGACACTATATCAATGTTAATATGATGTAATGTGCTATTCAAAGAATACACTGGCTAGTTTCCTCAGCCATGCTCCTCATCAGTGCTGCTGCATAAAACAATGATCTGTGAATCTGTCGCACTGCTGTGTAACAAGAGAGCTAACTAATGCTAAAAAGGTCAAGCAGACTGGCACAAGTATTCACATTTTAGCATACATTTTTCACCAATGCGTTCAAAATGCAACAGCTTTATTTATTTATTTATTTATTGCCACATTTGCAACTTTTTTGGAGTTAAATGGCTATCGATACATTCTAAATATTTGTTGTGAAGAAAATTGACAAAACTTTCCAAGAAGAAAATGTTCTATATTTATGTTTTACACTGGAATATTCTGTTTCATTTTCCACTTTGGAACAGAGAGTTAGATGCAAATGAATGCTGGATGCTGAATGGAGGCTAATCTAATCTATTCAATCTATTCATTCAGAACACAGAGGTGTTTAGTTTTTACATAGGAAAAAAGAAACTTCAAAACCAGTGCTGAATCAGTGTGCAGTCATGTTCCCACTTGAAACTTTATTGCGTACCTGCCCATATACCGAGCCCGTGCGCATATTCAATGAGTATTTACACTAATTATTAAGATAGCTGGCTCACGTGAAATGGCCTGAAGCGCATTTCCAGTGCTTTTGACTGTCAGAATTAGAGTTCAATGGTTAAAATAATAATTGATCATATTGCAGATAATATGGATTAAAAAAAAAACCAAAACAAAACCATTGGAGGGGTTCTTTTGACCAAAGCGTCAGTCAAGCTTATCGCTTGGTTCTGCAGTGTCAATGAATGAATGAGGCCCTGTTTTTTCCTACAAGGCAAAGACTGTGCTACCGCTGCTGGTACTGTACGTGTTTAAATAATTACCATAGCTGTTCCTGCTACTACTACTGCTGCTGTTGTAACTGCTACTACCACTACTACTACTACTACTACTACTACAAAAAATCAACAGCAAATAATAATAATAATAATAATAATAATAATAATCACAACCCTTGAACTATGTGCTTGGAAATCATAAGGAGATAAGAGAGGCAAGAGCTGAACTGCCACTAAAGCATGCTTGGTATACAGTACATACCGATCCTACTCAACAGCAATACTTTGCCAGGGCATGAACAAAGGTTATATCAGTTTACCAAGAGTGTTCCAGGGCAAATGATGGTTAAGTCTGGAATGCACTGGTGAAAATCAAGCGAAAGCCATCATGCAGCCCTGAAAAACCGCAGCGAAGGTGTGAGGACACGTGAATTCCTGTAGTAAGCTGGGCTTTGCATGAAAAGCTTTCTAATATAGGGGTGATGAGTTAAGCGTGGCAATTTGGGGTTTTTTGCTGGTGCCACTCCTAAAGTCCCATGATTGCTGACTTTCTCTAAGGCCTTCACTCAACACAGCATCTCTGTAAACAAATGAGTGGTGATGCACCCTGTTGAAAGCATCCGCTTTCATGAGCTCTAAGGAGACACAGAGGTACAGTTCAAGAGGCCAAATCTTTAAAAAGCCAACTTATATTTGGAATTTCAATATCTAATTTTTTCTCTTCCCTTAGAGAAAGGGGCAGTCCGAACGTTGTATAAAAGCTGCCACACACTAGCAAGATGGCTGCTGTAAGTGAAAGTGTTAACAGTGCTATACATTTGACCCAGCCCACTGGAGCAGGCAAGTTTTAATTTGCAGTGCTGGCAACATCAAAAGAGCGTTCTTCGAGCAGACGGAAAATTATTATTCATTGAAAACTGCGGCAGGTTTTCTGACTGCTCATCTGAAACAGGCGCTCATCGTTGAGACTTGAGAGTGATTATTTGACATTCTGAGTGCATCCTGCTCCTGCTCTGACTTTGACTACAGAGGGCCCTCCCGTGTGCCTCGCTCCCTGACCCGCTGCTGTTAACCGTTTCAAAATCCTGTCAAGTGCATCCCTGTGAATATGATGGCGAACCCCCTTTAATGAGATTTAGCTGTGAAAAACAGTTACAAATTAGCCAGTTAAAAGCTCATGTTATCTCAGCTGCAACACTAGCTGAGGGCTCCACTGGACATGCCCTCCAAGGCAAAATGCACCATTAAAATTAATGAACAGATAATCTTGCTGATATTAATTAATAAGCCTTCTTTTTTTAATGTGTCCGCCACTTACTGTCTAAAAGGCTAATCTACATAATAGAGAAAAAGATTTTGAGAAAAGTTAGTGATATGTTCCACACAATATAAAAATGACAGTTAAGGGTTAGTTGCTTGTGAGGAACCTGCTTTACATTTGAAAATACAAATGGTACCATAATACCTGCATAAAAACAAGGCTCAGTTTCTTTGAAAAAGATGTACTAAAACATGCTTTGATGGTTTATTAATGGCTTCTATGCCTTTCATTCCTACTGTGAAAGTTTTCCTATGTAGAATGATAAGTCAAATACCACGCAAAATAGAGTCCTTTCAAAATCCCAACGAACAGCCAAAATACTGCACAAGAAATGAACTGGCACGGAGAGGATCTCAATAGAGAGAACTGAAATAAATTAGGCAGTTCCAGCATGTGATAGTGATTCAGCTGGCTTTCACACTGTGTACTGCACTTTGAATAAGCTGTGAGGAAACTGGTATCCACCGCCTCGGGTGACATTTTGGGTCTAGGGTGGCATCTTGCAGAGAGACAGGATGAGGCACTTTGAGGAGGAGGAGGAGTACTCTCTCACAGTGTGTATTTTGGGTACAGGGACACAGCTGGAGCAGGTCTCTCTTCCCAGCATGACTGTGAAGGCTGTTTCTGCTCCTTCGTTCGGAGCAGGGTGGGTGATTCACAGGCACCGGTATGCGGTTCAGTAGCCCTTCAGTGAGACAGAGCCCAGTGAGGGAATGCAGGGAGCTCCTACATAATGACTGTCAGCAGGGGAGGCTCTGTTGGAGGATTAGGCAGGCGCATGAATTAGAGGCTGCATTAATTGCAAGCCTTGTGCCATTAAGAGGGCCCCCAGTGATGGAGGGCCAGAGGCTCCACACAGACTGCTGCACAACCTGTGTGTGTGTGTGTGATATGAAAGCAGTGGATATGTGCTCAGAGCACATTGGCAGGCACTTTTTTGCATTGTGTGTATGTGTGTGTCTGTATTGTGTATGTGTGTGTGTGTGTGTGCGCGCATGTGCACTGTATTGTGTGTGTGTCAGTGTATTGTGTTTGTGTGTGTGAGTGTGTGTGTATGCATGTATGTATTATGTGTGTGTGTGTGTACTGTATTGTGTGTGTGTGTGTGAGTGAGTTCTTACATGCGCGAGCGGTGACAGCCGATAATCTTTGAAGGGACAGTAATGTGTATGAGGGCAAACAAGGTAGGTGTACAAATAAGTGTTTCCTCAAGTGTGGGAGTGTCTGTGTACACATGGGGGCGGGGTACAGTAATCTCTGACTCTATATCACAGCCAATCCTGGACATCTGTCAATGGACTCCACAGCGCTGAGCTGTCCAAATTCACAGGCAAGCCCGTGAAAAGAATTTCCTGTCATTCTTCCATTCATTGCCTTTTCAGATATTTAATGTACCTGATGCTCACTTGAGATTGAAATTTTGTCAGGGATTTGATTGCTTATGTCATGCAGCTGATTTTATGGTTTTGTTGCTTTTGCTTGACTTATTATATTTAAATAATGCAACCCTACATTTTATCTGTCATGACCTTTCAGAAGTTCACAACTTTTAGCTCCATTCGCATCAAGGGCCGAGTCCCTGTTTTATACTTCCACCAGCCACATCTTTACTGCACCGTGCCAAGCATTGGAGAATCATGCTACCTCATCCAGCAGCTAATAAAACATTCAGTTCAACAGCTATACATTTATGGCTCTGAGTAGCCTGTTCTGTAGAATTTCAGCATTAATATCGAGAAGCATTGCATCATTTCACACACTGTGGTGTGGCTACAGTATATAGACATACTGTATATAAAAAATTACATGTTAACTTTGTAAGTAAGTAAGTAAGTAAGTAAGTAACTTTTATTTATATAGCGCCTCTCACAGACAGAGTCACAAAGTGCTTCACAATTAAAACTAATTAAAAGATTACTTTTTTTTTCTTTGCTGTTCATTTGACTGAATAAGGGATGTGAGACAGGCAGGAGCTAAAGCCCTGCTGGGTACAGAGACAGCACACCAAGAGGAGCTGACAAGCAGAGGTCTGTCCCACCTGCAGCAGATACATGGGGCTTTAATTGCACGACTGTTCTCGCAAATTGTTTTCTTATACTGCTGTGATACATACACCAATACCAGGAATAACCGACACTGTCATTCATTTACGTCTCCGTGATAAGTTCATATTAATGTTTGCACCTTGCTATATGCAGGTGGACGTAAAGCCAGCGGCTACGCTAACCGATATAACGGCACAAATCTTCATCTTGGAATAACGATGCTCTACTTTAATCATTATTACATAAAAAGGAGTGGACAAACTGTTGTTTTTTAAATCGCCCGCTTAAAGACTGTTATAAAGACTTCTTTTCCCCCCATTCTCTGGCAGTGTTTGCTCAGAAAGCAGCACCCTTTATCGCGGCTATCTACAGTGCTGGCCGGGGCGGCCGCTGACAGCTCCCTGTGTACAGTTTGATGGAGATAAGGGCCGGGCTGTATAAATACCACACAAACGGCAGTAAAGTGGGCCCGGAGGAAGGCGGTATTGTACCTCCAGCACAATGGCCTCATTCTTCGCCCCGCGCAGAATAATACCGCGCTCCTCGGGCCTGGTGGCACAGGAAAGGCCCGAGCGGGAGGTACCGCGGGGTCCCCACGACTACGCCCCGAAACACTCCGGGGAGTTCCCCCGAACCCGAGCTTTATTTACCCTTTTCCATTTGTCACATAACAGACACGAGAGGAGAATTACAAAAAGAGAAAGAAAAGCACAGGGGGGTTTTGCCCTGGAACAATGACTTAGCACCACCCAAACATAACAGTTACGTCCAACACCCTGACGTGACTTATTGGCTGCGAGCACCCTTTCTCAAGGCCTCCTCTACTGTATCGGTTGTCGCTGAATGATTGAGCCTCCTGGTCTCTGTGAAGTCCAGTATTTTCCACACAAGAAAGCAGGGAGGAGCAGGGCGGAGGAGATGAGAAGGAGCCTGCTTTTCACGGATGGTTTGGCTGGGAAACCTGATCCTACACACGCTATGTGGACCAGTACCTCCTCAGGACCCAAGCCCACATAGCACTATGATGAGTATCTTCAAACGGCATTATGAAGCGGTTTGCTTTTGAAGTATCAAACCACATTTGATACTGTACATCTCATTGGCATTATTATGGTTACTGTTCTGCAACAGACCTTTAAGGTACTTTTTATTGCTGCCTCCTCCACTGATATCAATGTTTTATAAAACTCTTAAATTGTGGATAGTTAATTAAGTCACGTTCAGACTGTGACGTGTTCCCAAATTTCCCTTCTAACGACAGGTCTCTTAGTCCAGTCTAGGTTAAGCAGAGGCCTTCTGATAATGAGTGAATGTTGTTTCAGACTCCCAATGAATGAAGACAAATGCAATCAAATTGGCGAGACGGCAGAGCAGTAAGAGAAATCCTGATGGATCCCAGCACACCGGCGTTGGCCATGTTTCTGTGTTTCTCCATTTCTCAGATGGCCACTGCATGCTTGGGCTCCTTCGAGCAACGCACTCTGTATACAAGCCTCCAGATCCATTTTTAATGTGCAATCAGAGAGTTGTGGGTTCGTTCGTCACAATCCCTGGTCCATTGTGTCGCGGCACCAAACAAACTACTTACAAGTGAGCAGGTTCTTTATTTGTCATTCATTAAAATTACAGTGCAACAGGCAAGGTAACATTATCCAGGGGCATTATCCAGGTATCCATTCCATCTGCGTTCAAGGGCCTGCGCTATACATAGGGTGACAACAGACGCGTTTTATTTTTAATACAGCCCGGAGAATATGGCTTCTCTGTACACGGCATGGCTGACGAAGGGAATGGTGACAAACTGCTAAATGGCATTTCCTTAAAAAAAGAAAGTTGCTGAACTTAGTGCTTAACAAACGGCTGGCCACAGGGAGGAGGAAGTGCAATTCTTAAGATGCAGGATAAAGAGAGCAGTGGCTAGTGGAAATACACACCAGTGACTTGGCTCCTGACTCAAATAGGATAAATGTGTAAACTTTAAACAAGTCGTGACCAATCACGTATTACATCACACTGCTTTAAACCATAAAAAACATAAGGCAAAGAGAACTTTCATTTTTAACTAGAAAGCAGTTGCACAACATAAAACGGCAAATTCCTTGTCTCAAAATGTCAAAATCAAGTGAGCATCATTTAGATTCTTGATAACCACCGATCTGTTTTTCAAATCTGGTCACAGTTGGTTCCAATTTTTTGAACTGAGGAATGCGACATGACCTTATATTCTCTTTGCTCTGAAGTAATCCCAACACTGAGGTGCAGTATGTTTCAGGTAGCATACTGCACTGCTCTAGCTTCAAGAAAAACACACTGGAGTTTCCTTTATTCCCATCCTCACTCACCAAACTCTGCTCTTCCTCAGGGCTGGCCGCTCCCATGATGAAGGTGCAAATGAATGCTGCTGCTGCTGCTTCAGTGAGAGTGCGAAGCAGCTCTTCACACAGCTAATGAATGGGACTCCTCTTTCCCCCTCAGCAATTAGCAATGTATTTTAATAGCCTAACATTCTCTGTCCTACCACACTGGCTTCTCTTTCTCTTATCCTTGTGGTCTACACAGATTTGATAGGGAGGTACAGGCCTAAAGAGTGGTTTGCGTGTGTTGTAGGGAAACACACAGATGGCACTCTCAAGAGTGAGTGTAGAGTGCTGTCTCATACTCATACTCATCCTGGAGTGCTTTTCTCTGTTATACATTTTTTATACATTTACTAACTAAACAGGGTTGAGTTGAGCATGTTTTATTCTTTATTGATTCTTCAGTTTACATGTGTTGGACACTAAAACGTGATTGTCATCATAGGAAATTCTAGTTCACCATTCTTTCCCTTCTTCCACTACACTCCCAACCCAATTGCTCTGAACTCCAATAATATAATATGCTCTAGCTTACTTAGAGGCTGCGCCCTTGTTGGTTTCAACAGCCACATTCCCAATTAGTTTTTTAGCACACATCTACACATTCATGTATGCTCAGATACACACACACACACACTCCTCTTCCTATTGAATGGCTACACCATGTGTCACTTAAATACCCAACATGACAAAACCAGCAATTATAATTCCAAGCTGATGGTCAATGACCTGAGCTACTGTGGAACATACTCTCAGTGTATCACGAGAGATGTCACCTGACTCCAACAAACTCCCCAACCCCACCGCCACTCAATTGAAATACAAAGGTTTCTATTTCAGTTACCCCCTAATTCAATGACCAAACTAGCCTGGATAACGGGTGGCGTAGTAATGTGCTGTGAATTAAAGAGGTGAGTGACATTGCCAAGCCTTAATGCCATCGTGTAATCGTACAGCTGGTTTATCATATACTCATACACATCTATGTGAGCGTTTATTTATGAGTCTTAGCTGAATGGCTATTCTTCTTGCAGGTCAGTTGTTCACCTCCTCCATATCCAATGGTTACGCCTCTCGCAGGCTTGGTCAAATTTCACAGATTGAATTACATGTCCCTAAGAATGTCTGATGCATTATTCATCTATTCATGTCAATAATAACAGAGAACCTGGACAGGAGACAGGTGACCATACACTTGGAAACACAGGGGCCAGTAATACTATCCTTAGAAACCCCCCACCCCCCACAAGAAAGATGGGGAAATAAACAATTTAAAAGGCTTGTAGCTTTAAAAACAAAGAAGTGAAACTTGTGCAGTTTGGATTCCGGACTGCCGTGATCACACAGCCCCCCAGAGAGTGAGAGAGAGAAAAAATACAATAGGATTTGGGTTTCAGCACAGTTAAAATAGCTCTCTTTCCAGGAGGAGCCAGCTGTCCCATAGTAAATTGGGGGAGAGCGGGGTTCAGTGTGCCTGTCAGACCCACTGGCCTCTAATCCCAGATGATTGCCACCACTGTCTGGATCTCCAGTTCCAGGCCTGCGCAAGAAGACAACTGCTGCCGTGTTTTCACGCCACTTATAGAAACTCCCACTGGCTGACCCTCTCTGTGTAGCTCAGTAAAGCTGCCGGACCCTGAAGATTCTGTTGCAGGGCCTCCAGTTTTTCCAGTAGAGGCCCATTAGGCCAGCATGCACCAGACACCACCACCCTCTCTCTAGAATGTGTGTTAAGCCAGACTTTGTTTTAACTTTCTGCTTTGGTGTTATTTTGAGTATGGCTAAAGTGACTAGATAAGACTGCGGTGAACAGTACTCTGTTCTCCGCAGTGTTCTTTAACTTTCATGTTCAGAATTGTGCAATAAAAGTTATATCTTTTTTTACAGGTATAATACAGGTAATAATAACTGAGCAGTGCTCTGCATTTTTCAAATGCTCTGTTCAAACTGTATTTGAACGTTTGGAAGGGAGGGGGTGTTTGAGAAAAAAAAATGGATGGGGAGAGGTCTTCAAAAAAAAAACTGACCTTGTCCAACAACAAAGCTGAGCTGAGGAGAACAATAATAGCCTTCCCTAAAAATAAAAGGGGCAAAATGACAGTGGAGGTTTCCATTACAAAGGCCCTAGATAGGCAGGAGGGCCTCTGCTTTGAAAACTGCTCACAAAAGACAAAGTTCCCCACAGATCAGGTTCCCTTTATTTAGACTCTACCTGGAAAGTAAGAGAAACAGGGACAAGCTTGAAGTGACAGTTGGTGGCCGTTCATTTCCATTCCAGTTGCCACACAGCTAATACCTTTTCACCTACATTGTATTAAACATACACCTGTCTGCCTACACTATCACACATACCTTTCTGTCTAAAATGTTTCACACATAGACCATACCTGTTTGCTAACACTATAACACACATCACATACCTTTCTGCCCACACTGTGTCAAATGTAAAACATACCTGTCTACCTACGCTATATTGCACATGCATCCAGAGTGCCTGTCCAGAGTTCTGGGATGAATACCAGCATGTTTCACCCAACCACCTACATTTGAAAATTGGTATAATTTCTAAATTTACCGACAGCTGAAAATTTTATTACTATAAAATGGAAGTTTTGTTTGTTCAGAGTAAGTTTAAGGAAACAAACTATGATTGACCAATTTTAGAATTTTAAATTTACAGCAGTCTTTTACATTCAACAAGTATTTTTTGTGAATTGCATTTTTTTCAGCAAAATTGTACAAACATGTCTGTCATTGTAATTATATTATAATATATAATTTGAAAATAGCTATGTATATTGGTTTGATTATCCTTTCTGTTTTTGCCCTTTTTCTAAAAATTTGTAATAGGTTCCTTTTTGCTTTTAAAACAATCTTTTGAAAGCAAAACACGTCTGTTTTGCTTTCAAAACAGGACAAAAATCCAGCTGATAATATTTACTAATCGGTTTTACTAATAAGAGTGGGGGTCAAAGCAAGTGCTCTATAAATAATCAATGCTTTTTGGTCAACATGAAGAAGCAAAGTAATGGACTTCTTATGTCCTTTTGATGAAGAGACTATAAACGAATTAGTAGTGAACTATACTGTCCAAATGAAGGGGTGGTGCTTTTGCCAGTGGGGGGCCCCATAATCATAGTTCTGGCTTTGTCTCAGTATAGTTAATCTGATTCCTCAGTGAATCATTCTGCCCCACTCACTACACACAGCAGTTAACCTTCATACATGCCACTGAAATTACATAAGATCACATTACATCACTAAACCTATACCAGTACCACACCCTAATATTGTGACATTTTTTCGAATATACAAAAAGTGACATAGAATAATGGAAAATTACTTGGAAAATGAAAAAACGTAATCTTTTTAAAATATTCATAAATAATATATTCATGCTTTTCACGTAAATTATCTGTTTTCTTTTGCAGAATTTTTCTTGGTTTTAGTTTTATTTACAATGTATTATTTGTCTATGCAATTCACATTTGTGACACAGCACTATGCCTAAATTTCCGAGCGCCACACTTATTTAACTGAAATTATTAGCGCTATAGGGATTTTTGGAATCTCTACCACAATATCAGCAAACGTGGAACGTGCAAGGAACCTGTAGTTTCCCTTCCCCTGTGAGATGAAGTCCTCAGATACTTCATCATGCCTGTCTGTATGCCCTCTCATTCTTCACTAACCAGAAGAAATTGAAGATTTGCATTACCATGACCATATGAAAACCATGGCATCTGATGGTATCGGTATTTAAAAAGAATTAAAGCAATATTACATAAAAGAGAAAGTGTAAAAGAAGGGAAAGCCTAGGCAGAAGAGGAAGGCTTAATGTTCGCAAAAGACTAAAATCAGATAAAATGGACTGTTTCCTTGTGAATGGATAAAAAACGTGAGATTATGGGCACCATTGCTAAGTGCATTCCCTGAGGATGGCTCTTCTCATCAACAGCCCAATAGAGATGCCTGCTTGACCCCTGCAGACCCTGGCAGATAAAGCTGCTATGGATAGAGCAGTTTACTGGGGGGGAGAGAGACAGAGAGGCCAAGGAGGAAAGCCTCACTGACCTGGATCTCTGCTCTGGCATGCTCCTAAGCTCTGTGCTGTCTGGCTTGTGTCAGGAAGAGATTGATCCTAATTTGGAATGATGGAGCTGTTCCTCTGCGGGGTGACAAGGGGTGCGGGTCGTCCCGGGAGGCCGTCCCCTCCTGGGGTGTACACGGGGGTGCGTGATTAGCGTGTTGTTGGTCCCTCAGGCATTAATTTCTCTAAGGCTCTGTGGAGAGGGGATCCACTAAAAGACATCAGAGGGGCTGATGATACAGGAAGCTCAGCATGTTGCATCGGGCTATTAGCTTCATCATTTGATCAAACTCAGTCTTATTTCATAGAATTGCACTTTGTAGTGAGAGCCTGATACCTGTGAAAAATCATACTCATTCTGGAAAATTAATTATAAAAGCAGCAGTAATGTTATTTTAAATTATACCCATTTTACCTCTGCTGTGCACTTTTAAATGAAGTTGCTCCTTCCGCTGTCAATATCCTGTATTCTGATCTATTTGAGATGACAGCTGCTATAGGTAGCACGGATAGAGGCTTGTGCTCCACAAAGTGCCACTCCAGTTTCTCTACCACTCCGGTTCCTCTACAACTCCAGTTCCCTTACCACTCCAGTTCCTCTACCACTCCAGTCCTCTACCACTCCACTTCTTCTACCACTCCAGTTTCTCTACCACTCCAGTCACACAAGGATGCCTCTTTGTAGCAGAACGGCCTGCCACTGCTCACCCCTGGCCTTGGGCCTGCCACTGCAAACACAGTCAGAAAGGGGTACAGCACTGTCTCCACTGGCGCTCCTTCTAAACCCACCCAGGATGCTCCCGCCGTCTCCGTGCACCCAGCTCTCTGACCTCATAGGGTACCGCTCCCGAGGATGCAGGCGTAATTGCCCCTGTGGACCAGCGCGTTTCCAGAACAATGAGGCCACTGGGGCCGCGACTCTCCCTCTGCACCGCGGAGGTGCTTATCGGGCGTAACAGCTGCGCCGATCGTTCAATATAAAGCAAGCCCGGGAGAAGAAAGGAGCACATTCATTTTCTATAACACATTGTTTTGTCTGGCAGTGTTTATTTGGACGCAGATCAGCTGCAAAAGTGTTACATCCTGCCAGTGTATGAAGCTGGGGCACAGGCAGGAAGCTGGACCGTGGAGATTGGGACCTGGGGATGTGTGCCTGGGAGTGGCACTGCCAAGGTGGGTGACTTCACCCCTGGAGCTGCATCATGGGTACCCACATGGAGTGCCACGCCCGTCCTGTCACTCAGTGGCTCAGAAACAAACCTGCATTAGTAATGCTATTATTTCATTGATTATTATTACTTCTAATACTGAGCCATCAGCCTCTGATGTTTTAAAAATGGCTTCCTGTTGCTTTTCTTCAGCTGATGACATAAAAAGAATAGCTTTTTTTGTCCTGAACAAATTGTGCTCATAGTTGCTCAACTTTTGTAAAGGAATACAAATATGTCCAAGCACTAGGGAGTCAAATTTACTCAAAAAAAGTTGCAGTGGAGCGGCTTTTCTCAGACAAACTAACCCCCCCCCCCCCTCGCCCCACCACCACCAGATCTGAGGATTACACTGAACCATTGTTCCTGAAAAGAGCTATACAGACTATGTATGCATGTGTGCAATAGAAGATGTAATGTACCCTACTTAAAAGAACTGATGGTATTGAGTCAAAGGCAGAAGCCTGGGAGATAGCGGATCTATTGCTGTAGTAGCGTGGGGATTTCCGCTCCCTATGGCAGCCCTAGGGACTATGGGTAATTACACCCTCATTACTAACAGTGACTGCAGGCACATTGTCGCTCTGACCTTGAGATTGGAGCACATGGTCCCTAAGTGTCATTTTCACAGAGCAGTCTGATTTCACTCCACTTCCTGCAAAAATGAAAAAATGAATCAAAATATATAGAGAATGGGCACGAGACAGGCCATGGCACTACTTTCCATTATGCTATGAATGGTGTGACGCAATTTACTGTAGGTATTAAAGTGTTGCGATATACTGTAAAAGTAAACAAATTCCAAGTCTTTGAGAGAACTGTTTAAATATGCGCTCCATTTCTGGTAGATCTAAATTCACATTTAACAAATAGTTTGTGCAAACCGCAAGTGTTACATGAACAAATACATATACTGGCTCACTTGTCTTCAGTGATGATGTAACTGCTGACAGCAGCGGCCGAATGACTTCTGAAGTGTACTGAAGCATCTTATCTGCTCAAGTTCAACCAAATGCCTCCAGATTCATTGTATTCACCATATAGGTCTTCCTTGGCGTACCAAGCTCTTTCTGATTTCTCAGCTCATCAGGATTCTCTTTCTTCTTAAGGGTGTCCCAAACTGTTGGTTTTGACTAGCCTAAGGGTTGGCCTAACTCTCTGACTGCTTTTTCTTATTTCTCAGCCTCACGAAAGCTTCTTTGACTTTCATTGACACAACTCTGGTCCTCATATTGACAAACGCCAATAACAAGTATAAGAATACCCTTAAATAAAAGCTTAGAATGTGCCCTTCAACCACATATGAATTGTTTGACTACAAATCTAAAATTGTGGAATACATAGCCAAATCAACAGAAACGGTCATATTAATATCGACTTTGTTTTATGATTAGCATGAAATTAACTTTCTGGTTATGATGTATTTTTGCCTAATTCCAATGGTTGTCATCCATTGCACTGAATAGTCAATGACTGGATAAATCCAGACTCTTTAACACAGTGTTAGTTTTCACCTTTGAAGTTGCTAAATAGAAACTGGGGCACTTTTGCACTATTTTCAGCTTTCTCTCAGAGGAGAAGTTGCAGTGTAGTGCCTCAGTACATCATGGCTATTAAATGGATCAATTTTCAACTGTGATTTCTGCTCTTCCAAGTGGAAAAAAACAGGCTCAATCATAAGAAAATATATCTCTCAATCTAAATTATTTGTGTGTGTGAAAGAGAGAGAGACAGAGAGCAAGAGTGAGAGAGAGAGAAAGAGAGAGAGAGAGAGAGAGTAACACAGACACACAAACACACACACATACACAGGGACACAGAATGTTGCGATATTCTTATACTTTAACTATCGGCATGATTAAGAATATCACTAAGAGCTGCCAATAGCTTAATCCCTTTTCTGATTTAAAAATTAAAAGCCATCAGAACTCCATAAACCATTTAAACAATACTCGATTATACAAAAAATCTAACTATGTTATGCCAATACCGGTGTTTGGTCCATGCCGCCATAAGTAACATCCATGTCATCCATTAAATTGACCTGGTTTACACAGAAATAGAAATTATTGTAACAATGTATGCGCATTAGGCTACATTTGATTGATAACTCCATTGCGCTGACCAAACGGATGCGGTTACTGTATCTATCCCAAATGGGAGAGATTTATTTATTTATTTATTTAAAGTACAGTGACATTTATATAACATGCACCATGCCGACATCCTCCAACAATATGATAGTGTAGTCTATATAATCTCCATTATATACGTATATTTTAAGATAAATTTAAAAATGCAAAAATTTTAAATGTAGCCTAAATACTCCGAATATACATTTTATCCATTTATATGTCGAAGGAAGATCGACAGTTTTATAGTCGATAGAACAAAAAGGACCAAGTGCCCCACAAAAGTCTATAGGCGGAGAAAAGAAAATTCGAATACATTTAATTCTAATGCGTTTGATTTAGCCTAGGCTACTGTGCATTTATAGAAATTATGAAACCGATGTTACAGTACAGCTGCTTTTTGAAGGCAGATCTAATTAGAAACAACTTAAAACGTATTTACTTTTGAACAAAAGCCAGAACCAGATAACTGTGAAAATATTAGGCTACTTTACTGGTTCGCTGATCCGTGAAATGTTGCCAGAGTACTGAGCTATTCAACATTAACAGTGACTTGATGTATTACGCGCAGCACGAGCGGTGCTGGATTTTACCAATAGGTGACCTATGACTGGATTAGATGTAGTCTAATTGCTTGAATGCGTTTTCAAGCGAGTCTGGCGCTTTAGAAAAAATAAATCAAGGTTAATAAAGAGCAGGCTCAGGTGAGTCAGAAGCAGTGAAATGAAACTTTGAGCCGTGTTGGCGGGAAGAGGTGCGGTTAAGGCTGTTCACGGATCATATCCATAGTCTCGCGCCAGGCGTACGCGGGAAACATTCCAGGTGATTGATAACAACCTTGCCGCCTGTGGCAATGGAGAGAGGGAAGGTGAAGTGATTGCAACAGAGATAAAGTGTAATGCTGCTATTACAGCACAACTAACACTAGCCTACTACTGCTGCTGCTGCTGCTGCTGGAGCTACTGCTACTAGCATCACTACTACTACTACAAATAGTCATAATCGTCATAATTAAAGGAGTAATAACAACATGAGAAAAGTGTATATGTTGTATTAAAGAATATCTTCTTTATCTGATGTTTCTGTTTTGTGACTTATTCTGTGAAAGTAACAATTTTGCATAGAAAGTCACATTTCCTTACTTGAAAAGCAGCACAAGCAATGACATACAGTATGTATGCGACTCGGTCTCAGTTAGGTTACAGTATTGGTGCTAGGGTTCCTAAACCACTGACATAATCAACCTCTTCCCTTGACTTTGTAGGGCCTATTTTACTATGCAGTTTTGATAGTTTAAACACAACTAGTTATTGCAGACATTATATGTAAACAGAAGAAGTTTCCAATACCGTATTTGAAAAATTTACCCATGCACTATATATGAAATGTGGACAGTCAACCTCAAATCCTGTAGATGGCTGTCAGGTCTGAAAACCACATTATCATTCAGCTGAGATGTAACTTCCACATAGGAAACACAAACCGTTTATGCATTAGGCTATAGAGTGGACAAGATCAAGTGATGTTTATATTCTATATGTTATTCGCTGTTTATAATGCAATGCCAATAAATATAGGAACCATAATAAATGAGATGAATTTGCATAGCAGTAGCCTGTATAATAATAAACACTATTTATACAACACTTCTCATACAGAGAGTCAAAGATCATTCTACAATCATTCATACAATTCATATAATTCTATTCTTTCTCATACCTGATGCCTAAAGCTGTGTGAGGTTAGTAAGTACTTGAATGGGACAGCTCCTTGGATAACAAAATTGCTGCTTGAAGTAGTATTATTATGTCAATATGTGTGTGTTTTTCTCTTAGGACTAAGCAGGAAATCAATGCCCCAGTGCAGTGATGGGGAAACTGTGTTGTAGGAGATGCCATATTTCACATGAGGTATTAAAAACTGAGGTCCTGACTCAATGTGTTTAGAGGCCATCACACATATTGCAAAGATAGGAGAGCATATTGCATGAGTGTGTCCTTGCCAAATTCCCCAATGCAGAACTCTAAGTCATTTCTAATGATAATAATAACAATAATAGGCTTAATTGTCTGCACATATATTGTATAACAGATATATTAAACCTGTGTTTTTACTGCTATTGAATGTAGACCCATAAATGGAATGTACTTAATGTGAATAAATAACACGTGCAATTGCATGCTTCAGAACCATTTGTGATAACCGCAAACGAGACGAAGCTTCGGTGCAACGAATTTGGGTTTTGCTGCACGGCTTGGCCTATCTGAGCATCCGTAGGCGTCAACAGCACTCCTGCTTCTCTGCGGCTGTGCGTTTCGGGTGCGAAACACCGGTGTGGGCAGCAATCTGTATAAACCATGGAGCAGATTAATAATATCGAAGTCGTTCCGTGCACGAGCTCCAATTATATGAAACCGTTCAGGGTGCACTATAGCCAGGTGAGTTAATGCAACTCACTCCCACGCGATTGTCTTTGAGATACTCTGGACTGCAGAGCTCATCGGAAGCTAGTTGCTAGCATTAAACCACCCCATTCATATCTAGCTAACAACCCAGTCCCCATTCATATGCGGTTGCTTCATTATACTCATCACAATATCTCGATAACTTGTACAGAATACTAAGTATGAGCTAGGTGGTGAGCATGCTTTCGCTCGTTGCATTTTTCAGATAACAGTAAATTTGTAATCCAGTAGCAGCAAATATTTTGCTAGCTTGCTAACTAACATTACGAAGGTTTGCATTTGGTTTACTCAAATATACAACGATAGCTGCTGTCCACATGCTTTACATTTGCGAAATGGACAGCATAACGCAGATGATCAATGAGCCTCTCCGTGTTGCTTGCTCTTCAGCTGTAAAGCCTCGATGAGTTGAACTTTTCTTGGTTGCTACTTTGATAAGTAACTAGCTATGAATAGCCTACTTACCCACGTTAGTTCGTTTTATTAGGTGGTTCTTAATTACGTGTGACTTGAAAGAAATACATTTTCTCAAGTTGTCGAATATGCCCACTGTTGTCTTTTTTATGAACAAGTTCAAGTTACTTGTGTCAAAAGTGACATCACTGGACGCAAGCTTTGTTGCACGGAAATGTTTTACTAAGCACCGTTACCTATATTGTAGGCCTACATCCTGATGTAGTTGATCAGTACTGTCCGGTTAATGTGACCTCATGCACCTGTATAGCTGTGACGTGCGGTTAGCTGTCAAATTCTTCTCTTAAGCGGTTAAATAAGGTTTAGCACCCGCCGAGCAGATAATACAATAATGCATAAAGAAAAGAACAGAAACCTGTCTTGGAGTTTCTAGTGCATGGACTAGAACTTAGTGTATCAGTGCTGTGTCTTTGGGCTTCAGACGCATGAGACATAGCGTTAAATACAGAATGTGGCGTGTAGCCGTACTGTAGCCGCAGCTGTGCGTGTTATCACTATTATTATTTTAAGAAACAATTAAAATCCGATATTGGAGCCCGTGACCTGGGGTTGTGGCGGGGTTGTGATTTTATTTAAGCAAAAAACAAACGAACAAAAAACAGACACAAAAAAGCATGCAAGCTCAGCACAATGGCTCATATTGTCTAGAGTTTGCTAATATTGTCAGCACGCACATTCCTCCAAAAGCAATGAAATGCATTATCCCAGGACATCCTGTGCAAAATCATTAAATGACGAAGCACCTCGCAGGGAGTCCAGACCCATTTAGGATATTGTGTTTGTTTTCTTAAGAGGAGGGCACCTGCTTTTGTTTCCTTGTTAATTGTTTTCTACATCTGTGTCTGTAGTGTTGACATTTGTGCAATGTTGTAATGCTTCCTAGTATTGAAGTTAAGAGTCAGTGTGAAGGTGCTTGCCTATTGTGCTCCGGGTTCATGGATGAGTCACACATGCCGCTTGCTGGGTCCATGGCAGGGGAGAAATTCCTTAAACATTCCAAGCAGATGGTCTGTGTAGACCATCTACCAACAGTGATCAGTGCAGCAAGCCACACTGTCATGTTTTTATCTCTTATATGTTTTTGGGGAATTTTACAGTATTTCCCTTTGTCCCTGGGGCATGGTCAGTGTTGGTTTTAAAATCATGGAGGGGGAGCAAATGATGATCATCATAGGATAATGGCCAGTGAATGGCCTGTACAAGGCAAAATAAAAATGAACTGGAAATTGACTGAATCTTGTCAGCCTCAGACTTTGGGTACCAGGACAGATCTGGGCAAAGAAGTATTACTGAGAATAGGTTGATAAGTTTGGTGGCAAGTTTTTAGGTAGGCCTAGGTTTTGTTCACACTAAGTACAGCCATTTAGACTTTAGTAATTTGGCAGGTGCCAAAGCAACTTATGAAAATGCATTTCACATGGAACCAAACACCACTGCTATGATGAGAGGTAGAGAGAGGAGAAATTACATTTGCATAAGTGTCGCTGTCAAGGTGCATATCCCTCAAGACTTGTGAGACAATGGGAGAGGGGGCCACAAGGACCTGCTGCCAGGTGCTTGAAAAAATGGGACAGCCATTATAGGAGAGAGGGTGCTGAACAGAGGGGTCTGGTCAGAGTGTATAGTGCAATCGTTGTCTGAAGATAGGAAGGAGCACTGCCGTTTGCAGCTTGATATGCCAGTGTGAGTCATTTGAATTGAATGCGGGCATTAATATTGCATTGCTGGCATTTAGCAGACGCTCTTATCCGGAGCTACTTACACATATTTTTATTTAGCATTTACATTGCATCTGTTCCTTCAGCTGAATATATACTGAAGCAGTGCATCGGCAGTGTCCTGCCTGCCTATTACACATCCACTTGCATTTTTTTTTTTTTTTTTTTTTTTTCAAAACTTCAGGTTTTATGTGAAGAGTCTTGGGAGATGGGGCACATTGCAGTGAGATACTGAGGCTTTTGCAGTAGTCTCCACTGAGGCTACTGGCTGAGCTGGATCTGCAGTTCTGAGTCACTGTACCACCTACACGTGCCTGCCAGTTTCTATGCAGACCCCTTCCAGTCTGTTCCCTATAGACACTGACTCTGCATTGCTCAGAAGACCAGCTCCAAGCCATTGCTCTGATACAACACAAAAAGCTGGACATCAGGAGTTATTTTTAAATACACTGAAATACTGGGAATTCTGTGCTTTGGACTGAGATCCCGTTAGCCATTTTTATTAAAAAGATAATGCTCTTCTTCACCTTTCCTATCTTAGCTATATGCCTATACAAAGCAGGCTGAGCACTTCTTTATTATTAATTCCTCCTAACATTTCTGCACTGTGCTATTTGTAAGAACTTAAAATCAATCATAAATTAATCATATGTATGTCTATGGAGTAATTTAGTTCCAGAGATATAATTGTATTTTTTTTTGTCGGTTACAACTGAGGACATGGTTGCTTGCAGTTATGCTATGCTACTAAAGTCTTTGTCCACTTTTGGGTCCACTGATGCAATGCCTCAATATGTTTCATTTTTAGAATACAATCGTTGGACACAAATAGCTCACATGGGTGGAGGACAAATCTTACAGTTAGATCATTTTGAAAAGATCTTGACATCTATGGTCTATTCTTGTGTAGTGCTAAATAGTCTATTCTTGTTTAGAGCTAACTCTTTTGCTGGTACACATTGTTTGATGGTTTGGCCATGATGACATTTTGTGTTAATTCTCACATTGAATCTTAGGTTGACCTTTTCACCTTCTAACATTGCTAACTGAACAATGACAGTATAGATAGATTAGCAAATATAATTTAAGCAGCCTGTAAAAATAGTTCAGGACCCTCCCGAACATTTAAACTCCAATTTACAGAATTGCAACTTTCCGTCATTAAAAAAAAATGTAAATACAAAAGTATTCTTGCAGATAATGTTGACAAGAGACAAAGCCAAAACTAGTGAAGGTTTCTTATCTCTGTTTGCAGAAAGCAAGAACAGAGAATTTCCTGGTCAGGATGCCGCTTTACATAATCTTGTGGATTGGAGCATAGCTTGGGGTTAAATCTGTTGAGGCAAAGGTGTTAAGGTATCCCTGGTCTGCAGTGACCCCATTTGTCTTGTGCTGGGTGGCTTAGTCTGAAGCACTTCAGTACTTCAGTCAAAGTACTCATCCCTATGTTCCTGGCATTTTGTGACATCCCTGACTGTGGATCATTTTTAACTGGTGCCATATCACCTATCCCATTTTTCCCTTCCCTGAAATCATTAGTCATTAGCCATTGCCATTTCAACCAGTTGTTTGTGGCATATTCCCCCGCTCTGTGCATTTCTCAAATTGTTCTCTTGATTCTGTTTTATTACCCTGTGGAATGCTGCTAGTGCTTTGTCTTCACATCTTTGCTCCCAGTCGTATTATTATCTCGTCCTGTCCCCGTTCACTTCGTCTCATGGTCGGAGACCAGAAAATTGCCAGCTCCACGAATATTTACTTCCCTGCAAAATTGTGTTGTAAACCGACTGTGAGTTTACATCATTCAGATGCATTTTGTCTGAAATAAAACTGCAAAACATTAGCTGTTTTATGGTTGCAAACACACTAGCAGGGCTTAGGTGTAGATGCATCACTGATTAGGAAAGCAGGTACTCTAGGGAAATGATAGGATCTGGACATGATTGATTAGTTGATTGGCTGAAGGACAAGCTTGGTCCCAGAACCCAAATCCTAGAGCTTTTCTCATGCAGGGCGTTCAGGAGTCCTGAGCAGGCAGCTGGGCTGACGCGGGTGATTTCTCCAGTTGACAGCCTGCTGGATTAGGGGACGGGAGGGAGGGAGGGAGGGTGATATCAAAGGCGGGGGGCGGGGGTATTAGGACCGGAGCGAGCGGGTGGACAGCAGATGAGGAACAATGAGAGCCGGGAGCCCAGGGGAGGCTCAGGGGTGAGGAGGCCATGGGAAACGTGTGGCAGCCATCACCGCAGCACCAGGCCGCTGAGCGCGCTCAATAGGCACAGGAAATAGGATTTGCCAGGGCAGATGTGATGAGGGGTGATGAATACATTTGAGCCGAATGAGCGAGATGGGCACAAAGGTGAGGGCCTTGGATGCGCTTCCCATGAAATTGTGAACTTTAAAAAAAAAAATAGTTTTAGGGAGGTGTGAGAGGAATGTGAAATTAACTGAGGGGTGACTAGCAGCTGAGTGTCCTCCTGTTGCAGTCTTCTCCTCTCGTGCCCTTTGGAATCATGGGAAATTTTCCCTGGGATCAGCTCAGTTGCAGGAGACGTTTGAGTGGGCGGTGTTTAGAAGCATTGGAGGTCTGATGGACAGGTGGTCAGTGTGCCCGTGGTTGACCTCTGACCGCTCTGTCCTCCCTGGTGACAGTTCATGCGTTGCCTGGTCCTAGGGGGTTGTAACTTTGAAGCCCGTCTCCTTTCTGTCAGTTTGAGGGCTGGAGGTGATGGCTGACGTGCACTGTGGCCCACTGTCCCTCTGTGTGGCTCGTACTGGCTCCCTCCGTGCCTGTTCACTATAGGTCACGTCCTGCTGTGAGGGACTTCACATCTACTAATGACTGCCAAAATGAATCCCCAGTGTTCTTACAGCTCTTATCAGAAACGCATGCATGGTACACAAGAGGGACCAAAATTGCATCAGTCCCATGTGTTAAAGTACAGTGTGAAACTCTTCTGATATTTATTCCTTAGCCTCCTCTTGCCTGAATGTTAAAAAAGTTTTTGCCTGTCAAATGGGCAAGTATGTTACAGACTGATGCACTGTGAATGGGAGCAACCTTTTGTTGAGGTCATCTCAATACAAATTAGCTTGGTTACGCAAGCTCCTTTTTATAGCTTGGTCTTTACTGGACAGCTGTATGGCTGCTATATCAAAAGCGATATTATGAGCTGTATTTCTGTAAAAAAAAAAAAAAAAAAAAGGGCAATCCATCTTAGCGGTTGAAACGGCATTGTCCCCATGTGTACGTGCAGCTCGCGGTGGACTGTGGCTCCAGTGCCACGTCCTGCTGGGGCCCCACAGAACTCCATGGCAAAGTCAAAGCAAGGAAAAAGCTATTGATTCCCCAGACTGTTAAGCATTATTTCTTTATCAGCCCCCCACCCTCATCGTGCTCCATTGGAACATGACGACCATCTCAGGGAGGGGGGAGTGGGCAGCATGCGAGAACATTTTCCCACTGTACACGGAGCCGCGGTTCTGTTGACAGGGGTGGTCGGCCATTCTGGGCATTGTATTTGTGTCCTGTGTATCATTTCCCAGCTAGATTGTGGATTGTTAAGGGGAACAATGGAATGTGTCGCCTTGAAGGACCCGTAAATCACTCGAGATGCCGAAAATACAGCGTAACGCACTGCCCATTGCAAACTAAGAAAAGAATATTCGGCTAGTGGTTTTCCAGTTGAGCTAACATTTTATTCCATCCGTAAATAGAGCTGTAGGTGTTAGCTGATTTCATGGCTGCATGCAGAACATTGAGTAGCCTCAGTGTTATGAGGAAAATGTTGCGGCTGTCTCCGATCACATTTTGTTTGCGTTTAGATGTTTCATAGTTCATATGCAGAATGTTTTTTGGAATGCTAACAAATTGGGTTGATATTTGCAATAATTGAGTGCAAAAAAGTGCATATACGTATCATTTTAGAAAAAAAAACTGTGAATTCAGATTATTAACAATCAATTTGCATAATGACAAAATCACGTAATTTGTCTGGCATACGTTTGATGATGATGTGATTTGACCTGTTGAATGTTGAGTTTGGTAGAAGTAGTGTTGAAGTCTGAACAGCAATTTCTCAGTGTTGCAACCAAGCCAAGTCTCCATCAGATTTTGGCCACTGTGTGAGCTGAAACCCCTCACAAAGACAGCCGGCTACATCTCCATGATCATTTTCACAATGACTGATCCTCTGTATCCCAACTGCCAGGTTGTAACAACTTGTGCCATGAACTGTGTTGGATTGTCCAGATTTCTGGGTTTCAACACCCCAGGTTGTGGTGGACTGTGAGCTGATTTAGTATAGCTTTCAACATATGAATAGCACAAAGGCAGTATTCTCTTGATGCACAGTACATTCTTACCTGTTCCCTTTGCTTTTCACCGGGTTTTATTTTACACTTATAAGATGAAGAATCTAGTGGCCTATGTGGCCTAATCTCTAATCGAGCATACCATTGAACAAACCGTTATCTGATCTGTTTCTTTTGATTCTTGGTAATATATTCCAATGCCCCTTAAGTGCCTTTAGTGACACAATATTTTTTATTTTTAGTTTGTACTTAATTTTAAATTTAGCCTACATATAGTTTTCTTCTAATTAACTACTCTTCATAATATACTTTTGGTTTTCAAATTGTTTAAAATTTTTTTATCATATAGGCCTATATGTTTATGTGATAAAACATCCTGTTGTGATAGTAGCTGTCCAGAGTAATACTCTCACCGGCACCGTGGCTAACAAGCTTTCTCTTGACAGACCCTCTCACACTTGTGACCATTTGACAAGACACTGTCAGGAATAATTACTGTCAGTTCCTTAGGTTTCTTTGTGTCGATGCTGTCCGTGGCAGGGTCTGTCCGGCCTGAGTCTGATCCGCAGTGACTGCACTTCCCCGATTCACTGGCTGGTGGAACAGGCCGGCTCTCTGTCCCCCAGACTGTCCTCATTTCAACAGGAATGCTGGATCCTGCAGGAAATGAGGGAGTTTGTGAGCTGGAAATAGCACTCAGTCAGTGTCTGGCCGTCCCCTGATGAATAGCCGTGGGAGGTGGAGTGGAAGGGCAGGGGTCTCTATGGGAAGCACACCTGTGAGAGAGGGGGTGTGGGAGGGTGGGGTGTGGGGGGGTGGAGGAGGAGGAGTGGGTGGGGGGAGGAGTGAGGGGGGGGAAGGGAGGGAGGGATTGCAAAGACAGCATGCGGAGACAAAGGGGTTGGTCACCCCCTGCTCTCTTTCTTTCATCTCCCCTGCTTTAAGAAGTGCATGAGGAGAGAGCGGAGCACAAAGACTTGTCTTCAGCCTAAACCGACCAGCGTCGCTTCCCAGGAATAAGGCCGCCCTGTGTCTGCCCGTCTGCCCGTCCCCACACATATTCCCGCAGCTCGCGCCGAACCAGTTTCCTGGCTCGGCGGCCCGCGATGAATCAGCCTGAAGCTACAAAGACAGCTGGTGTTATTTGACTGGAATTGCAGCTTGGTGCAAAACTTGATGGCAACAGTGCTTGTTGTATTTAGCCCAGTGGGGGGGGGAGAGGAATCTATACTGATGTTGGTCTAACTTTTATTAGTTTTAGCAGGGCCCATGCCATTATGATTGAATAAATCTCCATTGAAATATATATTTTTTTTAAAAAAAAGTTGTTTTCAGGCGCTTTAGTTCTGTGTTCTGTATCTGTGGGCCAATATTTACTCAGCATCAAGGGTGTCTACCAGTGTTGTAGCAGGTTTTGCACTGGACTGCATTGTGAGTTAGTGTGTATTCATTAGGAGTTACCAAGTCTGGAAATGTCACAAAAGCACCCTGGGGTTGAGTGAATTAAATGCGTCCTCAGTTTTTATTGTTACATTTCAGCATTCAACACCAAGGCAGGACATCCTTTCTGGTTTTATTACTGTATAACTTCAGTTGGGCCGCGTGCAACGGCTTTAATGTGCTGTGGAAAATCTTGTGCCATTAGCGCGGTTAATGCGCTGGTCAGTTCTGCACAGGAAGTGCAGGAAGTGAGGGAAAGTGGGCATGAAACACCTGCATAAAGTTTTGGCACAGTCACGACTGTTAAGCAAAGTTCTACTCTTCACTAATAGGGCTATACCCTGCATTTGCCTGCAGTAAACCGTTTATGAAATTTATCAATTACCAATCCATACATTACTTGAAATATCATTTGGAGAATGAGTTTGGTTGATGATTTGTGATTATTATTATTATTATTATTATTATTAGTAGTAGTAGCAGTAGTAGTAGTAGGCTAGTAGTAGTAGTTGTGGTTATGAAAGATGACTGTGCAGAACTGGTCATCAAGCCTGAATTTAATTTGCAGTTAGGAAAGGTACTTGGTTTGAGATGGCTTCAGGAAGGGCCTATTCATAAGAAGTGTGCATTCCTGAGAATGCTTGATTGTGTGTGTGTGTGTGTGTGTGTGTGTCTCTCACGTGGACAAGACTAGATGACTGTGAATGGACGCCTCCCAGACTGAAGACTCCGGAGTGCCGGGGCAGGATGTGAGCTCGCCTGTATTTCCTGTTCTATTTCAGGTTCACGGTCTCGCTTCAAGCGAGCCTGGAAGGAAACGGCTTCATCGGCGTCCGTCCTGTGGAAGGAAGGAACGCGTTGCTGGTCATACGCGGAAGGGGCCGAGCGCTGTCTGTAGTCTCTGTCCTGTCTGCCACCTCGGTGCTCGGGCTGAAGTCCGTAAGCAGACTTCAAAAAGAGCGTGGGCTCCCGTTTCTGGCACCGTGTCAATTCAAATTTTCCGGGTTTATCCAGAGCCCCCAACCGCTCCATGTCCTGAGAAGCCCATCATGTGACCTATTCTGTGTAAATATGGTGGCCTCACTTTACTTTGTTGGAACTGCTTATTTGAAGAAGAAAACTAATTGAATAGCAACCGGAACTCAGAACCACAGGAACAGGAAGAAAGTCTCCAATGATAAACACTCTCTGGCACCAGTGCTGTGATTGAATCTCTTTTTTTTTTTTTCCTGCTTTACATCTTTCAGTGTGTTTCCAGTCAGCTTGCTCTGTGTGTATTGGAAACTGGCCTATGCAGAAGCACTGGCTATATATATATGGTTAGCATATGATCATAGATCTTCCAGCTCCCATACATTTGTGTAAAACCTCCACATTGTAGTGTAGGGTTACAGTGCTATGGATTCTCTATGTAGTAATTTTAGACAGACATACCTCTCCATCGGGGAAACATGTTTAGTGCCGTGTCCTCCCGTGAACACACTTTTAACGCTTTCGACCATCGCAGTCATCTCCAGCAAAAAAAAAAAAGAAAGAAGAAATCTGTTTTGTTTACAGAGAAAGGAGGAGCGGAGGGGGGGGCTTAAATCACGTGTAATTGAATAGCACATGGTGGGAATTAATGACCGTGATTGTAAATGGCAGCGTGACAGCAATTGAATTTCTGCAGCTGCCGAGGTCGCCGTGTAATAAACTGGGGCCGATGATAATTAGACTTTAAGCACCTACGAGAACAAGATTTCTCCCTCCCCCTCCCTGCGCCCCCCCCTCGGCATTCATCCGGACGCCCGTCTTTATTGCACGAGGGCCAAGGGACCGCATTAACTTCAAGGCCCTGCCCCCAGTAATCTGTATAGTAATCTGTGTCGCCTGTGATTCCCAAAGCCCCAGCGGGCTATTCACATTGACCCAGTGAGTGGCCCTGTTAATGAGGGCCTCCGCCATCTGTGGGCCGGGCCGCCGTCCCGGCTGCCATCAAAGTCAGCCCTCTCTGTGGACATGTCAGCGCGAGGGGGGCTTTCCAAGGGGGATTGCCTGTCACACATCCACCTTTTGTCACTGGAAAGATTTGGAGAAAAGGGGTGGGGGGGGGGGGGACGACGAAAGGAGGGGCACGTCACTCTCTTACGGTTGAAGCCGAGTAATGTTTTAGGCCCAATTAAATTTCACTGAAGTTTTGTGTTACCTCAGAGAGAAGTAGAGGAAGTTGTGCACAATGGATTTAGGCGGTAGAGGGGTGTTAGGATCACTTCATGGGGAAAGGTAGACGATTGAAAGGACATTACCTGACCGCTGCGGCGGAGGCTGGAATGCTAGCTCTAGCGGAGATCCGTAGCTCATGTCTGCAGTGGTAAACAGCTTTCACCTCATTCTGATGTTATCTGGTCTCTCGACTTGTCTAAGAAAATGAATCGGTTGGTAGGTGAATGCTTTAGGCAGGTAAAACGTGCGGCATTCTGCTTGCGTGTGCGGCTATGGTAATATGTCGATTCTTCTTGGGGCTGCCGTGTGTTTGGCACCTGTTTTCCAACTGCTCTGAAAGAACACGTTTTCTGATGAAGGATCCTGCTTTTTTGATTGCTCTCCTCTCCTTTGAGAACAGAGGAGCTGGCCCACACCAGCACACTTCTGGCAGCGGGTGAGCTGCGGAACTTTCCAGAAAAGATAGACTCAAGACGGGACAGGAAAAGGAGTGCATGGCATGTGAAATGTCAAAAGGTCTTTTTGCTGCACGTAGAATGCTTTGAGATCAATTCTTTGGCATCGTCCGAATTATCCATCCTGAGAAAAGGTTCTCTGCACTCCACCCTGAAAATATTTACAGGTATTAATTATATCATTGCTGAGTAACTTTCTTAAAAGTTTATGTTGCTTCAGAATTCCTGCATGCGACCCACAGTTCTTTCATACTGTGTGCTGTCTGCAGCGCTGACTGCACGGAGGTAAAAATGTCAGGTTTGTACAGCAGTCCAGTTATAATAGCTGACTGCAAATTGCTCTACCAGTAACCGCTTGTGGCGGGGGGTTGCCAGAACTTTCATGTTTTTTCAGTGAACATGGTTAGCGTGATTCCTCTTGTCATCTTGACTGCCATCCTCTAATGGCCTCTTGCAGCAGTCCTCCATGCCCTCTGCTGCCAGCCTCGGGCTCTGCCACAGAGGCCTGTTTCCACACGTTAGGGTGGCCATCTGGACCCCAGTTCAGAGTGAACCTGACACAGGTATTGTTTTACAGCCTAATGAATTGGAGTCCTGTGTGTCCTCGTGCAGTTGGCACGGGGCTCTGAAACCAAGCTGTCCTTTTGAACACCCAGAAATGTGACGGTTTGTAGCTGCGTAGGAAAGGTTTCTGCCGTTATACAGAGAACACCTTTTGTCCTCTCTTTGGTGTTGTTTTTATTCTGTTCCAAAGTAGAAGTCTGGGGGAAAAATGGGGGGGGAGTGGTTACAGGGTTATGTGTATCAATGATTTGAGTGATGATTTATGTTTTGTTTATGATGTCATTAACAATGATTTCCTGCCAGAAAGAAAGGCAAAGGCAGATGTCTTGCATCACTTAAACAGAAAAAAGGCGTGTCCTGTAGTCAGTGAGGAAAACGTAGAAGAGAGATTTTGTTTCATGGTTAATCAAAGCATTTATTCAGTGTTGAAATAATTGTTTTTGAAATGCCCCACCCCTACTGTGTTGTGGAGCAGTGGAAGTGTCTCATTTAAATTAAAGTTGTTGTATTTAGTCTCCACCACAGCCGATGCTATGCACACAAATGCAGGGATCCTTCCCTGCCAACACAAATATGCCCACCTCCACAACTATGCGCTCGTGTACCTGCTTGCCACGGAATGGTTCCTGTTCCAAACTCGGTCTTCCCTAAAGGTGAACATGCCGCTGTCAACACCCACAAGGATAGGGTCACGTGTGATTTTCCTCATTGTACAGGTAGAACTTTGGCTGCTTCAGGCATCTCCAAACCCATCCCACTTACGAAGGTCTCCTGTGCGGTAAACACATTCCTTGTTTTATGTGAAGGACGTGAATGTATGGGATTAGAAAAGTGTCAGCAAACGTTTCAGTGCTGACTGAAATCTTCATCAGTCTTCATCAATCTGCTGTGCATTTTTGGCCTTGTGGTTTTTTTGTGGATCTTTTTTCTTATAGCCTCCCATATGCCGTGCTTCCCCTTTGCGGTGTCAAATAAGGTGAAGGTTCTGTTTGCTCACCCACCTCCATGGCAGTTAGGAGAGAGACCTTTGGACGTCGACGCTCAGTCCCAACCGCATGCGGCCCGTGTGGTTTGGTTTCAGCTCAGCTTCCCTCCCAAACAGTCACCGTTTGGAGCCAAGAGGCACAGGCAGTTATGTTTACTTGGTGCACAAGGCAAACCGGAGTGAAGGGTTTGCGGTAAAGCGTTTGTACGATAATGCAAAGCTCCACGGGGGGTGTCAGTTTACACGAGGGTGTGCGGGTGTGTTCATCATATTGTGTCTAGTGTATTATGTGAACCTTGTTATTTATTCCCGGGCCCATAGGGTAGTGAGAGGCAACAGGAAATGTGTATGATGGGATGTGTTACATATTTATGTCTCTTCCTTGCAGGAGCAATCATCTGTGATTTCATTCCAGACCTCCAATGTACATTTCTGTGCTTAATACGTATATGATGGTTCATTTCTCTCTGACAACCGATCAGAATTCAGTGTCACTGAAAGCATTAGGAAGTGAGGGAGGTGTTGCAAAGTGCATTTAGGTATCTCCACACATTGCTGTTTAATATCAGACTCTCAATGCTATTTCACAGTGAGCCAAGATGAATTTCCACCTCCAGAAAAAAAAAATGTGTTAAATGATGAAAGTAGGTTTTCATCCTAGACTATGTTTTCCAGGCAATACATCTAGGTTACCTTGAGCTGATAAAATATATGACGGGAGGAATGTGGCTTGGCACCTCGGCTAAAAGCATGGGAAGTGTTTTCTGAAGAGGTAAAAATGTCTGGATGGAATCATAATAATATCTTAAAGCCTGAATTATCTATAGAGTTCTCTCCTTTCCCATAACCATCACCCAACAGGCCTCATATCCGAGTGCTTTATACTTTTATAGGCTATAAATATTTGGGAGCATGTATTTACACGCTTTGAGTTTTAATGCCGTAAATCCATTTTAAATTACAACACTGATAACCGAGCAGACTTCTTTACTGGCTAGCTCAGATAGAACTAATGCCTCATATTCATTCTCCAAGTAGCACATGCACAGTAGTAAGCATGTGTAGCATGAGAAAAAAACCACTTGTGTTTAATGGATGATATGAGAACGGTGAACTTGCTTAAAAGTGTACAGCATTCTGTGTTGGATGTATGAGAAAATGTCAGAAGGGTCCTTGACTTATCAGCCACCTACTCTCCCCACTCTACTTTGTTACCACTGAATGCTATAGTGCTTTCCTAACTGCACATTTTGGTATATATTCATTTATTTGGTATATTTTGCTGTATTATATTTCTGGCCTATGTCATATGATGATTCAGTTGTTGCCTTGGCCCTGCCTTATGTGTAAACTGACACTATATGTGGCTGTTCTGTTTCTCCCATGAATCAGTATAGCTGCATGCTCGTGTGTCACTTTGCGGAAAATGAGTGTTGAGTCTATCACACACTTAAGCAGTTATTCGTAAGGGGGATTATATGAGAAGATTAAGCACTGGTGATGACCCCCCCCCCCCACCGTACCCCTACACCTCTGTGATCTTCGCCGTGGTGGGGTTGGTTTAGAGTGGCGTTCACACATGACTGGTCAACGTGACGGTTGGGCTCTGCAAACCCATGGGGGTACAGCAATTTCCCCGACATTTGTTATATTTGTGTTTTCATTTCAAAACACCCACATTTCGCATTCTTTAACACATCCAGCAGTTTGTCCACATGTCTCCCGAACGGGAAAGTGCGTGTGGGTGTATTTTTTCTCGCGCTTCCTGCATTCCGGAACGTTCTGTGAGGGCTCATTGGAGGTATGTGCATTCCCAGGCACTGTGCTGCATGTCATGACCTGAGAGCCGAGAAAGAAGATCTTCACTTTTTTAGATTTTTTTTAGCATCTGTCATTAATCATATTTTGGAACTTCTGAGGGATATTTCTTAGTTTCGTGGTGGGGTTTGGCAAAAAGGGACAGCCGGAATATTGTGGTATGATGCCCAGTCTTGTTTGGGTGGGGCTGCACACTAGTGGGTCTGCAGAAGTGATAGACTGGGTGTGAGAAGCTTTTGGCAATGCCCCTCTGTGGGACTTCAGAAAAATGTCTATCTCTAGAATCCACTGAGAATTTTACCCAAGGAAATTGTCTCATTCTGTTCTGCACGTGGGTCAGTTACTGGGCTAATCTTGAACTAGCACAATCGGCACTCAAATGACGTCCAGTCATTTTTTTTCACTGCAAAGCTGCAAACTTACTTTGGTGAATAATATTCAATCAACACTTATTTTAAACCTTTTATTCTTGGTTTGCTTTATTCATGTGTAAAATTTTCTTTTCTTTTTTTTTACAGAATGGAACGAGGAAGTCCTGGGACTTCATGCGCACACATGACAGGTGAGCGAGGGTATCTATATTACAGCGTATTGATATTACACCATATCGGGTAAATCGTTTTTGTTTCCATCCTCTTCCCATTTATTTTCACCCACACCCCTCGGTAAGCTTCTGAGCCAGTTCCCAGGGGGTCAGGGGTCAGGACATGGCAGCCACACAGAGCCCAGTGCTGCATACACCTTTTCTCTCTGTGTGCTGAAGCATGACTCACCACCTACATTAAAGAACAACTTCATACTGATAGGAACAGGCAAGGGGCAAGTGGCTTTGAGAGCAGCTAAGCCATGCCGACCGTGTCCGCAAACAGAGCTTTTAGGTCTCGTTTTGAGCTCCACAATTGCAGAGGAGTCTGATTAAGCCTGTAAATGCTAGTGCAGCCAATCCGGGCATCCTTTGCACCTCCAGTTTGGACTGTGCAACAGGCAATATATGAGGTGGCTATAGTGTAGGAATGGGAGGGTGGCATGAATCCACAATGACTAACAATACCTGGTCACAGCATCGTTGCATGTACGATCCACCGTTGTTTCTTTAGATACAGTCGAATCCTAATCTGTACTCTTTTTTTCTATATAGCTGTGGTACTTGCTGGAAGGCATTCGCATAACTGTGTAATTTGCTGACCTCAGAGCATGAGGGGTGACTCCACTTCATCGAGCTGTAGCCGCTGCGACCCCATTCAGGCACTCTCTCAAAGGAAGTTCTTTGGAAGGAGGTGTACCATTTTGGCAGTGCTATCTCCTCTTTGTTTCTGGATTGTGTCGAGAGGATTGACAATTTATCACGCCGTTGGCCCTCTCCAGAGAGCTGGCATCTTGAGAACACTTCATGAACTTAGTACCTCTCAAGATGGACATCTCAGACTTGTGGGGTGCCTTTTATGGGTGTGAGCCCTGTAGAGCAGCTTTACAGAGGTTCAGGCATTGCTAAAACACATTCAGCTCTGCTTCCAATTCGCTCAGAAATAATTACAACTGGAATTACCAGTAACTTAACATAACTGCAGCAGTATCAGGCATGAGCTGATGGCTTATGTAATTCATCGGTTGGAACATTGACCAGTGCTTTTTATTTTTATTCGAAACTGTTTGGGGGTTTGGAAAAGTCTATTCTGGGTGGGATGACAAGGAGGCTGGAAAGTGGATAAAAAGTAGAGAGAGAAAACAATGGACTAAATAGAATTATTACCATATCCTCTATGGTGATTTCTTCCTCTTTTTTTTTTTTGAACAGCTCACTCTTCTTAAGGAACGGATCCAAAAGGTCCAGCTTAGTGGGGAAAACCGCGGTGTGGACATCTGAATGATAATGAAAAGAAAATGGAGGGAATTAAAGAGAGCCCAAAATGCAAAGAAAGAATGGAAGAACGGGGTTTAGAATGGTGGGGTATGGTTTAATGCTCTCAGTGTGGAGGGCCTTTGTGCATTATTGCTGATGGTGTCCTCCCAGGGGAACGCTGTATTGATCCTCTTATCAGCCCCTCAATACAATAGGGGCCAGGGGGGGAAGGGGGGGGGCTCACTGGGCTCACTGTGCTCACTGAGCACCCGGCCCAGTTGAAAGGTAAACCCATTAATACCGGCATCTGTTTAGATCATTAGTGTCACCCTGGCCCCTTTGTGACGCGCGCCCCGCTATTGGTCCTTGGGGTGTTCCGGTAATGAGCGGGGAGGCGAGAGGGTTAAGGCCAGCGTTGGCCATGCTTTTGTGGTGGTGGGAGAGAGGGAGCCCAGGGAGGGGCCGATGCTGAGGTGGAGGTGGAGGTGGAGGTTGGAGGATGGGGCTGGGGATGGAGGGGGTAGGTGCGGCCGGCCGGTCGGGGCAAAATTCCGCACGCGCAAGGAACAAGCTCCCGCCGCTCCTGCCGACGGAGAGTCTGGCGGAGAAGTGGCCTCGCAGCACGTTAAATTGCCCGTGCCTCCACAGGCTGTAAATTTAGGAATGGGTGGAGGAGGGGGGGAAGGGGGGAAGGGGGGGGGGGTTTACATATTAGGAGAGCTTTCAAGGTAGAGCAGCGGCGCAGGGTGCTAAAACAAGCCGAGGCCTGTCAAAGTCATGACCTCGTACCAGCTGAGCTGCTCTCAGGCCTGTCCAGAAAGGCCTCTTTATCGCTCCTCAGCAGCCTGCCAGGGAAAAGAAATAGCCTGTGTTCTGGAAATAGTTTCCTTTTCCTGGTGTGTTTGTTTTCGAGGTGGGACAGGGATCCAGGAGCACGATAGATCAGCGTGCGCAGATAGTGCCCAAAAAAGGAATTAGAAGTTCTTTATCAGGGGCTGAAATTAATCTTGTTGCTTGTAGATAAAGTGCTTTCCCTCCCAGCCTTTTTATAATGCACTTGATTTTTTTTTGTTGTATTATTATTATTATTATTTTCTTAAATAAGTAATCTCCAGATCCCACTTCCAGGGCGCTTTCACCATGGGAAAGCAGACCTGGCAAGACAGGGCAGGGCTTCCTGCTTCCTCAACTCCTTCCCATTTCTCCACACAGCCTGTAGCCGCCTGGCTCCACCAACGTGTGTGTGTGTGTGTGTCTGTGTGAGTGTGGGTGAGTGTGCGTGTGAGTGTGAGTGTGAGTGTGTGTGTCTGTCTGTCTGTCTGTCTGTGAATGTGTGAGAGAGAGAGAGTGTGTGCGATTGGCTTTCATTGCATGCCTTCTAACGAATTGCTGATTCACGCAAATCATCACTTCTAGACTTTTGTCATCATGTGCCATGGTCATAACCTTTTTGAAGACAGCAATTCATGAATGTTTAATTATGGGTTTAATTATTATATTTGTCTAGATGTTTGGGTGATATAGGATTCATATCACAATATTTTAACTTTAATTATGGTTAATCCGTTCTGCAATGCTCCCCTTTTTAAACACAAGCCTGAAAATGACACCCAAAATTAAATGGTAACTAATTTTGAACCATTTTGATGATGACAATACCACCAAAAATAAGTATACTGTATTGATTTTCCTAAGGCATGTTTAGGCAAGTGATTTCTTCCAAGGCCTCCAAATGCCAACTCTTCTGTTTAGACTTTGGCATTGCAAAATACATTTTTGTTGTAAAACAACAGCCTTTTAGATATAAAGTCTCAAAAACTTTTTCCGGCGTGTAACGGTTTTCTTACACAAAAGAAACAGTGTGCGTCCTTTTATGAAATACTAACATATACGCCATTATAAACTTAATTTCACTGGCTAAAATGCTTTTCAGTCTTCACGATAATAGCTTGCCATTGGCTGACTGTGTACTGGGGAGGAATTATGCTGCCCATGTCGAGTCATTACTTGGGCTTGGTGGGTCCCATTGGCTGTACAGAGAGGGACTGCTTGGCCAATACTGGTCAGAGAACCTTGTACATGGGCTCATCTTCCAGAGAGTTTGTATCAACCGAAGATAGTAATAATTCCTATTTACACAGTACTGTCTGCGTGTAAGCAACAGCAAAATAGTAAACAATGTCAAATCCCCCTGATTTTGTTTGCTGGACCCTTGCCCAAATTAGGAAACTGACTTTACCATGATTTGTCTCATCTGTGGATTTCTAAAACGCATAGAAGTTGTGAATATAAAATCATAATACATCCTTCATCTCATAATCTTCCTTCTCTCCAACAAAACTGTAAAACTGAGAAATGCCTCTTTTATTCCTGCTAACCATACAAGTGTTCAATTTATCGTATTACAGTGTACAGCATTGTCCATCTGAAGAATTTACACATGAAGCCTGTTTCAGTGCAGCTGCTCCATATGGGCTGACAGTATCAGCAGCAGACATCTTGGAGAAAAAAAACACATTCAAAGGGGAAAGAGACAGGCCGAGCAGTTTGTTTTGAGGAAGCTGTCAGGCCGAGAGCGCGTTTTCAAGACGTTTCAAAAGGCCGAGGTGGGATGGGGTAAGCGCTTGTGTGGGGAAGGTGATGGAGGTGAGGACCCTCCCCAAGGCTGGAGTTAAACTAAAGCCAAGCCCTTAATCTCCTTCAGTCCAGTGCATCTTCCATGTGAAGAGATCTGGAATGCCTGCCATGCCTTTGTGTGTGCTGTCTTTTCCCCTCAGAAATCCCATTGAGATGGTGAGATTCTTAAGACTGAGATGTTTTTCTATTTTTTTTTTATTTGAAGGATTTAGCTAGTAGCTTAAAATTCAAGTAAGGCAAAGAGACAAAGGCCGGGGTGCTAATCCTAGGCTAGCACAACAACAAGGTGCTGGACCAGCCCCTCCCTCCCTCCCCCAGTGTTTACTCCGTTTTGGTGGCCAACCGCACTGCAGCCCAACATTATTAATAGGTGTGCAGTAGTGCGCTAACCTTTCTTTAGAAGCGGGACTTGGAGGGTTAGGGGTGGGGTGGGATGGGGTGGGGTGCTGTGGTGAAACAAGAGGGAAGCACTTCAAAAGCCTCTCAGAAAGTTCCTTAAAGAGTGCAGGGGAGACACGAAACCAGCCTGGGTATTAATTAAGGTGATAACCCTTACCTTTTCAGTTCCTTCCAGAGACAACCCCGTTATCAAAGCCCTGCTGGCTAATTGACACTGTCTGCTCAGCACAGCGGATGGAGGAGCTGTTGTGTCTTTCTCTTTTACGGGTTCAATCAGCTCCTTACATGCCCCCCCCCCCCAACCTTGTAATGAGGGAAGAGAGATTTACATGAGTGCGGGAACTGGCTTCACATGTTTTAATGGTAAATGAAAGGCAAATGCCGTGTTTTTGGCCATTTGGGGCCTTTTGCTCAGTAATTAAAAGCCCCTTGAGCAACATACATTGTGCTTCAGTTCCTTTGTGGCTGAGATGAAATTGAGATGAGACACATTTTTTTTGTAGCTGATTTTATGTCTGCTATTTCAGTTAGCTTGCCGTAGTTGATTACTGGTAATCTCACGTGGTATGAATATAGCAATGGGACACCGCATTGTCCAGTGCTGTTAGGTATGTGAGCTTGGTGGTGTGTCACCGTGATGGAATCAGCTCTGAAAGATGTCTTTGTAAAGGCCCTCTTCCCCGAACCTGGTCCTGCCGAGAACACAATCTGGAGTTGACTGAACCGCGTGTTAAACAGCCCTTCTGAACGGATAAAGCCCCTTGGAAGTGTGTTGGCGTTGTTGTTTGCTTTCCCGCCGTGAGGAAATGGGTTTTCTGCCGCCGCGTCTCTCACGATCCTCCCTGTCCTGAGTGTTATTCCTGAGTTTCAGGAGCACAGGAACAGTGGCGGCCAACAAGCGAGACTGACAGAGCCCCCCCCTTAGGCTAAAGCCTTCAACTTTACACGCGTTTTCCAGTAAGACACCGGCTAATGAAGATGTTCATGAACAAAGGGCAGCGCAAGCCAGGGCAAGACTGAGTCTCCGTATGAGTGACAGAGCCAAAGGAAGCCATTAAAATGTAAGTTTTGTTATGAGAGGGATTCCTGCAGGCAGTTGCGTGTCAGGTTTTCAGTGTACATTGACCAGTGTGCTTGGGCGAGTGAAGCTGTGCAGGTATAATGGTCAGACAGGGTGACGCTGTCTCAGGAGGGTGCAGTTATCTCCGCCAGCACCCAGAAGCCTCTGCTTTGTGGCTCAGCATTCCATCATTTCAATGTGTGTGTGTGTGAGGGTGTCTGGGTGTGCGTGTGTGCGCATGGGTGTGTCTGTGTGTGTGTGTGTGTGTGTGTGTGATGGTGTGTGTGTGTGTGAGGGTGTCTGGGTGTGCGTGTGTGCGCATGGGTGTGTCTGTGTGTGTGTGTGTGATGGTGTGTGTGTGTGTGTGGTCTGGGCTCATTCCTCTCTTGCTCTCTCTTCCCTCAGTGTCTCAATCCTGATCTTCAATACCAGCTCACACTGCTTCATCCTGGTCAAGCAGTTCCGTCCAGGTAATTCCCTCCTTTCTTTTCAAGCTGTCAATTTTAAGAAATTATTTCCCTAAACACTAATGCCCCCTCCACAAAGACCATAATGGGCAGAGGATTTGTCAGTCACAAGCTGCCTGTAATAGACGTAATTCAGTTTGAATACATTTCACTTAGGAGTTTCGACCTTTATGTTTGCTGCCTACAGTGGTGTGTGAGCTTTGGGAGGATGAGTACAGTGAAATGAATTCTCTTGTTCTGCTCTCCCTCCGGCAATGTACCACGCCTGGAGTGTGACGATCTTTTCTCATCACCTTGCGCTGTGGCTCCTCCCTCTCTACCCCCTCTCACCCCCCCCCCCGCAGTCATTGTAAACACCCCCTGAAGAGGCTTGCGGCTCTCGGCGTTCACGGTGGGAGGGGCGGCTACCAAAAGGAGCGCTAGCCTCAGGCCGAGTCGTTTTTGTTCCCAGTAGTTTGTTTGTTTGCACAAACCGAATCTGTTTCTTACTCTAATCATAAGGTGATGGATTGCGCGACTTAAGCCCCTTCTTTTCTTGTCTCCCCGTCTCTCTGATGTTCAGCTACAAATGGCCGCCCTCTGGCTTCTCAATTGCCCGTGTGTTTTCTGCGACAGAAGCAAATGGGGAGAAAGAAAGATATCTCGCTCAGAAAGCTCTTCCTTTTTGATGATCACAGCCGTGTATTTTGTGTGAGGTGGCTATTAGTATTTAATGTAGAAAAATGACCGTTCGGCCCACCAAAGCACCGGAAATGGCCTCAAAACACGGCAAACTCCATCGAGACTTTCGGGAAACGCAAAAACAGGAACGTTAGCGATATAAACATCTTTTCCCTGGCGGGGCGGCCTGTGTGTTTGGACCGTTTCGGCCGCAAGGCCGTAGCCCTCCCCTTGGGCCCTGTCTCACTTCGCTCGCTTGCCGTGACCAGCCCGCGGACACAAACCCATTGTTCCAACCCGAGCCTTTAAGGGCCTACGGTGCTCGCTTCATAATGGAAGGAAGGCCTCGCATTCAAAGTGATTGTTTTTCAGCGAACGACATAGGAAAAAAAGGCGGTAAATCGTTTCTGTAACGGGTGATGTTCAAACAATGCTATTCGTGGAATGTTTTTCTTTGGATTGTTAAAATGTATGTGCTGCGGGGTTTGTTTGTTTGATTATTAAAGGATGTATTGTCAAAGTAACCAGTGTCTTTTTAGCTCTCCCATTGTGAGCAGGAGTGTGCATGTGTGTGTGCATGTGCAAGTTTGTGCTTGTGGGCTGTGTGTGCATGCGTGTTTTGACTACTGGGTGAAGGTCAGCTGTCGCTCTGTGTAGTACTTGACCTCTGTGTGTGTGTGTGTGTGTGCGTGAGAGGGAGACGGTGACTAATGAATAGGGTCATTTTTCTTAAAGCATAGCAAACAGACTAACATGAGAGAGAGACTGAACAGAGCTGATTCAGTACAGGTGTGATGAGAACCGGTCAGGATAAAAACCGTAGCTACCTATGCTAGCGAAGCTGTAGGTTCTTGGTGAAAATGGGAGAATGCGGTCGTGCCGTGCCGTGCCCGGGACTGAACCGCAGGTGGCTGGGCCTGGAGCGGTTCTGTGCGTCCCCGAGCTGAACGTCTTTCCCGTCCGCAGCGGTGTACATGTGCGAGTGGGAGAAGCACCAGCCCGCACCGGCCGGGGAGGAGGCCGGGGGAGCGGGGGACGCGGCGGACGCGGCGGGCGAGGAGAAGGCCAGCGGAGCGGGGGACATGGCGGACGAGGAGAAGCGCTCCCGCCTGCCTCCGCCCTCGGCCGGCGTCACCTACGAGCTGTGCGCCGGGCTCGTGGACAAACCCGCCCTCTCCCTGGAGGAGATCGCCCGCCAGGAGGTCCTGGAGGAGTGTGGCTACGACGTGCCCGTGGCCAAACTGAGGAGGATTACCTCCTACAGGTACACCCCACCCCCCATCTTCCCCCAGTACACACACAGTCCTAAAAATCCTTATCTCCTCAGCTTTGCCCATGACCTTCTCATCCAGCAGACAGATTACGGTCCCCCATCTTTGCTGCTGTAATCTTCCCAACATTCATGGCGGAGCACCTGAGTTAATCATCATCATTATAGTGCCCTCTTTGCCGGAATGGCCGTATGAATGTTTAGCAGAATGTGTGCAATTCCATCGCGGAGGTGATTGGAAATAGTGGGTTATTTGAGGCAGTAAGTATGTAATCAGATCCCTGGTAGATAGCATTAGCAATGGGCCTTTGTGCTCTTATCAGCTTCAGAATTGGAGGGAAAAAGAGCCTGGTGTCGTAAAAAAAGGCTCGGTGACGAGCTCGCGCACCTGCGCCAGTTTGCACCTGCTGCTTTTCTCACCGTCACCCCCCCCACCCCCCCCACCCCCCGCCGCACCGCCGGTGGACTTCCAGGCTGTCTGTCCCACCTGCCGGGGTGTTGTGCCAAGGTGTATCGGAATGAGAATTGATTGTTTTTCACCTGTGCTTATCGGGAGCAGACTGCAGGTTAGTATAGCAGTGTGGATGGAGGAGGAAATTCCTGCACATGTACCAGACCTGGGTCAAATACGTATTTGTTTTGGATTCAGATACTATTCTGTGCTCTATTGATCTTGCCTGGTGTAATTGTTGAGCCTGCCAATATGACCAGAAGGTGGGCTTTGCAGTTTTTGAGAGTATTTAATTGGTTCCAATAGACCAGACAAGTAAAGCGTTGAAAAGTATTTGAATCCAAAACAAATACGTATTTGACATATACATGTTTGCCCACCTCTGGTAATGTGGAGGTCATCCTGTGAAATTTCATTGCAAACAATGCAACTGCACACCTTCAGAGAGCCTTCTGTGGCCTCCACCGCATGCTCTTGGGTTTGACGGGCGGTCCTGTCAACAGCCTGTCATGTGATCAAACAGTCGGGCCTCTGAAATGGCCTCTCGTCACTACACAAGCATTTATGGGTGAGCGCGGGTCCTTAAGCTGAGCTCATCTCCGCGTGTCTGCAGAGGACCCGGGTCAGGAGTAACAGGTGCTTTTATGAATGAGTTGCCATCTCTCGCCCACTTTTAACAGCATCGTCTGAAACGTGCCAATAGCACACTTTCACATCACGTTGTATTATTTTCTTTTTATTGCTAGAATAGCAATTCATGATTGTGTGCACAAATATGCCCACTCTGGATAGTTTGTTTCCTTAAATGGTATTATAATTTGGAGGATGAACTCCAGATGGGCTCAAATGCATGTAGATCTATGGCATAGCTATGTTGCATAGCTTGCCATTGTGTGGACCAATTTACTATGAATGAAGAGTGAATCATCACAGTAAGGGTTGCATAACGAATAAATATGAAATACAAAAGAATAAATCCAATTAATAATTAAATTATTAAATCAATTAAGTGACTTTCACCACAATTTAGAGCAAAACAGAACAACAAACAAGTCTCTTTTAACTGGTGAAAAGAAAGGTCCATCAACAGTGTTCAGCCTTTTGAAAATGAACTCAAGTGGCACAAGTGTTTTTCAGTGAAGGGCTCAGAGACTTGGAAGTGCAAAATAAAAAATGAAGTTCTTAAGTGAGTGTAGGAAATGATCCATGGCTGTCTCCCAAGAAATGCCCCTATGACGTCATTCCCAAAATGTTCTGTGTGCCAGGAGGGCATTTGGCATGAGTAAAATCAGCTGAGCTTTGGGGCTCTGGTTTCCTGTGACGCTGCATGGCTTGGCAGCACTTGGGGGTCTCGTGTGTGTGTGTGTGTGCGCGTGTGTGCACGTGTGCGCGTGTGTATGTGACAGTGTGTGTGTGTGTTTGTGTGTGCGTGCGTGCGTGCGTGTATGCGTGTGTGTCTGTCTGTGTTTGTGTCTGTGTGTGTATGTGACAGTGTGTGTGTGACTGTGTGTCAGTGTGTGAGAGACCCATCCCAGTACTGTTCATGCAGGTCTGCCTGATAAGACACCTACAATGGTATCGCCCATCGGTGGCTCCAGCTCATCGCCTCTCTGAAGGAATCCCTGTAAACAGGCAGACCACAGAGCCATGGCACGAATTCTCACTGATGGCTTATCTGAGCCCACAGCTCAGATAAGCCATCTGTAAACTACCTCTACTCTCCTTCCTCTTCAGAAACACTGTCAGAAAGATGCTTGGCTGAAAAAGCTATGTAGAAGAAAACGTTGGTGCCTTTAATTTCTGTCGTTAGATACTGAATTCACCATTCAGATGGTGAGGTGATGTATTTGGTGGTGTGTTGTTCGTGTTAATATATTCAGCAACATCATTGGCTAGTTGCATTGTTTTAAATGATGCACTTGATCAGTGTTGTGTAAAAAATTCAGGATGTCCTGTACATTGTTTATACAAACCTTAAAAGGTCAGCACCATTAATACAATTTACTCTGCTGATTCCTTTGTTAAAATGGTTGACTGTTCATTATGTGAAAACACCTTTGAGAACTATTAAAAAACAGATATTGCATAATGATATTGTTGGGATATTAGGTAGCCCACCAGCTTGTATCGGGTGTGGAAAGTTGAGGATTTTTGTTGCATTTCATATGGAGTTCACATCATCAAATGCTACTGATGGTCTATCTGTGACCAAAACATTGTATCTTTCACTTTTTCCACATCTGCACTTTATTATGTAACCTGCTAAACTCAGCACTATGTTTTTGGACAAGCCTCTGTTTTGGATCTTCTTGTGTGTGGAAACAGTATATGGCCACTAATGTGAAAATGGACAGGAATGTTTTCTTTAAATCTAGTGAGGCATACTTTCTGTTGATGGGCGAGGTGATAAATATGGACAGCCAGCCCTATATTTAAAAAAAAGTCAGACTTGTGGTGGAGCAAATGGTAAGTGTGCACATTTCCTTCTCCTTCTGTTTGAGGTGATAAACACTCTACGTGTAGGTTGGGTTTCCCAGGCAACCAGGGCTGTGGTATGACCTGCTCTTTTTCTGTGTATCTTCAGCATCTCTTCGTCTCTTAGGAAAACAGGTGACAGTGGGGTCCTGTCATTAGAGGCGACTCTCTCTCGATAGGTGTCTGTCTGTCTGTGTCTGTCTGTCAGTAGGTGTCTGTCTGTCTGTGTCTGTCAATAGGTGTCTGTGTGTGTCTGCCGATAGGTGTCTCTCTGTCTGTGTCTGTCTGTCAATAGGTGTCTGTCTGTCTGTGTCTGTCTGTCAATAGTTGTCTGTCTGTCTGTGTCTGTCTGTCGATAGGCGTCCGTCTGTCTGTGTCTGCCTGTGGATAGGTGTCTGTCTGTCTGTGTCTTTCTCTCAACCTGTCTTGAGTTTTGAGTGTTCTTTAGACTTCAGTGAGGGGTGGTGCCTGTGTATAATTGAGCATGAGCTGTGTACTGGTGCTGTAATGAGAGAAAGATAGATGGCTCTGTGCCTGTGCTCGGATGAGGAGGGAGAGGGAGAGCTCTGTGCCAGCGCACTGATAGGTTGGGGGGCGGTGACTCGGATGACTCAGTGCCGCTGATTTGGCCTGTCTGCATGCAGGCGTGGCGTCTTTCTAAACCAGTGCCCCGCCCTCACGTTCTCCTGCCCGCAGGCTCTCTGCATGGCCCGCCCTGCGCTCTCTCAGCAAAACACGGGGCTTTTTTGGGGGATTCGTATTCCGCACACGGGAGCCGTGTTAGGTTTCCTCCCCTGTGGGCGCCGCGGCGTCCCGCATGCCCCCATGAGGTCGTGGCCGAGATAAGCCGAGCGAGCGAGCGAGACCTGCACTTCCGCTGCAGGCAGCCACAAGCCCGGCCTGCGCGGCAGGGCACGTTCAGCTCCGCCACCGGGCTCCGCGACCGGGCTCCGCTCTTTCACGCCTCTCGGCAGATATTGGATTTCCTCATATTGAGATTAAGCAAGAGCCCAAAAAAAAAAAAAAAAGAGAGAGAGAAAACAGAACAAAGTCGGTGCCAGGCGTGTGTTTGTCTATGGTGGTTATTTGGAATGCGCTCGGACTTGAAATGGAATGCTTTTTTGTTCCGTCACTCTGAAACATGAATTATTTTATTGGGTTCTTTTATTTGTCGCATTAATAAAAAAAAATGTTAGTCAAAAGATACAAAGGATGGATATTAAGGGCTTATGTAAGTTTGTCTGATGCTATTTATCTGCAGGTTTTTGTTGAAGATAAATAGCTGCATGTCTTTAGAAAAAGGTTATTTCCCCTTTAAATGCACTAAACATTCTCTATGATATGGTCTTGCAGTGTTACTGGTGCATCTTCAGAAAACTGCATTTTGCAAGGTCATGGGCAGAGGCGGGACGTGGCAGTTTGTACAGTTTAAAATGAAACGAGCCCTGATGAGCAGAGGGGCCCCAAACGCCCACAAGATGTTTGGAAAAATGTTAATAGTAAGAACGTTACATTTTTTAATGTTTCCCTAAAAAGCCATGCATTTTGTGGCCATGGGAGGGTGCAGGTTTTTTCTGACCTTGCCGGTCATAGTGTATTTGGGCATTGTTATGTCTTTATGCATTATTGCCGAGTAGAGCTAAACAGAGATATAAGATGGCAAAGGCTATCGGCTTCTGCATTTCAATATCCTTTAAAGATTTCCGCTTCAGAATGCATATTAAAACAATCAGGGTCTCAGTGAAAACATAATGCCTTTTTGAAGATTCTCTCTGCCAGCCTACCAAAGCCACAGGGCCTCATCAGAGATCTCCATGGCGATGCCTCCTTACCGAACCTTAAAGGTGAATCAACACCTGAAGTGTGGCAGCGCTGTGCTATGTGGCAACTGCCACACTGAGCCAGAGGTATGGTGTTGAGCTGGGGGACCCCCATGCCAGATTTATTCTTTCACAATGATCCACCTCCCCATCTTCCCAGCCACCCGCCTCAAATGGAACACAACCGAATCAAAACAGCTGACTTGGAGCTGTGAGCCAAGTGCATAGCTGGAGATGAGCGGAGATTTGAAGCACCAGATGGAAGTAAAACCTAGCTTCCTGGTGGAGGGCCCGGTCTGCACACCATTGTCCTCCAGCTGTAAAGCAGAGCTTGCCCCATGTTGTGGAACTTGCTTAGGGCTAATTCGCGGTTCCCATCCGATGGTATTTTTTTTTTTGATAGGTCGGGGGTGGGCGTGACCGGCGCCAGGCAGACCATGTTCTACGTGGAGGTGTCGGACGAGGACTGCGTGGGCGAGGGCGGGGGCGAGCCGCAGGAGGGCGAGCTGATTGAGGTGGTGAAGGTGCCGCTGCTGGAGGCCATGAACTTTGCCTACGACGAGAACATCCCCAAAACCATGGGCGTCATCTTCAGCTTCCTGTGGTTCCACAGCAACATGGCTCCCAAGTACAAGATCTCCACCAATGTGTAACGACAACCCATATCATTCCTATCATCGGCCCATTGGTGGGTCTCCTGGCGGACATTTTATGAGTATTTTGATATGTTATATGTTTCTTTTGGGTCGTCACTGCTTTCCTTTTCACACTTTCATTTCAGGACAAAAGCCTGTGTCATACTGCACTTGTCATTATCACTGTGGTAATTCTTTGTATTGTTATTAGTCCTTTTTTTTGAAGAATTTGTGAGTTTAGAGCAGCGAATGCGCTTTGTTAATGCAATAAGCCATCACTTATAAGATGAAGAGTTCAAGGTCATTAACGGTTTTTCCAACTGGAGGTTGCCTCTTACTGGGGCAGCAGTCCAACTAAAAAGGGGACACATTACATGATTTTTCTGTCGTATGTGAAGCACACACATAACAGTGGCTGTCTTTGAGGAACACAAAAATATGGAAAATAGACGGACACAGTTCTCTCGGGAGAACATTGTTTTTCATGATACACCTGCACTCCAGAGAACCTTTTTTTCCCCCACAATATTTTGAAGCCACAATCAACATGGAACCCATACAGCTTGTGACAGTTGTGGTTGGTGCTGTGATTTGCAAAGTCACTCTTCATTTTTAGCACTCCAGAAAACAGGTTTATTAAGCTCAGCCTTCGAAGTGTTGAGTTTTGAGGATTATGCAAAGACCTGCCCTGATAAAATCAGACGTTTGATTTAATCGGTGCGTTGCTGACTGAGGTCGTACGTGGCAGGTTTGAGTCTTTCACTCCTGCACTCGTACCGTAACAGCTGTGACAGTGCAACTATTATAGACTACCCTGGACTACTGCAGACTGCCCAATCTCCAATCGTTGCCAAATCAGGCTTGAAAATCATGCAATGTGTCCCCAGCTTAAGGGGGAAATGGGGGAATAATTCCCCTTCTTAAATTTCCTGTTTTGTACAGAAAATCTTAATGGGTTATAGCCTATATCTGCTGTAAGGGAGCAGTTCTCAGTGCTCACCTAGGAAAGTAAGTTCATGTCACTTGGGGGTAATCACAAAAAAAAACAGCACTAGTTCTCTCAGGTCATATTGGTATGAGGATTGGTCACATTCAGGGACACATATCAATCAAACTGTTGGGTGAAGGTGTGATGAAGTTCAATCAGACAATAGTGCAGTTTAACTCAAATTATGTTGCGAGGACATCACCAGAATTACATGACAATATACTATTTTGAAGATATTTTGCCTCCTCTGGAGGAATAGCTGGAATAGCATTTGTACACAGTTTTCAAGAGATGCATGACTTTGCTTGAGTAGCTGATAAATTATAATGGACATAATCTAAAAATGTAGATTAACAATGACAAACACAAATCATAAACTGTTGTTGCTTTCAAACTGCATATGAATCTTTTTTTTTTTTTACTCCTAACTTGACAAATTCAAATAAAAAGTACTGGCTTTCTTTGTTCGCAGTTGTACAATTATGTTGAAAGTTTTGACATTCCCATAGTTACTATAACTTTTTTTTTTTTACTTTTGAGGCAATAGTGAAATTATCTGCAATAATACTAACTGCTTTTGGAGCGATGTTGGCACACTGTGCTATCTGTGCGTATGCTTGGGTCTGTGGCTTTCTGGGTTATTAGCGCTCCTGTTGGGTTCAGAAGAGGTCAAAGGGGTGGGGCTATTTCTTGGTTGTACAGGTGGCGTGTTCTCATCAGTGTGCCCTTACTGGAGCCAGAGTTCACAAACCGAAGGTCAAAGTTGTACAGTCAGTAGGGTATAAGTATAACGGCTCGATTTTTAACACCGTTTTTAGATTTCTACTTTTCTTTAAATGTGCTGACATTTAAGTGGCAAACTGCCTCACTGGTTGTGACCCTGTATTTATATAAACACATTATTTTATCGCTATATTCAGCCCTCTGGTTTTTAAAAAATTGTTATTAATCCAGCTTAATTATTGTCCACAGCGTTTAACCAGTATTAAAAAACGATTTTAAATTATACCAAAAGCACACTTTAAATCGGCATAGTTGTACTGTTGTGTAATGGTTACAGCTGTCTTACAAATAAAACATTTGTAATGAGGAAGATACAAATAATTTGGTTCACGAGCCAGTCAAATTAAATAAGTGGTCTGAATGCATGTAGGAAAGAGAAATGCATGTAAAATATGAATTTTGGGCTAAGTATGTTGTTTGCTTTGGGATGCAACAAGCAGACATTGCATAATGAAATCTTATTTATATAATCCTGTTAGCATGGTCATGGTGGAATCCATTTTCCATTTTATTGTAGATGCCAATATTAAGTTTCAGAGACTGTCCAGGAAGATCTAGCACAAAACTGACAAATCACAATCAACATCTAAGACTACTGTCAGCTTTTTATATAGAGTTTTTTTAACTTAAATTTTAACTAGTAATTTGTTTTTGTTTTGAGATTTTTTGAGAAGCAGCATTGAAGCAAGGATCTCAACTGGCATTATAACATTTTTGTGTTTATCAATACCTGTGTGTGCTTGAATTAAATTGAATTTTATTACCTTGTGATATTTCTGTTTGTAACTTAATTTTGTATTCATAATCTGTTGCATTTTAACACCTCCTTTTTATGATGCAGCATAATTTCAAATAATGAATTGAATGTGTACTATATTTCCTTGATTTTCAGAGTAAAATGAAATTGTAATAAAGGGGTTTGCACTTAGATTGTATTGTTCCTCTGATACTCATCTTTCCTTTCTCTTATGCACATGTATACTGAACTGGGATTCATACCCTCAAACTCAAGTGGCTCATAGGTGTAACAGGCTATTTTCCCCAAACAGTCTAACAAACAATTGAAAGTGAAACGAGATGATGTAGGAAGACCGTCACTTTGTGGCTTGTAGCTGCTCTCTCCGTCTCACAAACGCACAGCGTTCTACTTTCCTCTTTCTGCTCTTCCACAAAGGTGCAACCAAATCGAGCCCGCTAACATCTGAGCGCAAACAAAAGGAGCGTAATTTGTCTGCCGTCCCTTCTCGTGTTGGGGGGAGGGGGGGGGGGGGGGGTGGGGGGTGGTGGAGGTGAGAGGGGGAACACCTCCCATGTTGGGGGATTGAGTTCAGATAAGACGAGTTGCCATGGCGATGTTTGTGTTTGCCTCTTTCTTTAGAGCGGTGCGGTAATCATTAAGTGAATATTTGTCTCATTCATGAACACGGGAGGAACGCTGGGAAGGTGGTGAATTGGGCGGCTGGAGGGAATAGGAGCAGTAAGTAACCAAAGACAACCCTGACTTTTCTATAGCAACCACTCTCCGTGAGCCTCACACAACAGCTGAATGTGTCTTAACAGTGAGGAGAGCTGCTTGACATCCTTGACATATTTCCTTATGCTTGAAAGGACTCCATTTACTGTTATAGTTGGAGCGTTGTTCTGAACGACTGTGAACACCCTAAGATCTCAAGGACTTCTAAATTGTCAAGGCCTGCTTGCTATGTGTCTTGTGCTTTTTTTGGGGGGGCGGGGGGTGATGGTGGTGGTGGTGGTGGTGTCAAATAAAGTTGGATAAGCATGTGGATTGGTTATCGAGTGTGTAGAACTGCAACTTCAGAAGATCATAGATCTATGACAATGCAGACTAACACAGGTTAACTCTAGTTCAAATTGTACAGGTAAATGGTGCGAAATGCAATTGAAAGTCCACTTTCTATTCTGTTGTGAAATAAATGCTCTAAACTAGATCATGCAGTGGAGATCATTTATTAAGAGCAGAGGTTGTAAAATGTGAAATAGCTCACAAACTGGCCTATGTATGGACAGTGTAGGGTTCAGAGAACAACGGCACCATGTCTTATACCAGAAGATGGTTGCCAGCTCCCATCTGCAGAGACCAGGCAGGGTGCCAGTCTTGCAGCGGCTTCCTAATAAACAGCCTCTGATTCGGGAGTGGCGACCGATATGCCCCCCTGTTTCTGTGGCCTCGTTCCACCGCCCATGGCACCAGATTAATAGAACCACAATCAAAGCCCTGCATTTTTAATCTCCCAGATGTTTCTCTTTGTGTGAAGTTTGTTGTCTGGCCAGAATTTCGCTCTGTGTTAAGCAGCTGCGTTCGGAGTGGACATGACACACTCACGGCCTGTATCTGAGACTGTTATTCATTTGCTAAAATTACACGGTTCTGCCTCTTTTGATATTTTATCCTGTTTGATCTGTAACAAATGTGTTTTGAAATGTACTGTTTTTAACATGTTTGTCCACTCTTTAGCTGACCATATTCTGTAAGGATTTCTGCACCAACAGCACCGATTTTCAGTAAGTAGCAAGGGTAGATGATTCCAGCACTGGCTGTGTGGTCATCATGACTTTCTCCCTACAATGCAATTATCTGGCTTAGTTGCATTTCTGGAGTATCACTGGCTGATTTCTGCTCCATTATGGTTAGTTCACATGGCTGTCACTAAACACAAAAAAAATGCGCAGATATTTGTGGAGTCGTGTCCTGGTTCTCATATTTGAGCTGAAGAGAAACCAACTCCAGTCTGATGAATTGGCAGCCTTACTCTGAAGAACAAAAATGAAAATGAAATGCACTTTTATTTGAAATTCTGCCATTTCACTGGAAACTGAAGAAAAAAAAATATATTAAAAAAATTAACAGCTGCTCCTGGCCACTGCCTGGTACTCCCAGCATCCTCTGCTTCCCATTACTGAACAGCTGCAGCCTCTGCCGTGGCACAACAGAACAGTCTGTACCAAATAAATGAAGTAATTAATGAAAATAAAAAAGAATTGCACAATCAAGGAAACTCTGTAAGAAATGTCTACCCCTGTAGTGAAGACATCTTTTAATCACCTGGCTCCCCAGTTGTCTTTACAGATGCCAGAAAAATTAATACAAAGATGAGACTCCCAGAATGCCCGGCGAACACCCATTGAGTCGGCTCGTTGCACGTTTGTTCTGCATCACGGGACTTTTTTTTTGTCTCCAATCTTAAAATTGGTCTTTCTAGCCGAGGGACCTGCTGAATAAACAAGCTCCAGGGAAGAGCTTTGATTCTGGATCCCGACAGTCCCACCGCGGGTCTGGAACGCACACGGAAAACAAACGAGGAAAAAGCCCCGCAGGGAACGGCTGAGCTTTTCTGTTAAAAAGGTCCACATTTTCTGATGTCTGCAGGGCTTGTGCAGTTAAAAAAAAAAAAACTTTTCCACAAAGCATACAAAGCATTTATCATCAAAACCTTGCAAATCCTTCTAAGTGATCTGAGTTTCAAAAATAGTTATCTGAGGGTGGAGGTTACCGTGATCTCATTTGAAATCTGGGCTGTGTTAGCAATGGGGTGCAGAGTTACATTTGAAAACGGTCAACCTTAAAGTAGCAAAATCTCATCCCTTGAGTGCTTTTTCCACCCCTATACATTTACAGTCTATTTTCACAGGTCTGCAGTGCACATTATAAGCACTTAATTTGCCAGCTACTATTATAAATAAATCAGCATCCGTGTTGCCACTAATACATGGGGCATGGCCTTTGGTCTTTAAAAGCTGGCCTTAAAAATAGGCTCGATTTTAAAGGCTAATCCCTTCGGCAACTATCCAAAAATCTTTTTGCTATTGATAGGAAAGTTGCTTAATGTGCTTACACTTTGCTTAGATATTTGCTCAAAACTGTCCCAGACATTTTAATAATGGTGCATTTAGTAATGGAGTGAAAATAAGGATATCACTGCTTCTGACTCCCTTTACAGTATGTAATCATCCAACCCTCACATTTGTGGTATTCTGTGGCAGCATTACCGCGTGGTTTTAGGAAAGGTGAAGGAAAGTGAAAGTAGACGCGAATAAGGAGTTTAATCTCGAGAGGGTGTTGTGAGTGCCGCCTGAGATCCTGTTCCCGAATAGACGGAGACTGAAACAATCAAACCTGCTTGACCCCTCTACCCTCTTCTCCACTCCTCTCACCCTTGAAATTCTTCCCCTGGAACCCAGAGCTTGAGGACGTGTTGCCTGGACACAACCTGTCGGAGGGCCATGCGACATTGCCCTTATTGTATTGTTCATGAGGTGCTCATCGGCCTATTTGTGGACGTGTCAACATGAAAAATATGCCTGGATTCCACTTCTCTCCTTTAATTAGTACCATCATCAGTGCAGTTTAGCCCACAGTTATATTTCTCAAGATACAAATATCACCTTAAATGTACTTTTCATCTACCAAGCTATTTTTTTCTCATTTTGATTCGAAAATGTATATATAGTACTATTTTTTATTTTGAACATTTTACTGTGGTATATCTGGAGTCATGCCAAGATAATTCTACAACAATTTGACGATGAGTGGGGTTATTTAATTCTTTCACTTCTAGTGCAATATTCAGGCTCAGAAAAGCACACAGCCGGTCATGCCTGCCGTCAAATAGCACAGCAGAACAATACCATCTTTCTGTAAACCATGCTTGCATTTGTTTAAAGTGGTTAAAAATATGAAGGAAAATGCAATAATGGAAATTATCGACATACAGTAGTTGCTCCAAATGTTCTTTGTGTTTGGTATGCCGCAATGGTTGTGAGCTACCTGTTACAGGTCTGTCAGTGCGAACATTACAGTGAGAGAATATTACATGAAAGCCACAAAACCTTCCAAGCAAGACAACTATATACTTCCTTGTCACCAGACTGCATGAAATATTTTTACTGGGCATTTTATCGCTGTTTTTTGCATGTGAAACATTTTTGGTTATAAATTTACTCAACAATTCTGGAGGTGTAACATGAACATTTAGCTATATAAAGTATAGTGTCAATGAGACTTATTATGTTGACACCCTGTGATTGGTAGTCTGAGTGATTCTTTTATGAGTGGAGGAAGTGTGCTGGACTCCTTTAAAGATAACATGTGCACCTGCCTGTACCCATCACATTACACTTCTTGTGTCAGCAGATTTGAATAGCGTGACAGACTAATAACATGGGTAACTACATGAGTATTCACAGTAGATTATATGCAGTTGAAAGGCCAACATGTTCTGTGGGATCAATGTATGTAAATCCTGCACTCCTTCAGCTCTGTAAGTTTCTGATGATTTTATAACTCTAGAACCCAGTTAACTTCAGACCACCGGCTTCTTATTGAACACTCAGTGGAAACTGTTCCCCCCCACCTCAGAAGGAGAGAGAGAGGGGGGGCATATTTCTGGACTCGTGTCATTTGTTGTATCGGTTAATAACAGTTTCTTTTGTGTGTGCACAAGTGAGGCCATCTGTGCTGGCTTCTACAGTCAGTCTTCCGTCTTTAGTCCAGGCCTTGGTCCCCGTCCCACAGGTGTGACAAACCTTTCCGGCATAGATTAGACATTGTGCCCACATCTCCAGCTATGATTATTGGACAAAGGAGGAAGATATTCAATATGATTCCACCAAACTCTCCATCTGTATGCAAATGAGGGTGTATAAAAGGGCCACACGTTGAAGATCATATTGTATGTTCCCTGTGTTGACCATCTCCACTCACTGTAGGAGCCATAAAAACCAGATTTTTCTGGTTTTACCTCCTCAGCAACATCCCCTATGTCACTTACAATGCTTGTCATAAATCATCAAGACCACACCCATACAATTGAACTACAAGTCTTGATTTGCCTTTGACCTGTCCTTCACTATGGTTCATTGACCTTAAGGCCAATGAGGTTATGGACACAGGTACAGTTTAATTGTAACTGTGTCCCTCCCAATTTATCATTCACCACCCATGCTGAAGAGTTAAGTTCCTAAAACAGCACAGACAATCCAAGAGGATTTTTAATAAATGTGGTGTGTGTCAATACCAATCAATCACACCCTCAAATATAGTAATCATGCTCATGATGTTCTGTTATGTGTGTCATTAAAATATAAACTGGATATCTGGATTCTGTGTATTCTTACCAATACCCCACTGTGACATCAAGAGATCCTGAACCAGTGCAAGTATAACTAGAAGTAGGAACAGCAAGTCTACACTATTTTCAGAGCGAACAATTCAATTTTTAAAAACAATTTAAGCTTTCATTAAAAAAAGAAGTTATTTTATGTTTGGGCCACAACAACATTTTAGTTTAGGGCCACCAAAACCTGGGCCAGCTCTGCTTTTGAGTTGCTAGATACTACAGTTGAATCTGACAAAATTCTACAGAAGACAATGTCCGTTAAGGTGTAATCAACCACCTTTTATATACAACGCTCAACTGATTTGGCTTAAATTCAGGACTCAGGTGTTGGCATCAGTCTTTGTTTATTCTGTCTAACTCACGCTACAGAAATGTTGTGGCCTTTGGGGGTGAAGCAAAAAGAAAAACAAATACCAGAGGCAGTTTGGGTTAAGCTGGCATTTGGTGGCTTGTAGGATTTCCTGGATGAGCAAACTGCTTTTAAACAAATATTTGGAGTTCCCCCCCTAAATCCCACTGGACAAGAGCTGTGCTGTGATGACTCACTTGAATCATTTTTATTATTTTTTTTGCTGGTGATGTAATTCACACATGTAGGCCATTTGTCCGCTTCAGCGCGGATATCCTTGTCCTCTTCAAAGGCCGGAATACCTGCTGAAGCAAGCATCCATCTATCTATCTATCTATCTATCTATCTATCTATCTATCTATCTATCTATCTATCTATCTATCTATCTGTCTGTCCGTCTGTCTGTCTGTCTGTCTGTCTGTCTGTCTGTCTGTCTGTCTGTCCGTCCATCTATCTATCTATCTATCTATCTATATATATATCTATCTATCTATCTATCTATCTGTATGTCTGTCCATCTATCTATCTATCTAATTGTCTTATGAAGATGCTCTTTCATCTACAAGGAATGATTTGGTGACAGAGTTGGGGTTCAGGCACAGCAGAAAATTATAAACAATAGTGTGCACTTTGATAAACACTCAATCAAGTTCTGTATTACACAAATAAACAAAATGTTTTTATTTCAAATTATGACAATAGTAGCTTTCCTTATACCCATACCCATATGCTTTCAGTAAACTATCTAATTTGACACTAAATGTAATCAGCAGGGAAAATAAGGGTCTTGAAGTTAGATTGCTTGTAAATTTCTCTTATAACATGAAGACACACACAGCTACAGTTAACGTATATTCCAAGCCTAACAGCAATAGCTAAGCTAAGGGATGCCCTTTTATGTTACAGTGATTGCATGCTCCCCTCTTCCACACACAGCCACACACAGCCAGTCATCGACTTTGGATTGCCCCTCTCTGGCCCTTTATCGCGTTTGATAAGGTCGTCATAAAAACTGTGAATATAAAAGATGAATGGTGACGACCGTCTACACCTGCTTCCTGGGAGGAAACATCTGCTCGGGCATGACAAAGGCCACCTGATGAAGTGTGTCCTTATTACAGTACAGGCCTGGAGCGCTGCAGCTCAGCTGCGACAGGCCCTCGGCCCCCAGTCGAATCTGCGGAGGGTCAGCGTCCCTGATGTCCACTTGAGAGTCAGTGTCTCCACCCACCCCTGTCTCTCACCTGTCCATCAATTGGCAAATCCTCTCTACCCCTCTCAGTCACGTTCCTCTTCAGTCTCTGAAGATACACATCGTTTGTCAGTCAGTGAATATTCCCGCTATCTCTGTCCGTCTTTCAAGTGTTACACTTGCCTGGCTCATGGCAATGCAACAAAAGGGAGACCACACAGGGTGAACATTAAACAAAAATATTTAGTGACGAAAATAATGAGGTTTAACAGAAAAAGAATAGGTGTCTTTGCAATTGGAATCTTAAAGTAAAGTGCAGTGCAATTGGACTGTGTAATGGTAAAATGTACTGAAAACAACAAAACATGGCTGCTGGAGACCAAGGGAGAGAGAAAGGAGGGCACACTGCACCAGCTGCCTCCTTTATGCTTCAGGAGGCCAGGCCTGAAGCCATCAGCCCAATCACACACACCTGCCAGCATTCCACCTGTGATTGAGAGAGAGAAGAAACAGGTACCACGCCCAAGCAAACCAAGAGAGGGGCGTGACACAAGGGTGACACTCCCTTTCTGCCCCTGAACTATCAGTGTCCCAAACCATCTTCCACCACTTCAGCCTCAGCGTAAGAGACTGCACTGAAACGCTGCCGTCTATCCAGGTTATGCGCGTGTTCAGGGCATTCTCGTACTTAAAAAGAACAGACAATCCTATATTTGGACTCAAAACTGCTGTGACACTCAACAAGCGAAGAGGTTTAGCAGAGGACTCTACGGAAACGTGCGCGTCCCTTGTTAATTATTGGATGCGAATGCCTGTTAATGATTGCTTCCCCAATTAGCTGCAGGCTTCAGATCTTAACAGAAACAAGGGAAGCGCGAACTCGACATTCCTTTCTTGCCATTACCCGACACTTCAACTGTAGAAATATGTCGGGTGGAAAGCCCAGGCAGGTGGGAACAGGGGAAATTTGGGATGGTATCCAAGTGTTTTACATTAATCAAAGGTCAGCGGGTTAACCCAGTCATAGAGCACCCATTTCTTCTTGTGTAAATGTATGATGCATGACTGCACAATCCGGCTGAGGAAATCGTTCCCAGGTATGACAAAGGCAAAGAGAGACAGAAAATCTGGATATTGTCAAGTCACTTTCTGTCAAGTTTAAATGCGTACCAAGAATGCATGTAAGCTATGCGCCGAGAGATTATGACACTAATGCTCAGCTCTGCCTTCAGGCATTTTCTTTTTTTTGGCAAGCACTCATCAATGTGTGCTTGACATAGAGATGTACTGTACCTGTAAGTTGCACTGTGACAGTGCAAGGTGAGACACCTTAAGACTTGTGTCGAATAAAAAAATTACCTGTTTTCAGTCCTGTGCCAACACAACCCCTTGTTGGCACAGATTTTTTGTGTTGGTGCTTCACACTCTTTACCATGTGCACTTCTGACTTTCGGGATGTCTGATCCAATGGAGACATTTCCCAGTGCCTGAAAATATAATTTGCGACTTGAAGTGCACACTGGGAAACATTAGTATGACTGTTACATCTGATGGTTTTTTCAGGTATGAACACTGTGTGGTTCCACTTGAAAAACCTCTTGACCAGGCACAAAGTGACGGTTGAGGCTTCTTCGGCTAAACTTGAAAAGTTGGATTTTTCATCTCGTATGACATTTCCTCATTCTTTTCAAACAAAATTCACAGTGCAGGTGGACTATGCCAGAATGTTTATTTAGAGAGGTGGCTAGTAACTGAGCCCTCTTTTAGGCTGACAGTAGCTTAATGAAAGCATGTCAAAATGCTGTGGAGACAGTGGTGTGAATCCAGATCAAAACAGAAGGTTGAGAGACAGAGCCGGCGCTAGCGGGTATGCAACGTATGCAATTGCACAGAGGCCCGAGCTTGACCAGGGGCCCACAGGGCCCGTTGAAATGGTGGATGAACTGCATTGAATAGCCTTTGCGCAAAATACCCGCAACATCTCAGCTCTGAAAAGTAACTACACATTTTGTCTAATCAGAGAACAATATGTTGATAATGAGGACGTGTCCAGTAACCGCAGGGGGTCTCTGTCCAATAGTTTTTCAATATTTCAATATTATCTTGTCATTATTTGAACGTTTTTGATCGCGGCTGCGCGCATCACTGAACATAGATTACAGTAACGTTAGCTAACTTAGTTTATACGTTTCTTGACAGTTATTTCTCAAAAATGCAGAAGTCAAAATCGGGCTTTCAAAAGCGAAAAGACAGTAAAGAAGACTTGAAAATACAGAAAAATAGGCTAGAAATGCCAAAAAGGTTTATTCAACGTGGTTCACAGGCGCAGCATCAGCGGCGAATTTGCCGCCCACGGCTTCTATTGGAGACGATGCTAGTAATGCCATCGGCAGATGTAACGTTACCCCAAGCTGAGGCTTCCCTGGAGCCTGAACCATCGACGGTAAATGCAACTCCAACGGAGGCTAACGTTATCCCAGAACAAACATGCACGGCAACTATGTGTACCGGTTAGTGAGTTAGTTCGCGGATCCTGTCTGTCTACTCTGCAGTCTGCTAATGCTACAGTTATTAATTGGGATTATTTGCGTGGTTATGAAGCAATGCTGCACACAGTAGCATAATGAATGTTGTTGATGATGTTAGTTTTTTTACAGTAGCTAGTTTGTTTACCTTCTCACTTTTGTATCTGCCGATTATCTTAACAGTCTATTTGGTTGGGTGTGTCTGTGTGGGTCTGTGGCATTTGTAATTGTTTGTTGATCCATCAGTGTTTTTATCTCAAAATAAGAGATGCTTAATGCCCACATAACTTGAGAAGACATTGTATTATAATGTGCTATATAAATACAGTCTATTATTATTATTATTATTATTATTATTATTATTATTATTATTATTATTATTATTATTATTATTATTATTATTATTATTATAATAACGCGATGTGTGATGGCGTAATTAAAATAGAGTTCCTCCACTAAAAAAATCCCCACTACACCACTGAAAGTAACCTGATTATTGCGTGACTGTTTTCAAAAGCATTCTGGTACATAGGCTAACGTCAAAGCGGAGATACTGTAGCTCTGTTTAAAGGGATCATATACTTTACGTCATGGTTAACTCTTTTCTGTAATTTCCCAGTACTGTTCTTTGTGGAGGGCCCATTTCACCCGCTTCGCATACGGGCCCAAATGACACTAGCGCCGGCACTGTTGAGAGAATTGTCAGCTTAGCCCTTGGGAAATCCTGACTTCTGCTGACATAAGCATCGCTGACAGGATCGTCTATGCGACTCTGCTTGTGACAGCAACCAAAAGAAGTTACAATAAGGTTAATCGGGTTAGAAAAAACATGGCATTCATCTAATTAATTTCACATTCAGAGCTTGAATGGAAAACATCGTAGGCTCCATGTATGTCGTAATACATTGATGTGAGATTGTGAAAGCCATCAAAGCTCTCGTGACCAATTAAAATGAATGGGTTTATGCTTATCCTCTTTGTGTCTGCTGTGTCTTAATGCTATTAAACAACACGACTGACAATTTGGTACGTGTCCTTATCTAGGGTTACTCACACAGAATTACTAGATAACAGACAGGTGTTCATTCGAGGTGCGATTCATTTCATCACTCTCTCCTCCTTTCCCCTCGCCTTGCTTGCCAGAGACATTCCATATCTATGTCCCGAGGAACGATCGAATGTTGATAGCTGCTCCCGGGCAGCAGGTGCACGGCGCTTTTATGGTGCTTATCTGCTGCGGAGGGCAATTCTGCAGGCGATCTGATAGACACTACAGGCTACAGTGCCACTCCTGCATCGGTATGCTCACGGGCTCCAAAGCAAAATCACATTACATGCGCGCGGAGATCAGAGAGATGCCGAGCAACTGGTGATATAAGGTGTCGATATATAAATAAAGGTATTCCTTTCTGGATTTCTCATTTGTCCGTTACCTAATTTTGAATATGAAAAGCAACATGCGCAGTCCTTAATTCTACTATCTCTCACAAATACTTTGCCGTAATGCCATATCTATCTATGTGTCAGCTGTGTTTCTAACACATATTGTTAGGCCTACTTGTGATTTTAACTAAGTAGTAGAATATCCACACTGGAAAAAAGAATCCAGTTCACTGGAAACAAGTGTCTTTGTCACAGCCTCCGGTATTATATCATTTCATTGGTGTTGATCTAATGTATATGCTGACTGCTAAAGTGGGTCAGGGACAGTGATGAATAGAGATAAAAGAGAACTGGTGTGGGCTACAAGAGTGTGCACAATGCCTTGAGGGAGAATGAAAAATAGATGAGGGGAGGAATTCACTTTGCGTTTCCCTTGAGATTTACAGCACACACCACTCCTTTTCATAGCTGCGCCCTTTTCGCCCATCTTCATCTTCCTCATCTTTCAGCATTAACTTGAATTTTAGTACGCTACAATGGAATCGCGTTGAACTAATAACGTGACATAGACGTATGAACGTAAACTAGAATGGACTTCTTATGCTTTGTTTTATATTTATTTGTGTGGCGTTCAGTGGCATTTATCCAACTACAGCAGGCAGGGAGACAGTGGCTGGTCCACTCTGTCACACCGCCTGTGCCAGTTGAACAGGTACTGTAGGTATTACTCTTTCTCACTAAGCCTTTTCTCCCCACCTCCACATCAACACCACCTACTGTAGCAAGGACAGAGACGCTGTTGTTTCAGTTTACTGATTTTTTAAATGACATTTTGCGTCTGTTCTATACCAGCTGACCAATGGTATTTACGTTTGTAAACAAACAAAGGTATTGAGTTTTAACTAACTTAAATAATGTCTACTTGGAAAACATCATTGGAGACAAGTCATGGTAATGTTTAATGTACCTAAATACGGTACCTCTTCCAGATTTCAAATACAGTGCATAACAGTTACATTTTGAGAGGTCTGTCATGCTTTAACTGAAACAAGTGGCATATGTACAAATGGTGATGAAAGCAACTAATTGTCTTCATCGTATTGCTTATACCACGACTGTAGGAGAACACCCTTTCTGTTGAAATGTGTAGCCTACTATACATTAATATTCAGTAGATATAACCTAAATTGCGTATACTGTCCTACACTGGCAGCTATTTTTAGCTGGCTCAAGAATTGTGTAAATGTACGGAAGAGGGCGCTGACAGCCACGTGAATTTGTATTTTAGATTTGGTGCTGGTTTTCGTTACGGCAGACTGTTGCAGGGTAATTGCTCCCACTTCACTGTCTATTCCAATAGACTCCCAGATCTGATCTCGAACCCATAGTACTTATTTCAATGTTGTTCTTTTTATATTTAAACAATTAATTAGTGATTACGGCTCAAATGCATTTTAGATCATTGCAAGTTAATATAAACGAGGTGTGGTACTTGTACTTATGTCTGTTATTTAGAATTTATTTCGACGTAATTGTTATGATTTTTTTTTTTGCATTGATACTTTACAAAGTATGAGAAAAGCACTCATAAAAATTTAAAAATGCATTCAATATTTTTCAATTTCTCTATTGTTTCAATTCAATAGTTACATAGTCACAGACAGAATCCTCGACGGCTGATCTGATCTTGCGTCAGTGTTATAAGGATGCTTGCTGATTAATATTTATTACAATCTTGTGTTTATATATATATATATATATATATATATATATATATATATATATATATTATATGGGTCTGTGTGAGAGAGAGTAGAGAATTCACATTTTTATTAAAGTGGTATGTATTTTTTAAAACAGAGTTTTGTGCGGATTGTTTAAAGAAATAAACAAAAATAGCTTCCAATACATGCAGTTTTCATATTTGATTGCATCGATAAATAGCCAGCACAATCAACCACAACGTACCAATAGAATAAAGTTTTTCGTTATGGTCCGCCCCCTCTGTTTTTGGTTGGCTCATACATTGGTCTTCACCAAATGTGAGAACACGAGTCAGTGAGTGGTTTATTCAGCTGCCAATCAGAAACACATCCTCGAGCTTGGCCGTAGCCCCGTAACATATCAGTTGCCGTGGAGTGATTTGACGGAGGGAGAGTCTTGTGGCTGGACCATCTGTGCGCTGCTTCGGCTGTTCCCTAACGCGCATCTAATGTTTCTCTTCCATTTGGAAAGATAGTAGGAACAGATCACGCTTGTGAATCGTGCATGCCAGGAGCGGAGGATCCTGTCGCCGGTCAACGGCAGCTTTTTAAAAACAATTTCCCCCCTCATGATACACTAATTAATCGGAGGCATGTGGAATTGCATAAGGATTACGAATTGCTTTCTAATGGTGTGTCTGCTGTTGACATTATATACTAAGGTAAGAGGGCTGTTTCCAAATAGTCAGAATTCATACTTGAATGGATGTCATTAAATTATGGATAGTCATCAACGATTAAAAGTTTGTATGTGTCCTCTTGAAGACTAAATCGCGTATTTAACATTTAAATCGTGTTTAAAATTATTCTGCTGTCTTCCGATCGAATCATGTGATCTTGCAATCCCGTTCACTTACGCTAAGGTTCAAGTGAATATCAAGTTTAATTCGGCGGTGTATATTGCTTCCATACAGTATGTTGTGTATCTTAATTATACAAACTTTCAACTTTAACCATCTACGTGTGTAATTTAATGGGACGTTATTACCTTAATTTCAACAATAGTTCGTTTGAGTAAATGATGTCGAGCCCCAAATAGCTTAGCTCATTGTATACGACTGACTGCCTGTATTTGAGATACTGATAACAGGTTGGTGTATGGCATGTCGATGTGGAATCATATGTCACGGATATACAGTGCAACAAAAACATTAGGACATAAGGATCTATTTGAAAATAACCAGCGCATAAGGGTTCCTCGACATTAAGAATGGTGTTTGATAGGTTATGTTTTTTATTTTTATTTTATATATTTTTGGTGGATGTTCTTTATTTCAATTTATTAATTTTGCATTTGCTTTTTTAGGTGTCCCACTCCTCGGGCTATTTTGAGCTACAGCTGATTACCGTACAGAATGTAAACGGTGAGTTGTCGGACGGGGAATGCTGCGATGGCAGTAGGAACACACAGGACCTCCGCTGTAGCCGGGACGAGTGCGACACATACTTTAAAGTATGTTTAAAGGAATTTCAATCCGAGGTCACGACAAAAGGCGCTTGCACTTACGGAAGTGGATCTACTAACGTTCTTGGTGGAAATAATTTTCATTTTAAGAATATCAAAAACAATCAAAACAAAATCTACGGTGCTGGCAAGATTATAATTCCTTTCCAATTCGCTTGGCCGGTGAGTAATCAATTTTATTTTTTGTTGTCGATATTTCACAGTTTTACAAGTTAACCGAACGTGCAGTTATTCTGTGAGATGGAACGCGTCTATTATGTCTGATGCAAGTGGCTTGTAGCGGGATACTGTTACGGAATTGATGGGCTCAATAATTTCGCAAAGTCCGCAACTCTGACCATTCCATTGGGATTGTTTTCCGCTCTGAGCGTCATGCATTATACACAGGCTTGGAACGTGTGGCATTGATCTCTGGTGTAGAGCGCTCTTGTCTTCATGTGATAAAAATATTCCCTGCATTAAGAGCAATTAAATAAATTGCCTGCACGTCGTGTCCAATTGAATGGATAAGATACCAGTGCGTTACTTGTTCATCTACATTCCAGCAAGCAACTTCGCAATGTGTGAATCTGCAAAAGCCTGTCTACGTAAGAATGACAAAAAATGTTGCAATGGTCCCTCAGCATTACAGTTTTACAGTTCAGCCTTTTAATTTGACAGGTTTCAGTCGTCAATAGGACATTTTGACGGGCTTAGTTTATTTCTTTGTTAATTTATATATTTATTCAGTTTTCTGTTCATTGTATTTTGCATATGCAGTGAAAACGTCTAGCCAGTGTTAAGCAAAGTAGTGCGGCTCAAATGAGGCGATCAATGTCATTCAGAAACTTGTGTCTTGCTGCTCCAGGTGTGGGTGTCACTGCCAACCAGCAGGCACACAATGGCGCGTGGAGAGCGCGCGCGACTGGTCGACTTAACGGGGGTGCGGTTGGTTGCGGTCACCAAATAATACTGGGACATGCATGCTTATTTAGGGTCCTAATGGAAAACCTACAACTTTCAGTTTTATCAAAACCGTAAGTCTTTATCATGTTTCATTAGGTTATAAAACAAATATTAGTGGGTAAAAAAATGAAACGTGCGTTTAGTTGTTCTCCGCAAGTATGCTTTGATTTGGATACCCATATACCCCTAAGTAGTGGAAAAATACTCAGATGAAAGAGAAAACAGAAACTGCGCGATGAATTACTTAAGGCAGCACTTGACTGGACTTGCTCACAGAAATAAAACGCACACCCACTTCACTTTACATTGGCTAGAGGGTAGCAATCCGAAGGTGTACTCTTGTAACGCGCTTTTGCTGTTTAAGGGCGACATGCTTGCTGTTCGATTATAATGAGAGGTTGATTTTCCAAGAAGAAAACGTGAAACAAGTTTTTATTTTTATTTTATGTGTTCATCAATCTCCGTACTTCAGAAATACTGTTTTTTTTTATCTCAAACACCACGTCGGTTGTTTTTGTGTCAGTATGATTAATTTTATTGCTGCTGCAAGGATTAATAGTACTTATTCACCTTCAGCTCTGGACAGGTGCCAGCGGGAGCACAGAGTGTTTGCATGGAGTATCATACGAGTGTTCGTCTACTGTGGGGGAACCATTCGGATGGTTATGTCATTGCTAAGCCATTGGCCAACATTCAAGTGAAAGCCTGTCCTTAGTTTCTGTTAATTTCGCACCGAAACGTTTAACCCAAACAGAGAGTAGTTATTTTAGTGTGTTCGTATGTTCGTATCAAAGTAAAGGTATTTTAGCCTAGTACAGTAAAATACCTTATTTTGAGTATGGAAGGGTGATTTACTACTAATTATTTTCAGTGTTGTTTTTTGCACTTCTGGACTGTTCCTTGGAGGCTAATGAAATTGCTGGTGGAATGTTTCCCTTTGCTACGATATCCGTTTGATGTGTTCTCAGTGTAACTGAATCCCCAGTGTATTGTAAAGAGATATCTAGCACCTTATACAGATTAAGGGGCTGCCACCTGTTGTATTGGCTTCTTTTATTTTCCATTTTGACATGTAAATTCTGTTTCTCAAGACACCACCACAACTGCCCTGTCTATCAGGTGAATTTCAGTCTACACACACTGATTCCTTACATATTGTAGTTTTAATTCTTGAGTGCTTCTGTTTGCCAAAATAATATTTGCTGTAGAAATGAACCTAAATTCTTCCCTTAAGAAATGTTTAGTGCTCCATTTTGCTTATTCACCGATGAAGTGTGATTGATTGGTTTGAAATGCAGGGTACTTTTTTTAAGTAACTGCATTTATTTAGTTGAAATTCCGGCTGAAGGTACTGGGTGTGCCCTCTGCTGGAAGTGGCACTGAAATCCAGCCTTGATAGTCAGCTGTCAGCAATGGGCCTTGGTTAGATCTAGTTACTGGTAAGTTGTGCGTAGCGCAGAAAACGCTGTTGGTGTCATTGCAGCTAAAACAGGCCAGAGACGGTTGTGGCGGTGTTGGGGGATGGGACCACCTGACTCTACCAGGCCTTTTGTGCAGATCTGTGTTCTGACATTGTTTCACTGCTAGCGACGTTAACGATTGATAGAGTGGAAGAGGTCTGGTTCGCTACTTCACTGGCTCACTGGGGGTGCATGAATAATTAATACGCAGCTCGCCAAACAATTTAGCAGCCCACGAGACCTGTTTATGAATAAAGTGTCTTTTATTGGTGCAATCAGCGCATGTTCTGGCTGAAGCCTGTGTCGGAGTGATGAAAGTGGACATTTACCTCCGGAGGTCAGACATTTTCTGGGATACTCATGGTTTATGGTTTGTCTTATGAATGACTGATACACATCCAGGATTCTTTTTTGTCATTATAAATTAGATTAAACAAATAGTAGTGTGGAACACTTAGTAGTGTGGAGCATGTACAAGTGAACACCTTTCACGAAGACACTCTTTTTTTTGCTTTACACAACACTAAGTCCCGCATGTTTCCCTGCAAGAGACCAGATGTGGCTAACACATTTTCCTAAATGTATGCCTCCTGGGACTGTGCTGGAGGGGGATAAGCGCAGGATAAGAGTGCACGCGGTTGGTTTCTCCCTGGTGTGTGTTCAGAGCGGAGTGTAGGGATAAGAACATTGCCAGGTCCTCTCTGTTGTGCATTGCCCTGTCTCTGCCTTGGTAGTCGCCTGGATTTCACACTGACGAGAGAGCTGTTGATGCTTGCTGGAGAATATTTATGTGTGGACAATCTCTGCCCCATGAATTCTTATGAATGCAAGCTTGTGGAGTTTGGCTGGGTCATATTTCAAATTGTCAAAAAAAAAAAAAATGCAAATGACTGTGATAGAGTTATGTGAGTTTTCAATCCATGGGCATATTTTTTTCTTGGATAATTTTAGGCCTCTCACTCTGACCACACAAGTGGCAGGTATTGTTTTTAAAAGTATGCCTGTGTTCAAAAAATAGCAGTAAAGGTATAATTTCAACAATTGTAATCTTTTTGTCATATCAGTTTTTGGAAGCTTTTCTTATTTCAGTTTTTGGTGGGGGCTGTCTTTCTTTGTATTGACAATGACTTTTTTACGGCAGAAATAAGGGTTGAACCTTCCTCTGGAGGAAAGGGGCACTGCACTCCAAGGCTAAATGACAGCTGCAGTCATATTTGATTGGAGGCTTGCTGGGGGTTGCTAGGATACAGCTTAATAGTCCTTTAGTAAGTAATTATCTATCCCCCTCTAGCCCCCACCCCAAACCTCCCTCTCCTGGACTGGCCTTTCAGTGCTGCCCCTTGTGTAGACCTCACCTGGAAGTCGAGCTCGGGCTATAGAGATTCAGAACCGGAATAAATCTACATCTGATTGCATTATTGATTTCTGAATTGCTCATGACAGTGGATTTCTGCTTCACAGCACAATTCCATGATTGGCAGTTTTCAAATTCGGGCAGGTGGCTGTGGCTTGTTTGCTATCTTTGGTCTAAACCGAATTGTGTTGTTGTGAGAGATTGCACCAACTCTCTGGGTAGTTATACAGCCAATAATTGTGACCCGGGTAAATATGTGCATGTTTTTGTTGGGAAAAAAGTGTGATACGTGCCATAGAATTATCTTGATGAAATTGGTGCCTGCTTGTGTCCCACTGTGGGTATTGAAAAAAAGGAAAGCATTTCTTGGCTGATTGCTGAAGCTTCTGACAAGAACAAAAATGCCTTTTGTCTCTGCTCTCAATAAACATTTTCTTTCTTTCGTTTTTTTTAACCCTAGAGCTGTTTTGTGGAAAAGTAGCTGCATTTTCCTCACCCTGGTCACGGGGGAATATTTATAGCAAACAGGAGACTCTTCACAGAGCCTTGTTCTATTTGGAAAAGTCATACTCAGATTTTGGCTCCAGACATGATCATGGTTATGAACATCTTATTTCATTGCAGTGTCCCCTGTGTGCATTCTGTCTGGTTTCACAGAGGTCAGTGTCTTGTATTTACTTGGTAGAATAGCTAGTTGACTACAGTAGGAGTTCATATTATATATATACATAGATATTTAATACTGAAGAAACAATTCTGTATGCAGTATTAAAAAGTGCATTTCTGTTAAGAATTTTCACAGAGATCAGGACTATATTATCCCCCCTAATGCAGTGGTTGTGCTTTTCAGTTGCACTTTTGTTAGGCCTGTAGAAAGCCTTGTTGTCAACTTTTGCTGAGGGATTTTTGTTAGTTTACCCAAAACTGTATTGATCAGTTAAGATCAATGGTGCTCATTACACTACATTTAAACGCTTTTTAAAGCCATCTGTCTTTTTCCTTAAACTGGGGCTAATGAAGGTTCTCGTGTAATTCTCATTGACAGCAGTCTACAAATCCTTCCCTTATTTACTGGAAGCAGTTCAGACGACTTTGCGTTCGCTCGAGTAGACGCTGATGCACTCGAACAGGGGAAAACTGCTCTCCTGCCAAATGAAATTAATGAACATATGTCGCGTGCTCTTCCAGGAGAAACACTCCCATTACAGTAGGTTAAATTTATTGATCCAATACCATGCAGCTGTGCGGAGATGATGATGTATAATTGACCCTCATGGCTTCTTGTGGGGTGGGGAGCCAAGCAGCTGGCCTTCACAAGGGACAAGTGCGCCCTAGCGTGCCACTTTAATAAGACTAAAAGCCCTGTATGCCACTTCACAGGAGGGTGTGAGTGCATTACGTGAACAGTGGGGGGAGAGGAGGGGGGGCGGGTGTTGTGTTGTTTAAAGCCTTGTATTCCATAATTGTTGCCAGGAAGCCTGCTTGGTTTTGTTTTGCCTTCTTGGCTGAAGTCAATACCTCAACCCCCCCCCGCCCCCCCCCACACCCCCTCCCCCCGATTCCATTCTGAATAAAATGAGTAAGCCTTGTTGTAAATGTATTCTGTTTGACAGAATTTCAATCAAGCGTTTGCCATGAATGAGTTATATCCACGTGTGCTGGCCGTTTGTTGTTTCTGGTAGTGGGAGGGAGGGGGGGGGGATTAGAGGGGAGAGACATGCGTGTTGTTTTGCTCCTGGTGTTTGTGTACCTGACACGCTTGTCAGTCGTTAATAACACGGCCTTGTGTTTCTTGCTCTCCCTGTGCTGGGGGGAGCGGGGGGGGGGGGGGGGCAAATGAAATGCGTGCAGGTGTTCAGCAGCCTCATGCTGTAATTAAAGCGCATTATTGCACGGCTAGTTTAATTCCCACTTGACTCTTGTACCTGTTTGAAATTATAATGGAGCTCGGCTTGGAGCGCTGGGGAGGGTTTCTCTGCAGTTGCCGGTTGTAGTTCCAGGGTGAGCGATTGCATTCTGGTTTAATTAAATCATGTAATGCCTGTTGGTAGAACAGTTCTCGTACGTGTTGAGAGTGCGACAGGCGATAGGGATTCTCTGACTCATTACCGCATACAGGTATGTATGCGTGCATGTGCTGCGCGGATGCGTCAGCAGTGGATATTACCAGCTGTAATGTCCTTGTTGAGCTTGTTGAGGTTAACAGTGCGACAGGGTCTGGATGTACCAAGCATTTATAAATCAGTCCTTTATCCGCTGAGTAACATGGTACGTGTTTGGCACGTCCATCTTTCCTGCAAGTGCTCTTGGGGGTCATGCTTATTGACTAAATAAATTTCACGGATAATTAGATGCATATGTTTCAACCTAAGGTGTCCTTTTGTTCAGGTTGTAGTATTTAGTACTTTATTGGAGTATTGTGTTGTGATGTATGTTGTAGGGCTGCAGAATATGCTGAGACATTGTGTACTTACTGGGGTTTCTGGTTTTGTGTCATTGAGTTGATTGGGTTCAGCTGTCGGGTAGTTCTGACCTGATGTGCACTTTGCTCTGGCTCTTCTGTGGAGTGGATGTGCGTGACTTGGAGTAGAAAATATCAACTTGTACCACAAAGCTGGAACCATGACTTGGGAGGAGTGCTACCTGCTTTCAAAACACACCGTATTTTGAAAGTATGAGTGAATTTAGTAAAAGTTTAGGTCACATTTTCGTATTGCTCTGCAATTGTGGTTAATCCAACAGGAAATTGGCTGAATTTTTGGAGTGTGAAACAAACTGAACGGCATCGGTTGTACATTAATGTCAGCTTGTGTGTATGCATTGCTGTGTGCATGGGTGTTCGTTAACTTGTGCTTTCAGTGCATGTGCGAGTGTGTCACTGGTTAATTAGCACTCTACAGGAGGGGCTTGCGGAATTGTATTTATGCATTGTTAATGATCTTGTTGGCATAGTAGCAGCATGCTAAATGGTTTGTATGTGTACATAAAGCGCATGTGCTTGGTGACAAAGTGCTTGTGGTTCAACACTGGAGGCAGTTTTCTGCTCTGTCAAACACTAGGCACTCATGCAGTAAGCACTGCTGACTGCATTCAATCTCACTAATAGCACAGTGAGGCCCATTGCAACTACTGTTTGCGCCTACTTACCTGTTTAAGTTAACCTTTTAAATTACTACTGTCGTATTTTCTAAATGCACGTTGTGTGACATAGATACACTGTCCATACCGCCCCTGTGAATAGATTTAAGGGGGAGGCTGCATCAGTGGCAAGAACCGGACACTGAATCAGGGAAGATGGGAAGAGATGTTGAAGTTCCCCAACCCTGAATATCATTTACCGGCTCTGAGAAAGAAAGGGTCCTTTAACCGCTTTGTCATTGCGCCTTTCAAAGTGACAATGCCCTTAACAGAGCTATTGTCTGCTTTATCATGTCAGGAAGGAGGGGAGAAAATGCCAGCGCCTGTTGTTTGATGCAAAATGTCAGTCATATTGAGGATTGGTGTAAGAATGTTTACATAAGGCGTTCTTATATTGCACTTAAGTAGGCTGAATTTAAGTGTCCTGCGTTGAATGCCCTGCTCAGGTGTTGCAGCTCCACTGTGAAACGCCTAACCCACATCAGAGGTTACTTTAGTTGGGTGGAGTGGGGGGGTGGGGGTTGTGGGGGAAGGGGTTGGGCGGGCATGGGAAGATCCCGAGGAACAAAAGCGAGCATTTGGCTGATGAGAAGAGGCGTGAAAGGAAACCAAACCCAACACCACCTCCAGATATCTGCTTAACTACGCCTCCTTAACATCGTTGGTCCCACGGCAAAAATCACCACTGCACGCTGCTGAGAAATCTCAGTTCAGCCTTGGAACCCTGCTTTAGTTCGCTGGGACATTTTTTGCTTTGATTGGATCCTGCCCCCCCCCCCCCCTTCGACTTGATTGTGTTTGAAGAACAGTATTCCACAGAGGCTGCCTTGGCTCCAGCTCAAGGGATTACGCGCACTGCCTCATTTCAACGGGGCTGTGCTCAGTCTTAAAGTGGCTGTCTCTCTTAAAACAACAATTTTAGCAACCTGCTATCACCGATGTGGAAACGTGGCCGGCTCTCTCTCTGGAGCTGGCGCGAATGGGAGAGAGAGGCCGTGAGAGCCAGTGCAGAGCCTGATCTGATGGGTGTTCCACACTTTTTTCGGACCCCCCCCCCCCGCAGTTCGGCGGTTGTCGGGTTTTTGTTGTCGCTGAGATGAATGTGGGCGACTTGTCCGCCCCTCGCTGCGCCCACGGCAGGGACCTCTCCCAACCCCTAATACTGTGGGAGGAAGGGCTCCCATGCAGGCGGATGATTGATCTCGGGGGTGTCTTTCTTCTGCCCGTGTGAAGAGGATGGCGTCGGCCCACCAGGGTCACCCCCTGGCTTGTGTTGTCTGTTTTGAGGCCAAGTCTAGACTTGTCTGTCTTGAACATGGCTGTGCTGGTTGACTGGGTAGCTGGTATTAGATTCTCTCATTCTTCTGGGAAATAAATGATGCACACGCAGCCGTACACACGCACACACGCACGTACACGCGCGTGCACACACACGCAGTTGGGCTTGCATTATGAATTCTTCTCCTTGTGCGGAGGTCAGAAGCTTCCACTTTGTAACCCCCCAAATGTGCTCTTAGGGCCACGTTTGCTTCGCTGTAGAGCATTTCTGGATGTTTCCTGAAAGAAGGGCGTTGTCTTAACTGCTTAATTAACTGCCGTGCCCTTGGGGACCGAATGGTTCATTTATATTAATCTTGCCAAAGATGAGAAAAGGTGGGTGTTAGGAACTTCTGGCACTTAGATTTACAAAGTTGTTAATTGTGTGATAATTGTATTGGAATACTGAGAGACCTTGAGATTGAGAGTGTCTTTTGCATATGAGTAAATTGCATTGAGACTTAATTTGTCAAACCACAGCAGCTCAAAATAAATTTTCATGTCCTTCAGAAATTTTATTTTTCTTCAAAAGATGACTGAAGGTCATTTGATGAAGTTTTATAACACATTGTCCTCATCTTTTTCAGACTGTGGGAGGGGTGTGGGCTGTGGGTGTTTGGTAAAAAGTTTTCATTGAATAAAGAAATTAAAACGGAATTGGCCTTGTCCTATTCCAGCTAATGACAAAATCCTCCAGACCCACATAATTGGCTTGGTGGTGTCAAGCAGTTGCTTAATTAAAGGTTGCTTTCTCAGCTAGGTCATCCTGGAGGCACCAGCCTGGCTGGTGTAATGTAGCTTTCCTCTCTGAATGCCTGGGCTTGCTGCACTGCAGAGAGACCAGCTAAGACTGAAAGCCAGGATTTGCATGTCATGACATTTAAGATTAATGTAGATTATATGGAGTGATTACTTGCTATCAGATGAATAAACAACCGTTCCATCTTTTGAGGGCAATAAATCACTTTAATATATGGGAGCTGTAGAAGGTGGACAGAGCTCTCCCCTTGGAGCGTTCCTTTTGCCAAGACAGATGTCAGGACAGCGACATTTCCTGGGGATTCTTTTGAGGGAAACGTGTTCTCCCCCCCACCGCCCACTGCACACCACCCCAAGGGGTGGAATTTCGTTGGGCTATAAGTGCAGTGGGAGTATGTGCTGAGAGCATCAGCCCTGCAGTAGATCTCCTATGGCAACCACATCATCTGCTACATCTACTGCACTGTGCTTCTCACATCGCAATGTTAAACCTTAACAGAGAGAGTTCTTTATTTGAAAACCCTACTTTCTGAATTTGGTGTGCATTGAATCTGCCAGCTGTGCAGTTTGAGTTTCTGGATGAAGATGAGAGTGGGGTTAGGACAGGAGGGTGTCTGGCAGGTCACAGAGGGAAGGCCTGTCTTATCTTAGCTTTTTCTCTTTCCTGAGTACCTATTCTTTTGGGATGCCTCCGCTGTGAAATGAAAGAGCAGGAAATGCACTCTTCTCGAGCCGAGAGTGGGAGTCCTTGGGCCGCCAGAGGAAATGGCACCGGCATTTTTAGGGAGTGTTCTTTTCTCTTGCTTCACTCTCCACACTCCCCAGCCCTTTTTAAAATTCATCATTCATTTCATCAGCTCCCCTTCTGTCTGCCTGCACCTTCGCCGATTTCTCATTCTACTTTCTATTGGTCTCTGCTTTGTTCCCTCTGTCCCTCATTCTCTCGATGGTTCTCCGGCTCATTCTCTGATGTTTTTTTTTGGGAAGCTGCTCTGATTGGGCGGTTGAGCAGAGGCAGCTGACAGCGTGGTGGAAGGTGTGCGGGTGGAGGAGGGGTGGAGGAGGGGGGGGGGGGGGGGCGATAAGGCCGTGTGAAAGCTCCTGGCCACTGCGTGCTGCACTCGCACAGGGTCGGGCGGCCCTTTTATCGGACGCGATGCTGAGAAGCCTGTTGAAAAGGTCGCTGACCCCTGGGCCATTCCAGAAGAAAGAATAGAACAGTGGCAAAGTGTCAGGATCTGCCATGCCCCCCCCCCCCCCCCACACCCCCACTCCGACACACAACCCCCACACTGCTTTGTGGCTTTACGGGAGGGGGGGGGGAGGGTGACAGGGCTGACAATGCAGGGCCATTTCCATGTTTCTCCATGACATTTGCTACAGTAAAGCATCTCCCTCTCCTCTGTGGCCTTGCCAGCAATGAGTTGTGACATCTGATACTGGTGGGAGTTCTTGTCCACACAAGAGACTGCGGGCTGCCAAAACCTTTAGAGGGGAATAAAGGTCCAAGAGTAGTGAGAGGTTAACCTTGGAAAAGAAAGAGTAGAGCGTGGTTGTCACGGCGAGGTGCAATAATTCATTTCGGGAGGGACTGCCTTTCTGCTTCCTCTTTCCTGTCCATAAGGGAACTGATTTGCGTATTTTCTTAATTGCAGCCTTCACCCCTTTTCCTTGAATGAGTTGTTATCTGCATCCAGGACCTCTGTGAAATAAAGCTTTTTATTGAGCTCGCTGCTTCTATTGCTCATTTGTGATGCAGTGCAATGTCCAGTGCTGATGTTCCTGTATCAAGCTGGTCTTCTGTAGGCCCAGGCTGTGCGAGTCCAGTGATGTTACACGCAACAGTGTAGGCCAGGCAGCAGTGGACCGATGGCCAGCCGCAGACCTCAGCTCCAGCAGGCCCTCTAATCTGAGCACCACTTTGTAATCTTCCTCCCGAATGCCCTCCCCCACACCTCACCCCCCCCCCCCCCCCCCCCCCCGCCATGGGAACCGCCACCTGTGTCTGTCTCATCGCCCTTCAGGTCAAACAGAATCTTACTCTGAGACCAGTCAGGCCTGCGTCCCTGGGCAGCTTCGTCCGTCTGGTCACGTGATTGACATTGGCAGCGGGGCTTTGCGTTTTGTCAGGTAGTGACGCACGGTCGAAGCTTCTCTCAGTGAGTGCGTAAGTGAGCCCACAGGACTCCAGCCAATAGCGTGGAGCACGGCGGACGGAGCTGGGGGGGGCCTTGGGGGCAGCTGACGTGCGGTGCGTGCTTGGCGGTCCTCCTGGCGCTGTTGCGCCGTGCCACGCGCTGGGGGGGTCGAGGGGGGGTTTGCGCTCTTGCAGGTTCCTGATGCAATCTCTGCTGGCTCTCGCCGAGCGGCCTGGTTTCGTGTTCCAGGCCTGCTTTTATAAATATCGCCCTTATCAGTTCTGCAGTTCGGAGTGCAATAAAGCGGCCAGACACGCACACGCCGCCCCGCCCGAAAACAAAAAGGAGCCAGCGTCCTTCTCCCTCCGCAGCTCGCGCCCGCTCTTCTGTGGGACCGGGGCGGCAGGACGGGGACGCATTGTGGGAAGGTTCTGGGAGGCTTAAAGGTGGTTTTGTTCCCAGTGTGGCTTTCTCGCTGGTAATGGAAGTCTTTAGTGTCCTCCTTCTCCCCCACCCGCTTTATCCCTGCCCCCAGTCAGTTGGGCAGCTGTCACTTAATCCAGCTAATCAGTGAGAGGAGTGTGTGGGAACCGGACTGTCCCCTCACTAACAACACCCTGGGATGGACACACACGCGCGCATATATACACGCACGCACACCCACACCCACACCCACATACACTCACATGCACACACGTGCGCATGCACACATGCATACACACAAGCACAAACACGCACACACACACACACACACACACACGGACATATGCATACACATGCACGCACACACACAAACAGACACAAACTCGCCACTAGTGTACATCAGTGATCCATATACAAGTAAGCGCATACATTCAGGAGCACCTGGTCCTCATATTGCGGCTTGATTCCTGTCTGCGTCATGCAGTTTATGTCTAAGACGCATCTGCAGGACATCTGCGTCAGTGCAGAGTTTTAAGTGTACACTAAATGTAAGTTCGGTCTTTCTCTCTATCAGACAAGTTGAGTGAGCATAGACATAAAATGTAGGCCTGCATTCTCGACTGCGGGGCTGCTTGGCCAGCAGAGGAGTGTTAAATGACTTGGCAGTCTGTTTTTTTTGCGCTGAGTGAAAGTTGGACTGCGTTTCAGCCAATTGATAGTCTCTTTAAAATGTGCGTTTGTCTTTTTGAATGATTATTGGTGGTTATTGTGTATGCACTCAAGCCAGTGTGAGCATACATTATTGCAATGATGGAATAGAGTACTCTTCCCCACTAATGGGTTGTTGTGAATCACTGCTTTCAGAAGTGGCTGCAATTATACTATGCGCATTCATTTTTTTTTGTCATATGCTCTATGTTTACGCCGGTGAATTCTGAGTGAATTGCCTCTGTATCCATAGAGTTATCAGTGTGAGGCCGGCATGATTGTGTGTGTGTGTGTTTCTGTGTGTGTGTGTGTGTGTGTGTTTCTGTGTGTGTGTGTGTTTCTGTGTGTGTTTGTGTTTCTGTGTGTGTGTGTGTGTTTGTGTTTCTGTGTGTGTGTGTGTTTCTGTGTGTGTGTGTGTGTGTGTGTGTGTTTCTGTGTGTGTGTGTGTGTGTGTGTGTGTGTGTGTTTAAATGACATAAATAGTGTTTAAATGGTACTAGCGCTGCAGGTTCCTGTGAATGTCTGACGCGCTGTCCTCTGCTTCTCCTTCAGCGGTCCTACACCCTCATCGTGGAGGCCTGGGACTGGGACAATGACACGCGCAACAGTAAGTACCCCCCATCCCCCACCACCCCTCTCCTTCCTTTTACCGCGGGCTGGAAGGGGGCGCGCCCAGCCGAAAGGGCGAGGAGGCGAAACGCTAGGCCCGCCTTTCAGTGTCCCGGGCCCCCGTGTTTCTCACCGTGAGGCGCTGAGCAGTCTGGACTTGCTGCTTCGAAACACCTGAGGTTCCGTCAGCTGGCTCTCGCGGCACGCCTCTCGAGCGCTCGAGTCTCAGAGCTATGCTGGAATCAAAAGGGATAAATCTCTCGCCGGGCCCAGGCACAGAGGGAGCAGATGGCTCCGCGCACTGTAAAAATGCGGCACATTTTCATGAATGGACATGCCATCTGGTAGCCATTGGACCCAGTTTGTTCAGGTGATGACACACTTCGCTGCAATTCATCCCTTCAAAGCCAGGAAGCTGTCATTTTCTTAGATATATGCCATTTTTTTTGGTTCTATATTCAGTGGGCTATAGATTTTTTTCTACAGATGACGAAAAAAAAAAAAAGTCACCAGCTGTAAACCATCACACAGACCTATGGGGAGGACGTGGGGAGCGTATCTGCCCCTTCCATGGTGACTGTTGTCACGGCAGCTCAGCTTGGCCTATTTCTTGCTTAAGTGCCTCGTGAACGTGTCTGCGCACTGTTGAGTCGGGTTCAAGGCTAGGCAGCCGCCTGTAGGGAATATTTCCCAGATACCCATGTGTCTCTGGCTCACGCGAGTAAGGGATAGAGCAGGTTGTGCATAATGACCCGCCATCATTTCAGGCTTATACGTTGATTCTCTGTCTGCCCTTTTCGCTGGTTGTACAGGCCGAGGATCCGTATTTACCTCCTTTCATACGCCACTGCCCCACGTAGATACTTCAGGGAGGAATGTCTTGCGAAGGAGTTCCTCTGGGGCTGCTGTACCTCCGGGGCGTCTTTCGCAAGAGGCGTCTGAGCTCGGTCTGTAAACAGCGAGCGGCGCGGAGACGAGGGAGCGGGCTCGGCGCGGCGGTGTTGATACGCAGCTGTATCCTGTTTTTCCCCCGAACCCCTCGGTTGTGCGCTCCTGCTCGGCTTTGTTTTCAAGAACTGTCGGGAGGAAAAAAGAGGTTAATTGAGGAATTTAATCTATGCGAGAGAGAGAGGACTGGAGGTAGGCCCCCGTCTTGCACCGGTTCCATTAGAATCGGGGTTATTTTAACTGCAGACGAGATCAATGGGTTGACCTCACCCACCGGTCTGTATATTCCTCTGAAAATACAAATACACATTTCTGTTGCATGAGCTAACAGCTTCCTGTTTTTACTTAATCTCCTTGAGTCTCAGACAAAGGCGTTTGAATATTCTGGGAAACAATACAAAACCGTTTCCCGCAGAGTGAGAAAATGCCCCGCAGTACTGTATGTCCTGCAGGGTTTGTGGACCACAAGAAAAACTAGAAGACATTCTTTTGAAAGGCTAGAACTTAAGAATGTAGCCAGGCTAAAAATAGGTCAAAAACAGGTGTCTTCCAACAAAGTTACCAAGGCATTTTCCTTACAGCAACTGGTCAGTAATTGAGCAGTCCTGGGACAGGCAGGGGAGACTGTTATTAATATGTCAGGCCTTGCCTCATTGCCACCACTGCAAAACCCCTCTTAAACTGTTAGAAAGCAGAGGGGGATGGGGCGGCTGTGATTTAGAGCTTAGCATTGCGTTGACCCCACTCATTCCTGCTTTCGGGTTTATAGAACCGCAGTCTGTCCTAACCTGTTCCTCGCTCTGCTGCTGGTGGTGTTCACGGTCAGGTCGAGGGGGTTAAGGGGGTCCGTTTGTTGGTGGACGCCGTCCTTCGTCACCTGTGACAGTGCGTCTGGCCGATGCCTGTAGGTCAGCGGTGTGCGGCGAGCGGCTTATTGTTTGTCCAGGGGAGGCCAGCGGATCTCCGTAATCCCTCCCTTTACAATTCCCCTCTGCCCCCATTTTCTCTCCAAACACAGACCGCGTCCCGGCCCCGCCTCTCTCTCCTGGCTGCCGGGCAATTAGGGAAAGGTCCAGCGTTCTGTCACGAGCTGTAGCGTTTTCGCAATGTGAAATTTTTAAAATTATTTTTGTCTGCCTGTAAAGGTGAGGAGGCCTAGTGCCATTAGGCAACATCTGAGGAGTAATAATGAAAAAGAATGGCCTTCAGCCAGAACAGTGGTTCAGCCTTTTTGCTGATCATGCCTTCAGGGCTGTACCTTTTTAAGCGTTTTCTTTCTGTCGATGCGCAACCACCGAACAACTGGGAGAGAGAAACGAATGAAGAAGGAATACTGGGGCGACATAGCTCAGGAGGTAAGAGCGGTTGTCTGGCAGTCGGAGGGTTACCGGTTCGATCCCCGCCCTGGGCGTGTCGAAGCGTCCCTGAGCAAGACACCTAACCCCTAACTGCTCTGGCGAATGAGAGGCATCAATTGTAAAGCGCTTTGGATAAAAGCGCTATATGAATGCAGCCCATTTACCATTCACTGTGTGACCGTGCGCGCCAGCTTTTCGAGAACAGGAATTTGGAGCTGCGCTCGTCCTGCTGCTCGGTCGAGCAGCGCCTCCTGCTCAGTGTGGGAATTCTGGTGCCGCGGTCGCCGTGCAGGTTTCCTCCCTCCGGGAGACACTAGAGGAAGGAGAGAGAGAAGGACGGCGCGTAGGTCGGGGTTTTAGAGCGCGCGCGGGGCGCTGCTGTAGAGCTGCGGATGGCTCCGGACTGTGAAAAGGTGTGACGCACTTCTGCAGAGAAAGGGCCGTACCGGGAAGCTGTTTTATGGGAGCCCCATTCAGCAGAGCCTTGTTAGACTGCCACTCCGGGTGACTCTCCGGCACAACACCTGCTACCGGAACGAACGTGAGGGGACGGCTGTCAGGGGAGAGACGCAGATCGCCTTTGGGAATGTGTGTGAAAGAGCCTGTTATTGCTTCGTTTGTAAGAGCCAGAAACCCTTGGGGAGACACACAACTCCCGCCCCCCCCTCTCCCTTCAACCAGTAGTGAGTGAGCCATTATGTGCTTTTCAGAAGGAACCATCGCTGAAATTAGAATAGATATGTTAGTTCGCCTGTCATCTCGGTGGAGCCAGGTCACCCGGCCTTGCAGCTGAAATAGCTTTTCGGCGGAGGGTGTCACGTGTTCTCCGAATGCGCTGCTCCGTCTTCACGGGTGGGACCGCGGGGTGTGGCCAGTCCCCCCCCTCCAGCCCCCCCCCCCTCCATGCCCTGCGGTAGGCATGTGACAGGCGTGTGAAAAATCTGGTCTTTCTCTTTCCGTGCGTATGACATCAGATCCATGGTTACCTCGCCCCTGCTAAGTGGTTAACCCTTTCAGCGCTGCGCTCCTCTGCCACACGCTAGTGCTAAAGGCGTCGCACGCGGGCTCTAGCCTCCCGCTGCTGCCGCGCTGCGGGCCTCTTATTATTTTGAGCGGTTCCTTGACCTGCGCCGCGCTGGGCCTGCGGGGGCGGCATGCCGGGCCGACGCTCGGGGAGCCTTTATTTAGCCCCGGTTTAAGAGGCGCGCGGAGAGGGAGCCGGCGCCGCCGTCAGGGCCCGCTCACGGACCTGCCGCGAGCGTCACAGGAATTCAGCGGTACAAGCACAGACAGGTGGCGCTGACACTGGGGCTGTGCACACGCACTCCAGTCTCATACACATTCACACACACACACACACACACACACACGCACGTACACGCTCAGTCTCATACACATTCACACACACACACACACACACACTCACACACACACACACACACTCACACACACTCACTCACACACACTCACTCACACACGCACGTACACGCTCAGTCTCATACACATTCACACACACAAACACCACACACACACACACACACTCACACACATCACTCACCCTGCACGTCAGCTCAGTCTCATACACATTCACACACACACACACCACCACACTCACACGCACTACACCTCATCTCATACCATTCACACCACCACGTCAGTCTCATACACATTCACACACACATGCACATTCACACACACGCACGTACACGCTCAGTCTCATACACATTCACACACAGACACACATTCACAACCACACACACACACACGCTCACTCACACACACAAACATGCACTCACACATTCACATACACTCACACGCTCACAAATACACACAACCACACACACACACACACACACACACACAAAATATATATAGACACACACAAACATGCACGTGCGCACACAGTGTTGTGACGCAAGAGAAGGCATGAAGCTGCTCGCCCCTGTTTAGAGGTTAGTGTTCCAGATCAGAATTCTGGCAGGCGTTGGAAACGTGCGGGCTGCTGGCCACACGCTCCTGTTCCTACACCGCTGCCCCGGCCATGACCACAAATCCACAGCATGGCATGCAGCGGGCAGACCTTAGCCTGGAACCCATTCAATCTGATACGAGGTGTGACCCATCAGCTCACTTCCCAGTGTTTGGAGAGCGCGTCCTCGTGCGTTGGGTGCCGGTGGCGTTTGGGTCACGCAGAGTGAATGGGGGGGCCATTGTGACCAATGGGGACGCGTCCGCGCCCCACCGTCTACATAAAGCCAGTGAGTGCATCACCTTGTTAAGCCATTAATTACTGACTTGTGCCTTTTTTTTCCACTGATGTCTGCCCGCTAATTACTGTCCCGGCAGCTGCCCAGCTACCGCCCGCCACTTGATTATCCACGCTGGGCTGGCGCTGGTGTGCGCGCCCACTTCCACAGGACCGGGGCCTCCAATTACTGGAGCCCAGCTGTGCGCGGGTTCGAGCGGCCTCAGGAAAAGGGCCTGTTGCGCGCTGTTTACCCGGCAGGAAGCTGGCTGGACGGCTCCGTGTTTAGACACAAAACAAAGCGGGGCTCGCTGGGCCTGCGCCATTGTTCTTTATCTGGAAGCGCCAGGGCTATTTCTGTTATTGTTTCTTAATTCTTCGGACATTGTCATTAGACGGCGAGGAAGGTGCCGGCGGAGGGGGAGGGACGGGGGGGTGAGAGGGAGGGAATCACAGGCCCCTGATTTTCCACCGCTGAAACTCGCGGCCTCAATTCTCCCCTGTGATAAAAAACGTCTTTCTTTGTCGGAATCGCCTTAGGTTATACTAGCCATACTTAAAAAACGGCGCGGTTCGATCATTTACGCTAGAAAATAGGGTCGTTTCAACCACGAGTTGTGGTTTCAGAGAATTCACCGCTTTCCAGGCTTACAGAAAAGCTTTTTTTTACGACGGAGAAGGTGTAAAACCGAGTCCGCCACGAGGGCCTTGAATTGCGGCCCGAAACGCTGATTATCCGACTCTGGACTCGACGCCCGCTCTGATTGTGGAGCGCGGCGGCGGCGGCGGCGTGTGCGCTGCAGCGCTCGCTGCCTGCTCTCCCTGGTAACAGGCGCCTCTCAAAGTGTCTCCTTCAGCGCTGAGAGCACATGATTGGCCTGTATTTTTATATCTAATAGCAGGAAATTAACTGGAGACGTGAGTGCTGCAGCTTGCAGGTGGGAGAGAGAGAGAGAGAGAGAGAGAGAGAGAGAGAGAGAGAGACAATTGATCTGTGGCAGACGGTTGGATCCTTTAATGTGCCGAACCCTTCTGTGTTTGCTGCGGAACGCAACGCCGTTTCTTTTAATTCTGTTAAAGCGAGCGACTCCGCGGCGCAGGACTGACTTCCCCCTCGCTGCTTCTCTCCTTTTTAAACGCCGTGGCGACGGGCCGCTTTCGCGGGGGGTGGTTTGTGGGGCCGGTGCGGAAAGCTATGAAGGTCAGACGTTCTGGGGGATCCCAGTGGTGGCAGGAGCTGGCCCGGGGTGGGAAGAGGAGGCGGAGGCGGAGGAGGCGGAGGAGGAGGAGGAGGAGGAGGAGGAGGGTACGCCTTGAATAACGCTGGTCGAGGGCACTGTTAAAGCCAGGCCCTGTGATTAATGTCTCTGTCAGAGTCCGATCCTTCCGTCGGCCTGCATGGTGGTCCCCTCCACCCTTTTGTTTACACCTCTTCTATTGAGCGCCTCTGGATGCAGTGGGTGCACGTGTCCTCTTTGACTGGGCCTGTGTATACGCTGGGGGTGGGGGGGGGGGGGGTATTGGTGCAGGGGCGGGGGGGGGGGGGAGGGGGTCCTCAGAGGGGTTTACTTTGAGCCTGTGCCCTGGGTTCTGTTCTCAAACTGCAGGCTGGTCCCTGTTTTTCCACCGCTTGAGGAAAAGCAAAGGCCCTTCCGATCCCAGTTTGTTACAGTGTCTTATTATTTCCTCCTTGGCTCCAAAGTAGGCAGAGCTGGATTTCCTGTGAAGGAAGGACCAAGAGAGAAAAAGCTAAAAAAAAAAGAAAGAAGAAATGGCTCTCACATAGCAGGGACGTTGAGATAAAGTTTTATTCAACAACCTAATGCAGTCCAGAACCTCCACCCTTGTGTTTGCGTTTATTGTGTTTTTTACAATTTTGGAAGGAGATCTAGGTTTGATCCAAAATAGCCTTTTCTGATCTTGACTAGGTAATACACGTTCCCAATTCTTAGCATTCTGTTTCTTTTTTGTTAACTCCCGTCCAGACGATGGCCTGCTGATCGAGCGGAACATCCACAAGGGGATGATGAACCCCGGGGACGAAGGGCAGACCATCCAGCACAACGGCCCCATCGCCAGCTTCAACTACACCATCCGCGTCAGGTGCGACGAGAACTACTACAGCATCAAGTGCAACAAGCAGTGCCGCCCCCGCGACGACTACTTCGGCCACTACGTGTGCGACCAGTTTGGGAACAGGGGCTGCATGGAGGGCTGGATGGGTCCGGACTGCCGAACAGGTAAGCGGGACGCCGCGGCCCTCTCCATGCGCCGGCTCGCCGTGGCAACACACACAAACTCAGCTTATTTGTTGAAATATCTATTCGGCGTAAAGTAACTCTGTGTCTTGTGTGTGGGAACTGCTTGCCTACAGTACAGGCTCCACAGCGCAGTGATTGTGTGCTACTGTATGCGCTGGGACACAGAAGCGCGGAGCACGCAGGCACACTTAGCCTAGCCTCAGGCGCTCTGACTTGCTGTCCTCACGCGCAAACCTCACAGGGTGGGCTATTCTGCAGTTTCCATTAACAGGCCGCCTCACAAAGGACCCCCGGGCAGGGTAATTTATGGATGTGGCCCAGTGTTCTCCGCAGGTCTCTGCTTTTTACAGCCTGCCAGCTAATCTGTCCCCCTTTCAGTGCTGCGGCCGACGCCTCCCGCGGAAGGGTTTAGCGGGGGGGCTCGGCGCTCGCTGCGTTCAGAGCGCGTGGTGCCATTTTCCCCTGGCCTGAGGTACTCCTGGGCCTGGCCTCCCTGGTGATCGGATACACGCGTAGAGGAGAGGCCGTGTGTGAGCGTCAGCCCGGGCCGGTGCTCTGACGCGAGGGCGGGGTATGGGGGGCGGGCCAGCGGCCCGGTGCAGGAGAAAGGGTCGGTCCTCCGCGAGCGTTTCGGCAGTCGGGCGGTAAATCATCGGCCCGGCCTGTAAAGAGAGGGAGGAGAAGGGGGCCGTAAAGCGCCGGGTTTCACAATGGCTCCCATGGATTCACGCGTCGTGTCAAACATGTAGGAGTTTAAAAAAAAAAAAAAGTAATAAACAAACCACCCCTCCTCACTGCCTTTTTTTTTCTTCTTCTTCTCCTTCTTCGCAGCTATCTGCAAGCAAGGCTGTAACCTCCTCCAAGGGGGCTGCGCGGTGCCTGGAGGATGCACGTAAGTCAGCGTTTCCTCACCACGCTCGCACTGAATTTCACACCTCGGAAGGCGGCTTCCTGGTGAAGCGCCGTCCCCTGCCTGTTTCCAAGCCTTTCTGTCTCCATGCGAGCGCTTTGGGAGGGTGCGGCAGTAACAAGCAGCTTCAGTGTAAACCGTACTGTAGAATGTAGCATTTAGCCATGCGCTGCTTGCAAAACATACAGCGCGTCAAAATTTGATTCTCAAACACTTTTTGTATGCGTTTGTACTTTTATTGAATACTGCAAATAATGCATTAATATGAAAAAAATATCTCTGTGGGCGTTGCTTTGAATATAAGTAGCAGCAGGCTAGTTAGTCGCTGGATGGAGTTATGGGTTGCTTACTAGCTATGTAGCTGCTTTTAATGAATAAATAGCCTCGCTAACTTGCATGGCAGTTGGATAGCCTACTCTTACTTACTCTTATTTGCTAATGCATCTCTTGGTTAAAAGAGACTTAAAATGAATTCCCTAAGAGTGATGAAATCTTTCCAGAAGTTCAAATGAGTAATTAGTAATAAATATCTGCTTACATAGCTGTCGTATACTAGATTGGTCTCTAAATATTCCATGCTATGAAATTAACTGTGGACTGTAACTGAATTCCAGCAACCACTAACCATAGTCCCTGTTTTAAACATGCAATACTAAGCTGGTAATGATTGGCAGTGTTTGTCGTGAATGCTCAATGTGATTAATATGAGTGTTTAATTACAGAGAATGATTAATAGGCTGGATCATTTCTTCTGTTTTCATCCAGTGATATAATTATTCTGTTGCCAACTGATTTTAAATGAAATTCCTGCCTTCGGGCTCTGAAAGGGTAGGAGGTGATCCACAGAGGCTAGAAAGACTTCTTAGTTGTGCACTTCTTAGTTATCTTTCTTTGATATGTCGTGCAATCGTGACATTTCCTCAGTATAGACTTATTTCTTCACTGAAATAATTTTTTATATATATTTTTTTGCCTCGCATGCTAACACCTCCTCTGGCCGGTAGCGGTAGCTGTCAGTACCGTGGTGGCTGTTCATTCAGTTCAGTCGGTGAATGAGGGGTTCTACGGCTGCTGCGTTCAGTCCCTTCCAAAAATAGCCGCACATTACTAGTCTCCCCGTTTGACGAGTTTGATGGCGTGGCGGCGTGTTTGACCTCTCTGCGCATACTGATGCTGCGTAAATCATTGAGCTAGGTGCTCTTTCAGCTCTCATAAGTGCTTCAGAGTTTTTCTGTTCTTCCACAGTTCACCCCCAGCGACCACTCTCATGTGCTGCTTTTTGTTTTGCCTTTAGCCTGGTACTTCACACTTTTGCCACTTTGCATTTGTGCTGGGAAAGTTTTGTATGACTTTATGCATGTACCGCTTAGTGTTCGGATGGGCGTGTTTGGTTGTGTGTCTATTCAGGCATGTTTTTGTCTGGGTTTATTTGTGTTGTTTTTGTGTATTTGTTTGTGTGTGTACGGTGCACGAGTCCTTGCTTTGTGTATACGTCAGTGTCATAAAAGACTGAAAAGCCTGGACTGCTTCCGCGTCACAAACTAAGAAGAGGGCAGACAGAGGAGGAGTTTGTGGGTTTAGTTATGGACTGGCTTTAGAGCATCTGACACTGTTGGGACATGGAACCCTTGGGTTAGATTTGTAATGGGAGTGGCAAGAGTGGGTGGTCCAACAGTCTCACTAAAGCAAAGATCTGAACATAGCAGACCTATATATTTTAACCCATCACACATCCACCCTTCAACAATCATTATTCTTACATTTGCAGCGAGAGATCTGAGGTTATTTTAAGCCCTATTATGCAAATGATTAAGTAACAAGTTGATTGTTTACTGGCTGAGGGGTGAAGGAGAGGGGGGGAGTGCCTTCCCCCACCCTATGTGGAACGGAGTCTGCATCCCCAGTCCCAAGAGCTATTGTTCCCCTTCCTGTTCCAGGGCTGCAAACAGGACTGTTTTTCATGCGGACTGTGTTTCCTTTCCTTAAACGATGTGCTGGGCCTGTTCTGCCTACGCCACCGTCTCCCATTATATCTTCCTGTCTTGGGCCTGTTTTGGCTGACGCTTCCCTGCCGCGAGTGTAGGAGGATCCACTTCCTCTCCAACAGGAAGTGTTGTGAAGCAACCCTGCTTCCTTGTCATCTACCTGTCAGTTGGAGGGTTGCTTAGGTGAGAATTCCTCAGTCCACATTCTCGAAGGAGCACTGGCAGCACTAAGCCTTTAATCCACTATCATCTTCCATGCTCCCTCGCGCTCCTCCGCGTGCGCTCAGAATTCTTCGCCCTCACGGCAGATGGTCACGTATGTGATTAGAGTTACAGTCTCCGTGTTGGAAATAATTTCCACTCATCGGTTTCCCCGTTCTGATCAGTTTGGAATCCCCAGCTGAAAGACTGGATTTGGGTGGTTAACAGTTAGAGCCGTGCTTAGCTTAGCTCCTGTAACCTGTTGGGATGATATGCGCTATCCCGGAATTGGGAATTGTCTCGTTCTCTGGATACGGCGGGAGTGTGGTGGAGTGATTATGTGCTTGGGTACAGTTAATCTACCCCACAACTCATGTGTTGCACTTCTGTTAGCTTCTGTTAAAAAGACCTTAAATACATTACTCACCCTGTTTCATGTTTTAAGTTTGGAAATGGATTTTGCAGTCTCACATACTTGTCGAAACTAGGGTCAAAACCTCTGAATGAAATTTCTGAGCATCATTTGTTATATTATGTTGTATTTATGGCTCAGAATGTTCAGAGGAACACGAGCATCTGGCAAAGCAGTTATAAGAAGGTTGACGATCTGTAAATTCCACCCAGGAAGACGCCTCCAAAAGTGGAGTGTTCTCCTTATCAGTTTCCCAAACAGGAAGTGGAGATGTGGTTATGTTTAGTACCTGTTAATGGAGGAAGTGACAAGGCCTAAGAGGAAGGAGTGACTTGCTTCCTTTCCACCAAAACATGGTAGCACGAATCCCACATAGCCACCTCCTTAGAAGGTAAACAAGCTGTACACCTATGAGTCTGCAGAGCGAGTGACGAGTTCTCCATCCATCCGAGACCCATAAAGAGGTGGTTTAGATGAAATGCCTCTTCAGCCAATCAGCTCTTATAATTCCTTTGCCAGGTTGTGTTTTACCATTTTGACTGCAAACCAAGTCATTAAACACTGGGAGGTATCGCCATGGGGATTTTGTGTGTGTGTGCCTTGTGCAAAAGTACATGCAAACTCAGGATTAAAAAAATAAAAAATTAATTGGCTTCTTGATGGAAATGCCAGAGGAATGTAATGTGCCTCAACACATGATCTTGTGTTGAATGAGTTATTTGTCAGCTTGGAACATAACATCCTTTTCCAAGAGTAAAACCTGGCGACCGATTAAGCCCAAAATTGCAACCGCATCTCAAGTTCACAATGGGCATTCACTCACTTTCATGTGATACCAGCAAGTTGTTTCCAAGCAACTACGGGTGAGCTGTGTTTTTTGGTGTAAATATATACACTCTCTTTTTGTCGACTGAAAAAAAATAAGCTTGGTAAATATCTGAGGCACTTGGTTTCAGGGGGCTATTTTGGAGACACACAGTTGTTTTAAGGGGGAACTGCTGATGGGTCCTTGGGTGACTGTGATAGATGTGTTGCATATCCCATTCTGAGCATGTCTTTGTCTGTGCTCCCTCACAAACCATGTTCAGCTCCTTCCCGCTGTTGGTGCACTTCACCAATAAGCACTCCTGCTCCGCCCCCCCCCACCCCCCCACCCCTTCCACCTCCCCACGCACACACACACCCCCTCGTCCCATTAGTCACACACCAGAACAGAACATTCCTTTGAAGTGCTCATGAAAGTTGAGAGCACCTAATTCCTCTTAATCTTATTTTATACTGTCTCGGGTTGGGACATCACTTGACCAGATTGTAGCAAATGCAGCGTGGCCTCTGTGCAGGGTTTGGGAGACCTCGCGTTTTCGACCGGCAGCTGGAGCTCGGCTGGGCCCGACGCGGAGAAAAAGTGGCTTAAAATAGTGCGTAGAGAATTGACAAGACAGCTGGGGCCGGCCGTACCGCTGGCCTTGGAATAACAGAGTGCTGCCGTAAACCAACTGATTAGCTAACCCTTCACCGGCCCGTGCTCAGTCACCTCTCCCCCGGCCACGCGACATGGAAACAGGCTTAACCTTTGCCGCCTGGGAATGTCCCTTTCTTCTAAGATTAGGATCCGGGAGTCGGTGCTGGGCGCGGTCAAGACGGTCTTTTATTTGACGTTCGGTAGATAACCATCGGCGGCGCCCTCCCGGCGCTTCGGCCCAGGTGCACGGCCGCAGGGCGGCGCTTTGGCCCTGCTGCGGGACCCCGTCCTGATCTCTCTGCTCCCTGCGTCTCCCAGGTGTAACTACGGCTGGCAGGGCCCGTTCTGCGACGAGTGCATCCCTTACCCGGGCTGCATTCACGGGACCTGCTCCAAGCCGTGGCAGTGCAGCTGCGAGAAGAACTGGGGAGGCCTGCTGTGCGATAAAGGTGAGACGGTTTGACGCCGACAGGCGCGATGCAATGGAGCATGGGAACTGTAGTTTAAACGTCTTAAGCGGGACACATGAAATGGAGTCTAGGAGTTAGTTCAGGTGCTGTAGTGCACGTCCACTGCTGCACTTGTAATCGGCGGCCGTAATGGGTGAATGAAGCAGCACCTGGAGTGGAACTCAGTAACCTGATCTGCGGGGAGCCCTTCATCATGGAGAGCTAGTGCGGACTAAATCCCGTGGAGGCTAAATCCTTTGGCTTCCTCTGTGTTTATTTATTTACTGTTTGTGCTGAGCCCCGCTCAAAAAGTCGCAGTGGGAATGCGTGGGGCGGGCAGTTGACCACAGAGGCCTTTGTGATGATTTATGGGCTGCTGTTCTGGCTGGGTGGGAAGGGGGATTAGCTACATGCCTGCTCTGGGGTAGGGTGGGGGTGGGGTCAGGGATGAGAACAGTGGACTAGGGCCCCGCTCACGGCAGATTTTGTGTGTGTGTGTGTGTGTGTGTGTGTGTGTGTGTGTTTAGATCTGAACTACTGTGGGACCCATCACCCCTGCGTGAACGGAGGGACCTGCATGAACACGGAGCCGGACGAGTACCACTGCGCCTGTCCCGACGGGTACTCGGGCAAGAACTGTGAGATCGGTGAGAGCCTGCCGTCGGCACCCAGAAAGCCTCCCTCGGTGCCGGGGGGCCTCGGTTAGCTCCCCCAGGCCTTCCGTTCCCCATCCAGGGGGGCTCCTCTCTCGGCCGTCTGCGCGGGCCGCGGCGCTTCTGTCGCTAACGCACGCCCCGTCGTTTTGTGCTTTTCTTTTTTAGCGGAGCACGCCTGCGTGTCCAACCCCTGTGCCAACGGGGGCACCTGCCACGAAATACCGTCTGGGTTCGAGTGTCAGTGTCCGCCGGGCTGGGGGGGAGCCACTTGTGCCAAAGGTGAGTTCCCCCTCCCTGCCCTCCTCTTTTGTTGTTCCCCGGGAGCGCCGCTCGGCTGGCTCTCCGACGAACCCCGCACATCAAAGCCGCGCTCCCCTCCCCCAGTCGTGTCGAACCAGATGTACCCATTCACCGCGGGCCCCGCAGGAGGGCCTGCATGCTGGGCGCATCGCTCTAATGCTGGCAGGCCCTCCACACAGCGGGGTCCCTCAGCAGAATTCAGTGGAAGGGGCCGGGATTAAAGGGAAATGATACTGATCATGCAGATGAGGGGATTTGCATAATCTTTGCTGACTTTGAACCAACCTGTGTTTGGCTTTATAAACGCCACGGCCCGGTCACTGGTGCTCCATCTCATTCTGGGACGCTTGCTGGGTTTTTTCTTTTTCTTTTTTTTTTTTTTTGTTTTTATAAACCCCTTGCCCCCGTCTGCCCCCCCCCCCCCCCCCCCCAGCTCTGAGAGCACCACGGCACATCTGGGGCCGAGGCAGCATCGTCATGGCAACACAGGATCTTCTGGTGGAATTCCCCGCTATCCCACAACAATCCCCCCCCCCCCCCCCCACCCCACCCAACCCCACCCCACCCCACCCCACCAATCCACAAGGGTGCTGCCTCCCCCCCTTTTCCCAGCGCTCCATTACAACACAATGTGCACTGGCAGGGTGGGCGTGGCCAGCTGCCGAACCAAACTCCTGTTTATCTGACGCTTCCCCTCCCCTCCTCTGACCGGGAGCTCTTCCCCAGAACGCAGTGTCTTTGTGCCTTCACCAGAAGTGTAAGGACTGAGGTTTAATCACTGTTAATCTGCTGGACCTGGATTATGCAAAGGGATAATCGTGTTACAGTGTGAAGTCAGAAACACGGTCTCACAAAAGTGTAAGTCTCTTATCTGGAGCACTGCCACTGGGTTAGTATAATAGCAGGGGATGCTCTTTCTTGAAGTAGCATTAAATGAAGTAGCTTTGTTTTAAAAGTATTAGATAAGCCGTGCCTCGGCTACCTCTAGGGCGCTGGGAGAAGCAGCTCACACACATACACACACACACACACTTACACACACACACACACTCACACGTACACACACGCAGACACACACACGCAGACACACACACACACAGGGTCTGGGCAGCCTTTGTGTGGCATAATAGCACCTATTTTAGCATTCTGAATGTAAAATGTGAATGTGTGAATGTGCATTAAAAACGGTGTCAAACGCTTGAATATTCCACTCCCATTTCCATTTAGATTTTATCGCCTGGAATCGCTCCAGTTTTATCACTCCAGTTCTATTAAATGGAGCTTCACGTGCCTCTGATGACATTTTATATTTGAGGAGAGGCATGTCCTCAGTTGTCAAGGCACATGACTGTGTATATATGTACTGTATATATGTGTGCGCGTGCAGGGCAGTGACAGTGTTTTGGTGTGTATTTCAGACACGGACGAGTGTGCCTCTAACCCCTGCGACAAGGGCGGGACCTGCATAGACGGCGAGAACAGTTTTGAGTGCCTCTGCCCCCCTCAGTGGGCTGGGAAGACCTGCCAATTAGGTAAGACCAGGGAGGAGCCCTCCTGCTTGGACACACAGGGTTGTGAAATGGCTCGTGTTCTAATGTCAGACTAGAGTGTTGATTGCATGTTTTATTTAATGTGTTCCTTAATCATATGCCAGCCAATGGACCGGCTCGCTTTTTGGTGTGCACCCCCCCCTCCCCCCTCACCATATTAAGCCCATATTGCCACAGAGTTCTAATTTGAACGGGCTGCATGGAGAAAGCTGGATATTATCTGCAACCCGATACCGGCGACTTGAGTAAAGCTATAAATAATGCACGGCCTGGCAACTGCTGGCCTTGGGACTAAATTTAAAACGACAGGGGGTTATCTTTGGGTACGGACCGGGGAGAGGTGGGGCGGAGGAGGGGGAAGGCATTTTCACTCGGGTCCTACCCCAGGGCACAATTTGCGGAGGAAGCGGAGCTGGAGAGGAAACGCTTTATAACCTGTAAACAAGCTCAGGGATAGATTCAAGACCGGGGCTCGGCTTACGGGCCGAGCTCTGGGCCCGTCTCCCCTTACAGCCATTAGGCACTACCTGAACACCAGCGTCCGGTTTCATAGAGAGGACAGGTGCGCCTCAGGGAAATGATTTGCACATTGATGCACCCTCCTGAATATTTTAAGCCCTAATAAGCGTGAGGTCTTTGATGGGCTTGGAGGGCTCGCCGCCCCCTTCTCTGTTTTTCTATAGAAAATGAGCTCCTGTTTCCCAGCTGCTGGTATGCCTGAGACTCTAATGAGATTTGAGAGAATAATTCATTCAGGAGGGGGCGGGTAGGTTGGTGAAAGGAGGGGTGGGGTGGGGTGGGGGGGCTTAGGGGGGAAAGGTGTATCGCCCTGCTGGAGCTTCTTTGAATGGGTTCATCGAAAGTTGACGGGCCTGCTCTTGGAACAGCAGTGATGCAGGAGAGACATGGTGTCGGTGTTCAGTGTCAGTGTTCAGCGGTGCTCTGTTGACCCTCGCTGTGGTGCTGCCTGGTGGTGGTGGCTGGGGACGCTGGTACTCAAGCCTCTCTCTCCCTCTCTGTCTCTCTCCCTGTGTCTCTCTACTTTACAGATGCTAATGAGTGCACTCTCACTCCGAACCCTTGCCATAATGCTTACTCTTGCAAAAACTTAATTGGTGGATATCATTGTGACTGCTTACAAGGATGGGCTGGACAAAACTGTGACATCAGTCAGTATCAGTTGTTATCGTGCCACTATCTTCTTGCTCAAATCTTTGGGCAGAGCCTTCTCCCTCTGTTCTAGCTGAAGCTTGCTTTCGATAGATGCCAAATTCTTATGTGGCTGAATTGTACATCAATTCCTATGTCTGACAAGGCAACAGCATTTGTTAAAATGCACTGCTTAGCAAGTGGGTTTTCGCTTTACAGAAAAATCACGTTTCAGTCTTTCAGGGGAATTGTGCAATTGTATAACCAGGCAGCTTTAGTGCATGCGATTAACAGCACCGTTTGTCCGGAGTTCTCGCAACTAAATGGGTGTTTTCCTTCTGAGCGTGCATGTAGTATGTTCTGTTAGTGCATGTCTGACTGCATGCCTCGTGTGACTCGTAGACGTGTGTGCGTAATTGACCTGTCATGAAAAAGCTATCCTCTTACCCCGACCACAGAAATAAACGCCTGCCACGGACAGTGCCTGAACGGAGCGGCATGCAAGCCGGACAAGGTGGGTGTGGGGCGGCTTTCCGGGGGGCACTTCCGAATCGTACGCACGGCCCGCTGGAGGAAAAAAAATCCTTCCAGAGCCGGAGCCTTGTCATGGGCCCGGGCTGGGGTAGCTCCTGGGGTAACGTCCGTTTTGCGTCTGTCCGAACAGGAGGCGCACAGGGGCTACCGCTGCGTGTGCCCGCAGGGCTTTGTGGGCATACACTGCGAGATCCAGTCTGACTCCTGCGCCAGCAGCCCGTGCCGCAACGGCGGGCAGTGCCACAACGTGGTGGGCAGCTTCGTCTGCGAGTGTCTGGAGGGCTTCTCCGGTGCCACGTGCGAGGTGAGTACGGGTTCGGGCGGGGCGGGGCGGGCGGGGCGGGTGAGGCCTGTCTCTGGGGGGGGTGCAGTGCCCCGTGTCAGACAAGCAGGTTTTCTCTAAGCGCTCGACCCGGACTCCTAAAGGACCGCACTGTGGGTAAACACGGTTGGGATCCAGGTTTGGCCGCCTCCGGCTCGCATGCTTATCGGAGGTGCGTTTCTGAATATCAGGGGTGAATATCAGGCTGCAGTCCTCCTTGTAACAACAGCTGTGTGTTTATAAAAAGGCTCAGATGTGTGGAAAGTACTGATCGAGGTCCAGGCGCTTTGGCGCGCTACTCCAGCTAAAAATAAGGCTGTAGTGGATGAAGTAACTCTTATTTGGGACAGTCTGGCCTGCTTCCCATTCGATGCCCAAAAAAAGAGAGCACGCCCAGTAGAGTCAGTGCGCGTTCCAGTGGGAGCCGCGCTAGCATTTCTGACCTGGAGGTGAAAGACTGACCGCCGGTTGTTTTTCTGCCCCTGCGTCTGGCGGACGTAAATGTGACTTTCGCGGCGGGGCCTTCCCTGGAGCCACCGGACGCAGTGCTCGCTTTCCCCATTGGGAGTCTGGAATGGGGACAGCTAAGAGACAGGGAGCTTCAGTCTGAATTAGAATCAGACATACAGAGACAGAAAGAGAGGCCTGCATCACATTCTTTGTGTTAAACAGAGGTACAGGTACGGTAACTGACGGTTTAAAAAAAAAAACCCAGAGTGTGAGACACATAGGTCGAACCCATCAGCTCTCTGAGAGTGACAGATTGCCGACAGAGCTGGTATTGCCTTAAATGGTAATATGCACATTGGTGGTTTATGTGTTGGAAGGGCCTTGTTTAAGTTAGAAATTTTTCCTCTTAATGAGCTTCATAAAAGCTGCACAGATGGAGAAATATGAGCAAATGGGTGTTCGTAGCTGCAGAGCCCTTCTCTTGTACTTGGTTAAAGGGGACGTCGTTTAAAAAGAGGACCCTCCTGAAAAAGCAACGTATTCAGACCGTGTGCCTTGCGCGGGCTTTGTGATAAGCAGCTGGACTGTATCCCTCCTTCCCTGCTCCCCCTCTCTTCCTGGGCCTGCTCATCTCCTCAGCACTATTAGGCTTGGTTTTTAGAGAAGCTAAGGAGTTTAGGTGTAAGATGTGATGCAGGTAGCTTTCTTTTAATGCGCTTATGAGTAGAAGCTACAGAGCTTCCTGCTGAACTTATCTGCTTGTTTAATCAGGATTTGAGCTCCAGGTCCCAGACTGAGGTCCCAGCCCCCCCTCCAATGCGTTCTCTCCCTCTCTGCAGGTGAAGTCTAATCCCTGCAGCCCCAACCCCTGCCAGAATAAGGCTCAGTGCCACAGCCTCATGGACGACTACTACTGTGCCTGTCCTGAGGACTACGAGGGCAAGACCTGCTCTGACCTCAAGGACCACTGCAAGACCACCCCCTGTGAAGGTGCGCATTATCATTGGCCCATTTCCCTGTCACTCATGTTAGAGCTCTCCTCTGTTCGCTTGATTACGCCCCCCCCTGCCGAGAGGCTCCGTTTCTGAGGGGCCTCGCCTCATTGTTGCTTCGCTTTGTTTCGCAGTGATTGACAGCTGCACCATCGCCGTGGCGACCAACGCCACGGAGGAGGGCGTGCGGCACATCTCGTCCAACGTGTGCGGCCCCCACGGGCGCTGCATCAGCCTGCCTGCCGGAAACTTCACCTGCTCCTGCGAGCAGGGCTTCACCGGGATCTACTGCCACGAGAGTACGTCCTCGGCTCTCACTGAGCAGGCGAAGAGCGAAGCCTGTCACGTCTGTCATCATCTCATCATCATTATCATCATCATCAGAGTCGCGTTTACTCAGGCTCTCTCTCTCCCCCCCTTTTTCAGATATCAACGACTGCGTCTCCAGCCCCTGCAAGAACGGGGGCACCTGCATCGACGGGGTCAACTCCTTCATGTGCTTCTGTCCTGATGGGTGGGAGGGCGCCCTCTGTGACCTCAGTGAGTCTGCCGTCCATTCTCGAACCCGAATCTAAGCTAGTCCCGCCTCTCGCCCCTCTTTCACTTCTTCACTCGCGCTGTTCTTCTCCGTCGCAGACGTGAACGAATGCGGCCGCAACCCGTGCAAGAACAACGGCCGCTGTGTGGACCTGGTCAACGACTTCTACTGCGAGTGCCTGGACAACTGGAAGGGGAAGACCTGCCATTCGCGTGAGTCATGGCTGCAGTGCGGCCGTTGGTACTGTGTGGCGCTAGCCTTTGGGGCTGTTACCTGTGTTTGTTTAGGCATGTGTGTCTGTGTGGCTAATGTTTCCTGTGTCTCCTCAGGTGAAAGCCAGTGTGACGCCAGCACCTGCAGTAATGGGGGGACCTGCTATGACCACGGAGATGCCTTCCGCTGTGCCTGCCCCCCAGGATGGGGTGGCAGCACTTGCAACACAGGTAAAAGCTCTTATCATATCTTTTTCTTTTGAGGCTGTACTTGTATTCTAATGCCTTACCAATTATATTCTCCATGCTAAATGACTATCCCTGGTCTTTAAAGTGAATATTGCCCAGCCGTGTTCTTCAGTAATACCCTGATGTATCCCTTGACTTCCCTCTAATGCACTGCTATGGCTAGGGGCTGTAAGTGTACGTGCTAAAAACCAGCTGTAACTCCTTTCCCCCCTCTCCTTTTCAGCGAAGAACAGCACGTGCGCGTCGGGCCCCTGCGAAAATGGCGGGACCTGTGTAGGAGGGGGCAACGCGTTCACCTGCATCTGCAAGGATGGCTGGGAGGGGCCCACGTGCACACAGAGTAAGGCCCGAGCCCCCGCTGCCTGTCAGGCCTCTGCAAGAGCCTGCCTGCTCCGCGCTCATAGCTCATGGGCACGGAGAGACACTCCCACTTCACTCCTGCTTTCCCTTTTGATCAAAGTGTTTTCTAAAATGGGTGTTTCTCCTTCCTCCCGGCCTATGCAATAGAGCGTATGTCGCAGCAGCAGAAAGCAATAAAACTATTTAGTGAGGTAGAGCCCATGAATTCAGGACCTGACTTGTTAGAGACTGAAAGTTTAGCTTGCGAATGACTCCTCTTTCTCTGCCTTTCTCTCTCTCTCCCTCCCTCTTTCTCTCTCTCTGTCTCTCTCTCTCGCCCTCCCTCTCTCTTTTTCTCTCTCTGTCTTTCTCTGCTTCTGTCTCTTCTCAGTGGAAGATAAGACAGCTTCTTTTTGTCTGATTGTATCTAAAATGCGTGTTCGGCATCAGTACAGGGCTCGGGGACTGCGTGACGCATGGTTTTCCAGGGACCCGTCTTATTTGCAGAACTGCTTCTGATGATGCAGCCGCACCCCTCTCCCAGTACACTGACAGATCTAATAAGCTTTTGATAAAGTTAGGCAGAGGAAGATGATCAGAGCCAACAGAAAGCATCTGGGATCAGATTGACAGCGATAATGATCCATCGGTGACTAGAGGCCACAGGATACTGTTTAATACGCAATGTTATGTCAGTGTCTGCAGATAGTCCATTATGTAAAGCATTTGAACCCTTTCAAATACACCTTTTGAAAGGAAAGAATGTTAAAGTGAACCCTAAGGGCATTGAAAATCTACTCAGCCATGGGTCTCTGAAAATTATGACGCTACTCTCGCTTCTGTTCTGTTCAAGGAAAGGCGCTTGATCAAACTTTTTAAATCCGTGTGAATTAATGAAAGTTGAGCAGTTAATCAAAATGCACGGAGGAATGTTCCAGCGCTGTCTGACATGTGTCTCATTTTTCTTTCCCACCTCCGCAGACACTAATGACTGCAACCCTCACCCCTGGTAAGTAAGTTCAGTTAAACAAGTCTTTATGTCCTCTAGCGCACGGGTGGAAATCCTGCCTTTGTGTAGGCCTGCCTGCCTGCGCTGGTGGCGGTTTTGTTGTTCTGCCTCCGTTCTGTTCCTCCTCCCTCGTCTGAACAATACCAGACCTGAATAGTCCAAAGGCATCCACTTTACTGGGCATCATTCCCAGAGCTAGTGTAGGGATTGTGAAAACTAAAAAAACAAAAAAAAACAAAAAAAAAACAGGGAAGATGTCCCTAAATCATCTTGAAATGTGACAGCTTGGCGACCTAGGATCCTATTAATCAGAGGCCGACTTGACAAAGAGCCACTACCCTTCAATGAGTGGCAGAGGGATTAGCGTTGGGGGGTGGGTGGTTGTGGAGGGGGGGGGGGGGGTGAAGCACCCCTTCTCCTATTCTTCCTGGTTGACCCTGAGAGCATGGGGCAATGGTGGGGGGAGGAGGGCACCCCAGCATGGGGATGGGGGATATTTGCATATGAAGGGTGGATATTGATGAGTGGAATAAGCCTTTTTGATCCCTCTCCTCGCTTCGTATGTGATGGCATGACAAGCGCAGATCGAGCTGTGTGGTGTTTGGCTGTAACTGGTCTCCCGTCTCTGTTACCTGTGCAGCTGCAACCGTGGCATCTGTGTGGATGGAGTCAACTGGTTCCGATGCGAGTGTACCCCCGGTTTCGCTGGGCCAGACAGCTAGAGTTAGGGTTACAGCTACGGTTAGGGTTAGGGTTAGGGTGACAGCTAGGGTTAGGGTTAGGGTGACAGCTAGGGTTAGGGTTAGGGTTACAGCTCGTGTTAGGGTTAGGTTTACAGTTAGGGTTAGGTTTACAGTTAGGGTTACAACTAGGGTTAGGGTAAGGGTAACAGCTAGGGTTAGGGTTACAGTTAGGGTTAGGCTTAGGGTTAGGGTTACAGCTAGGTTTAGGGTTAGGGTTAGGGTTACAGCTTCGGTTAGGGTTAGAGTTAGGGTTACAGCTAGGGTTAGGGTAAGGGTAACAGCTAGGGTTAAGGTTACATCTAGGGTTAGGGTTAGGGTTACATCTAGGGTTAGGGTTACAGCTAGGGTTAGGGTTAGGTTTACAGCTAGGGTTAGACTTAGGGTTACAGCTAGGGTTAGGGTTAGGGTTACAGCTTGGGTTAGGGTTACAGTTAGGGTTAGGGTTAGGTTTACACCTATGGTTAGGGTTAGGGTTACAGCTTGGGTTAGGGTTAGAGTTAGGGTTACAACTAGGGTTAGGGTAAGGGTAACAGCTAGGCTTAGGTTTACATCTAGGGTTAGGGTTAGGGTTACATCTAGGGTTAGGGTTAGGTTTACAGCTAGGGTTAGGGTTAGGGTTACAGCTAGGGTTAGAGTTACAGTTAGGGTTAGGGTTACACCTATGGTTAGGGTTAGGGTTACATCTAGGGTTAGGGTTAGGTTTTCAGCTAGGGTTAGGGTTACGGTTACAGCTAGGGTTAAGGTTAGGGTTACATCTAGGGTTAGGGTTAGGGTTACAGCTAGGGTTAGGTTTACAGTTAGGGTTAGGGTTAGGTTTACACCTATGGTTAGGGTTAGGGTTACAGCTTGGGTTAGGGTTAGTGTTAGGGTTACAGCTATGGTTAGGGTTAGGGTTACAACTAGGGTTTGGGTAAGGGTAACAGCTAGGCTTAGGGTTACATCTAGGGTTAGGGTTACAGCTAGGGTTAGGGTTACATCTAGGGTTAGGGTTAGGTTTACAGCTAGGGTTAGGGTTAGGGTTACAGCTAGGGTTAGGGTTACATCTAGGGTTAGGGTTAGGGTTACAGCTAGGGTTAGGGTTAGGGTTACATCTAGGGTTAGGGTTAGGGTTACAGCTAGGGTTAGGTTTACAGTTAGGGTTAGGGTTAGGTTTACACCTATGGTTAGGGTTAGGGTTACAGCTTGGGTTAGGGTTAGGGTTACAGCTATGGTTAGGGTTAGGGTTACAACTAGGGTTAGGGTAAGGGTAACAGCTAGGCTTAGGGTTACATCTAGGGTTAGGGTTAGGTTCAGCTAGGGTTAGGGTTAGGGTTACAGCTAGGGTTAGGGTTAGGGTTACAACTAGGGTTAGGGTTAGGGTATCATCTAGGTTTAGGGTTAGGGTTACAGCTAGGGCTAGGGTTAGGGTTAGATTTACAGCTAGGGTTAGGTTTAGGGTTACAGCTAGGGTTAGATTTCGACTTAGGGTTACAGCTCGGGTTAGGGTTAAGGTTACGGCTAGGGTTAGGGTTAAGATTACAGCTAGGTTTAGGGTTAGGGTTACAGCTCTGGTTAGGGTTAGGGTTACATCTAGGGTTAGGGTTAGGGTTGCAGCTAGGGTTATGATTAGGGTTACAGCTAATGTTACAGTTAGGGTTAGGGTTACGGCTAGGGTTAGCGTTAGGGTTATAGCTAGGGTTAGGGTGTGTGTGAGCCACATCCCTTAAAGAGATTCCTTCAATGATTGGCAGAGGGATTAGCGTTGGTGGGTGGGTGGCTGTGGAGCCGGGGGGGGGGGGGGGGGGTGGTTGGGGGTGAAGCACCCCTTCTCCTATTCTTCCTGATTGACCCTGAGAGCATGGGGCGGTGGTGGGGGGAGGAGGGCACCCCAGCATGGGGACGGGGGGTATTTGCATATGAAGGGTGGATATTGATAAGTGGAATAAGCCTTTGTGATCCCTCTCCTCGCTTCGTATGTGATGGCATGACAAGCGCAGATCGAGCTGTGTGGTGTTTGGCTGTAACTGGTCTCCCGTCTCTGTTACCTGTGCAGCTACAACGGTGGCATCTGTGTGGATGGAGTCAACTGGTTCCGATGCGAGTGTGCCCCCGGTTTCGCTGGACCAGACTGCCGAATCAGTAAGCACAGGGTGGGGGGTGGGGCGGAGATGGGGGGGGGGGGTATATGACCTTTCGGGCTGGGGTGGGGGTGGCTTGTTACCAGAGCCCAGATTAGATGGCATCCCCTGACCTTTTGACCTGTCCAATGAGCGGAGGTCAGCTGTAACCCCAAACGTACCAGTTGAATTATTCATTGACCCCCAAGAATCCTGTCTCTTCTTAGAGGAGAGGGGGGTGCTTTGTTCACTTCAGTCTTTTTCTGTTTCATTCTTTCTGTCTTTGACACGCACTTCTGAGAGGGGAAGTGCTCACAAAAACAGAGGAGATTTACATTTTTGCTTAGTTTCCTTTTTTGAACCACTCTGGATATAAACGTGAGGGGTCCCTTAATGTCACCTGATCCTTGTGCGCACACCATAAACAATGGGCTACATTTTCTGCTGCATTTCTCTCTGGTTTAAACATCAAATGTGCGTCTTTACCTTACTGATCAATCTTTAGTCTCCAGAAGCGATCGTTACGCATGCCCAGCCTATTAGCGGGCCGGTGACGGTTAAAGTTGCTACAGGGCCGCGGCAGGGTTCAGTGTGAGAGTGCGCTTTGTGAAGCGTGCGTTTTGTTTGTTAACCGCCAGTCTCTTCTCTCCATAAACCAGACATTGATGAATGCCAGTCGTCCCCTTGTGCCTACGGCTCCACCTGCATAGACCAGATTAACGGCTTCCGCTGTGTTTGTCCTGTGGGCCGGGCCGGGCCTCGCTGCCAAGAGTGTGAGTGCCACTTTATGCACTGGCAGTGCTAGCTGTGGGGGAGGGAGGGGGGGTCACTGTATTGAATAAGACCTTGGAAATAGCTCTGAACGTGCATATGCTCTAGTTCTCCAAAGCAGATGCCCTGATTGGCCAGCTGATTTTAGATTGTCTCTGTGGCTCTGTGCCTGTGTTTAGTTCAGTTCCTCTGTAGCCGACCTGGTCCCTCTGGAGCACGCTGCTCACTGTCTGGTTTTGTCGTGCAGTTATAGGCGTTGGGAAGACGTGTCGCTACGCCGGGCTGCAGTTTCCACACGGCAGCCGCTGGGAGGAGGAGTGCAACAGCTGCCAGTGCGTGAACGGAAACGTGCAGTGCAGCAAGGTAGGCTTGCTCCACCCAACACACAGCTGCCAGTGCGTGAGCGGAAACATGCAGTGCAGCAAGGTAGGCCTGCAGCTTCCAACACACAGCAGCCTTGGTGTAGACCTCCAGAAATTCTCCTGTCACTTTTGTAGAGCTTCACTATAAACTGAAATTGCGGACAAATTCCAGCGATGATTCAGTTTTTCAAATTTGCACTCCTTTGGCCAACTCCTTTGATCTTGTTTGGTTACTCAGCATTGGATATTGTTTGACTTGTGTCATTATAGAAGCTGGTTTAATAGTTGTTAAACAATCCGGAAAATGAAAGTCAAGTTATGACGAGCATGTGTGTGTGTGTGCGTTCGTGTGTGTATACATATTTTAACATGCATTTTAATACTACTTACAGATTATTAGTAATAGCATGACAGAAACACTAATTACAACATTAAGTGACAATGTGTATCTTTAGTTTTTAAAAAGCTGCCCATATGAGGTGTGCTGTTTATCATTGGTCAGTGACGTCAGAATGAGCTGTCCTGAGCTGCCTCTGTTGGCTCTGTGATTTTGGTGCCTCCAGGCTCATGCGTTTCTAGTTTCCCCATTCCACATAGATATGTCTGGAGGTTAGTGCCTCTGTACATTTAATCTGTTCCTATTTATTGTTAGGCACCATAAACTAGTCCATCAGTCAGTAAGCTTAGCTTGTCTTTGTACGCCAGTGACTGAGTGTGTATAAATGGCTCTGACCCCATTACTGTATGCCTGCAGGTCATGTGTGGCCGTCGACCATGCCTTCTGCAGAGGACGTCGGGGCAAGAGCGCCACCAGTGTCCCGCAGGCCAAGAGTGCCAGGAGCACAACTTCCTGACCTGCTTCTCACCCCCGTGCCACCAGTGGGGCATCTGCTCTTCGGCCGACCCGCCGCCCCCCATCAACACCAAGTGCGAGCCGAACACCAGGTACCTGGACAACAGCTGCGCCAGGATCACGCTCATCTTCAACCGAAACAAGGTTCCACTGGTGAGAGCCCAAACGTGCACGCTCTCCGTGTTTCAGATCCGTTCCACCGTAACTCACGTCAATATAAATCTTCTTGCATTTTTGAAATGTACCGAACTGCCTTGCTCTGGGAATACGTCCCACCGCTGAATACTTCTGAAGTCTATTCAGTGTTTATGAGGCCAGGTTTTCGTTATGTTGGGCAACAGAATCAAAGCCATGTGCTGGCGTGCCTTTAGCGGTGATGCCTGCTGCAAACCAGCACGTCGTGCTGCAAAGCCTTCGGATTCTGCAGGCTCACGCTTGCACTTCTGTCTGTGTGTGCCGACCACAGGGAACAACGGTGGAGAACATCTGCACGGAGCTGAGGTACCTGCCCGCCACTCGAACCCTGGCCAAGGACCGCTCCCTGCTGCTGCTCTGTGACCTCTCCTACTCCAACCCAGATGCAGTGGAGGTGGCCATTGTAAGTATTCAGCACTGGCTGCTCAATAAAGCACAGTCTGGGTCATGCTGCTGTCTACCCTCTTTTCTATTGCACCTGAAGACTTTCACAGTATTAAATAATCCACTTTGTTCATCATCATCAGTGGGTATTAAAGATCAGAAATACAATTGGGGCCTTTTTTTCATTCTAAATGTCCCATCTGACTGATGGATCCGTCTGCTTCTGCATGTTCCAGGGGCAATGTGTGGTATTTTAGAAACCTTTAAGTAAAATGCTTAGATCTCTGATTGTGAGTTCAGGTAATAAACTATCCTGAGCCTTCATCTTTATTTATTTATTTATTTAACATTTTCACCACATCTGTTTGACATTTAGTTTCTTTTTGAATACCTTGTGCATCTCTGCCTTGCGCACATATGAAAGTCTTTGCTCTGACAAGTTTAGTTTGGCCACCCAAGCTCTCTGCTTGGAAACTGAAACACAGGGGACATTAGCAGCTAGAGTGCATAAATCCTTTAATGGATGGAAATTTGATTTCCCCATGACTCTGTATGTTTTGTGATTCGCCGGAGAGGAGTGGTACCAATTACTGTCCTTTAGCTGAATGGTTTCGGGTTTAATGAGGCTCACTTGACTAACCTGCAGTATGCTCAAGACTGAACGGTAACATTTGCCCATGATGCTGGAACCTACCTCAGCCATTATTTAGTCATTAGTCGAGATCACATCTCACAACGATGCATTTTAAGCTTGGTTTACTTAGAACGGCCGAGTGAACCTACAGTATGGGGTAGGCTCTTACCTTATGCGGGGGGGGGGTGGGTGGGTGTCGTGAGACGCGTGCAATAGGAAGATCTCAAGCAAGCGAGGCTCTGCTTTCCAGGCCCTTGTTTCGACATGCCTTGTGGAGCCAGATCCACCATGGCGTGTGAGCGAAGATGGAGGTGACTCACGAAACAGCCAGCTCTGAAATAGCTGCCTTCGGGCTGCGCGAGTCAGACGCGGCTTCTTTATATCGCTAACTGAATTCGAGAGGTTGCGGCAAAAAGCGACGCGTCGCATCGTTGCTCGTTCAAGGGCCTCTGAAGCCCAGCAGTGAGGTCACTGGCGAAGCCCTCGTAGAGCCTCGCTGCGCTGGCGTGCTTGAGCGCTGATAGGCTCGACTGACACCCCGCTGGCTTTCCCCCCTTTTTGTCTCTCCCTTCCAGTCCTTCGAGCAGAATGAGCAGGATAACAGCCTGATCCAGGAAGCTGCCAGCACCATCATCAACACGCTGTACAAGAGCCACAACAGCACCGTCATGCTGGCCGTCATCGAGGTCAAGGTGGAGACGCAGGTCATGCCGAAATCAGTGGGTAAGTGAGGGCCTAAATGAGCCCGGGGGCCAGCCTCCGCCTTGGGGCCTCCTGGCTGAGAGGCCTAATGACAGATCAGGTCATTTTAAAGACCCGTTTTAAGAGCAAACGCTGTGCTGACTCACCACACTGTTCACCTGAAATGAGCCAAACTCAGCTGCTGTGATATCTGTATAAGAATTGTGTGTGTGTGTGTGTGTTTGCTTTTGTGGAGGGGGGTGCAGAAGAGAACTCATTTTTGATTACGTAGATGAAAACCTGCAACCTACCAGTCCTTGATTTCCCTAGATACATTGGTGTCATTCCTCATCTCAACAGCTTCTGCTGTTGTTTCTTTCAGTTTAAAAGTGTGACAGGAACAGTATGCCCTTTAATGACTAAATAGAAAGTGTGAATGTTTGTGGTGACCCCAGGGGTATAGAATAAGGAGTTGGCTCTGGATATTGGAGAGTGAGGTTTAATTAATCATACTGCTTCGGTACATACACTTTACACATATAAGCCCCTGATGTTGTGTTGTGAAAGTTGAGTTTCCAATTAACCAAGTGCACCTGCACCACATGTAAGAGCATTAGGTACAGGGACATGAAAAATATTCACTGAGGAACCAAATAGAGGACAGAATTCTAAAATTGTATAGATTTATTATATAGCACAGTATGTTAAATGTTTGATCTCACCTTTATTTAGGGTTAACATTTTTAGGACTAGTTGGAACTGTTATTTCCTGTGAAATATGGCAACGTTATTCTAAAGCAGACGTGATGTAAATGTGTTTGCCTTGGCTATAATAGCTTCAACAAAACAGTATTTAATATGATTCATAGAATAAACAATGAAGTTTTGACATACCATCTCTTAATAAAACAACAGCTCTCGATGCCAGGTGCAGGTATGTGCTCTGTGGACATGCTGTTTACTTTTGACTGTGGTCTTCTTATGAACTGCGATTACACGTAGAACGAATGAACAGTAAGCCCTAGGTCTTGTGCTGGTGATGGAGTTTTAGTCTGATAGACTCTTTTGTCCCCTCTCTCTCTCTTGCACAGATTACCTGGTACCTGTGCTGTGCGTGGTCTTTAGCCTGCTGTGGATCTTCTGCATCATCATCTGCATCTGGTGGACCCGCAAGCGGAGAAAAGAGCGGGAAAGAAGCCGGGCGCCGGTGGAGGAGAGCGTCAACAACCAGTGGGAACCGCTGAAGCCCGGCCGCCAGCAGCACAAGGACAACAGGGACATTCAGTACGAATGCAAGAAGCTCATGTCCTCCTCCGACAGGACTTGCGACGGGGGGGAGGAAGAGGAGGACGAGGAGGAGCTGGAGCTGGAGGAGGGCATGGAGGTCGACAAGTGCCCCTCCCACAAGTACTCAAAGACTGCGGTGCAGGCCAAAGAAGTCATCTGCACGACGCGCAGCTCCCCCGTCAAGCGACCCCACCGGACCACCAACAGTCCCAAGGACAACCGCTGTAAAAACGTCAACGCTGCCAACGTCAGCCAGGAAATCAAAGACCACTACGTATGAACGAGCGAACGAGGGACGAGGGGGGATTCAAACAAAGAATGAAAGCCTCCATCTCTCCGCGCTATTTCAGACAAAGAGTTAAAAAAAAGTTATTTTTATTATTTTTATTTTTTCTGTCTGTAAATTATTTGAGGCTCTGCGACAAAGCAGAGAAGATTCTCTTTTTGATATTAGCATTATTTTCTATGTTCGGCTATTGCAAAAAACAAAAACAAAAAAACGGCATTTCTTTTTACCAGGGAGTTTGAGGCCTGATTTTGCGACGTACTGTTAAAAATTTTTAAAAAGGAAAAAAAAAAAGCCGTAAAAAAAAAAGATATTTGTACAAAGATGTTTTTTTGTTTACAGGTAATTCATGTTTTTTTTAACGGGAGGGCCCTCTCCAAGCGTATTGTGTGGAATGGGTTTCCGAGCGACGTGCGGAATCCTGTGAGGACTGTGAGGAACCGTTGAATGGCAGCTCTTTACTTACATCACGCATCGTACTACTGTCGGTCTTCTCTGGCCCGTATCTGCCTTACCAAGCGCACAGCTCCAAAGCGGGACGACCTGTGTGACTGAAGTGGCCTTTTTTTTCTTTGTCGTCTTCTCTAAGCCTGTACAAGGATTTCAGTATTTGTGTTGGTAGCAAGTGCCTTTGGAGCCCTTTGTTTTTCACCGTCAGACCCTATAATTAGCAGTCAAACAAAGGGAAAGATGTCCTTTCAGAATTCTTTTTCGTATAACCATAAAGGTATTTGATCAAAAAAAAGAGAGAGAAAAGAAACATTGTATATATGTACATATTAAAGGAATCGCTGTGTATATTTGAAGTTAGTAACTTAAGACAAGTCACACTTTTTTATTATTGTTATTATTATTAATATTATTTTTTTTTTTTTTTACAATGCCATTCCTTTTATTTATGTCAGTTGACAAAGGCAGGTTTTAACAGTTAAGAAACAGTATCCCACTTTACCTTAAGAGCATTAATATAATCATTGATCATCATTTTTTTTTGTCTGCTTTACTTTAAATGAAAAATAACACTAAGAGATTGTGTAACGTATGGCGACATGTTTGTTTGCTTCTCCAGTTGGGGGGTCCCCTGTCCTAAACTGAGGCTTATGTTTTTCAAGACATTTGTGGAAGTTCCTAACGAATGCCTTAGGTGTGGCCGCTTGCCCCACTTAATTTACTTTGTGAATACTAGTATGTCAAATTTTGTGATACTATGTATTAGTGCATCATATTTCTGCTTTGAATTTAGGCTTAATGAAGGGAACAATTTTTTGTTGTTGTCAAGCTTTTGTGTTAGTGCTGTTTCTGCACAGCAGCGGACTGGGAAACATACAACGATTGAAACAAAGTGGATTACCTCAAACAGTAGTGGATTTTATTTTGTAATGTTTAATATTGCAACTCTTGGAGAAGAGTCTTGTTTCAATATTTGAGACAATGCAAAATCAAAGAATGAAAAAAAAAAACACTACCCATATTAGAGCTGGTAAACAAAGATTTGTTTGGGAAAAAGAAAAGAAAAGAAAAAAACGGGGAGAAATTTGAATGTGCAGAAAAATTGTAATTATTTTGTACAAAAAGTTGCTTTGCAAAGTCATTTGGTTCGTTTAGTGGAATTTTGTTTGTTCTTAGAAATAAATCAAACTATTTATTAAAGCATTTTATAACAATGTCATTCGAAAGCCTTCTGTGGACTGGTGTTGAGTATTACAAGACATGAATAGTACAAGAGTTAGCATACATTTTCTGGGCTGGCCTGTGCCTTTTACATATTGTGTGCTTAGCTAATTATTTATTTTAAGCAAATGTTCCAACACCAGACTTCCAAACACCTTAGTAACATGCCATTCTTTATTTCAAACCTGTAGTAAAAAGGACATTTTGTATTTTCAAATAGAGTAAAATATGTCAAATGTGTCTGTCAGTTTTGAAATAGCTGTAATAAATTTGGTTTGGAGTTTGTTCAATACTTTTCGATGTTCTGGTCTTGCTGTACAGAGACCTGCAGCCGAGGCTGAGGAAGGGACCAGACTGCTGCTGTGAGGGTCAGATCAGTTCAGATTCAGACCAGGCTGTGGCTCTTGCTCTCCTCTTGCGGGCTGACGGGTGTGCTACCGGTAGAGCTCCTGGCTTCATCTGCTGTTCATGTGTAATGGGACATTTATGAGTTTTTACGCTGTATAGGGCCCGTATCCCCTGGGTTCTCTGATGCTAATGGACGTGCCCTTCGATGGAGCGAGAACTGACTTTCAAGTCAGGGGGGGTCACTTCAAAACCACAACTGCTCCCATAATAAACTAATCCATGAAAAACTTATGATTGCTGCAGTACTGAATGCAGGCAAGTTCAAATACACACACACATGCACATGCTCACAAGCACGCACACGCACGCATGTGAGAAAATCGTAATTTGTTAAAATTTTGATATGCTAAAAAGATTTGCACATTTGCCCATTTTAGACTGTCATAAACACTAGCCTAAAAACCTGCGCCTATAACAAGCCATTCAGGTCATTTTCGAACGCATGCAATGTACAAATGCCCCAAAAGCCAAGCCTTCCTGTCAGTTCCTCTTTCCTGTTAACGGTCATCTTGCACGATCATAAAACCGTTACAGTGGACCCCGGAAAAGAGGAACGCGAATTTGAAATCTGGGATATCGGATGTCTCTGCGGCAGCATCTGTATGCTGTAGTGTGCATTATCACTGACCTACTTGTATGCAGTACAATAAGAGATGGGGGGAAGCACTGAACCCTGAGCTGCTCTGTCTCTGCTCTGTCTACGGCATGCGGTTGAAAGCCAACACCAGATTCCAGGAGTATCTTGGGAGTAACAACGGTCGAGAGCGTCTGACCAATACAGATTTCCTGTCTGTTGTATCTTACGTTTATAACGTCTCCTGTGGAATCCCTGTAGCTGGGGCATATCTGTTTCATCTTGTGTAATTGTTTGGCAGTGTTGCACATAAACTATTATTATGTAGTTATAAGTGAGTAAAAGTAACATATAATATAAAATGTCTGTTTGATATAGGAACCACTGGTGGCTGTGTCACTTTGTTGGAGGTGACGGGGGGTGGGGGGTAGGGGGGGAACATACTTCAACATTTTTATAATAATAATAATAATAATAATAATAATAATACTTTTGAAGTATGTTGCTTCTAGAATGCTGGATGGGAGTCATTCACACACATCCAGGTATAATGGGGAAGATTAAATGCATTGCAGTGTGGTTAATAATGAGTCATTTCAGTACACAGTCATAGACCATGAAAATGAGAACATTCAAGAAGAATCTGTCTGAATAGCTGTTCACAGCTTAAACATTTTTAAGTGCAGGACTTGCAGTAGTACTTTTAATTGCATTGGCTTCACATTTAATTTGGCAATATGTCAGGTGAAACTGAATTGAATTGTGAAACACTTGTTTCTTTCTTTGGTCTTCCTATGAAAGCATGGTCACTGGTAAACCAACAGGACATCTACTGTAGCAAAAAGGTAATTATATTGTTGAAAATGCTCTTCCAACTTGTTAGTAGGACTCATTGCTTCTTGTTTAAAAAAATTAGCCCATGCATAGTAGAAACAAAACAAAACCAAAACTGTGTGCCATCATGATGGTTTATGAATGCTGCTGATAAGAAGCAACTTTTTAAAACCCTGATTAGTGTGGAAACGCCGACCCAGCCCAATGCCTGCTAGTGTGTTTAATGTCTTGCTAGACAGAAACTTGTGGTTTACAGCTCGCTGACAGAAGCCACGTTCCTACTTGTTGTGGGAGCGGGAGACCGGCAGAGACGCATCTTCTCACTCCGTGTTCCTTTCGCTGCGGAATGTGCGAAGCCGTGCAGCGCCGGGGCGCCGCTTTCCGAACGCGCAAGTCTGAACCGCGGCATCTGTTCGCCACATTTGTGTTCAGACCGGTCTTCCCCGCAGGTCTGAAAATCATTTTGATTGTCTGTTCCGTTTAAGGAATTCACAACACTGCAAGCGATAAACCGTAACACAATGTAGATAATTAACATTTCAAAACATTGTCTGTAAACAGAAGCACAGAAGCTGGCATGAGAATCATTGATACTGTTAATTATGTCCTCGTTCTAGACTTTGAAAAGAGCAGAATGACAGAATGCAGTTACATTTTTCAGTTTCTTTTCATGTTTTTTTTTTCACTTTTTGTTCTTCATTTATGCTATGCTTGCATCAGTATGTTGTTCTGAATACATGTCGACCAGCACGTTTCTATGTAAACCATTCAGCCCTTATCTGATAAAATCTTGATGGAGAGACTTGGTTTTTATTGCTCAATTAGTGAAAAACAGGCCACAGACTCTTTATCATTGTCTTGATAAATTCACTGCCTGAAGCACATTATATTACAAAATAAGATGATTTTTGATCTTTAACCTCCTGAGACAAGGAAATTTATTGTAGTCCCCTGTAGGGGACATGAGTCTCTTGTCTTAATCTCAAGAACCACATATTCTATTATAATGAAACCTACAAATTATTATCTTTGAATATATATGTATATATATAAATATATATATATTTTTATCATTCAAGACACTAAAAAATAAAACAAGTAAACTTTTTTTCTGTCGGGATTCAAAAGTTTATGAATACAGCCATTGCAAAATTATTATGAAACAAGTCTGGAGAAGACTTGAGTAGCCCTTCTTTACTTCTAAACTTAAAAATTAATTTTGTGTTGATTGTTGGCCTGGAGCACGATGACACACAAAAAAGATCTGTCCGGCCCAGGAGAGAGGTTGCCGAAGTTCTGCAGGCGAGCTGCTCGCTATCTTTGCCATCTTTAGTTGTAGAGGATGCAGTCAGTTGTAGTGGAATGAGCCCGTGGCTGAGTCCTGCAGTAGCGAAATAATGAATGGGCTCAGCCTGCTGCCTTCAACATTCCAGCAAGGAGCAGCACAGGAGTACAGAAGAACAAGGTTCTTATAAAAGTGCACTACTCATTACTTACAGTACTCTCAGTGACATTATGTGTGGAGGTCTCTACATCTTGCATATGCATTTTTATTCACTTCGATGTATTTTCATTCAGAGCTGGCCCTAGGATTGCGTTGGCCCTAAACAAGAATGTTGCTGTGGCCTCAAAGTGTTCCAACATAAATCAGTAAATTCCTTTAAAAAAAAAAAAAAACTTGAATTGTGTGGCCCAGGGATAGTCGTGGCCCTAAATAGCTGCATAGAGTATTTTGTCCAGCAAATTCTCAGGGTGAAATCAGTCAAAGATTTGATTAATTCCTAGCTAGCAACTACTATTCTCACTTGTCCTTGTGTTTGGTGTTTAGTGTTTGTACAGTGTTTTCTCTGTTTTAATGGCATTCTCATTTAATACCACAAGTTCAATGAAACAGTGATGAATGGAACATCAGCAAGCTCAGCAATCTTAGTCACTGTAGCTCTTACTGTGTGTCCCAACCAACATCCCTGTGTCACTGTAATCTCTGCTTCTTGTGATGGTAGCCAAAATAATGGCAAACTGGGCGTGCCAAGCATTTTTCTACATAGCCACAGAGCATTCTTGGATGTAAATAGTTTAATTAACTAATTAAGGAACCGCACCACCGTGGAGGCTTCTGCACAAAGCGTTCTGTCTTTTTGTTTACATTATTTTGACAGGTAACTGAATCGCATATAATTGTAATAAATGTGGAAACCAAGGAATACTGTTTTATCCTGGCTTTTATCTATTAAAATAAGACATTACACCATTAAAAGAAAATACAAATAAATATCTCAAGAAACCAGCAATTCATATGGGCATTTTGTCTCATATTTTGCTCTTTTAATGGGAGAGCTATGGACCACTGTGTTACCATGATTTTATTCACATAAACTTCGTACTTAACAGTCCTGACAGACTTAAGATTGCATTTCAGTTTAATGGGTCTTTGCAGGCTGCAAGAGTAGTCATGTCTGAAGAGAATGGCTATGATCCAATAAGTAAGACATTATGCTGGAAAAGGCCTCTGGATTACCGTAACCCTTACAGTCATCTTTGAAATTACTCGTAATGTGTTTAAATACTGCTGCAGTATGTTATATTTTGGTGTCTGCTTAAAACAATTCATAATATAGTTAACATTGCAGTCTACAGCTGGTCTATAAGGTATCATGAAGAGATTAAAACAATTATGACTCTGTTCGAATGGCCTGGTTTTATAGCTATGTATGTGTGAAGGAAGTGCACAGTAACAACTTAAACTGAGATCTGCTATCAAACTTTAACAATGCTCTCTGTGAGAATATTTAAAGCACAAACACTAAATATGTGTTATTTTACAGTGAGAAGGCTAAATGCATCTACTCATGCAAACCTATGCTGACACGCTGAACAGCTCCTGAATTTGGTTCACTCATCACCTTCTTATTTGGAAAAGGTCCCTGCTGTTTGTGTCCAACAAGCTTACTGTATTTAGATTATCCAAACAATAAAGCTGACCACCGTGGCAACCTGGGGCAGTCCTGTTGGCGCCATTGGAGCTTGCATCAGACGATGCCATGCAGACCCATTTTGGGATGTTAATGCCAGAAGTAAAGGGTTGCCAGTTTTTATAATGAGAGCGGAATTGAGTTTTCTTTTTATTTTTGGAGGTACTGTAGCTAGGTCTGGCAAAATGGTGAAGGCTGATACTACATCTCCCGGTTCTTTTGTATTTGCCTCTTGTGTATGTGTGTATGTCTGTGTGCTCTTGCGGAGCAACTGCCCTCTTTAATCCCTGTATCTCTGGGTGTGATTAACATAGGTACCCCAATGGTGGGTGAGCAGACTGGGTACTAGCCAGAGTGCTACCAGGGTCACTGTGTGCTCTTCATATTGAGGCAGTGCACGGGAGTGATAATGCACAATTCATAATCTTGTGTTCTCTCGAGAGTGCGTTGGAATTGCATGCGGGGTAGCGACTATTTACCTGGGCAGTGAGGGGGGGGGGGGGGCAGAGAAATGAGTAGAGTGGGAGAGAGGGAGGGGAGAAGGGCATTATTGTTCTGCTGTGTGTGCATGGTCCAATAGTTTTAATGAATAGTTTGTAATAAAGATGCTGTTTTTTTCTGCCAGTTACCTTGTCTGTCTGCTGTTGGTGATTTGGTGGATACCTGCAAGAGAAACCAAAGAATAGGTAAATTCAAGGTGGGTGGGTGGGGCGGGGGCTGGGGGGGTGTGTACTTGCCCCTAACATTAACTCGACGGGCTTCTCAAAAACCCTAAGACAATGTGAGCAGTGGCTGCAGTACGAGCCTTAACTGCCCCACCCCTGAGTGTGACCTGTGGAGGCTGTGCTCGGTGTGGGGGGAGTTCCCTGTTGTGTGGAGAGGGGGTTTCCACACCACCTCGGTTCTCCTTGCTCCCACATTTGCCTCAAAGAACACTGGACAAGTGAACAAACTGTTTGTGGGCTCTGCTTGTTTTGATTAAATCTGGAGTACAAGGTAACACTAAACCTCAGAAAAACAGCAGCAGCTGTGGATTTAAATCGGGGTTGGACCCAGGAGGCACACATTCAGAACTCCAGCCAACAGACAGAACCGATATATAATATATTAATGTCCTGTCAGATGGTTTGATGCCTCATTATTTTTACCGTGAGAGTTAAGTTAAACGTTTTATTTTCGTACAGAATATTTGTGGATGTATGGTCCAGAGAGCTATATTGTATCAGCTGGAACATAAATTGCCATGAATGCTCTTAAGATTCAAACACACTAATAATTATGATTTCATAACAGCTGTTCCTTGTCCTTTGCTTCAAAAACACATGATCAACCAGCCCTCTATATTAGCATATTAGCAATTTGTTGTGTGCTTTCATAATGTTCATTATTGGTGGCATGAGTGAAGCACACTATTGTGGTTCACGGACATGCACATCTTCACAGTCACTCAATCGCACCAGACCCAGTGAAATGTGATGACTCTGGCCACGGGTAGAGGATCTCATCTGCATGGCCCAGACCTCACCTCACTCTGACATCACTGACAGCATCCATGATGCTACCATTTAAAGCTACTCAATATCCCATACCTCTGCAGACTAACCAAATGGGCCACAGTATCTTTCTGATCAGCATCCAAAATGATACTTAAATGCTGTCAATGCACATACATCAACAAACATACTTTGTCATGCTCTACCTGATCATTTGGCTGCTGCAAAGTGCTATATATTTATGTGGCACACTGTTGGCGTCTAGATTTTTTTTTTTTGAAATTCAGCTGGTTCAGGGTTCTGCTGATGTCATGTTTGCTATACGGTAGGTATAACGTATTATGTGGCATTAAGTATTACCTGACATACTGTTGAAGGTACAAACAGATGACTGCGCACCTCTATGTTGAGGGATTCCAGGTGCACACATGGCTGTTGCTCCGCCTATCAAGTTTCTGCTGTTTCAGAATGTTTCCAGTATGTCCTTCTGATTGGCTGTCATGACAATAACATTTCAGAAGGAATGATGATCTAAAACCTGCTGAGGCCATTCTCTGCCCTGGCACTTTGAATGATGTAAAGACACTTTGAATGATGAATTGACTTAAAGGTGCCACACAGAGCAATGATTACCTGGACTGTCACTGGTTTCTTTCAAGACACTTAACTTATGCTGCCCCTGTGATTTTCCAGCTGTTTTCTTAAATGAATCAGTAATAACTCATATGACTTTAGATTTGTTATTCCTACCCTTACACTAAGAACTGACTTTTTCATTATTTTGTTTTATTTAGATTTACATAAACCTGGAACCTTCCAGAAAGTATTTTGTTTTTAGAATAGAATATAATATAATAGAATTATTTTTTCCCATGTAGACTTCAGGTAATGTACTATACTAATGAACAACCATATTTAGATGCCTCTGTATTTGAAGATTAAATCACTGGAAACAAAAGTGAATATCCTTCCAGACATTTGCTGCCTCTCCTCTGTAACATTGTTGCCCTGGAAACTAAAAGAATAAACATTCATCAAAGGTTATGATATACCATTGTATTTGACATTTATTGTAGACTGGTGGGTACACTATATAAACCTTTGAAGGTCCAAATGGACTGCTTGGCAATGATGAGCACCCTTGACATGATATAAATGTCTTGTAAACCTTAGTAAAGGATACCGAAAGTGAATAATATATTCTGAGCTGACAGTACCTTATTTTGAGAGGTTACAGATACAGGTATATCATTGTGAGTCAGATCATAAAACAGATGAATTATGCATGCTTATCAGTGACACTCTTATGATGTTCTCAGTGAATAAGCCTCATGAAAACAGCAGACAAGCACAGTCCCCAGCATACATACCTTAGGAGACCTGGTAGCTTTGAACGTATCAGGACATATTGTATTTGTCCGCATAAAACATCAGTATGATGTATGAGAGTTGGGTTCAAGCGTAGCGTGTTGCCATTATGGCTTACATTTATTTCTGAAAGGCTTCCAAACCTGTAAAATGACCACATGCTGTGGTGTCAGGATAATTCAACCATATCTGCCACAAATAGAGAAATGTTGAAGACTTCCATGTTGAGATGAGGTGTTGAAGACTTCCATGTTGAATCCACAATATCACAGAGTGGTCAAATCTTAAATGTACTCATCCTATTACAAACTTCCAAAGCATTTTAAAGCCATGTTATTCAAGCTTTTAAAAGCTTGAATTATTCCCCAAAAATACAGATCCCTACCTGTAGATCACCTCTCATATTTAATTAATAACTAATTGAATATGGACATAATTCAAGAATGCAACTTATATCAATATTTAATGTGATATATAAAGCTTGCATAGGTTTTTGTTAAGGTATTTGTGGATCTTCTTTATTGTGGTCTGGGGCCATATTAAATATATAATTTCTGGCACACAGAATTATTCTCTTTGACTTTGATAAATGATTTAATGATATGAGATTTTAATATAGCAGTAAGAAATGTGTGATAATGTTGCAGGCCAAAGAAATGACTTTGCGCTGTGCTGAGGCACACACATTTCAGCTGGAGGGCACGTAAAAAGAAATGCATTTCTGCTAAAATATTTTGCTGAACAATGTACACTGACTCCTTTAATAAACCCTCTGATGAACTGCCACATTTGTCCTGACAGGTAGATACGCAATGGCAAGTTAAGACAGAGTCCTGGCTACTGTCCATGGTAACACATGAAAAAGAAACTGCTTTCATTGATGGTTTTAGGACGCTGTTTTACTTTTAAAGCGTATTTGTTTCCGATACTGTAGATGGATTGTAGTTGTTGTTTATTTTTTTTTTGAAAGTACTTTTTTGAGTCAAAAAGTCAGCAGTGAGAGAGAGAGTTGAACTAATGAGGAAAAAGAACATGAGCATTGGTGAAGATGGGCAGATATGAGTACGACCACTCCAGGCTGATTTCTCACCTAGTACATAAGTGGCAGCTGCTCTGTCTGTGACATATGCCATGTGTCATCCCTCGTCTGTCTGACTGTCTGTCTGTCTGTTTTATTTGCCTGCTGATGGGGTGTGGCACTTTATTTAATTTCCTGAAATCTCAGCGAATAGAATATCATTATGCTGGCCAAAATCAGACCTACTGTCCTCCTTAAACAAAATATTAAATATTGTTCACAGGCTTTCTGACTGACTCAGTTGGTGAAGGCCTCATAACTAGCACAGGCTGGGCCCTATAGCTGAGAAGTTGTGGGTTTGAGCTCGGACTATATCATTAGTCAAAAATGATTGGCAGTCCACAGTGGTAGGGTGTAGAACGGCCATATATTAAGCAGGGTTCTTTGGCTGTCTGCATAAGCTCCAGGTTCCCTCAAGTAACCTTCACAGAGAGACATTCTCTCATTCAATAAATGGTAACTTACTTTACTGTGCGGCCTGTGGTGTAAAAAATAGTCACTAGGTTGCAGCCATTATCTTGCTTGCACTTAAATGCGTTTAATATGTGTCATCATAACATTCGCACACATAATATGTATTTTTCTGGTATGTACATTGTTTTTGCGGAGTATATGCATTTTTGATTCAATCTTAGGACTGCAAAAGGAATCAGTCTCCTCTGTGTGTCTTCAAGGTCATCATGATACCATTTTCCTGATAGTTGTTCTTCTCAGAGCTGGTGAAAGGACTTCAGAATTGGTGTTTACTGTAGATTCAATGCTACAGAATGTTAGCTGCTGAAATTGTACTTGGATTAACTTATTTTTTCAGTACATTGTTGAAACGAAATAGCCCCTAGATGCTTATAATGCCGGTTTAATATTTGTTCTTCAAGAAAGTTAACAAAAAAAATGTTTATATTGGGTACATTTGAACTACTTTGAAATGTTTAATTGGCTGCCTTAACAGTATTGGTTGCTTTTGCTTGCAACTGGTTGCATTTATTACAAGTTATTGAGACATGGGGTAGAAATACTTCTCTCTATATTGAAAAGTCACTTTAGAGAACCATTGCATACCACAGCCTATGCAGTCAGCCTGGACACACAGCACTCTTTCCAAGACTGATGATTTTCAAAATATTGCTCTCCCCACAGCAAGAGCAAAAAAAAAAAAAAAAATTAAGGTGATTTTTTGTGATGGATGTAAACATCGTTATATTTGCTAAAATTTAAAATATTTTAAAACTGAGGATCTGATACTGGGATATGAGTGTGTGGCCTGGATGACGCAAATGAAAGAAAAATGGCCTTCGTTTTCCTTTCATGTCTCAAAGTAATAAATACTTCTCTGCGGGTCTAAATTGCATTTGCAGTCAAACTAGTCCCAACACTGAAAGAATTCCACCTTATAGGCATGTACAGCATATTACAGGTAGACATAGAAGGTACCATAACTGTGACAGCCATGACTCAAACTGCCAAAAAAGTGAAAAAGTCATACATGAATAAACTTCTACTTCAAAAGATCTTCTGCTGGATAATAACAAGATCTACGGCTGTATGCAGCCATTTATTCATAGTCAATAACAAATATAGGCAGTAAACCCAACTGTATTTTCAGGGTATCAAACTTCATACACAATATATCATCTGTGTAATGTATTTTGTTATGCAGCGGGTAAATTATTTGTCCTTCCTGCCATAAGAAGCTGATTTCACTGCATTAAACACACTTAATGTACAATGATACAGTACCATATCTTAATAATAAGCAATTGTTATTTGCAATTGTCTCATGCTTTAATTTTTCTCAATTTATTGGTTTGTTTTCAAAACTCACAAACACATTGTCTTCTAAACTGCATACACACAATGCTAGCTGTCCAGGACGGTAGAGTCACTGCGTTAGAGGGTGACAGCGGCCGGTAATTCTGCCCAAACGTTGCGGCCGCGCCCGCAGGCGGGCAGGAGGAACATGACACCGGTCACATGGTGTGGCGCGGAGCAGCTCGGGTTGCGCTGGCATGGACCCCAGCTGACACGCTGCACGCCCCTGTGCACACGCTCAAAACGCAGAGCGGATAAACCCGCTGACGCGGGTGGCGGCTGCCACCGTGCCTGAACAAACAGACACCCCCCGCGCAGGAGGCGAGGGGACCTGGGGCGGTGCGCGGGTTTTGTTTGTTTGCTTACTTTACCTTTTAACCTCTCGCCGGACCCTGGCGTTCACCGGGGCACCACGCTCATCCGATTTCACCAACTGCTGCGCAAACAAACCGCCGCACACGCTGAAAGGAATTTCAGGGTCCCCTTGCTTGAAATCAATTAAGATTCCTTTTCGAACTGCAAAGGGTTAATGTTCTCCAGCATATCTGAAATCTGCTTCATCCATGTGTGATGGAATTTCAGAAAAAAAAAAATTATGTTCTGTTATATTGTGTTCCATTACTTTCTTAAAATTAGGGACTAGTTCCTAATTTCGTCTAAATTTAAAAACCTCCAGCACTTCCAAGACAAGACAAGCATTAATGCCTCCAGTTTTGACCTTAGACTGGAGGTCTGGTATTGCTTTCCTCCCTTTGGTGTGGTAAATTGTAAGACATGATTGAATTTTTCTTTCTTGCTTGGTTTTTATTTAAGCGAGACCATACCACAGCGAATTCTCAGACTTACAAATCCTTCCAAACCCTCTTATTTTGGAACGCTGAAGTGGAAAACACAAGGTTTAATATATACAGACTTTGTTTTTCCCCCCATCTGTCTAAAGATCAATCCATCATTGAACAAAAAAGAAACAGTTTGCCTGTGTACTGTAAGTACGGCAACTCCCCCAGCTGGTGCTCTGGTGCAGGAAGGCCTGGGTTACCTATGAGGCTTGCGTGAGTACACAGGAAGAACAAGGCAGATGTGATCTACTCAGGAGCCCATTCAGAAAGTGAAGACAAGGATCATCTTACTCGGGGCTATGGTGCGTTCTGGATTTTATTAAGGTCGGGATCTATATAGGTTTCACCTCCATGTTTGAGAGAAGTACTATTCTGTGACAAATGAAAGAAATTAGAGCACCTGGTATGTTTTAGTTTTTCCATCTGACTTAGGAATGGATAGATAAGCTGAGGTCATTAACTGCTGAATTTATGTTAGTTCTTGTAGGATTTAGGAAGAGCCTCGGTGAACATTTGCTATCCACCCAATAGTAAACATGGTCCTCCACGGATGCTTAGCTGCATTGAAGTGGACATGTGTGGAGGAGTCTGGAAGAGCAGCATACTTCGCTTGACTGGTCTGCTACAGGACATGGTGTGGCTGGCGAGATGACTGTTGTGCTGGGGACAGTGCGGCCAGGAAAATCAGCTGTGATGGCAGTTAGAGTGGCAGTCTGCTCAGCCCCTCTCTGATCCCTGTCCCCATATCAGTGGGTTGCCAGTCAGCAATGCCAATTACCAAATGAACAAGCCTTCGAAGATGATCTTCTCTGATGCCGTTGCCATGGTTTGCAAAGTACAATGAAGGTCTGAAGTTCAGTTGCAATTCAGTGATGCTCTTAGAAAGGCAGGAGGAGGAGGATGCATGTGTTTCATCTAGAAAGTACCCACGTAAATGTGCCTTTCACCAAAGTACAGAGCAGGTCAGAGGATTGTTTCTTTTGTCTTGCCTTCCTTTTCAGAGGCCCAGGTCCTCCCTTTTTGAAAAGCTGTCTTTAAGTCTAGATGCCTCTCAAGGCTAGATCCAAGATAATTGGGGACATGCCCGTGAAAAGGTATGAGTCAGACATAAGCAGAAATTTACCAAAATATACCAAGTTCTTGAATTTCATCCCTTGGAAAAGCAGGGTTACTTGCTTGCATTTTACATCAAACAGAACGTTTAATGCCAGCTTAGATCAAAAAGTTATAATTCCAGAGTTTTCGAATGTCTCCTGACAGCTGCTGTTGTCAACTGCTGCTGTTGAAATTCAACACGTCAGATCCTGAGCGCAGAGTTCTGCTTCTTTTCATAGCTTTTCATATTGGCCGCATAAACATCACGTTTACGAGATTATGGGTTCGATTAGTGCATTAATTATCTAATATTGACAATTACTAGTTCAAACTTGAAAACTGCAATATAAAAGCTGTCCCTCGTAGGTACTGTGTGTAGGTGCATTTCTGTGATATTTGATGAAATTGATTCACATCCATTTAGTGAATGTTCATTGTGGCCACTGTGGTGCTGCTTGTACAGAAATATCAGCTCTATTCCAAATGGTAACAGGTAAAAAATTAAGATTAAGTAGTCCAATTATTCCACGCCACATACAAAAGCGACGATAGAAAAATACAAATAACAGCCTAATTTAACATTTGTTGTGTCGTTCACTGGAGCTCATTGCATGGACCCAGGGTCTTACTGCATCCTCAGTGGCCATCTGCAGCCATTCTAGAGTCACAGCCAGTGCTTCAGCTCCCTCAGTGTGTATGTGTACTTCAGGCCACCTGGGTTCCAGCTATATCCACCTGTGTGAGAAAAGCTGGACCTTTGCGTGGATGGCAGCCAGTGCTGAGGCTCGCCTGTGGTCAGGACCATGGAATCAGAGCCCCCAGAGCACCAAGCGCCCTAACACTGCCCCCATCCGCTGTAACATATACACAAAGTGACATTATCCACGAGCCACACAATCCAGCCCTCACAATCCAGCCTCTTTTCCCAGCTGTGAGAACAAACCACACAAGATAAAAGGCCTGGGATTTGATGAATATCCTCCAGCAAGGTTTTTATTCCCACTCAAGAGGCAATTGTTTCAATCCGTGAATGTTTTCAAGCTACCCAGCTCATGGTTTATTTTGGTATTTGTATATGTTTTTTTTTTAAATTATTGATAGTTTCAGCAAATGAAATGTAGGATACATTTAAATACATTTACAGTAAAACATTGCATAAATATTTTAGAATGTTACTGAGTAAAGACAAAACAGTCACTGTTCACTGTGGTATAGTGTGTCAGTGAAACACATAGTGTTGATTTTTTCAGGAAGTACATGCGGTTAGGATATTTATGTAAATATGTACAATGATATTCCTGTGAAAATATTTGTTTTTGTGATGAATGATTTAAAACAGAAATTCATAAACATGTCTGCAGGCCTTTTAGACATGTAAATTGGTAACGTAACTATGTCAACCTTAGTAACATAAACATAAACACATTGGCAGGTCAGTCTCCACTGACATCACTGTTTTTTAAAGTTGAACATAAAGTTAAGGCAGGGAGTTGTCTTTAAATGTTTGCTATATGGCCTGCATGTTTAGTGGTATTTTGTATGATAGCTTCTATGCTAGCATGACAGAAAGCTATTTTGCTGTCAATTAAAACAAACTCATATAAGAATCTAATTAACTTAACAAGTTTACTGCCACTATCATCTTTGTTGTAGACAACTATATGTCATTTCTGTCTTTGTATGTATAAGATGATTTGACCACATAGACATTTGGCTAACCTAATTGGCTAACCAGCATTTGTAAATTGTATCTTTGATGCATGACCGACCAGTTTGTTTATGTTAGTATGATTAACTCAGTGTCAACAGTTTTCCCACATAGCAACAATGCTATAAGAAGCAATGAGGTAATCATGGAAAAATAAGAAGTGAAAAATGTATCTTAAAAAAAAAATGCTAATTCATTCTCAGAAATATAATATGCACTGACAAAATTCAGCCGTTGAAGAGCTGCAGTGAGTCTGTCCAAAAATGCTGAGAAAGTGAGAAGCTGTCGCTGTGTGGCCACTGGAAGCAGTGTGGGTGTTTTAAGCCGGTGGTGGTTTCACTGCTATATATTTGTAATAACAGAGAGAAGTGCAATTTCATAGCTTTCACAAAAATCCAAAAATATGGAGACAGTGGGAGAAGGAGTGGGTATGATGGAAATATTTATGCACTGCAAAAAAGGTCTGTCTTAACAAGTGTTTTAGTCTTGTAATGAGTCTTCTTATTTAGCCTTTTTTTCCTCTCAAGTAGAAAATATTTGCTTGTGTTAATTTGCTTTCTATATGTAAGATTAAATATAAGCCTGAATATTAGACAAAAATACTTTTTATTTATTTAGCTTTTGTAGTGTGAGTGCTGCAACCAATTCGAACTTGAGATAATCACACGTGATCAACCAACAAGAAATTACCACCTCATATCACACTCCCAGATTATCATAATCCAAGAACTCAGGTTGACTCTGATAACTTGGGGTATGACTGAGATTTTCCTTTAAAAACAAAAGGTCCCTGCTCGTTGTCCTCTGTTATTATTGTAGTGGATATCAGGGGCCTTGTCCTATATGAGCCAGTGAGAGGGGATGCTTGAGTCATAAGTAAGAGACATTGTTTGGAGTCTAGATTCAGGACATAATTCCTCTTTCTGTTTGTTGTTACTCCTGCAGTGGAGCTGTCTGCACTCTGTCTCCAGGTGTGGAGTTTTTGTCACAAGCCGTTGTCAAGCTTCCTCTGGGGATCATATGACAGACAGATTAAAACCTGCCAGGTGAAAGAAAAAGTACACTTCTAAGCATCTTCTGGTTTCGATATTTAATCGTTTATTAGTTTAAAGCGTGGGTGATGTTTAAGGATAGAGTTGCAAAAATCATGAATCTCAAGCAAGGTGTCGTCAGCTGCCAGCAGGTTGGTTTCATTTGGTTTGGGCTGGGTGTATAGTGACATAACATTGCCACCAAATGCATTTACTTCCAAATACTGTGCTTCTGCATTCCACTTGTTCATCTGTGTATACACAGTAAAATAGCCAGTGTTGATAACTCTATCAGTGTTAATTCAACTTTTAACAAATAACATCTGTTCCCACTCTGGAATGTGAGACCAAATATTTTCTGTTTAGAGTTGAATTAACACTGGATATTTCACTGTGTGTATTTGCTCCAATTAGAAAGAGGATGTGGGTGCGAGAGACAGAGAGCGCCGGAGAGGTGGGGATTTTGGGGCTGCTGGAGGCTTTGGGCGGCCAGCGCCGCGCCCCGTCACTCTCTCATGGTTCACATCATTCCTCATAAAGGCCGGTGCCCGACTTAATCACGCATTAGGGCCGCATTGTTGGTCCTCGGGGAAGTGATGACACAGATCATTCAGCCCGTAATCGCGGCGCTGTGTCCGGGGCCCCGGCTCCTGGGGCCCGCCGGCCGCCGGCCCGGCCCGCGTGCCTTTGCCATGACGTGAGTCTGGCGGTTCCGAGGGCGCGAGCGGCCGTGTGCGCGCGGGCGTGCGAGCGTCTGTCTGCGCGGCTTACTTTCGCCCAATCGGGTCCGGCGTCATCCGCCCAGCGCCCCTCCCTGGTCAGTCGCAGTTCACAGGCCGGCTACGGACCTGCGGGGCTCGCTCTGGGCTCGTTTCACGAGGGCTGCAGAGTGCTAGCCGAGATCTGTGATAGATTTCTCCGACCGGTTTTGGAGGGCTTTACGTAGAAGTGGTAATTGCAAGCCGCGAAAGCAGGTCGTAAAGCACAGGCAATGAGTAAGCAGGCTATCATTATCATTCCCCCGCCTCGTTTTGGGTTTGCATTGAACTTTTGCGTTTGCGGGCAAAACTGCAGCGCTCCTCTTCTCTAAGTGGGCCCGGCCAATGTTGCAAGGGGTATCTGGGGTTGGAAAAATTTGGCTTGCGGTCAGATTAAATTGGAATTACACGGTGTAACATGAAACTATTATTTGGACTATTTGTTTTATTTGAACTATTTGGTCTCCCCAGTGGGCCTAATGTAGCCTAAACTTATAGTAACGTAAGACCCATCAATTGCACCGAGGACTTTTGGAGACCACACACTGTGTAAAAGTTTCCCTTGACACCTATAGTGAGGCTTGGGAAACTGAACAAAATCAGTATTAGAAATCAGTGTTATACCAAAGCTGGGAGCTGTTGTCACTTTATGGATGTATCTGGACGCAGATGCTCTGCTCATTCTATGGCATTGTCAGACAAACCCGAGAAAACTGGCGGTTAAACAGATCACTTTTAAAAAATACTATGACACTTAAACTATGAAAAAGATGTTAAGAATCAATTCACAAATAGTATACTTAATAGTATGTACGTATGGGCCAAATACTTAAAATATGCTGAAAAAAAAAACTTTCATGTTCTACTCCTTTTTTGTAAAGGAACACTGATAGGGCCATTCTCCTGTTAGAGTCTGACCTAAGATCTCTGTCAAGAAGGTTGCACTAACTTAATATTTTATGCCATGGTAATCTATGTCTTTTGGGCAATCTTTATAGTTATCTGAAGGATGGGCACGGAGCGTGCCACCATCTCTGTGCAATCAAAGGAATGAGATGTTTCTTCATGAAATGCATTTTGTCAAGATATTGGGATCTGTGAGCAAAAATCCTCGCAAATCTCTTTCATGAAACAAGACTGTGGCTTTTGAGATAGCTCACCATGCATAATCTAACACATGATTTGTGATTAAGCAACTATTAACTTTTTAGCAATTAAACAATATTTACTGTAACCACGGGAGTAGGCAGTTTCACAGCAGTTGATGTATATGTCTCATTGATCTATATAAATGTAGAGAAGTCCACCCTATCCAGGAATGCAAATATTCAAAGCTTACCGGGGCCCATTATTTGGCATATTCAAATAAAGGGACTTTATTTGTTCTATTAGGCTAATATTTTCCCCCAGGCTACAACAAATCTGTCATTACTTGTGCAGCATGTTTACACTAGGGCCATTCTGCACTTTGTTAAGGCGGTTGCACTCTATTAGCAATAATAGATCGGCGAGCACAACAGAGTAATTGTGGATTATCGCATTCCTGTATCGGTTGGGGCACGTCTATAATTGTGAAGCCTGCAGAAATGTAAATATAAGTTAACCTCTCCAACGGTCGGGCGAGGCAGCATACTGCAGGGGAAAATGATCCCTGCTTTGGATTATGCATCAGGCTTTTATGGCATTATGGCACAGCGCTACCTGCAGCAACCTGACCATATATTTCTTCAGCAGACATGTGCTACCACTGATAGGCATGCTAGCATTCCAGGGCGGCAGGGTTGAGATTGTTCCCCCGCGTACGAGGCGGTGTGTGTTCTTTGAACTCCCGACGGCTTAATGTTGAGTACACTGGGATGATGCCTTTTATCCAGCGTCGGATAAAAAAAGGTTTCAATCACATGCACATTTGTAAGCCCACACTATGGCAGCATTGTAAACAGGGATTTGATGGAATGGCAGTTGGGCCTGGAGTCTAGTGTCTAGCTCACTATGTCCTCAACTGTTCCCACACGTTCGGTGTCTCTACCTCCCTTTCACTTCACCATCTTCCCTGGACCTGTCTGTAATTCCAGGGCCATTTCAGAGGCAGTGAGACACCTCTCCCACTCTGCCTTTCCCACAGATATTCACTTGTAAGGGAGGAAAGGAGAAAAAAAATGCATTGGCAGCTGCACTATTGCAACAACTTTGCAAAAACAATAAACTTCAGAGCTGAAGGTGGGCTGGGTCTCTGGGCTCTGGCATAACGGCTTATTCGAACAGATGTTGTGTTAATACAGCTGTTTTCACAAGGGAGGGAGTGGCACCCCCAGACGAAGGATGAAGTTATCTGGGAAGGGCGTCCGGAGACCTCAAAGAATATGCTAGCAAACTCCATCCTAAACCTATTTCTTTCATTTACATACATGCCGGAAGAAGGCATAGACATTTGAATTTCGCATTGAGGAAGTTACCCCCTTATTTGCCCCTAATTCAGTTTTCCTCTTCAATAATCGAGTTGCGAGAGCTCATTGTTTTAGTCACCCCCTTGGGCTTTGATCTTAAGGTCAGGCTGGGGCTTCTTTCGCGTTCCTCGGGAGGATAGCGGTGCGGCGATTGAAACATCTGGGATTGTGTGAGGTTTATTTGGCAGGCAGTCTTATTGGCATTGACACCAGTTTAATTATGCCTTTTATCTTGGTTGGAACATGTGGCTCCAGCTCGAGCCCAGAGCTCTCAGGAGGTGTTTTTTTTTCCCCCTGCAGCGAGCAGAATGGAAGGTGTGGCCCTTCCAGCTCAAACCGAGGCCTCGTCTGTGCGGATCGGGCTCCGGCTGTCGTCCCCCGCAGGGCCCTCCTCTTTTAATCTCTCGAGGAAATCGCCCTCGCTCCTCCCCGAGCGGCACGTTTCTTGTGTTGCTTGACGCTGAGTAAGGGAAGCAGATCAGATGGTCCAAGATGGCATATTTTCTCACTGCCCGGCATTAGTAGTAAATAAACGCGTGTCTAAAAATTCTCAGATCCTCCGCGTTTGAGAGTCCAGATGCCAATGTGTGACATGACCAATGATTCATGCTGCAGTATTACGCTTTCTGCTATATCAGAAAAAAGTGTTTTTTTTGTGTGTGTGTGTCTCAGTTAATATATGCATTGGAGTTTTTATTTAGTAATTTGCCACAACATTCCAAGGAAATCTAAATGCTGAACATTGTCCCATTACGCAACATGGCTGTTATGGAGGGTAGTTACCTATGCATAAAGTTCAGATCACCCGGAGGTCCTGCCAGTAAAGGAGAATGTAGTCTGGGGCCTCACCTGGAGGTCCTGCCAGTAGAGGAGAATGTAGTCTGGGGCCTCACCTGGAGGTCCTGCCAATAGAGGAGAATGTAGTCTGGGGCCTCACCTGGAGGTCCTGCCAGTAGAGGAGAATGCAGTCTGGGGCCTCACCTGGAGGTCCAGCCAATAGAGGAGAATGCAGTCTGGGGCCTCACCTGGAGGTCCTGGCATAGAGGAGAATGCAGCCTGGGGCCTCACCTGGAGGTCCGCCAATAGAGGAGAATGTAGTCTGGGGCCTCACTGGAGGTCCAGCCAATAGAGGAGAATGCAGTCTGGGGCCTCACCTGGAGGTCCTGGCAATAGAGGAGAATGCAGTCTGGGGCCTCACCTGGAGGTCCTGGCAATAGAGGAGAATGCAGTCTGGGGCCTCACCTGGAGGTCCTGGCAATAGAGGAGAATGCAGTCTGGGGCCTCACCTGGAGGTCCAGCCATAGAGGAGAATGAGTCTGGGGCCTCACCTGGAGGTCCTGCCAATAGAGGAGAATGTAGTCTGGGGACTCACCTGGAGGTCCTGGCAATAGAGGAGAATGTAGTCTGGGGCCTCACCTGGAGGTCCTGGCAATAGAGGAGAATGCAGTCTGGGGCCTCACCTGGAGGTCCTGGCAATAGAGGAGAATGCAGTCTGGGGCCTCACCTGGAGGTCCAGCCAGTAGAGGAGAATGCAGTCTGGGGCCTCACCTGGAGGTCCTGGCAATAGAGGAGAATGTAGTCTGGGGCCTCACCTGGAGGTCCTGCCAGTAAAGGAGAATGTAGTCTGGGGCCTCACCTGGAGGTCCTGGCAATAGAGGAGAATGTAGTCTGGGGCCTCACTTGGAGGTCCTGGCAATAGAGGAGAATGTAGTCTGGGGCCTCACTTGGAGGTCCTGCCAGTAAAGGAGAATGCAGTCTGGGGCCTCACCTGGAGGTCCAGCCAATAGAGGAGAATGCAGTACCCAGAGCCAGGGGTCCTGGGAGGCCGGCTCCTTTGTTGTCCATACATGGAGGTGTCCCTTCCTCACGAGAGCACGGTGAGCAAAGAGCTGCAGGGGAGGGGGCACTCTGTCCCTCCTGGGACCCGCGTCCAACTGGGTTACACAAGAGGTGAATGAGCTGGGGGGGATGGGGTGGGCGAAGGGGGCCGGATTTCAGTTTCAGAGAGGCGCAGCATGTGGGCCCGTGTGTGTGTGTAACGGTGACACGCGCTGCCAATGATTATGCAAAAATAGGCCCTGAGCAACTTACTATGGGGAAATGAGGCAAAGTCATTAAGCCGAAGGGTTCAGCCCAGTGTTTCTGGGTCATTGTGTTTAAAAATGGACTCGCGTCAGGTCAGCGAGTTGGGAAACACCCTGGCGTTGGGTTCGCTGGAGGCTGAGGTCATGAAAACAGACAGAAAACGCGCTGTTCTGTATTCCTACGAATTCTTTATCACTCTCCTGTTAACATATCGAAATGCACTGCTCACAGGCTTCCTTCCTCTCCCTCCAATCTGTTCATTCCACATTTTGTCTTTTCCTTGGAAACAGACCTGCTGTATGTGAGCAGTTAAGGCGTACTTCCACCTCTGCATTTCTGCACCTCTCTCATTCTCCCCGTAACAGCAAAATGGAACACACTTTGGCATAGTGATCTATGTACATGAATCATTCCGCTTTTCCAAGCAATCGGTTTTGTGCGTTTACTTCAATCGCTGTGTTGAAAAGTTAAGTCTTGTCTGACTGTCCCGGTGGTGATGTGACAGGTTCCGTTGGCGTAGGGAGCAGGTCAGTTCAGGCCTGAGGGCGAGGAATAAACGCTCTCCTTTTTTTTGCGCACATTGTCCCGTCCAAAACCCCAGACGATCTCGCGCCAGTTCTCCCTGAGTGTTGGGCCCTGTGCTGCTGGTGCGGAGGCCCGTGGAGCTGCACCTGCACTCTGGATGTGTGGGGATCCCAGCTGTGTCTGCCTTCCTCTGCGTGAGAGGAGCGGAGGCCGGGATCGGGGCAGTTAACGGCCCTGGTACTGCAGGCCGGCCCCAGGCGCTCCATCAGGCCCTCTGTGCTCTGATGTGAGTGGACTCAATGGAGAGGCCCAGCCGCTACACGTGTGACTACAGCAGTGACTGCGCTGTCCAGCTGCAGCACCCCTGGGCAAGACGCTTACCGGAATTATTCTGACATAAAAAAGGCCGCACAAAATAAATCAATCAGTGTTCGAGTTGTGAAACATTTGGGCTCTGCCTGGTAAGTGAGGCACAGTGAGGTAAAAAGGCAGAGGAGGTGGTCACCTATTTAAACCTGCTTTGTTTACATCTGCCCCAATTTTATATGCGCCGTGCTGTGCTCCTTTTACGAGCTGTGTGTGGCAGGTGATGAAGAAGCACTCGGGCCGCTGGAGTCTGAGTCGGTCTGGAGGGGTCGATTCAGGTTAAAAGCAGGCAAACTGTCTACCTTCCCGCCGACTGACAGTAATGGACATTAATGGCGTCCCATTTGTACGACAGCCCTGCCAGTGGAGGAAGGGCAGGGAGGGAGCTGTATAGTAAGCTGCTGCAGTTAGGGTCTGGGGGAGGGGGGGGTGAGGTGAGGGGGGCGGGGAGGGGCAGACTGGCAGACCGTTCTAGCGCTTTGCCTCTGCTCTGTAATTGTCACTCTGGGATGAGCTCGTCGGAGGTGCAGCAAGGCTGCAGGCACTTCAGAGAGCGAGCGAGGGGTGAGAAGAGACAGCTCAACGTTTCCCAGACACCTTAATGACACGCCGCAAGAACGCTGTCTCAGCAGCCCGCTCCGCCACGCAGCCAATGAGCTGAGGGGAGCCGACAGCTCGCTTCATACCTGGCTGTGGCTGTGGGCTCTTCACAGACTTCCTGCTCTCCTCCCGGGCCTTTCTGAAGCTTCAGCAGCCTGTAATTCCCTCCATTAGTGCCGTGTCTTTAGTAAAGACTTCATGAGATTAAAAAAAAAAAAACTTTAGTAAGAGCTGAGCGACTAAGGCAATTAAGATACGTGACTCATTAGGAGACTGCTCACACACAGTAACTAATCAGGGCATGAATCAAGGTTTTCTTTCATTTTTATTCAATTGTTTATTTTTAATAATTATGAATACTGCTTCAATCACTAATGCTCTCTAAGTCACTGGATGAAGCCATCTGTCAGCTAACTACGCAGGTAAATAGACGATAAGAATAATAAATCCGCATGTGAGGCAAGTCTAAGACACTGGGACGTGCTGCGACAGAACCTGCTGAAGTGGTCTGTGTTCCATACTGTCTCACGCCGTCCTCAGACGAGTGCTTGATGGGGCTCAGGAGCCCGGGCTCTTGACCTGCTGGTCTCGTCCAGGCCTTAAGTGGGAGCGAAGGGGCATTTATCTGCCCTGCAGTCAGCGGAATCAGAGGGACGCGGGGCAAGACTGTCTCCCCGACCCCGACACAGACTTTTCCCAAGCTCGCCGCCGGAGCCTGTCTCCCCTCCACGCCAAAATAAACTGCTGTTTACCGCATCCCGCAGACCCCGCCCACTAATTACCATGCGCCGGAGTGCACGGCACCAAGCGCTGGGAGCCCGCTGTTCCCAGGTGAAGGAGGGACGGCAGTAATGACTGTCATTAGACCCTGGCAACGCGGTAAATACGTGTTCCTCCTTATCCCGTGTCACATGGCCACTGGTAATTATGAAGTGCTCAGAATTATGCCATTTATTTACCACGCTAACAACCATTTACTAATGTAAAAAAGGGTCGGTTGCACTTGCACACTGGTCAGCAGGTGTGGTTTACGGACGTTTGTTGACATGTGCTCCTCGAAGACGTGAATGACAAGCGTTGTATTTTATTCATCCCGTTGTTTTGATGTTGACGGTTGCACCAGCGCTGTAGATTTTGGCGCCCGCGCGCGTGCTTGAGCCCCGCTCCTCGCCTGCTGAGCTAAGCAGGGCCGAGAACCCGCTGACACCGCCGAGAGAGGGGAAGTCAGATGAGCAGGGGAAGCATTATCCGGCGTTCGCCATCGATCGCTTCCAAAAATAACAGGGCAGGCGGAGCGCTCGCCGCGGGAGGAGGCCGGCGGTATCGATCGCTCCTGCACGCTCCCCTCCTGTAGCCCCGCTCTCATGTTACCTACCATGAGGTAACACCTGGGGGAGGGGGGGGCGAGGGGGGGGGGGGCACGCAGACACACCACTGCCTTCAGTCATTCCCTGAGAGAAGAAGAAAAAAAAAAGATGTTTGGAACCTCTGTAACTGTGGGAACGGACTCGCAGATAACGTCATGTCCCAAATGCATATCATTTACACAGCCGGGGCTTCTGAGCAGGAGTAGAGTTGGGCTCAGCCTAAGAAGGGGTAAGAGATGACGTTACTTCAGCCGTGCCACGTTCCTCCCATCCGCTTCATATGCAGAAGAGACCCAAACACCAACGCCGATGCCTGCCACACTCTGTAAACAAGCAGAGGAGCAGAGGAGAGTGGTTTACTGTACCTTTCCATACTCAGAAGTTTTTTAAAAATGGAATTTTCAGAAACATGAACACTCCTATGCTGGAACACTGAGGGTGAATGGGAATTCAGCTGCCAGAGAAATATAGATTTAAATTTTTCTGTCACAGGAATATTGAGTTATAAGGACTACTGAGAACTTAAATTTATCTTGTGTACAAAGGGCTGATTGGAGGAGAGGTGGTACAGGAAGACGTGAATGATTGACACCTGTGTCCCACCCTCCCCAGGGTCCCTGTATAAATTATTAGTAGCAGCAGCTGTAGCAGTAGTCAGCAGGTCTTAATATGAAAAACAAGTTTGTAGTTTGCTTAAAAACAGTGGCTAACTATCTAAAGGAGCAAATATGTTGGTCAGATTGGTCAGCTGTCATTTTCTATTACTAACACAGTTTGCAGTAAATGTTTGTCTTGCTGAACCCACCGATGGATTAGGTTGTGCTATATTTTTAGGAGCTTTCTCGTTTCACTATTGGTTCTGAATCAGGCCTTTGATCTTAACTTAGATCACAATGCAGTGTGTCAGTGTGACACTGATGGAAATGCGGGATGTGCTCTCTGGACAGCAGACCTGCTCCTGTTGCCACCGCATCGGCCCGTTACCTATTTCAAACTTTCCCTCGGTGCCAGCCTCCCGTGGGTTTAGGCCGAGATTTATTGGAGATGTGAATGGAAACGGGTCCCTCCCTGCCCCCACCCCCCCCTTCCAATTCCCGCTCGCCCACCTCTCCGGGGGCCCAAATATAGAGCAGGCATCTGCGGTGGCTGTCATTTTTCACTGTTTATGAAAGGCCCCTGCGCTGTCTTCTGGTGGTCTGCCAGGTGTCACGGGTAACATTTGTTGCGATTATTTTAAGGTTTCCCCTCAGGCCAATCGCCATCAGTCACAGGGAGGGCTGTGACAGGAGGAGGGCTCGTCCTACCGGCCTGTGCCAGCGAGGGGGAAGCGCTGACAACAGGCCTGCCGAGACTCAAAGGGTTTTTGGGTAATATGGTGGCCCATAATGCCAATTAGCCAGAACCCCCTACCTTTGTACAAGCTGATTAATATCATGAAAACCAATGACATATTTTATCAGGACGCATAATGAAGCTGTGTTCCTGATTGGCAGGGGCTATGTTTTGTACACACAGATAGCGTGCACGGAGAGGCTCGTACACACAGACTTAAATGTATTATTAATGCTTGCAACCGCACTTGAAGCAGAGCTCATTGCAGCAAATGGCTGTGCCAGACAGTAATGGACACCAGCAGTAGAAAAGATGCAGTTTTGTTCAATCATATTTTGGGAATCGGTGCAGCTTTTTGCATGGAGGGAGACGGCGGAGCCCTGATAAATCATATCGTCAGGTGATTGAGGTGCTGTTGTTATTGCTAATGGCTGATCCTGCTGTTTCCCAGGACGTGCTTAATGCAACCGTCTGGGCCACAGCTGGCTGGGAAAGCAGCGATTAACCTGGCGGAACGATCCGTGACTCGGCAGAGAGAGGAGTGGAGCTGGGGGTGGGTTGGGTGGGGTCTTGGACTGGAGGCTAATAATTATTAACACAAAAGCACAGGGGATATTCCTCTATGTATTACACATATTCAAAAGCACAATATATAACAAAACTGGACTATTCAATGATTCAGATTAAATTACAGGCTAGTTTCTTATTTTTTATTTTTTAGCTCAAACATATTAACTGAATACAGAATACTGAATATTTACAACTCACTTTGAATGTCCGCAGTTACATTCTGGCAGTTACCATTTAAATAATTTCCATTCCAACTAAAATGTATAGATGTACTGTACATTACATTGTACTGTACCTTCTTTAGCCAATTAATGACCATAATAATAATACTTTTTTGGCTGTGCTTCTTCTTTTTGAAATTGAAAGTGAACATAGCCTGCGAGGGAAAATCGAGTGGATGTAATGACACCAGCGAGGAGCGACGCGGAGGACGGTGAGAGAGAGCACAGCAGCGCAGTCTGAAGCGGAGTTCCCCAGGTGGGGCTGACTCAGGTTGCGCTCCCTGCCCTCGCTCTCTCCACCCACAGCTGCCGTGCGATAGGTCGGCTCCCTCCCCTAAGGCTGAGGCGTAGCGTCTGCCACCGGAAAGGGGAGAGGAGCCGCGCCGCTAATCCACTTAGCTCGGAAAAAACATAACAGGAGAGTCTAGCGTGAGCCTCGCTGGGCCTGGAGCCTCCGCCAGGTCTAACCCCCCCTACCGTCCATAACAGGAGAGCCTAGCGTGAGTCTCGCTGGGCCTGGAGCCTCCCCCAGGTCTGACCCCCCCTACCGTCCATTACAGGAGAGTCTAGCATGAGTCTCGCTGGGCCCGGAGCCTCCGCCAGGTCTAACCCCCCTACCGTCCATAACAGGAGAGTCTAGCGTGAGTCTCGCTGGGCCCGGAGCCTCCGCCAGGTCTAACCCCCCCTACCGTCCATAACAGGAGAGTCTAGCGTGAGTCTCGCTGGGCCCGGAGCCTCCGCCAGGTCTAACCCCCCCTACCGTCCATAACAGGAGAGTCTAGCGTGAGTCTCACTGGGCCCCGAGCCACCGCCAGGTCTAACCCCCCCCACCATCCTCTGGTGGAAAAGGCATCTGCACTTCCATGTGTCACATAGTGAAATCAAGGAGGATGAACAACTGTGACTGAAACTTTAAGCAAAAAAAAATGCTTTAAAAAACACTTGCATTTCCCCTATACCCCCTCACACACATTATATTTAGATTACTTTATATGGCATATAGAGTGACATCTGTATGCCATATAAAAGTTATGATGTCTCTTTGACACTCCAGATCACTCTGCCTGTTATACTGCTTAAGCGTGATAGCGTGTGATGGCCTAGCCGTCCATTCCTGTACTAAAGCCATGTTGGGCATTAGACAGAGGTGTGTCTGTGACTGAACTTTGCTGAAAGCTCCCTGACCTTTCCCTCATCCACAGCTGTTTACCGTACACTCTGTCCAACATATGTGCAGCAAAGGACACTGGGAACTTGTGCGATTATTAAATCCAACGTATTTACCTTAATCGTGTGCCCATTAGGTGTGTGATGGTGGGAACAATGCCATTTCCATTCGAGGAACTCTGGGTTCCTGTCGATAAGAAAATAATGCGCAAAGCCAGGCCGTGTTTACGTCTGTGTGTGAATGTGGGGAGAAAATGAAATTCCACAGGTTAAGAGAGCAGTGCTGGTTTATTAATAGGCGCAGTATCAGGCATGGAAGACATCAAAGGGCAGGATGTTCTTTCATCTTCTGCAGGACAAACCTCACTGCCATATGTTAGTTTCCTACAGGTATCAAGCATGTCGAACACTTACTGTACATTATATACTTGGGAATTCCCTTGCATGGAAAGATACACATCAAACGCCATGTTTGTCATCCGGTTTGCTTGCTGTTTGACCATGAGCAGTAATAATAGTAAACTAGACAAACTTCAATGTAACCTATTATATATAATCACAGTATAACTGTCTGACAGAACCATGTGGCTGCCTACAACTGCATTCACAAATACCATATTAGTTAATATTTTAATAACACATTGTCATGTATTGTGAACACATGCTGTTGGAATGGTAATGACTTTATTTGTTCCCTGCGTTTTGTCGCGGTGCTAATGCATAAACAGCAGACACGCCCCGTCAAAATATCCGCCGAAACGCAGGCCAGCCTCGTTAGCGCGACTGTGTTCCCCAGCCCTCTGCGCCTGTCTCTCTCCCCCTGCGTCAGCGCAGAGCTTCAGTCAGGCGGCATTCTCAGCTGCCCCACTCCAGGCTGGGCTGTCAGCGCCATGTCAGGACCCCGGCTCTGAGTCTCTCTCCCAGCCCTGCCACAGAATCCTCTACTCTACTTATTATTATTATTATTATTATTATTATTATTATTATTATTATTATTGTTGTCATCATTCACCTACTCTGAGATACAGCTAGCGTGGCTCCCATCCTGTTCACATCAACACTGTGGGGAAAAAAAATGGTCTCAAGTTTTAGAATTGTAATGACACTTAAAAATCTTAATTGTGTCCTCAAGTAGAAAATATTAACTTGTTTTCAGTTAATTTTAAATATTAACTGATTTAAGTCTTACGTACCCCTTTCAAAATCTTGAAAAGAGTCAAACTCTCTCACCTCATTGCAGTCTCTAGTAAAAAAAAGTAATATAAATAAGATTTTAAGTCTGAATATAAGACAAAAATTTGTTAAGATGAACTTATTTCTTGGTTTTTGCAATGATAAACAATATGCAATTTTTTTAGGGGGTCAAACTGTTTAATTGGGGCTTGTGCTTGTTTTTTGGGTATGTGACATATTCTGTTCATCAACTTATTGGGCCATAACATATTTAAACAGATTGACCGAATTTAGTTCTAAGTCAAAGCAAAGGCTTTTTTTATATAGTGCAGGGCTTTGTTATATTAAATGTTTAAGAGAGAGGTACAAGTTGGAGAGGTGATGCAGTTTAATCAAATAAATAAACTTAGACAAAAACTCAAACTGTGTTTGTGAAGAAAAAACATAATGCTTGCATTTATTTGTAAGCCATGTTTAGTCAAGATGAGCATGAAGTGTAGACATTAAATGATAATTAATTCAGTCCCTGCTGTATGCTGAACTTGCAATCTGCCAGTCAGACGTATAAAATTAATGCACTTGTTGTGTGTGCATCTGTTTACAGGGGATTCCATCTTGTTTTGAAGCTGTTAACTCTGTGCATGCAACTATTGACAGAGCCATAGAAACCACACCGATCTGCCTGCCTCAGCCATTTCCCCCACTGCTGCACACTCCCCTGATAATTGCCAACCCAACACTGATAACAGGAGAGGAAATTATCATGGGGCTGGCTTTGCAATCTGCTTACCTGTTTGCTGAGCTGGCCGCAAACTGGACATGTAACTGCTTGTCCATTTTGCCAGTCACCTATTATAATGGTTCAGAACAGAGTTTGACCTCCTCAGCATTGTGAAGAACGTGTTCAACGGACTGCACCAAGTAAACGAAAACAACAACAAGGCATGTTTGCCCCACCCAGTACAGGGATACCGCACACAGGACATAATTTATTTGCTTAACACGACACCCACAGCTTGCATAGCGTGCATTTGACATGTCTAATTATTTAAGTCGATAGTTTCCAAGGCAATGTGGGACCAGGCGTCTTAGTGCCTCGGTAAATAAAAGAACGTTGGCAGTGCCCCTCCCAGGACTCAGGCCTCAAGCCTTCTGGTACAGTACCAAGTCGAGTTCCCTATCCATTTCTCCATACTGCTGCCCGTATTCCAGAATACCCTCCCCCTCCCCACACAAGCTAAAATTAGCCTTGTTCCCGGTCAGGGCGGGCTGCGCCCCTCAGACATACGATCGAGTGACAGGGTAGGGGGAGTGGGGCAGTCCTTGGTGTTGGGGGTTGATGGGCTAGGGAGGATGATCCTTCCTGAAGCTCTGCTGAATCAAGTGTTTGTCTGGCCCACTCCTGAGTGAGTGAGCAGCACCAGGACAGTGGAGGGGACGGCTGTCCTGCAGGACGTCAGTATCCTCGGTCCACACGTCCGTGCCATTTCCTGTTTGTGCATAATATGATACTTGTGTTGTTGGGGTTACACAAACTGAGCTCAGTCCGAAAAGGCATGGGGCTGGAAATAAAGGCCCTTTTTTCGTGTCACCCCTTCTGAAGAGAAGTGCCGTGTAATGTTTCAGAGTTAAATTTTATCAAGGAAGCAATGTGCTTTAGCCAATGTCAATGCACCGGTTCCCTGTAATTCCACAAGATATTGAATGCAGACAAATAGCATTCTGCATTGAGCTACCCTTCTGTTTAAAACGATAACTAGTTGAAAAAAGGGTATGTTTTCTTCCCCACCTTTAAATCTTGCAATCTCCAGTTTGCTTGATTGAGGTCTATGAATATTTATGACTTTCTTCAGACGTGTGTCTGCTGCTTACAGCTGTTGTGATGCTACCCCATGCTACTCATGAGCCTGTGGCCTCATCTGTCAATGATTCATGTAAATAAGGTTACACATCAAACAGCTGAGATTTATCAGGAAAAATTGTTGCATAAAAATCTCATATTTATTATTAGCCATGAGTTTTATTGCCCTTTTTGTAGAACAGCAGCTCTGAGGTGAAGTTGTTTAGATGTGGGGAAAGAAAGCAGTCCTCTCGCAGGAAAGTTAGTCATTATTTTATGGATAGTATGATAACAGTAAATACCACAGCTCTCAATGTTCATTTGATGCATTGATGCAAATGATTCTTTCAAGTTAGAAAGTCCCTCAATCTTTTTGTTTGTTTGTTTGCTTGTTTTTGACTAATTGCTTCCAAACATCTGATCTCTTGTCATTCCATAAACTAGAGGCAACACTGACTTCTTGCAAATGCTATAAGAACGAATGTTTGTTGATTATTTCAGGTTATTTTGTCTGTGATGTGGCCGCATTAACTACACTGGCCATAGTTTTTCCTTATCTGATATTGTCCTTCATGTGTCTATTTAAACTAACATACTTTATTTTTCCAAAACAAGTTATGTACAAAATTGAATGCAAAATGGAGCTCTGCATGAGCGCACACATTTAGAATTGAATTTCCAAAAAGGGTCGACACAGGTGGCCCCAGCTGAGCAGGATTACCTGGGGACCAGGTCATCTCTGCTGCATCTTCTAAATAAGGGCAGGAGCAGGCCTAGCCCCCCAGGAAGGACCTGGCTCTGAGGGAGGTCTGGTGGGGAAGATGTAAGTGGGCAGCTGTGCTGGTCAGGAGCAGGAGGCCCAGCATGCACGCCCACTTGCAGGAGTCTGATATGGCCGATGAGAGAAGAGGGGAGAGGAAGACAGAAAAAAGGGGAGAGGGGAAGGACAGCTCCTGGATGTCCCGCTGCAGCTGTTGGTGCTCCTCACAGGGCTGCCAAAATCACCCTCCAGCAGGGCCACACCCATCAACTGTCATCTCCAGGGCAACAGGACAGGGGCAGAGCAAACCAGCAACAGACTTGCTCCACACTGCACGTCCCCCATCATACAAAACACAGTAGACCTGTGCAATTAAAAACTAACATAGCTTTGTGTTATATTCACAATGCATGGTATCTAATTATATTTACAATGCCTGCTAATTATACAGAATATTTGTTATGAATGCATGGAATCTAATATATTATGGTTTATGGTTATAAGTTTTGGGGCCACCATACTGTAGAACAGTAAGGTTTACAATTCAAAATGTACAATTTGGTCACTGTGATGATGCTTTTAGCCAAATGCAACTTACTGTAAAAATGTGCATTTAACATGCTAAGAAAACACCACTATAGCTAGAGATTAAAGTTACATCCAAACCAGTACCACCATCAAGGTGCATGCCTCAAAATATATATTTTTGAAATAGAAAGAACGTTAAATGGAGAGATCTGGTTTGAGTGTGTGGTGCAGTCATTGTCTGAAGACTGCATGATTCAGTACTACTCATAGCTTTCTGCAAGTGATTTGAATTGAGCGCGAGCAGCTGCTGGAAGGCAGCTAACGGTGCTAAGAACTGGCGTGGCGTAGTTCACTTTCAGAGAAAAAAAAAACATCCTTGAGGTGATGATGTGGCAATTACTCTTCAAACTACACACTGACCTGAATCTTCTTTACCTCATATGGCACCGACCTGCCTCTTAAAACAGCTTGTAAACAGGCAGGCAGGCGATTCTTCCCTGCCGTGATTCTCCTCCTGGGGGAGTGTCTGCGGACACAGTCACTGGTGAAAAATGGGCCGGTGCGAGCGTGTGCCTGACGATACATGTCGACGGGCGCGGGAGCAGCCCACGCGACTCGCGCCCTCTCCCTCTTTCCTCTCATTCTCTTTATTCCTCTCTCCCTCTCTCTCTCTCTCCCCCTCTGTCTCCGTCTCTCTCCACCGCAGGGAGTGTTCTTAACGGGCTGAATACACACTGAGCAGCTCAAGCACTTCACAGCGCCACTGGACCGTGCTCCCCAGCAAGTTGAAACAGATGAGTTCAAAGACACGAAAAGAAAAAGGATTTAATTTGTCTTCCTTTGGGGATTTGGTAGCGAGGGGAGGGGAAAAGATGAGCCAGAAGCACCTTTAAAGGACTGCTGAGTTTGGCAAGACATTACAGCTTCTGAGAGTCACACTCTCTGTCCCCCACCCCCCTGCCCCCCGCCCAGATAGACACTACTTTGCCTGCTGGGCCAGCAACATGATTTGTGAGGAGCAGGGCAGACAGGAATTTAGGGTAGAGATTAATGTACCCTAAATGTAATTTGTTTATAACTGAAATTTAAGATGAGCTAAACAGGCAGGTGGTATAACTGCACTTTAAAATTGTTCAGGCTTCTTCCCACAGATTTAAAAACAATGATATAACACAGCACTATATAAATACTCATATCCTTGTCACAAGTCTGTGGCATAGCCATACTGAATGCTGTACGAGTAAGAGTTGGAACATTGTTGTCAGTCATCGTTAAGTGGCAATCAGTGTGGATTACTATGGAGGTATAATGTAATAATTGTCAAGCACATGTCAGCAGAGAAGGCTCTACAGACATCATGTATTTTAAGTTTATTTCTGCATTAAGCATGTTTAGTATCACATTGTTCTTGGAGCACCAAGCATGACTTATACATAACAATACTAGTTGAAATATATACAATAAAAATTGTAAAAAATCATTATCATAAAAGCATGCTCTTTGGTGATTGCTTTATATTACATATGCATATTTATGAATTTGGTTATGCCATATGGACCCGTTCTATGAAAATGCATTAGAACCATACCATTCTAAAATAGTAGATTATTCTTAATCCATATTCTAAGGTCAGGAGAGCTGCCAAACCCTTCTGAGAAAGACTTGTTGGAACACGACGACGCGTCTCTCAGGGGACACAGCCGTGGTATTTATGACTTTCCCCAGAACAATAACAGGTAAAACCCACGGCACCCTCACATCTTAAACGCCTACGGAGCAGACGTCTTCGTTTTTCCTAATAGCTCGCGCTAGCGCTGGCGCAGCGCCGCTAATCCCCGCTGAATGCAGATGCCTGCGCGGAGCCTCGGCCTGTCACCCCCTCCACCCCCTGCGCTCGGCCCGGCGGGAAGCCTCACCTCGGCTCCAGAAACACACGCCCCTTTCTCGTTCGCTTCTCGCGGCGCGAACTGCGAGGCCTCCCCTCTCTCTCTCGCCGTCGTTTTTCCAAGCAGAGAACACCCCCCCCCCCCACCCCCACAGGCATCATGGCGAAGAGAGGGTTAAAACCGCAGCATGGGGGCTAGAATTATTTAGAGGGAATAGTTTACTCGGAGGGAGAGAGAAATGACTGGTTGGAGGTGTTATGTGCTACCTCTGGAGAAGATCAAATTTGACAGATGGAAGAGCTCTTACTCATAAATATCTGCCGAGTGCAGTACCTGAAGAAGGATGCCATCACTTCCTGTATGCAAGGATTCCAATGATGAGAAGGATTACTCAATCTTTTACTGCATACCAAGGTTTGCATTGTTTGCCCTGCTTTGAATAAAACAAATGAAACTGGAATACTTATTATTATTATTTTTTCTTCTTTGATTCATTTTTTGAAGCACATCAGATGTGTCTTTCAGCATAATACTGCAAATATTTTCAGTGTAACACTCTCCCAGTTTCCATTTGGCAAAGGCTGTGCTTCCCATTGCATTCCTCTCCTGTCCTGTGAATGGGTTTGAGTAATGACTGCTGTGTCTATTGAGAACGCAGAAGTGAGGAACACTGGGAAAGTGAGTTCTGGGTATTGTAGGCAGACAATGCAGCGGACAGATCCCTCTGTTTCTCTCCACAGGATGAAAGAAGTTGTACAAAAATCCCACGGGCCTGCTTCAGCAAGGCCCTCAGAAAGGCTGCGTATTATATTTCTATTTTTAGCCCGTGTGTTGGAACCTCTTCGCTCCTGCCATCCCTGATCCGTACCCACGGCTGCCAGTTGGGAGTCGGTGTGGCATGTGTCCTCTAAAAGCACGCCATCCTGCCACGCCCACATTTCTCCCCTCAGCTTTATTCTCCGCTCACCCCGAAATATAAGACATCTTCCCATGACCGCTGACTTATCCAAAGTCCCGCTAAAGCTCCCTTTATCGGTCGCTAATAGCCAGCCGTGTTAAAAAAAAAGCGCGAGCGTCCGACTGCTCGTCTGCGGCGCTGGAAGGAGGCGGCTCCCGGCGCTGCCGATTGTCTCAGCTCCCGCTGAACTGTAATCATGATCTGCCTTCAAACCCCCTTTCATGTGCGCGTTCTCACGCTCATCAAGGGCCCCGCCGCTCCCGGCCGCAACACCTGGCCCCGCCCCCCACCCCCCCCCCCCCCCCCAGACCACCTCGCGTCCCCGGCTTACGATTAACTAATTGCTGTCCCCCGAGATGAAAGGCGGTGGGCTGCGGCCGCGCGAACCCGCGCCGTGCCTGGCCCCGGCCTGCCCGCTGGCGCGGAATAATGGCGCATTTCCATCCTGATCCCAAGCGGGCAGGGCCCCGCCGGTGGGATTAATCCCAAAGGCCCCGTGAGCGTGTGCTATCTTTAACACGCGAGGATCAGGTATTACTGATAGGATGGCCTGAGGAACATCCTGTCTTCTCCTGCTGTCTGAAAAGCACGGTGGTTTAGGTGGCGGTGGTGGTGGTTCTGCATCCGGGCTTTTCTGCCATTGAGCTGGGAAGGACGTAAGGCAGGCTGCTGGGAAGGCCTGTGTAAGGCTGATGGATGGGCCAGTCTTCAGGTGGGCTGTGCGAGTGCATGCATTTCTCCAAGACTGTCAAACCAGTGAAGTTAAATGTGCTTCCTGTGGAATGAACATTGTCATGGAGGCAATGACAGTATTAATGTAAATGATTTGCTTTATTTAATATAATACCGTACACTGTGGTAGACCACAATAGTTCTAACTGTTAGACCTCACATTTACGAAGGACTGTAATTAATATATGTGTAATTAAAATATGAGGCAAGACATATGATGTAGTCTGTAGGGTGGCCAACTCAAACTGTATATGAGTCTTCCCGCAAGGTTGGGGAGGTTTTGACCCCCTGTCATAGCACCTTCTGAGCTGTGATCCCATTTCGCTGTCACCCTCTGCTTTCTCCCTGTCGGAAATAAAATAAAAAAAGAAAGAAAGCGGGACAGTCTGTCCTTTTTTCATATAAATAACTGAAGTGAAAAAGCACAGGCATGAATGACTGAGCCTTCTAACCCTCTCTTTGAGATCCTAGTGAAAAATGAGTCAACTAAACAAATCTAGAGCTGACACTCATTTTGATATATGATGACTTGTTGAGATAGCGAGGCTTGTTTTTCCCTCAGTGTCTACACAATGAAGTCATCACCTTACACAAACTGCACATTGAGACGCTGACAGAAAGTTTCTGCATGAGCCCAGGTATCACTGTGTTCTTAGAAAGCTATTCCTGGAAAATTAATGTCTTTGTGAAAAGTATCACTCTAATGGAGGGTAGTTTATTTTATTACTGGAAAAGAGTCAGGCCTCTGGATATGGTTTAGAATACTCAGTGGTCCCCATAGGCATAATAATTTAATAAAGTACTGATCATAAAATATAAAATATAAAAACATTAAATTATTATTTTTTGACCAGTGAAAGATAGATTAACGAGAGTAAATGATTTTGAATTTCAACTCCTATTCCTATGATAAACTACTAAAAAATGTAATCGCTACTGCCCAATGAAGAGGTATAAGCATTTGTCTCTGTCTGAAAGTATCTTTTCGTCAAAGGTGTCTCTCTCCTCTCTGATTGGTCAGCCTGTCGCAGAGGCCTAAGCCCTGAACTGCAGGGTGCAGGGGCTGCTTTGGTGGTTGGTGGCCAAGAAGACTTATGGTGTCAATTGTCATGTCCAGGTCGTGTCTGTCAGTTGGGGCTGGCAGGGTCCTCCTGGCCCTCTCACACACCCCCTGTGTTTGTGTGTTGCTACAGCTGCCGGTGGCTGTAACCCCCCCCCCCCAAACCCCCCCAGCCCCCCCAGCCCGCGCAGTTGCTCTCCCGGGCGAGCGTGTCTCTGAGTGTGGCCAGGGACAGGATGGCGGTCAGCTCCGGAATGGCGCCTGCGTGTAAGAGACAGCGAGGTGGCACAGATAAGCACTGAATAAAGCAGGGCCGTGAGCCGCTCAGTGGGGGGGGGTCTGTGAAACGAGCCGCAGTGGGGCCACAGCAGATAGCCGCCTCTCAGCTCTCGCCCGCGCTGGCAGGCACAGGGGACCTGCGGGGTGACGCGCGGAGTGACACGAGGTGCGCCGCGACAGCGGCACTGCCGTTTGCGTTTCCTCAGCCGCACCGCCGCAGTGAGGACAGGCTGAATGGAGAACAAAGAGAGCTACACGGCCCATATCTCTCAGGGCCGGTGCCGGCCTGACCCCCAGGCTTTCTGTGGACCGTTACTGAGCCGCCGCTCTCAGCGCTCTTTAGAGGCTCTTATGAGCCAGACAAAGGCCTGCAGGCTGTGTGGAATTCCTGCGTGTGAGTGCAGGGGGCTCGGCCTCGTCGGCTGCCGTTTGGAAGGGCCGCCTCGTGGCTCTGACAGGCATCAGTGCGCGCCAGGCCCCTGAACCTGCGCCCCGACCCCCTGGTCTCTCACCCCGCGGTGTTGACTGCGCTGTCCCAGCCCCAGACTTTTCAGGACTGGTGCGTGACCAGGCATCGCCCTGGTCGGCCAATCAGGGTGTATCCCATTGCTCAGCAGTCAAGGGTCAGGCTTTTAAAACTGCGAGGGCCCACCTCTACAGATAATTATATGTGTAATGAGAGTGCTGGTGTTGAAAACCAGGAAGGGCATCAGCCAGATGTATTGACACACCACTTCCCTCATGGAAACACCAAAGTTTGGCCAGAGCACTGTCAAATGCTTCTCAAATCTCTGTATAATTTCTTTGTAGGTTGCTATTGGACTTCATACACCTGCAATTAATCAAAAACCAGAAATATTTTCCATTAATTAATAATTAATATGGACTTGAGCGAGATTGTGCGGCAACATGATTTCTATACATATCTGTAATATCATATTTAACCAAGTTAGCCATAACTAATGCTTATTCTTGAGTGGGACATGACTGGCATAGCCTTTAGCAAAGTATTTAGCCTCAACTAGATTAACAAAGGTTCAGCTATGTGTACATATATGTGTCTGCACGTGCACAGAAGTGCGTTTAAGCTGTTTTAAAGGAATATTGTTTTATAGAAGGTACTTCATTATGCTCTGTTTCTAACAGACAGGTGCAGTAATGACACCCCTGGCCTTGAAGGAAATCTCTGTCAGTCTTTCTGCCTGCAATGTGGTGGGACTCAGGGACGAGAGAATGGGGCCTCTGATGGAAGACTGGGGTGGGGGGGTGGGGGGGGGGGGTGTGGAATAGGGAGCCGATGTGCAAACCTGGAAATAAAACCTTTCCTCAGGAGTCCAACTTCTGGACCTGGCAGCATGGCGGGGAGGCTGGTATGGGACAATCTGTTCTGCTCCCACGGCCAGAGATTGCTCTGTGATCTGGCCAAAGTGAGTGTGAAATTAGCAATAAATAACACAACAAATAAAGTCACAATCCCCTAAAAGAGAAAAACAGGCCGCTGTCCCTGCGTGGCTCGTCCTGAAACCCAACCCCAGGATGCCTCGCCCCGAGACGGGGTGAACCGATTCTGGCAGGAAGGTGCCCCCCACCTCCAGGAAGGCAGTGCGCGGAGTTCCAGGGCGCGGACTGGGTAGTCGCCCAAAGCCGAGCAAGCAGGCGGTTGGCTGTGGCGTTGGAAAAGGGGGAGGATATTTCTGAAAGGATGTTCTTGAGGGGTGTGTGGTGGGGAGAGACCTGAGATTGCCAAGGGAGGGCAGGGAGGAAGCAATGGCTGCCAAGGAGAGACCCCAGCCAGCACTTGACCTGAACCAAGAAAATTGTGCAGGATATGGGGGGGGGGGGGGGGGTGTACAGTGTGTACTGGACTGACACATTTGCCTCCATTTCACTGAACTTTCACGGGGGAGGGGGGGGGGGTAAATTAACCCATGTCTACACAGAAAGTGGACACTTCGCATCGCTTTAAATGTTACTGGACAATTAATGCGAGGCATCCTGAAACACGCTGCTACACAAGGACTGTCATCGTTCAATTTGCTTGGTATTACAACATTTAATGCAACTTTGTGCTTTCATTCACTGAAATCACATTGTATAAGCAATCCTACAGCTTCACTAACAATAATAATGCTATAATAATAGTGCCTTAACTATTAATCTGTTTATTAAAAAAATATATATTACCATAGGCGTAGGACAAATTACATATCGATTGGATCCTTAGCTTACTTTTAGTATAGACTGTCAATTAATTATTTAACAACATAAAACCAAACTTTTGAATCATAAATATTACATTCATGTCTTTTCCTGAGGTGCTGAGATGAATATAGTCTTGGCAACATTTTTTTTATGCTTTATAAGAAGATAACCTACTTGCATGCCATTTGCAAGGTGGTGTTATGTGCTGTGGTTTTCTAGTGAATTATTGCTCTTTTGATTACAGAGTGACTCTGCAACTGTGTAAACCTTGAAAAGGTTTTTTTTAAGCATTTACTTCATTGGTCTAGGTGTCATATTGTTAAACAAATACCCAATGGTGTTTATTCACCTTTAAAAGTGTGTAATTAAACAATAGTTGTATGGCTTACTGCTGGAATTCTGTTGAGTGTTCACATTAGAATTGATGTTATAAAAAGAATAAATATAATAAATTGAGGTTGTACTTGTTTTTAACTGTACTCTCTTTGTGTGTGTGTACGTGTGGGCATGTGTGTGTGTGTCAATGTATGTGTGTGTATGTTTGCTTTTTCAGTTGTCACAGACATGTGTCTGAATGTTAGGTTACAAACATAACTGAAATTACAAGCTAGTGTTTACACAGTGGTTAAACAGGAGTAACATGTGTAATTACAGTGTAATTGCATAGGCATAAGGGCTACTTAATGCAAAATATTACCCTTTGCTGTTTTACATGGCAATCATTCAAAAGAATCAGGGATTAATTCTGTCTGGCACCTCAGAGGAAGCATTTTGAGTAATATTCCGTTGGAGAGGGGTGAAGGAATCTTAAAGTGCTCACCTTAACTTTCCTCTCTACTCATGAACATGATTAAACCAAGTAGTCTTATACACTATACTTTCAGTTGCAGCTGTACCAGAGCTCTCAAATACTGTGCTTCGGACTATGCGAATTTGACTAATATCTAATTTATTTTGATTTGTGATTTATGACAAGTTTCCTCTCTATTGCATTAGAAGCCGAGGAAATCCAGACATAAATTATTCTGGGGCTCAGTTGACTCGGCAAACCAGTGAGCACAGAATGAGCAGTAAATGGCGAGACTGTCAGAAACGTGGTCTCATTCCCAGCTCATATAATCACGCTGTATGTTGACGCTTGGGCAGAAGCCCTCGGGTTCTCTATACTGACGCTGAAGTGGTCATTTGGCGTCAATTCTGGATGCCTGAGGTGTCCCGTAGAATTCAGTAGAAACCCTTGACGTCTTACACTGACACCAAGGGTAAACAGGATGGCGGAAAGGTATCTTTTTAGTTTGTGAATCGTGAAATACAAATAAACAATGTTTAATTTTATGAGATCATTATATTTATATTTCGCTGTGATTTTGGTTATGTAAAAATTTGGCAAGATACACTGTTCCTATTAACATTACATGTTTACCTTCGGCGTCAGCATAGAGACGCTGAGGATTTCTGTTGAAGTCAATGGGGGATACCTGAAGCATCAAAGATTGACGATGACGCCGAAGGACTCCTGCGTCGGTATAGTGAGACCGAGGGCTTCTGCCCAAGCGTCAGTATATGATGGGTTGGGAATGAGACCAAGTTTCTGCCAGCTACAAGCCCCTCAGCCCACAGATGAGCAGCTGACGTGCATTGATTCAGTTCAGCTCTCCCCACCTCCTCTCGTAGGCTTCTTCTGAAATTCAGTTTCATTTTCAGAGAGATGTAAAATGAATGCCTGTTCCCTGGCAGGTTGTTGACTAGGGAGGGTAGGGTTGAGGTGTAATGCAGATGGAGGGTGTAACACGGGCAAAGGGAAGGTTTCAGCTTGTTCTAAATGGTTGACTGATTGAGTGCTGAGACAGAAGCTTTAGTAGTGTGGGGCTGAGTGCTTGGTGACTGACTGAGTGAGTATAAACCCGTGTGTATGTGCGTGTGTGTGAGTGTGGGTGGGTGTGTGTATGCGTGCGTGTGTGAGTGTGTGGGTATGTGGGTGTGTATGTATGTGCGTGCGTGTGTGAGTGTGCGTGCGTGTGTCTGTGCATGTGCGTGTGAGTGTGTGGGTATGTGGATGGATGTGTATGTGCATGCGTGTGTGCGTGTGTGTGCGTGCGCGTGTGAGTGTGTGGGTGTGTGGGTGGGTGTGTGCACTGAGGTGTTGTGTTTCATGCCAGCATGCCTGGGCTGAGAGATGACAGCGCCAGGTCTGTGTGCCAGGGCTGCCCCCTGCTGTCTGCCCTCGCACACGCATCGCCCACATCCTCCGACAGCCCTGATCCTGGGTCTCCAGCAAACCAGCATGCTCACAGAGAGGAGGATGAAAGTGTGTGTGAGCCGCAGATCTTATCCACAAACTCAGTCATTGTTTCATTGTTTCTGAAATGCAAATTTCAGAACATCCTAATTAAAGATGGCAAATATCTAACGACTCCATCAATCAGATCTGTTCTCCTCGTCTATGCACTGAAGAAGGCTGGCTCCGGCATCAGAGGGGGGCTGAGTTTAATCATTACCAAAGACACAAAGCAAACGCACAATAAACATGCCAATTTGAGCTGCATCATCCATTTATGCTGGTGATACAAGAAAACAAAGGCCCTTTAGAGTTCTGCGTGAAATAAATCACTGAGTGATGTCAGCAGAGGACACCGCAGACAATGCTCCAGTGTGAATCTCCAGCTGACGGAGGGTTTCTCCGACTTGTGCTCCGGGGTGCTGGTGTAAATGATTCAGGCCTGCGGACAAGCCCCCCAGGGAAGTGTCTAACCTCCAGCGCAGGGTTAATCTCAATGCCACCCCCCCCGCCCCCCCCAGACCCCCCCAGCCCATGGGCCCTCCCCCCCTGGTGCCAGGCCTTTCGGCACAGCCGTCCCTGGGCAGGCTGGCACCCCCCTCTTGGGTTCTGGTTGGCCCTGGAACCGCGTGCCTAAGCCAGCACTCTGTGCAGACATGGAATCTGGTGCCACCGCACGAAAGAAAGAAAGAAGCGAAAGACACCCGGAATTGCGCCACACGTTGCATTGTTTCTCTGAACAAGGAAACGCGCTTTTCAGAGAAATGCCGCTGGATTTCACAAGCTATTTCACATGAATTCCTGATAAACGCTTGCTTTCCCCAGTGGAGCCAGGTTCAGCACAAAGGGGGTCCTGGGTGCTGTTTTTTTTTACATTTTTTTAAACGTTCAGCCCCTCCCTGTCGTGTGAGTGCAGCCTGGCCCGGGACTATGTGAGAATGCAGATTCGATACCGCCCCGCGACAGCTGGGAGCTGTGTCAGAGCGGGCGCGCTGAATCGGAGCTTTGTCAGGGAGCTTATGAATTGACAACGGTGAAGGAAGCAGAGGTACGCACGCCCGCAAGGGCAGCGCCACGGCGGAGGACTCGGGACCAGTTGTTGGTGTCCTGCTGCCATTCATCATCAACTCCACAAAGGTCTCCAATGATCGCTCCGCAGGGCTCTTTCCACACGAGGCTGGGAGAGCGCCCCCGCTGGCCGTACCGCCACAGTGCGCTCTGCAGACCCAACCTTCCAACGCCTCCGCAAATCACACTGCCATATTCACGCAGGCCATAATCACACGATAATTCTCTTTGAGAAACCTGTGCTTCTGAGAAGTGATGCCATAACAAAATGATGAGCAAAAATATTCTCATAAACTCTCAATTTTAAATCAAAATATTTATTTGGAACCGCGTACTGTAGCTTTCACAAGCCAAACTATCCAACCTGGATTCAGTCAAGATTAATATCACATTGATTGGTCTCCCCCAGTTAACGTTAATAGTACATTGATTACATGCAATTGGTTGTTTTTTTCTTCCCTCTAAACAAAGTTTGGTGATCACAGCGATCACCGAAATGAGGTTGTCAAACAGCATTATTAGAAAAAGATTTGTGTTAAAGTCATGGACAGATATTGATTGACATCACGGTCTCTACCAGGTCCCTTGCAGTTTGTCTATGATCGTTGTGCATGTATAGTCCTCCAAGAAATGATTAATTGAATTTATGATTGATTGAATTTTCCATTTTGAGTTGAGCCATATAACAAGAGAAATATATTATCTGCAAAGTTTTGAAACTGTATTTACTGTGTAAAATGACGTAACTGTGACCAGATCAATGCTCCATAATATATTTTTTTAAATGTTGGCATGCTGCTGCCACATAGTATAAGGTGTAATTGGGCAAATGTTATATTTTATGTTTTAGTACAAGTAAATGTACATTGAAAACGAGTAACTTCAATTTCCATTTTCCATTTCCTACCCTTTTTGGAAAGGCCCGGTGTAATTGTAATCGCAGGCATTGCTGCAATGTTCTGTTGAGAATGCACGTTGTTAACTTTGGGAGAATGCGCACTAGCAGAGGCATCCTCAGAAATATGCACAGCCAGTTACTGCCTCTTTTCACGCTGCAATAGTCAATCTGGGCTGTGGAGTTACTCAACTGGATGACTGTGCAAATTGCAAAGCCAATGCAGGCAGATCACAGGTGCCAGCTAGGCCTGGTGAGGCTCTGCTGAGTGAGGACTGAGGGAAACCCCTTCCTCTCTGGGGCAACTGCATCACAAACTACGCCTTTCCTCTGGACACTTAGCCACAGCAGCCCCTGGCAGAGTTAGGACTCGATCCGGATCCTTCTGCCCACGCTTGGAATGAGCATCTCAGCTGGATAGGATACTGTCTTAAAGCCCCCTTTGGAATGTTTTGAGCTGCATGTTGCTGTTGGATGTTGACCTCACCAAAGCTTAAGGGGCCTTTGATAAAAGGCATTTAGCCCCGTACTTTCCTTATTTTCTATGCTATTTTAGCCCTGCCTGCCAAGTTACTGGTTGGTCTTACATTATTACATTACAGGCATTTAGCAGACGCTCTTATCCAGAGCGACTTACACAACTTTTTAACATAGCACTTTACATTGTATCCATTTATACAGCTGGATATATACTGAAGCAATGCAGGTTAAGTACCTTGCTCAAGGGTACAACGGCAGTGTCCTTACCCGGGAATCGAACATGCGACCTTTCGGTTACAAGCGCAGTTCCTTACCCACTGTGCCACGCTCCGTCCTTCATGGTCTCTTGGTACTTGGTTCATATTTTGCGAAGAAGCTAGAAAAAGCACTCAATAATTTAGCCACTGCTGAAAAGAATTTGCAATTGTTTAGGAAGCTGAGACACCTCAGAACTGCCCCCCTGTTCCTGACCCATTACATTACATTACTGGCATTTGGCCAACGCTCTCATCCCGACACAACTCCAGCATTTTTTTTCTTCTTCTTTTACATAGTATTGATTTATACAGCTGGATATATACTGAAGCAATGCAGGTTAAGTACCTCGCTTGAGGATACAACAGCAGTGTCCTACCAGGGAATCGAACCTACAGCCATTTGGCTGCAAGCCTAGTCCCCATCTGCACTTTGCTCTTTCACTGTCAGAAGTGAGCATAAACCTCAGAGTGCTGATACAGGGAAATGTGCTTCACACTATATATTCCAAGGAATAATTTCCATTGACAGTTCTGTTCCTCAAGCCTCATTTGGCAAGATGAGGTACATTGATTAGACAGGTGAAAGTGTGTGTTAGCCCAAGGCAGTGGAGTCAACCCAGCTGGACACAGACACTATCCACCCGTAGTGCTGTCTCGCCCTACACCTGGGGTGTTGCTACTGTGCATGTATAAGGTTCAGACTTATCTCCTCTGAGCATTCTTCCTTGCACCTGCAACACAAGCTGCTCTCAAGCTTTGAACTTATGACACTAAGCTGTCAGAGAAGTTTAAGGCGTTTAAGGAGAAATGTGTTATTCCCTAAACTTGCTCACTTCCAAAGCTTCTTACATCCGTCTGTCTGTCATATAAACCATAATAGGTACTTTTGGCAAGTACGGCAGAGTGACAAGTTTATAACCTTGTGTTGTACTGTGGTAATTTTAACCTTAATGATACTCATGAGGCAATAGAACATGCATTCAGTTGTCCCTTGTGCCGATTTTCTAAATTTAGGTTTCCTTGCAGATGTCATTTCAGATTATGAGGTCAAACAATCCAATGAGGGTGCTGAATTCTCTGATCTTTCACAATGAATATTCCTGCAACGTTTTCCATGTGTAAATACACCGAAAGGGGATAGACGTGTTTGTATCATTTAACATTTTAATGATGCAAACATTGCATCATTCACGCATTTAAACATTTTATGTGAAACACTTCTATTTTGGTCAAGTTATAAACCATGGTAACCAATAAATATCCGTGATAACCTAATTTGCAAAGAAACATTTTAAAATATTTCAAGTGTTAAATATAAATGTTGGTATCAGTGGTGGAAACTTGGCACGTACCATTATAACATAGTTTTTATTATCGCTGGAGTAAAATATATTGTATGACACAAAAAATGGAAACTTTTACACAGTAAAAATCTGAAGCCTTCTCTGCTTGTTTTCATACAGACGTGTATGGATTCCATCATGGTGATGACGGAGGGAAGGTTGCGTAGTTTGTGTAATTTAAACACACAAACCTGAACACTCTCTAACTCACCATGAGTGGCTACACTCCACATTGCGTCAGTACTGCCTCTATGTCTCTGTCTCATTATTTCACTTCCTCACTGACTCACTTCCTCTGTCTGTGACCTGAATTCAATCAACATCAGTCCTTAACTTTTACTTACAGGTACATTTGAGTGTTACTTTTTTCTTGACAATTTGGTCTATTTTGTTGATTGCTAAACTCCAAACTGTGTTTTTGAAAAAAGAAATGTAGCACTTCCACGTGAATATGAGTCGAAGTTAAAGACCAGTCGGTCAAAATGAGGCCTGTCTACGTCTGTTTCTCCATCCACTTGTCTCACAATTCCTATCATTCTGTCTCGTTATGACAAACTTTGCTGGACGTTTGTTCGATGTGAGGCAACACGGTCCAGTCATTTGTTAAAATAAATCTGATGTTTTATAATACATTTTGACTCCACTTTAAATTCTCAAGAGAATTTAATTCAGAATGACATAAACAGAATTAACAGAATTATCCCAGTATCCTTGTTTGTTGCAAAGGTTACTCGGGGGAAGGCACAAAGATGTTAGCAGTGCTCCTAGGTCTGCTGGACTGACAACCTGATATTAAAAGATTTATTTGCTTTTGACTGCCCAGAGGCTATCAACCTCCTGAGACCCATCAGAAAAAAAGTATTTTAATTTTCTGACATTTTGACATTGAGAAATCTGTTGCCATGAAAATATTTTCAAAAATGAAATTTTTAAAATTTTTATTGAACATTAAGCAAGTGTTTACTCCCTCGTGCAGCTGTCATATTACACTGTCCACATTTCAGTTGTCTGGAGACTAACATCTTCACTGGTTGATTGAGACGTCAAAGAGATTGGGTGTTTTTGTTCCCTTAACCTTTCTTGAAGGAAAATGAGTGGTGGGTTACCTGGACATTAGTCAGCCATCTGTGGAATCCAAATACTCTAACACACCTATTAACCTCTATGAGGCAGGAGCACACACATACACACACAATCACACATAATGAACAATGACATGCACACACACATACACACACACACACACACACAAGCACACTGGAACACACACGCACACATGCATAATGAACAATGACATGCATACACACATATATGTACACTCACACACGTGAGCACACTCAAGCACACATGCGTGCACACACACATAATAAACAATGACATGCACACACACACACACACACACACAAGAAACAATGGCATGCATACATACATATGCGCAGGCACATATACATTCACACATGCACCCGCACACACATTCCACTTTGCTGCAATATCAATCAAGGTCGGCCTGCATGTCTGGGCTTGCCCTACCTAACACCAGCAGCCCTGAGAAGGGGGGAGGGGGGCGGGGGGGGGAAGCCTGGCGAGTGTTTTCAAAGAACAGACAGTGTGTACCTTCAAATGGACCAAGCCTGAGGGCAGTAGGTCAGTAACACAGTCTCTGGTGTGTCACACCCGAATCCACACTCAGCCAGGGGACAAGCCAAGCGTGCTGTTTGTGTTGTGCGGCTGATTATGGGCTACAGCACGCAAAGCCAGGGCGCATGGCTAATGATCCATCTCTCTTCTTACTCCGATAGCTCGGCCCCAGCAAGACGCCTGCAGCAGTACATGAAAACAGACTGCACGCTGGTTTTAACCAGGGTCCTGCAGCGACGTCGAAGAGGGACAGAAGTCATGGAGGAGACGCCGATGGACAAGTCTCCCCTTCTGTAAACACCCTCTCCCAACACTGAGCTTTTATTTACTTGCATCAGTTGTCCTTAGAGCTGAAATGCCATGGTGCCACATGTCTTTTCTTTCTGCTTTGCCAAACCAACAGCTGGGGGGGGGGAAACATCTCACAGCTAGCAGTACACCAGAACAGAAAGATTTGCTGCACTGATCAGCAAGTGAGATTCTGAACAGCATGACCGTCCTATAAAGCCAGTCGTACAACAACCAGCAAATAACCGGTTGCTTGACTGAATTCCTATTCATTTGCATAGCTTTATTATTCAGCACTCAGCTATTGCGTGTATCAACACAGGCCACACAGGTCCTACAGCAAGTCTACAGAGGAAGAAGAGTATTTTTGAGTTTGAGGCAATGTTTTTTTTTCTCCCAGATTACATTACAGTGTGAAGTCAGAAAATGTACTCCCCCTGGGCTTCCTGTTGTAGAATCTTTGCAGACAAGTTCTTTCTGTAATCTCCTGTTCTCTTCAAATTATCCTATGATAATGATCAGCCGGGTCCCAACAACTGTCCCGTCTGGAGTCACCAGCTCGGTGCGTTACCGCCCAGAGGCTGAACGGCTTTCCAGCATCGCTCCCTTTCTGAGTGCTCGCCACTCCTCAAAGATGTTTTTCCTCGGCGCCCGTGCCTGGCCTCCGTCCGTTCCCGGCGTATCCCAGCAGCCCTTGCATGGGAATCCCGGGCGGTTCTGATGTGGCGTTTGTGCGCTCAGCTCCCCTTCCTCCCTCCATAGATCAAGGTTCCACATGGCTAATATCTGACCTTTCTCCCGCGGTTTGCGGACCTCCCTTTATTAATTCGCACAATACCTGACATTCATCCGCGCCACTCTTTCACTCCGACTCTTTTCAATCTTCATTCTCTCCCCCGAAATGCATTGTTCCTCTTCCTCTTTCCTCTACGCCCCGCTCCGTGACAATCCATCACACCAGGAGGCGGGGGAGGTGCTAGGGTTTCGTTCCCCGACACATTGTTTAAGTTATCCCTGTCATATTTCTCTTTGCCCTCTTTGTCTGATACTTATTCAGCACATTATTCAGCACAGCACTGTCATGCAAGATGCGTTTAGCCTCATTCAAACGGCCGCCTAATTTAATGTTTTGCCTCTTAGTGTTGACAGTTGACAGTTGTTTATTTGCTTTTTTTTTTTATGAGTGTTTGTGACAATAGGCTTTGTAACTTCAGTGGTTTCACATTTGAGTCAGTGTTTTTGATCTCTTAACTTTTATCTCCGTTTTCCTGTCTTAAGACCTCTCTCTTCTCTTGGGGTAAGCTCAGTAAGTAAAGTGAAAGAAATTGCCAAAGAAAATGGCTCCTTCTGCATTTAGCAATCCCATCAGACACAGTCCAGAAAGCAAAGGGAGGTATGTAATGACATGCCCCCATATATCAGACACAACCAGACCTGGACAAACATAAACAGATATTATCAAGTCTACCGCCACAGTCAAACGTTTTCACGTAACTATACGGTGCACAGAAGCATATGGTCAGAAACTGTGGCTAGAGCTGCTTTACGAAGCCTGTTCTTAGTGCATGATTACTGTTATGATTGATTATCTTCTGGGATGGATGGTCAGCATCGCTTATCAGGTAACGGCGCCCTCTGGTTGTGAGGAGGGGAATAGGCTGAGATGTTAGTTATATGAAGAGCATTGGTGAGGGGCAGGTCAGGTTTGGTCAGATGGCCCGTTACACGGCCCACCCCTGTGCTGCACTCAGGTAATATGATGGTGACAGGTTTCCCCCATGAGAACAGTCTGCCCTCTAAGTGGCAGGGATGGTCTATGACTACAGAATGTTATATCTGAAATGAAGATCTCTCAGAGGCCTGACTTCTTACCTGTTCTTTCTTAAGGAACTAACTATTCTTCCCAAAGGTGTCCTGTCACACACTTCAGGTGCATGTCAAATAATGTAAAATTCTGATGTTCTCCTCAATGCTAGAAATGCTACACTATTGTCTCCCTACTATTTGAAACATTTTTTGTTTAATCCTTACTCTGACGGTCAATTGTACAGACTCTTCCTCTTTGACCCACAGCCATGTCATACTGTGAAATACTGTGTGCAAAATTTAATTGCTCCAGAAAGTACTATTATTATTATTATTATTATTAAAGTTGAAATCATAAGTTGGAATAAATAGTGTCAGAAAAAACATTTTCTTTCATATGAAAGAATAAACCCCATTGCCAACCGCAGCATAGTTTATTGGTTGTGAAAACGCAGATTTTGCATGCTAACCTTTGTTGTCCTTCACTTTCAAAACTAACTGGGTTGCAGTTAAAAATGTTCTTGTAACGTTGGAATTTATTTTATTAAATTTAACTCTATCATTGAAACACTAACTTGAGCTGAATATACATGCTACCACATGAGATAAAGAGAGCTGAAAATGTCTTCATCTCTCTTTCAAACGCACAAATCACCACTGCTTCCTCCTTGCAATTAGAGCAATTTAAAAAGCATATCCATCTCAACACAATGTTTGCTTGAACATAGAGTGTTCGAAATCTTTCATTTTGACAGGAGGCTGTGTCACGTGACACAATTTCACGCACCGCAGGTCATCGGAGGAGTCGCCGCGGCTCGCGCATTGTGCCCTACAAGTTGCCATGACAGGCCGCGCGCAGCGGCAGCAGCTGGGCCCGTGCATTTAGCCATGGGAATTCTGCAGACTCCAGTCTCGAACCCCAGGTATTCAAGCCCGCGGTCACTCCCGCAATTTGTTCACCGCGCTGTTGACTTTACCGCGGACGGTTTGGAGAGGGAGTCTGCGGAGGGTCGGGAGGTGACGACCTCCGACCCCGTCACTCAGCGGGCTCCGCGGCCCTCTCTCAGACAATTCAGCTCGAAAGGGGACCGTCTCATTCGCTCACACTGAAGCAGAGTGAAGCCAAACGGAGGGAGGGAGGGAGGGAGGGAGGGAGAGAGGACGGTTCAAATGATATAGATCAACATATTGAATATCAGGTGTCTTATTTTTGAATGTGTGATAGCAAAGAAATATTTCTGAGAGACATGCGTACAGTTCCTCAGACCTCCTCAGACAGTTCCTCAGGAAAAAAAAAACATATTTGGAGCTGTATAGAAAGGGGTAACTATGGCATCTTAATATATTTTCTCATAGAGCAAGTCAAAAAGAAATGTAACTGGGAAGAAAGACAGATTATCACATATATGAGTACTATGTCATCTCGCCGGAGTAGTGTAGTCTCCTTGTTGCTGACTCGGGGGAAATAGCTGAAAATGCCTGACGGAACTATGCAGCCCGGCAGGTCTGGCGGAGATGTTAGTTTAGTAATTAAACGTGTTTAAATGGAGATGTGCCTTTGGAAACAGGCCAATGACAGGCCCCTTTGTCCCGACGTGACAAATAACCACAGTGTGCGCACCCTCTTCATTGGTCGAGTCACCTGTTCCTGCGGTTCTTGTAATCACTTCGGGGGTGGGTCGTCGAGGGGACAGTCCGAGATGGTTGGCATTTTTGTGTATCGGGGCAGAGACAGCTGTGCTTCGCACTGGAATCGATTTGAAACGTGGAGACACGCCGGCTACCGCCAGGGTCACGGCGAGGTGAGGACATCTCCCAGCGATATTCTGGGAGCCGGATTCCTCTCGCTCGTGTACGGGGTTCATCCGCTTGGCCTTCTCGTCCAGGCTGAGCTTTCATAAGACCTTGAAAATGCGAACTGCTGCGGTTGTGAGAGCAGACTTCTCGCTACGTCACTTTTCTTTCCATTCAACGAAGAAGCATTACATCACCTTTTTTTTTTTTTTATAACCGACTTTGAAATTGAAACTTAATAACAATAAACTTGTTCCCTTATATTGTAGGCTGTGTATATTACAATGATTGCTTAGGGCATGTGGACATGATCTAAACACCTCCCTTTCATTGTTTTCTTTGGAAGGCTTACGACATTAGGATCCTCAATGCATTGTACGCTACTGTTGTTTAATTTAGTGCAAGACAAGAACCAGCAAAAATTACATTCGAGGGGATCATTACCCCTTTGTTAAAGTTTAACTTTTTGCTCTGCCTCGGGGTCTTATAATCCTTCTATCTGCAGGGCTTTCTAAAATTCTGAAATTACTATGACAACAGAGCATGTCCGAACAATAGCCAGAAAACTAAAGGCCTGAACTGAAAATGCTCTCCTTTCAGGAACACACAATTGGATATATATACTTTGTTAGTGGAGGTGAAAAACGATCCTACCTGTCACCTTATTTAACAATAAGTATGAAGCCCTTTGTACGGCTAACAAGTGTCTTTATTCTCCCATACAAATCATCAGTCAACTTAGACGGAAGAGATTAAAAAGTGTGTGGAGATAGAGTTATAGATCTGTGGCTTTGCTCCCACATTGCAGGGCAGTGCGCAGCAGATATCCAGTGGGCAGTTAGGTACAACAATTGATAGCCTTTTACAGTATATGTGCAAACTACATAAACTGCACTGGTGACAGACCAAGTCACAGAATCTTGTCGGAAAAAAATGTTGTGGAAAGCTTTGAAGAGTCTAGACAGCGGATATAAGTGGAAAGAGTGCTGTTTGGTCCATGAAGATCCTGCTCCTGTTTCATATTAACTGTAATTTGTACACAGTGCCACATGAAAGCTAGTCTGGGAATCTCAGCGGTACATGCAGCGCTGCTTTGTGGAGCTCAGGAACTGTGAAATATCTCTGTGTTCCTGATCTCCCAGTGTTCTCAGCCACATAAAGGACACAAACAATAGACAAGGAAGTGCTGGATCCCACACAGGCTGAAAGCCCGGCGGACATCCTCCAACCACAGACAGGTGGTGTGACAATGGTAACCAACCGCCCCCCCCCCTCCCCCACCCACCTCCATCATCTTTATTTCTATCTCTGTACTGCTCTGGCATTTGTTGTTATTATTTCTGTTCTGTTTCAGTTTTTCCTCTGTTTGAGCTCATTCTGTCTTTCCCTCATCCTTCCCATGCTCCATGACAACACTGTCCAGCCACTGCTCCAACTGTCCCTCCAAGCACAACTGGAAATTGGTAGAAAGGGGAATGAAATGTCATATTGGTTCATTCGCCTTTCTCAGTATTTTATCAGGCCATTTTTTCCTGGAGTCGCTGCATTTGCTGAAGGTATTAAAGGGCAGTCCAGTATAGAGCACTCTTCCTGGCACTGAGCCCAGCTGAAACCAGCTTTGTTTATTTGTACAGATTGGTTATTGAATGGGACAGGTGCACCAGGGATTCTGAAAGATAAAAGGCAGAAGGAAGAATCCTTCATTGCATTTGATTTCGTGGAGCATAACTATATGTGTGTGGGGGTGCATGTCTGCACGCGTGTGTGTGCATGCACACGTGTTTATGAGTGTGTGCATGTGTGTGTGCGTATGTGCACGTGTGTGTGTGTGTGTGTGTGTGCCATGCGAACATGCATGAGATTGTGCATGTGCGCGTGTCTGCGTGTGTGCATGCATGTGTGTGCGTGCGTGCATTTGTCGTGTGCGTGTCCATGCATGTGTCTGCGTGTGTGCATGCATGTGTGTGCATGCGTGCATGTGTCGTGTGTGTGCGTGCGGGCATGTGTCGTGTGTGTGTGCGTGTGTATGCTTATGCGTGCGTGTGGGCATGTGTCGTATGTGTGTTTGCGTGCACATGTGGGTGTGCTTCTGCGCATTCCAGCCTCATCTGCATCTTATGAGGCTGCGGCTGAGCCATCATCTGGCTGGGACACCTGCAGGCAGCGGAGAGCCCTGAGGAGGGGTTAGGAGGGCTGACCCAACAGCTGCTGAGCTCCAGCAGAGGAGATGCTCCTCCTGCGCTGCTCGCCTGCAGACCGCAGCCCTGCGCACGCAGCCTGGAGCTCGCAGCCCTCGTCCCCGGCCGCGCGGAGGCCGCCGCTGGGTGACCGCGCTCCAGAGAATGCCTCCAGGCTTTAATTACACGGCGGTACTGGACACGGCTGCGGCGGGATTCTTATTTTTTTTTGTTTTTTTGGAGGCTTGTTGTTACCGGGCTCTCTGCTGGCAGGGCCGAAGGAGTCGGGGCAGCGGAGGCCTGGGCTTGGCAGCCTTCCGCTCGGTATCATCTGCAACCTATTTAGTGTTGTAACGGAGAGCGGCGAGCGATGTTGCAACAGGCCGTGCGAGATGCCACAGGAGCGTGAGACTCTGGGAATCTCAGCGCTCTGTAAGGATCCGGCGCTGGGGCGGGGCCGGCTGCGGGGACACCCAACCTGCCGCTCTCAGGTTGCCGTTGGATCGGCGCTGAGGGCAGGCTGGGTAACTGACACTCGCCTGTGAGCGGACGGGCCCGCCGCTCTCACGCAGTCCTCATTAGACCTCACACAAACACGGTGCCCCGGCTTCACCGGACCGGGCTTCAGGCGAAAAAGGGAACTGTTGACGTGGTCTCCTGCTGCTTCTCCTGCCGGTGCCGGATTGTGTCGTGCCCGCCGAGAGAAGGTCGCTGGCTGGGAGCGAGTCGAAGGAGGGCCTAGGTTTGAAAGAGGGGAGCAGATGATGGAGGGAGGGAGGGAGGGAGGGAGGGGGAGAGAGGGACGGACGGATCGAGTGGTGGCCTGACGGCTGGCTCTCTGACGTCGTGCAAGAGCAGATGCACTGAAAGGTGATCTCACTCCTCCCTCGTTCTTGGCTGCGTTTTCAGTCACTGCTGGAAGGAGGGGGTTAAGGGCTGTTTTCACAGTTGTCAGCCTCCTTGGCCCCTCCAGGACAGTGACCAGAGGCTCACTGTCCTGGAGGCCCAGAGACACTGTGGTCCTAGAGGACAATCTGATATCTTGCGCACGAGACAGAGATGAACTCTTCCCTTAGGTGACACCTCGTTTGTTCTGGTGAAGAGATCTTTTTGCCCCAGGGCCTGATGGGATATCAATCGCAGAAATCCCACTTGGAACATAGGAATGGGCCAGCCCTTGAAGAAGCTGTTCATTCAATTTTAACACCTGCAATCTGCCGAGGCCTGTCTGTGGGTGACAGTAATCTCCCATTCTGAGGATATAGTAGTTTACACCTATGGCTGACATACAGCCCTGTCACCGATGCCCTGCTGGAAAAAGTCCTCACCTTTATAATCCCCAGGTAATCCAATCTCTCTGCCGTGCGCTAAACTGATTTGGCCTACCATTAAGGACAGCGCTTTGTCAATTCTGCGAACCATACATGGAATTCGAGAAAGCTGGTTGGTTTTTTGTTGGTGCCTGTCAGCCCTGTTTACAGTTTTAAACAAGACAGCAGTGCGTCTCTTTTTTTTTTTTTTTTAGCCCAGGGCTACTCTTTTTTTCAAAGCGAGACTCCAGATCAGTGGCTGATGTCACATTGTGGTGATGTCACATTGTGGCCCTGTCAAGTGCGATGCAGTTCAGTGCAAATGGCTGATCTGACTGCTGCCATATGTGGGCCAGTGTAACCTCATGAAAGCACTTTTTAATAGCTTGTCGGGTAAATAGCACAGCTCGGTATAAAGGCTTTATCACACCGCACTGTACCCTCCGTCAGGGCTTATCACGCGGTCACCAGAAGCAGATGAATTGGCCTGCTGACTACTGGTATGGGAACAAACCTCAGATAAATATCAAGTGTTAAACTGCAACCTTATGAAGAAACCTGCTCACCCTCTCAATCTTCGGAGTTCCTTCAGGATAAGGGTTTCAGGAACTGTTTTTTTTTAACAAATCATTATTCTCAAAGAGCTGTTCCCAATATCACCTGCACACCCGTTTCAACTGTGAGCCCTGTGGAGTGGTAGGAACTACACATCTAAGAAAACTAAGTTTCAATATTGGACGCTAAAAGGTTGTAAGAATCTGTTCACTGCAGCAAATATTTAAATGCGCAGTTTTAGCCTGAGCCGCCTCAGTAGTCAAACTTAAAAAAGACGCTGGGCAGATTTACAGATTGAGACTGTTCTTTTTAGATGTCTGTCATCTTTCAAGTGCAGCTATTACACTCATGTGGTAATGATTTTCATGTCGCAAGCCAATGGAGCCTAATACTACATAGCCAGTCGCTAATGAAATATGGTTAGAAAGCCAGTTGGAGCCACAGTCAGGGCAATGAGCCTTTGTGTTGTGATAGGTTCTTGAATGATGTGCAATGTGTCTAGTCTGAAAAAGGAAAATTACTCTCATGCTATTCTGTGGGAACTTGTCAGGGATGTCATTGTGGTGTTCTGGGTGGCTTTTATGCCAGTGTATGAAGTAACTGTTTACAGTAGGAGTGGAGGGAGAGGGAGACCCCAAGACAGCGTGGAGACATTCAAGACTTTTCAGTGGCACCAACATTTGCTTTTGCTTCCCATTTGCATTAATCAAAATCAAACGGTCCTGGCTGCTGAATGAGGTAGCGCACTCCAAGCGTAAAATCGTGGCAACATCGAGGGCAACATGCCAAAAATAATCAGTTTGGGTAACCCTCTAGAGTTTGTGAACACATACTGCAGTTTGATAAGATTTTACTATCAGTAATTATTGTGGTGATATGTGCAACTGAAGGCTCAGCTGTGGACCTCTCGGGGTGCACTGTGGGGTTATGGGGATTAAACGTTATGGGGAATCCTTAAAAAGGGAACTCAGTTCTGGGTCGATTTTGTTCTCGTCTGATGTCCTGTGATTTCTGAACGTTGATGAAAAACACTTTATAAACGATGGAATGCATCATAAAAATTGTAATTTACATTACAGAATACAAATACATTTTTTCATGTGAATGTGAGCATGTTAGTAGGATGAAGAGTAGTTAGTGGAAGCTCTCCTGACAAAGGAATTGGCTATTTAAAAAAAAAAAGAATTGATGGGGTTTTCTGAGTGCATATTTGTTGACCAATGACCACCATAGTTAAAAGCTCTTTGCACCTGGTTCGTTTAAGACTTCTGAGTAAGATATGCTGGACTTTAGCTTGTATCTGCTGGCTAAATCTTGTATCTGCTTTGTTCATCTACAGCTGCCCTATCATGTGGACCAGGCACAGGGTCAAGGAGGCAAATGTCTTTAGCACTGGGGGATCACTCTAAATGCTGCAGTACAAGGAGGAGTTTGGCCCTTGGACCGCAGCCAGACACCGCCGGCACAATATTTACGTTTAAAATCTTTTGGAACTAGCATGCTACTGTTTCTGTTCTTTTTTTTTTTTTGCCCTTATTTTTCCACTGGCTGTCAGTTGCATGCTGACCACAAAGATGTCATTGGTCCCCGTAAACAACCGCGGGCTCCTCTGCGTTGTGTTACTTGCAGTTTGCCGTGCGGTTGACTGTGCGGATGGAGGCAGTCGGCCGCAGCTTGCCTTTGTTGCCACTGCGCTCACACGCTTTCCATTGTCCACCCTTCTATTTGTCCTGAAATTGCCATGAGATTGCGATATTTGCACTGCGAGGATACTCCTTCTGGTTCTTTCTTTAAAAAATGAGGTGGGTTGAGACTTTCTAGCTTGTTATCCAGTGTGTAGAGGAATCCAACAGTCTGGTATTGAATCTGGGCTGTGCCAGTGGCTGGCAGCCTAGTGGGAGCGCCAGATATAAAATTGTTTTTTTTCTCTCACCATTTCCTGGGTGAGCACTACTTTTTTGTGGTTATTATGCCATTGCTTCCTGATTTAAATAATAATATAGTGAACTGCTGGGTGGCTCACCCTGTTAAGGCACTTGTCCAGCGTATAGAGGGGTCCCACAGTCTGGTATTGAATCTGGGCTGTGCCCAGTGACAGCGGCTGGCAGCCGCACAGGGCAACCAATGCGCAGTGGGCTGTAGTTTTGCCCGGAGAAGTGGGCGTTCTGGTACAGATCTCGTCATGTATCTGTGATTTGGTCTTTTAACGTCCTACGACTCACATCTGTGCAAGCCCAGCTTGTGAACCTCGGTGTGATAAGAAACAATGCCTCACATCGCATACTTTGGATGAGAGCGCTTGCATTTTTGCACTCAAATCAACAATGGATTGTGCAACGAGTGCTCGGTATGAGTATGATCAGGCGTTGGAGAGAAAAATTGGGAGAAATGTTTAGCAGCGGGTTACCACACGTTTAACAACCGTTACATAATCACTGCTCGATTTTATTTTTCTGAAAAACTGGCTTTAACCGGATGCATCAAGGATGTGTGTCAGTGTTTCATAAATAGCCTGTTTGTAAATTCTTGGTACAACATATCAATCATAAAATCAAAGTTTATTTGGAACTAGAATAAATCAAGGAGACTGAAAGCCGTCTCATAATCAGCATCGTTCAAGAAAATTACAGAGCTCATTTTTATAAATGCACCCTTAACTCAAGAAATGCTTCAGTAATAAATAAAATAAATTTGGATTTCGGAATAATACTGCATATGGCCTCATTCACGAATAATGCCATACGTTTAATAGCTGGGAAGATAACTTGACATAAACTGGCAAGCACTGAGTCTTGCTCCGATGAAAATGTACAGCCTGCCATTTTTCCCTCCTGTCAACACATTGTTGCCGGGCATCACATATAGCTGAGCAGAGCAGTGATTACGGTGCCCGCAGTTTACATGAGTTGCCTTCCTAGAACGCATTTAACCGGGCAGAAGAAGGGCCTGCTGAGTTATTACTGAACCCATATTATGCTGAATGTGTAACTCGTCAGCACTGACCTGTGTAATTATCACCGCTCAACAAACAATCCGCATCCCTCCTAATTTTAAGATTTCGGGGTATTTTGAGCCTCGGTGGACAATAGTTAGTATCTATGGCTGTTGTGGCATTCCGTGCATAAATACGGTGTCATCCACAGTCCCATAATCAAATGTAATAGGTGTTTACAAGCGTAAAAGCAAGGCCAAGAGAGAAGTCTAACTTGGGCGGAAAGGAGACAAAACTGGGTTTATTTAGGAAACATTCAGAACATTCTCTTCTTTCATTTTGTGCGTTTAATTGTTAAATTTAGAGTCTACAGTATGTGTGGAAATCCTTTATTGTGCAAGTATGTTATCACATGTTTTGACCTAAGTTTAAATTGGTAACACTACAGGAAGAGAACATTATGAGCTGTTGAGCAAAAGGAGAAGTTCTCAGACTTCACAACTGAACTGCCATACTCTATCAAAAGTATATGGGCCTGGCTTTGTCCACACATCACCATACAGCCTCTACCATGGCAACAAAACACTGGTATGTGAACAATGGCTCGAGCGGTTAATGGTGTTAAAGTGTCGCAATTAGCTATTCCTGTTCAGTGGCACTTATTGAATTAAAAGCGTTGAATTCTATAGCACTTGTCGCACTGTTCATGTTCATGGCTGCGCTCAGCAAGTATCTGAGGTAGGGCTGCAGTTTTCCCGGTACCAGCGACTGCTCCTCCTCTCTGGTCGCAAACCCCAGTAAAAATAATCGCTCTAATGGAAACGCACCACACCAAAGCCGGGGCAGAGTCGTCTCTGGTGCGTCGCCATCGGGGGAAAAAATCATGTGCTTTCAATTATGCCACCGGCGCGACCGACGCGGAGGCTGGAGCATTAATCCCCGCGCCGCGATGGCACCGCGTGGGCGAGGCGGTGCCGTCACGCACGCTGCCTTCTCCAGGCAGGCCACGCTGAAACAGGATCCCCCCGTGACGCCGTTGCGTAAGCGCCACTTACTGCACCTTTCAGGCCACAGTTGAGCCACTCATCTGGGGCAAAGTGCACCCCCATATTCCCTCCCCCCGGCTTCTGAGCATTTCATTTGGCCTTCCCTGTATGTGTGTGGGGATCATAACTAGTCCTTTGACTTTTCTGTCTATTTGTGACTGTACTTGTGTGTATTGAGCGAACACTGAACCAGTGGATTCCCCGGGTGTCCTCTGGCTCGCTTCATGTTGGGCTACTGGCAGCGCGAGTGTGGATCTGCTCATCACAGCACAGCGAGTGAAACAGCTGGCACACCTGTCGGTCGACTGGCACACAACACCCGGCCAGCTCCCGCGTATCTCCCTCCCCGCGGCCGCTTTAATCGTTATCCCGGGGCGTTACGGAAACAGCTGCCCCCGTAATGAAGCCCGCCTCCCCGCGCGCCCGCCCGCCGACGCGGGGTCTCACGCCCCCCCCGTGTTACTGCAGCTGCCATGCGTGGCGGAGCCCCAAGGTGGAGGTACCGTAACTGAGCTGCTGGAGCAGAGGGGAGATGAGAGGGTGACCCCCCGCCTCCTCCTCCTCCTCCTCCTCCTCGGCCCAGCGGCTGGCTGCGTGACAGCTGCTCTCTCTCCTGATCGCTGGCGGTCCTGAGCCGCTGGTTGGGAAAGGCCCTCTGCTCTCACAGAGCCCAGGCGGGACGCATTGTGTAATGGCCCTGCGCTTGGCTGGGGCGTCGAGGCTGGGGGCCTGTGCCTCTCCCTCAGCCGATGAAATGCCTAGCGTGCCTCCTTACTGCGTGTTTGCACTAAATGTTTTACTGCAAATATTTAGTGGTGAATCACAGTATGAGTATTATTCCCTCTTTCACCAGAGGAGTCACTATGAAAAAAATCATGTATTAGTAAAAATTCTCTACAAAAGCAATTCTACATTTTATGGGTCACACCCATGAAGGAATGAAAATGACTTTTATATCAGCATTATCTCTTTGCTTATGTCTTTCTTTTCTGCCTTTTTTCTTCTGTCAACAACAGCAATACCAGAGATGGTTTTGGCATACCCACAAAACTTGAGAAGAACTACACTCCAAAGAATACGGAAAACAGAAAACACAGTTGAGTGAACCATGGTCCAGCTGTAGAATGCAGCTCTGAAGTTAATTTTTTTTAAAATATATTATTGAAATCGTTCAGACTTGCATGTGCACAAAAGCCACATGATTTCACATGACAGAGGTGTGCCATGAGAAAGCACTGTGTTTGTTTAACCAAGCCTTTAAAGAAAGTGACCTTTCTTCAGGACAGGGCAAATGACACTGTTATTTCAATGTAGTCACTGCGAATTGATGGGTCTTCTCGCTGGAAGCAAAGAGGTCATGGCACCTAGATTCACAAAAACCCTGAAGCCTGGAAAAGACTTGTTGAGGCCTGCTGCCTCCTTGTGGTGAGTTTCATTCAGTGCACTGCCACAATTGCATTTCATCAGTAAATTTCAAGCAAAATCAGAAAACATATTATTCTGGGCTGAATGTATTATATTTTTGTATATTGCATTCAACAAAGGACTATTAACTCATCATAGAGCAACTGAAAAAAAACTTACAGCACAATAGTGTTTAATTATTAATATTCAGAGAACAGAAACACTATGAGGTAATTTGCTAACCATGTGACCCCAAGAGAGAGCCTGGTATTTTACATCAATGGAAAACATGACTCAGTTCTGTTTAATGGGAGCATTGTTGCATCACTGATAATAAGAAGCTCGATAAGGTGTAATTGCGTGATCTAATCAGCTTCATGGATGTTTGACTGACCTGTCTGTCCCTCCGTTAAACATTTTTTTTTTTTACCTATTCTTATCATTCTTACCAGTGCCCAGGGTTTTTGCACCACTGAACTCTCAAATGTGCATTTGTCTTTTTAATGAGGGGTTTGCACTGCAACCCAACAATAATATCCCTCTCTATGTTGTTTTCAACAAACTATTCTTGCTGACACAGCCTGATCACGTCCTACATTGACATTCTCAGTCACCTGTTTTTTCTTACTTATCACACTAATGCTCAAGCATCCCTGTCATCAAATGTGCACTTTTGACAACAATTTCCCGACCCTATTTGCGAATGTTTTTTCCCATAGTTGTAAATGAAGATGTCACTTTAGTTACTGTTCCTATTGAAAAGCCAGTTGAGCAGTCTTTGTGACTTTGCTCCTACCACCCATGTTCCAATAATGAATCCTCTTTCAAAGTCACTTATATCATTTACTCTTGCCATCTTGATCCAAGGACTAGGTCAACTGGGTATACTCAACATTTTTATACACAGAGCATGTTAATTGCTTAATTGCACCAGGCAGTACACCTATATGGAAGCATCTGCATTCGTTCTCCACTCATTCATTCACGTTTTTCCTTTAATTTGTCACTGATATGTATATCTTCTATGTGCATTGAAAATTGAAAGGAAAAGGTTCATAAGCCCTATACTCCAGTGAAAAACGTGACATAGAAGGCTAATGAGTGGCTTTGTCTTGTGAAGGCACCGTTCCAGTTCATGTATGGGCCCCATGCTCTGGTATTAAATTTGGTCGTCTTTGAGGGTGTTCTAGCAACACCCAGGGATGGGAGGGGTTCAGCTGGAGGATTTTAACAGCATCTCATAGCACACCGGCAGCCCCTGCGGGTCAATCGCATGGCCACAAGGTTGTCTGTTGTCTTCGTCCAAGTCATGTTTGTGCTAGCGCAACTTGTGAACTGTGGGTGCACTAAGCAGCAGCAGCTGACATCACATGCTTCAAAAGAAAGCACATGCTCGTCTGTACTCTCCCAAATCAACAACAGATGTTGCTATGGGTTTCGAACCACGTGCATGCTTGGCATTTCAAATTTGGGAAAACGCGTTCAAAAAATAATAAAAAAAACATTACATAGATTCAGATTCATTTAGCAAATGTACAGTTGTACAACGTTTATAACATCACCAGAGATGTTTTAATCAAATGAAAATTATCGCATGGAAATATATGAAGCACTGTGAATGGTTTCCTGTGTTAAAATAATGTAACAACAGGTGTATCATTTTCAATCTCTCTGAATAACCATCTCAAATCTCATGAATATTCACCTGTACAGTGTCAATCAAAATTGGTTTGTTATTATCACTATCACACACAGACTTCAATAGATAGTTTTTTATTTCTTTGGAAAACGTGAACAGTTTTTTTCTCTCTCATGAATCTTTAATACAAAAGTAAATTGCCTTGAGGTATAACAGTTATTAATATTTGATCTCAAGTGTTGAAGTCAAGAATTAAAACTGATTTGAGTCATCTAGAATGACTCCAGCCTTTGTTTTCTCTTGCACAAAATGATCATTCAATCGTGAAATTATTTTCTACAGTACATTAACAAACTGATCCTACACGTCATTGTTCTGTATAAATAGGGTGTTACATTGTTTAGAAATAGCTGGATTCATTTTTTTGACACCTCAATATTTTTGATATCCAAAACAATAATTGGATTGTTTTGTCTTTTTTTTTGTTTTTGTTTTTGTTAATTCAATCCTTTAACATACTCAAGTAGATCTGAAAGATTTTTACATGCCTACATAGAAAACACTCAGCCCCCTTTTTTATGACATGAAAAGCCCCTGATTGACTGAATTTAAACCACAGTGTGTTATGTCTCATCAGAGATTTTAGGCTGCAGTACGCTCTCTGTGATAGGACATTTACAGAGGTAACTGGGCAACATCTGATTCTTGGAAGCTCAGTCATAGTTTCTCAGAAATGCCTCTCCCTGCACAGCGTGGTACAGACCGTGCTTCCTTGCAAATAAAAAAACAAAATATTGCATTTGCTAATGCCAGTGTCCCAGTACAGAGTTTCCATGACTTACTGTACCCTGGAATAATGCAAGTAACCAGGCAACAGACAGTAGGCATACTTCCATTATCTCATATATACTGTGTGTGTGCGTGTGTGTGTGTGTGTGTGTGTCTGTGTGTGTGTGTATACATTTTTTAATACACACAAAATATACAAGCATATCATATCATTTCATATACATATATTTTTCATAGACACATGCAAACACACATCTGTAATTAAAATTCAAACATAAATTCAAACTTAAATTTAATAAAAATTTCGCATTTATCTTATATCTGGCCGTAACTAAAACAGCAAACATTTAATTAGATTTAAAAAAAAAGAAAAATAGAAAATTTTATTTCAAATAAAGAATAAACCATAATTGTACACATGAACAAACATAAATTGATTCACATTCCTTACACCATTTCTGCAAAGTGTAGTGATTTCACATACTGCAACTTTCTAATTGCACTTAATTTGTCACAATTCACTAGCTACAGTTCACTTGGAGAATTATAAGCTACTGGTGTTTTGTTGAGTGGAGGCAACTGAATAGATGTGCTTGCTATTTTGTGCTTTCACCAATGAACAGCCCAGAATGCTTTTAAAGTGTTGTGTCTATCTGTGGAAGATACAGTTCTTTTGGAGACAGTCCAGTTTTTTCAGGAGTGATCTAGAGAACAAAAAAAAATCTTCTCATCAGACTGATGCTCTTTCTGAGTGGTTTGTTTTCAACTAGATTGCAGTTTTCATACTGCACATATTTTCAGTTGCCTGAAATCACAAATGTAATTATTCCATATGGATATATTTCATGTTACTCAGTAATATATGGAGAAAATTAAAGCCCCTCTCTCCTGTCCTTGACTCCTTGTCCTTGTGAGAAGCCAATAAAAAATTTTTTTTTTTAAGTTGCATACTACACATGACAATAAAAATATACATTTTCAAAACAATCTAAACCACAGTTGGATTAACATCAGACAGTCAAACAGCAAGGTGTTATTTAAATGTATTATCTGGCTCAAATATATGTCTAGAGAGTTTTTAATTGACGTGACGTTGCATTAGAAAATGCAATTAGATGAGCTTGCTGGACGGCTTGTCAAGCTGACACTGAGTTACAGTGTGTGGGTGCAGGCCATGGTCTTGAACTGAGTCTTTTATTGGCCAAACCTTTTCCCGCAGTCAGAGTCACAAATCAAAGCAGAGCCTGAGAAACATGAAAGTAAAATACTCTATTGTGTGCGTAACAACTGATATTCCAGTTTTCCAGTTTTCACTGATATATACATGTGAAAAATGCTACATTCTAATGCATTACTGAGAAAAACCCCAGGCCCCCAGTTATGACAGTAGAGGGCAATGTTGGCCCTTCACTGTAAATTATCCTTTTCCTCTGTTATCTTCCCTCTGCTTGGCACTTACACATAAGAATGGCTGAAAGTATCTTTTCTTTCTTTCTTTCTTTCTTTTTTCCAAGCATTTTGTACATATAAGCTTCCAGGCAACAATGCTTCCTGACTGCAATCATATTTCACATCTTCTTCAGACATACATGCAGCAATGGAATTGCATAAAATACTTCCCTTTGCCATAACTTCAAGGCCATGCTGATTTTTTAAATTCCCATCATTCTGTTATTACTTGCTAATACGTCTGCCCACATGTATTCCTTCCCGCATTACATGCATTGCACAAAGAGGCTGCTTGTTGATGAGCATAATCTGCTTTTCTTATCTCTTGGTCCCTTTCCACACTCAATGTGAATATTGTAAAATACAAGTTTTGCATAACTTCGGCAAGAATTCACATCTTAAATTCACATTTGTCCCAAGCGTGGTCGCTACTCACTAGGTATACTTTGGACCATAGGATAAGGTCACTTGGCATTCAGTCTGAAAGCCTTGAAACTGGTGAGCTCTTATTGTAAGTCAGGAATAAAAGTTGTTCCCTTGCAGTCTATAGCTAATGTTTTTACCTTGACCAGTTATTTTCAGCGTACAATTGGAAAATAGTCAATTTGCCCTTGCATCATAAGCGTCCGTGCTAAAGATTTCTCAAGCATAGCACTGTTCTAATTGAGAAAATAAAAATAAGTGGTGCCCTCAATGATCTCACATTCCAAAGTTTACCTTGGATCCCTGCGTATGAGACACAATTAATTATGAGTCATAATTCATAAATGAATGTTCCAAAAAAAAAAAAAAAAAGACATAAATCTGTTTCCCAGCTGGCCTTTTATGGTGGAGCAGGTCTCTACTTGCTCCAAATGATGCCAGGACATGGAGGGGCTAGAGGGATTAGCTTTGTGCCTGTCCGTTACATGGGGTCAGGGCTTTCAATGCTGGGGTCTGGAGTCCAGTTTTCACTAATCTCCAGTTACACATCTGCAGACATGAACAGCTCAAAACCGTAGTGTAAACAGTGTATCCACAATGTATCAATATTCACAATGCAAATTCATTGCACTTTGCAGGTTTGCACTTTTCCAAACTTACCAAGACCAGGGCCCATTACTAAGTGAATATGTAATGCAAGTAAATAATAAGTAAATCAAGTATTTTGTAATCCAACCCCCCCCCCCCCCACAAAAAGTAGAAGATTTTTGAATAAAATGCACAACATAATTAATTTGTAAGAACAAAACCAAGTACACTAGTAAGTGCAATATGTACAGTATACGATAGAATATATTTGTCATTAGTGTGAATGTCTGTGGAAGGGGTATGCCGAGCTTTATCTCCTAAAATACCTGAAAGAACTCCCCACTACACGGCAGCTCAGTTCCACCGCAGGCTGAAAACACATCTGTTCCCATTGCATCTTAGCTAAAATAATGCTGCATTTATCAGCCCTTAAGCATTTACTAGCCCTGACTATGCTATATCTAACAAAAGAAGCTCAAACCTATTTGCTACTTACAGTATACAGTATATACTTTATGCATTTTCCTTTGTAAGTCAGACTGGATAGGAGTGTCTGCTTAAATGTGAATGTAAACATACAGCACCTCAGCCCCTGGACCTACATTTTGAGGTCACCGGCTTTCCATGTGGCGTGCTTATGGCGGTTACTGAGGCAGGGTTTTTGGAGCAGCCAGTGCATGTGCAGTGTGAGCGCTCCGCTGGCCCCTCAGCCCGCTCGCTTCCTTCATCAGAGAGCGCATTCTGGCCTCTCCTCCTCCCCAAGCTCTGATTGGACTCGGATCAGCCCCCGCACATCAGTCAGTCCTCCACATCCTCCTGTGACGTGCGAACCCTGTCCACTTCCCATCCCACTCACAAAAGAGCAGAGGAGTTGCCTCAGGAAGGGAACCAAGGGGGGGGGGGGTAGAACGGGGGCGAGGTTGTTCTTATCCACGGCCAAACAGCTGAACGCTGTCCTTTCTTTGAAAGGAAGTGAAGCGCAGGAGTGGAGGACAGTGTATTTTAAATACTCTTCCACCTAACCTGAACGACCTGTTCTCAACCCTGCGTCCTCCGTCAGACGTCTGCAGCTCATCCCGACCTCTGATGCTGGCCTCATCTACAGCCTACCCGGGCTCAGCCATGTCACTCAACTTCTCATCTACACCCAGTGGCTACTGACAGCACCTTGCATTATTTAAAAAAACCCTGGTGCTAGCCTATTGTGTGCCTAAAGGGAATCTTCCATAATTTCAGATGAACATTGGACCTTACACACCAGCCAGATCTCCCTGTTCTGGCCGTGAGCACCTTGCAGTTCTTTCCTTTGTTTACAATACTAATTGTGGATTTGTTCAGCAAACTTGACATTTAATTATTTTAAATGAGCCTTCTTGGTATTCCTGAGCCTAACACTGATGTCCCCCACCTTTAAGAGCCACCCTGGGTAATAGCATATGCTAAGGGATTTTTATGTAATGTATGAACCTGTTTTCTGTAGAATGTTGAGTGCTAGAGTAGACAAACTAGATGACCAAAAGTATCCGGACATTCCTTGATCTGTAGCTGTTTTCAATGGCTAGGCCCCTTAGTTCCAGTGAAGGCAAATCTTAATGCTACAGCAAACAATCACATTCTAGACATTTCTGTGCTCCCCCAACCGTTTTGTGAAGACCCTTTCCTGTTTCAGCCTCCCAGGCACACACAAAGTCCATATAGAAATGGTTTTGTCGAGAACAGTTTAGAAGAACTTTACTGGCCTGCACAGAGCTCTGACCTCAACCCCATCCAACATCTTTGGGATCAATTGGAAAGCCAACTGCAAGCCTAACCGCCCAATCAATGCCAGAACTCACTAATGTTCTTCTGGCTGAATGGAAGCAAATCCCAGAAGGCTGTAGGTTGTTATAGAAGCAAAGGGGGGACCAACTCCATATTAATACCCATAATTTTGGATGAGATGTTGGATGTCAGGTGTCCACATACTTTTGGCCATGTAGTGTATATGGAGATGCAGTGCACAAAAGCACTGATCACTACCAACAGTAGTCATTTTGCACTGATGCAATAAAGCAATCTTCATCGTTAGGTTCCTTTCAGAATTATTTTATATAACCACAAACTTCAGAAAAGTGGGTATAAACTGTGGCTAGTAACTGGATTGCAAAATGACTTTGTAGAAATAAAATGTAAACTGTAGCAATTGAATGGTACCTGTTGTTTTTCAAAACACTCCTTTTCTGCCCTGTTCATGACGGCAAGAAAACATGTAAAGAAGAAAAACCTTCACCCCTCAGCCCAGCTACTGCAGTGAAGGAAAAGGAGAGGTGCTCAACAAAGCCAGGACTGTGATCAATAAAGGAGCATCTTATCCAGGCAACTTCCAACAAGGGGCGAGGCTAAATGAGTTTAAAAAAAGGCACTCTACCATCAAGACACAAAGAAAATGTCATAAATGATCGGGGACAGCTATCAGACTACAGGTGTCTTCAGAGTCAGCTCAGCTAGCCTTGAACCTGGGAGAAATTGGATATGAAAGTTTTCTTTAGCTGAACATTTACATGGAAAGGAACGTGTGTCTTAATCAAGCCCTGAGCTCCACAGCCACCACAGGGAAGGTGATGAATCAGGCAAGAGAACGATATGCAGATGCCTGAGTGAGTGGACCAGGGAAGGACGACTCAGATCCGTTACTATAATTCTCATTCATGAAACATTTCACTTATAGTGCCCCTGATTAATTTTTTTATAAGAGTGAAAAGAGGAAAACAACCCCAGCTTCCACCTGTAGTTTGTATCTGCTTGTATGTACTGGGGGTTTAGGTATTTCCCCTGTTTAGTTGGGGAAATGTATCATGATCCCTTTTTGATAGGTCAGTGTAAGCTGGTGCGTTCACAGACATACCTAATGCAGAACCATTCAGCCGCAAACCAAAAATAAATAATTAGCATATTCATTGATATATTTAATCTAAATATGTGAATTTTCCTGACTGAAGTGGTTTTGTGGGAATGACTATGATTAATGACACTGCAGCTCATTCATCTCAGACCACTGGCTCTGAGTTGATATTTACATGATATTAAAAACTATATATTATATATTATATGTACCACATAATATCAGCCCGATTGTCATTGTTCTCGCTCAAAAGTAAGAGTTCTTAGATATTCACGTATTTGTATTTCACAGTTTCCACTTGCACGGGTACATAAATGAGCACTGTATCTTGTGTCTCCAAATAACTTTATTTAGTGAGAGTCATCAATTAAAAATTGTTTAGTTAGAATTCCATTCACCACAAATATGGTTATTTAAATAGAGTGAGAAAAGATACACAATGCAATGCATTTATTGGTCCACACTACACATACAGCAGGGAAAAGGTAGGACTGCTCTTTCAGCTTGTAGAAAAGACCTTTAATCCTGCTTTTGACCATTCGTGATTGGGTTTATGATTTAAATTTTCCCCACATCTGGACCTTGAGATGGTCATGGTCCTGGAAAAAGAAGTCCTTGCTCAATTTATAGTGAGATTGTGAGACGTTATTAACCTCCATCTGTCAGCTATTGTCACTGCCTGGCAGACTCAATGACGAGCAGTTCGCCGCTGGATAGAACTTCAGCACAATCAGAAAAAAGCCCTTTTTGGAGCATTAAGGTCTTTGTCAGTTCTGATAGAAGGTAAGATGGAGCTACATGAATTCACATATTTATTTCTTTTTTTTTCTCCAGAGCATGTAGCCTAAAAATGAGATTCCAGCCTCAAATCCATTCTCAACGACAGACTCAAGTAATGGGAACCATTTCTCTTCAGCGCAAATCATTTCATCAGTATATGAATATGCAGCACCACTCAGAAGCTCTTGGTTAAGTCATTAAAGCATTTAGCTGACTGAATCTCATTATTGTTCTAAAGAAATACAATGAGTATTTACTATGGTAATTAACAAATGAACATGAATTGGCCAACTGCTCATAAGCAATTTTTAAAATGCTCACAACGCAGTTTAATTTCTGTTTCACTCCATTGCTTGTTAGGGACTAATGTTAAAACACAGTATAAGCAGTGAATGGCTTTATTTTTCACCCTCGTGCACAGTAGTGACAAATAAGATATAATTGGGTGTTGGAGGAATGTTCAGACTGCTTCCACTGCCCCCTACTCTTGTCTATAAATTTTGGTTTCTTACTGATAAATCACAAGATCTCACACAGGGTTTTTCACTTGCTTCGTTTTATTTCTGTTTGATTTACACCAAAATGGGATCTCTGCACCAAATATGTTGTGTGAGTATACTGTTGTTTGATAATACTGAGAACAACTTAAAATAACATTAAGTCTTTGAGGTCCTTTGGGATTAAGAAGTGTCTGGATCAGCCCTAGTGCGAGAGTACAGGGGACTTCCCTCCGCCCAAAATCCAGACCTGGAGCATGATGGAAAGAAATGAAACACAAATTCAAGATGAATGTGTGCTATCTTCACTAATGTATCAGTCTGCTGCATTTATATTGTTTTCAGGTTAGTTTTATATGTGACAGGGTGAACCTAACCACATAATTGCTTTTTAAGGATGCTGAAGTGAATGAGGTTCCATTTAATGACTTATTTTTAAGAGTTCTTTTGTAAATGTGGTCCTTTAAAAGCAGACTCATTTTAAGAGCATTTTGGAACATCAGGTTCCATTAAAACAGACTTCAACTGTGGCAATTATTTAATGCCTATTAACAAGTTTGCATGGTTTTCTATTCCTAAATATGAACCCATAGCAGAATATTTAGCATCATCCATGGATTAATTTGAGTTCAGAAATACAAAAGAGTGCTTCCTTTATTTATACAAATTGTTTATTGCAATACAAATCTGACAGATCATTGTCTACATCTGTAAATATTGTAGCATTCAGATGGAAACACTAGACAATAATGCATGAAAGTAAAAGACAGTGATAAGAAGACATTTGGGGGTAATAATGCAATTAAGAGTAAATCGATCTAAAGTTAGAGTTGCCACCTACAATCACCAGCCATTAACACAAATAGCTTGCTCCTCCATACAGTGAATCATGTGACTGCAACTTAATATAACTTACTGTAAATATAAAGCATGCATGAATAAGTTTAGTTTTTTTTTCAACCAAAAATTAGAATGGGAAAAATTCACAATCTAAGCAACTTTGACAAGGTATGATTGGTACCAGACATGGTGGTTCCAGCATCACAGAAACAGCTGCTCTCTTGGGATTTTTACACACCACAGTCTCTTAGAGAGGTTTATAGAGAATGGTGTGATTAACAAAAAACATCCAGTGAGCAGCAGTTCTGTGGCTGAATGAACAGACTCATAGAACGGCCATGAATGCTCAAAACAACTGCTTTAAAAAAACAAAAAATTCAGCATTTCTGAATGCACAACACGTCAAACATTGAAGTGGATGGGCTACAGCAGTAACAGACCATGCCAGGTTACACGCCTGTCAGCTGTGATTAGGAAGATGAGGCTACAATGTGCAGACAATCACTGAAACTGAATGATTGAAGATAGAAAAAACATTGCTCAGTTTGACAAATTTTGATTTCTGTGGAAATATGCAGATGGTGGGTTCAGAATTTGGTATGGATCCATCCTGCCTTGTCAACAGTGCAGGCTGCTGGTGGTGGTTTAATGGTGTGGGGAATGTTTTCTTGACACATATTAGGCCCCTTAATCCCAACTGGGCATCATTTGAATGCCACATCATACCTAAGCATTGTTGCTGACCTTGTGCACCCCTTTATGGCCAGTCTACCCTTCTTCAAATGGATACCATTCCATTAGGACAATGCGTCAGGTCACAAAGCACACATCATCTCAAGTTGATTCCATGAACATGACAGTGACAGTTTACTCCAGTGGTCTGCACAGATCTCAATGCAATAGAACACCTTTGGGATGAGGTGGAATGGGAGGTTTGCCACATCAATGTGTGGCCCAAAAATCTGCAGGAACTGTGTGATGCCGTTGAGGCAGTATGGACAAAACTCCCTAAGGAATGTTTCCATGACCTTGTTGAATCCATTTAGCAAGACATTCATGCTTTTCTGGGGGCAAAGGTGGGGTACTACCCTGTATTAGAGAGGTATACCCTAATAAAGTGGCTGGTGTGCGTATATATGCATATATGCTGATTTCCCTGCAGGCTTGACCCACTGCAGCACCTGAGGTTTGAGTGGACACATGGATAGTGGTGAGGAGCCTTACGTCCCAATGTATTCCATTACCTCCAGGCCATGTTGGAGCGTTTTACAATGAAACTGTCAGCAAGCAATAAAACAGTACAGGGAACATTCAGTTCCATTCCAAAAATCCTCGTTCAGTTTAAATTAGTCACTGTATTAGATTGCTTTTAATAGCCTCTAGAAAATAAATAATTGCGTTGCACGGACAGTGGTCATTCCAGGTTCACTCCAAGCGCAGTACACTCTGCTTGGCTCCTAATCTCTCGGCACTCCTGAACCTTGAAAGTGGGGAACTGCTCATCTGCATTTTTATGTCGTTATTTGCCATTTTGTTTCAGCGCGGACCAGTGAGCAGAGATGGCTCTCTAAATGCAAGTCCCACAGCTGACGGACAGGCAAGCAGCTGGACCCAGGGAGATGTGAGAGGGGAGCAGGGAGCTGTTAATATCTATCATCCAGCCATCCACCTGGAGAGATCAGAAGCACTGGAGTTGCAGCCTGCAGACAGAGTGTTTGATATGTAAAGCCGCTTTCACACAACAAGAATCAAATGCTGCGGATGACGCCAAGTAAGGCGCTGACTACGCACGAGACAAATCGAGTGCCTCAAGCTGTTGAAGCTTGACGTCACACATACAGGAAAGCCGTCGGTTTGGAAAACTGTAACAAGCGCTGACAGTAGTAGGTTGTCTGCGGTGTAAGGCTAAATTGTGAACTTGCGGTGCGAAACCGAAAATCCTGGGCTTATCCCAAAATGTTTTTTCCGTGTTTACATCTGCCAGCTTCACGCAAAGCTGTGATGTGATTGGAGGCGCAGCTCGGCATTAAGTTTGAGCTGTGCGCTATGCCAGGCTTAGCGTTGCGTAGCGTTCCTCCATTCGAATTTAATGGCTTGATCCCATGTTGAGCGCACTGATGCGGATCCTGTGCAGGTGGCTCCTCCAAAAAGGGTTGATGGTGTTTTCAGCTCGAGTGAGGAGACTCTGCGTCTCAGTCTGACCTCTCCGTAACTCCATGGCAGAGAGGAACCCCCCCTGCTCTGCATCTCTGCTTTAGCAAGCTCAGGTCAGCGAGTTCAGTATGTTGCCCTTAATTCAGTCTGGGCAGTGGGGCTTCATTATCAGGTAACTTGCAAGACATTTTAGACAGAACTCACTTCAGAGTTGTTGATATTACGAGCACTGTTCCATATTGCACCTATTGGTATAAAGAAATACAGCACAGTCACTTGTCACCTTTGTGTGTTGTTTGCTTGTTAGCATATAACAGATATATTTTGTTATTCCTGAATTCAGAAGACCACAACAAAAAATACCTTCTGATATATGTAGGTCCAACAAACTGCACAAGAAAAATATTCTTCTAACTCAAACAATGGCAAACAAGGCTGTGCAGCCTAGGTAGGAATAAGAATTCTTGAATGCATTATTTAGCAACGCTATTCAACACAACATAATAGAGTTTAGAGAGAATAGAGTATGGAAAGCAACTTCTCTGTCACCATTTCAAGGGTATCTGAGGAAATAAAGCTCTTGCCTGGGACAATTAATAGTGTGCATCTCTACAATGTGCATATCCTCACCCAAAATGGCTTGTATGTCCAAAACTTTGCAGAATTCAGGGGAGCTTTTTTCCCATCAAGCCCACTCCCTTGTCTCATGTTCAAATGAAATACATTAAATACATTCATTAAATAAATAAATAAATAAATAAATAAATAAATAAATTAATTAATTAATTAATATTTCCACTTAGTTTCTACAATGAATGTGTAACCTTAAACTTGTAGGGGGTTTCCATTAAAAACCTTCTCCCATCACCATAATTTATGATTTCCTGGCTGTTCTGGCAGCACAGAGGCTGATGGTGTCCCTGGCAGACAGACCTTCAGACGTTCATTTCTCTTGCACAAGGAGCTGCCGTCTCAAGGCAATGCCACACACAGACAGAGAGCTGGGGCTCAAAGTGAAGTAAAACGCAAGCCGTACGACGCGCATCTGCTCAGCGAGGTGCGGCGATGGGTAACTGCAGTCCCGCTGCGCCTGCAATTTAAAAGAGCATCATCATTGCACTGCATCTGCCGCTGAATCCCAGGTGTTTGGCATTCGCTCGCCTCCGCTTGTTGCCATGGGATTTTGCAATGCACCCACCCACCCCTCACCCCCTACCCACCCCCACCCCCTATGAGGACCCAAAAACAATAAGTAAGGTTTAAAGTACATTTCCATGAGAAACAATGAAATGCTAATCATTTCCAGGCCACAAATGGAGGAAAAAGGACACCTTTTTTATTCACTCAGCTGGCTATGAAAGAAAAGTACACTCCATTTTTTTAGGTCTGCTTTTTGCAAGACCTTGAGTAAATGTTCAATGCGCAAATCCTCAGTCATTACATGATTTTACATAGACTTGAATGAGACTCATATTCGTGGGTACAGGGGTATAAATAATAATGTCTTCAAATGCTAAGAAACACTGATAAAAGTATAAGCATTTCTATAAGGTAACGGCTTTGTCAATGAGCATATACGCATGGGTCAGATACATCTGTATCTGGTAAGAATGCAACCCAGGGGAAAGATTTCAACAATCACCATTGTACTGGATTGTGGTTAACATGATACATTGTTGTATGATTGCACGGTATCATTTTTTTCCCCACACCCCAGTATGCTTTCTAAACAATACCCAGCTGTATGTATTAACAGTATTTTTCATAAATCGTACTGAAGGTTAGACATTTTTGTGATCATGGTGTCCATACCATTTTCCATCAAAGCCCGACGGTAATGCTCAGTGCTTGAAGTGGGCCAGAATGGACGGTTGTGCCGTACTGTCTGGGACTTCAATGTCATATGAGTACCGGTACTTATTCTTTCCCCCCCTACTTCAAGCACTGGTAACACTCCGCTATTATCATTTACCAAAAGGCTTACCGGTATATCCTTTATCCAGGGACCTCTCTTCAAGTGAGACAGAAGATTGGAAATGTATTCTCACAACACGTAGCCTATATTCTGCTTCGCTTGATAAAGACACGGCAGCACTCAATAGAATGGATGCATAGCGTCATTTAAATGAAAAATTGCCTAAAAATGATGAAAAAATAACCGTCACACCCGCAAGCCAATACCCACACTCACGGGAAAAGGGTGCCCTGCACTTAACTCACGGTAGACAACATAAATGTCTTTATATGGTCAGTTGCGTCATCAGGACACCCGCCCCCCCCCAACCCCCCCACCCCCCCACGCCCAAAGCTCATTGTTATGGCTGTGAAAAGCGCACAAGGAAATCCACCTTATTTTTATTATTGTTCCCATGAAAATGTCATTGTCATCTGAAATCCCACACAACATAATCCTTTTTTTTTTTATTTAAAAAGAAAAAATCTGAATTAAATTCTGCTTTTGATTGGGGGGCAAATATTGTAAAATATGGCAAGAAAATATGTACACCACGATATACAGTATTACTGGCATACTGTGCAGCCCTACTTTGTAGCAGTTAAACGTAAGATTGGATGCATTGTTCTCCTCAGCAGAAGCAAGTTTTGCAATAGCAGATCTAAACCATTAAATTACAGTTGTTTTCCAAAACTTCCCTTCTCCGAGACAACACCACCGCTATGAAGACTGTGAATCGGCTCACATATTCCTAGTCATGCAGAGATAAACAAATTCTCCTTCCGCTGTTGTGCAGCAGAGTTGTGTTGCTATGAAAGGGCCTACGCTTGCCTTAGTTAGGAACCACCGAGCAGACAGACAGGGCCGGGGCGGAACACCAATGGGGAACCGCGCCCAGTGACTCTGGAGGCGAGCTGCCCACTGTGCAACCTTGAATATTATTTATTGCCGTTCCGTACTTCACATTCTGTTCACATTTGCGATAGGGAGGATACTTCTGAGTAAGAGAAGCAATTAAACCCTACGCAAATGAAGGCTATTTATCACAGTGAATGTTAGCTCATTTCACAGCTGTAAGATTATTAGAAAGTGCATCCCCCCCCCGGGCCCCCCACCACCGAATAGTGTCTGGGTCCAGACAGGTCAGGGAAGGCCTTGCTGTCATAAAACAAGGGTGGATTGATACTCTTCTGTGTAGCATGTGCAGCATGTACTACTCTCTTTAAACAGTTCAACGATTATTATTTTTTTACATTAGGGAAGGGACTGAACAGTGAAAATTGTTCAGCAACAAAAAATGTTTTCAACGTACAACCAGCACCTAACAGACCGTATTCAGAAAGCAGAGTTCACATATGTTACACTCTCTTTGTTGACTAAGTCAGTGACAGCAAGTACTATTAGCAAGCTAGCTAACCAAAATGTAACTAAAATGAAAGTGGGCAATATTTGATTTAATTGCAGTTTAATTATACCGTTTCTTTGCCGTGAGATTCTGTGTAAAAACAGTGAAAGGACTAAATGACTTTCTGGCCATGGTGAATTGTTTTATGAAAGAAAAACACATTTATTAATTAAAACCCACTGTAATTTTGGCAACATGAAAACAAAGATTTCTAATAGGGAATTTGGCAGCTTTTATCAAAGGATTTGCAACCGAGTATTAAAAATGATAATTTAATTTATGATTATGTTAGTTTGTCCAATCACTTTTGAGCCCCTAAAATTGTGTGTGGGTGGGGGATATGTATAAAAATGGTTGTAATTCCTACATTGTTCATACCATATTTTTGACAAAACCCTTAAATTAAGGAGTCTACACTTAAATCACATCTTGATTGTTTCATTTCAAATCCATTGTGGTGGCGTACAGAGCAAAAATGATGAAAATTGTGTCACTGTCCAAATATTTTTGGACCTGACTGTACAGCAGCTGTTAGTGAGCTTGGCTTCCAGACCTACCCATAGCCTGTCCTGCTCCCACCCCACAAACTCAATGACATGTTCTCATTCAAATTCCAAAGCTGAAATAGTTGCTCTAGCTTTCATTCCTTACTATTACATACATGCAATCATCAATAGGGGTGGTCTTTAAAAAGTTTTTTTTGTAAATATTGGGTCATAGACTAAATTGATTTGTGCTTTTTCTTGAATGTGGTCACATACATTATTTCTGCATCACCCTTCAGTATATCCTCAAAGACCCTTTTGTTTTTATATGAGTATCCGCATGGCAAACTGCACTGCTGCAGATAACACGGAGGATGCAAGGGTGTCGCCACTCAACTTCATAATGTCACACCGGTCCTCGTATTACCTTCTGTTTCCTGATACCTGGATACCACTGTCGCTTGAAACACAACCCCAGACCCCTTCTGTGGAAACCCATGGCTGTTTTACACTGCACGTTTCACAGCAGCATTTAAAGACCGGCCAGAGAAGCCACACATACGACTGATGAACTCAGCAAAGTTCACTCCTGTTTACGAGCTCAGCTTGCAGGGTGCTTGTATGCCTGCATGGTGCATGTTCAGCTCTGACCAGTCCTTACTGACCTCACTTCAGTGAACCCAGTGGCACAGGCTGCCTAGCGTGCAGGAGCATGAATGGAGGAGGCAGGGGTACCTGGGGGCTGGGCACTGAGGCATCATCCAGCAGATCCTGAGAGGGGTTTACCTTGACTTACCAATATAACATAGCTGTACAACATATAATAATAATTTATCCACTGAATAATCATTGACAATCAAATAGAAAAGCGATCATACAATACCTTGATTCTGTTATATCATGACTGCGGTTAAAAACTCATCCTGGAGTTTTCAGTCTTCACACTGTGAATAAATCCAATACCAATTATGAAATATTTGTATGAATTCCTTTTAATTTGCAGCTGCTCAGCTCCTACCAATACAAAGGTTTCAATGAACATTCTCTGTTAATGGGAGGCGCAGACCTTGATGTGACAGAGTTCTGTGTGGAATAAGGGCACTTTTTAATGGCAATTAATTAAGAGATGATCACAACATTGTCCTTGTTGGTATATCTGCAGTAGCTGGTAGATTTCCATACAGGCGCAATGGGATGAAAGGGCTCATTATAGGCAACATGGGTGCTACTGTGCTATACCAAACTAGAGATATTAGAGACTAGGAAAGGAACCTCTTTTGTCCAGAAAAGATGGATGGAACTGTAGCTGAATCAGCAAATGCACAGAGAAACAGCAAATCAACTCACATACTTACATTACAGAACATAACAATTCAGGAGGACCTCAAATTTGTTCAGTGAATACACTGATCTAGGGAAAACAGATCTCCCATCGAACGGTTTGTTTTACATCTCGATAGTTACTGAAGTGATTCAGATGAAAACCCTAGACTGACAGCATCATCCTTTGAAATCCTGTGCCCCTGTGGTGTAAAGACAAGCTCACAGACAGCCATACCATACAGCGAAGGCAACTAAAATTAAGTCTTAATAAGACATTACCAGAAGAACTATATTTTATATAATGATGTTTTCTTGCAGTAAGACTCATATGACACATTCACCCATCAATAACAGTTCTCAATCACACATGAGAAACTACCATCAGTTTGTGTGGCACTGATAATTGGTTTGTGACATGGTCAAGGATTTCATACCTACTTCCTATACTAATGAATGTGTGCATACATTACATTTCACTGGAAATGAGAGCGGTCAGTGCCATTCAGACACTGTAAGAAGTGCCATAGGGATTATAAAGTGCCCTAGGCTTTATATGGTGAAAATGTGCACTCAATCAGTTTCGGACGGGGAGCATAATTTTGTCCCCTCCTCCCCTCCTCAGCTCCTACGACTGAGACAGGATGCAGGTCCCATCTACCAAAAACGTGGCCATGTGCTCCACTTGTATTAAAAGGGGGTAGAGGCGCAGACAGAACACAAGTGGGAACAGAAAGTTCTTAATGCTCTGGCTTTGTCCTTGCTATCTTGCATGGCGGGCTTGATAATGGAGTCAGGCTGAAGCACTATTGTGTTGACTTGTCTGGACGGAAAAGAAGTATGTTAAATTACAGATGTAGCTAGCATCTTGCATTGAAATGATACTATAACCCATTTTCTATACTTTCATCTTAATATTTTCCATGATTAAGATTTGCATGCATTGCCAAACTGTATTACTTTCTGAGATACAGCTACTCCAGAAGACAAAGTCTGATTGTTGTCTGTCCAGTATTCTCATTATGCTCCCAAATCACACAAAAAAGACAACTATGAAACAAATGAAGCCTTGACATTTGATGGGTTCTTACTTTAAAGGCCCAAGAACTGCAATGCACAAATTCTTATTAGGCGGCACCCTATCTGACATCAAACTACAACAAGGATTATTTTACAATTACTAAGCTTTCATTTGCAATGACTGAAAAGAAACCATTACTGAATTGCCCAGACCTGGTGCATAAAAAAAAATACATTTAGTCAATCAGTTTTAACAAACACATACCAGTGAGACTACAAAATGTCAATATTGGCACTTTCTACAGGAGCAGTAGCACATCACAAGTTCTACTTTATTATTAGCCTAATTAATATTGTCGAGGTGTGGATTGATTTGTACACAGCAATGGAACCTAAAAAAAATAACCAAGCAACCTGTGTTAGGTACAACAAGTACTGCTAGAAATGATACAATTCTGTGTTTAGCATTCTGCAGGTGGGCAATGAATGGGCATCAATGGTTGTAACTGTTTACACTTAGTGTGGCACGCAACAAAGGGTTTTGACCAATTTGGTCATCACTGCCTGAAGAAGCAGTGTGAGTTAGTTTCACCAGCTGCAAGGAGGTTCTTATGACGTGCTTTAATTTTAATTCCTTTGTAAAACTGTGCCAGGTGTCCCCTTGGCTATATCACTGAGAGATGCCTCTCTTCTCCTGTGCGCAAGCTCTACTGTAGTACTGGTGGAGTGTATGGAGAAGTGCATGCAGGAATGCATATGCTTCAGCCGTAATGCTCCTTGCATGGAGTGAGAAATGTGGGACAAACGGCAAAGAAATAAGTGAATCCAAAACCATCTCCTCCAATTATGTCCTATGCTATGTACTAATAAGAGAATTAAGTTATTGCAGATACTTACTAAAGACAACAGAATATGATGGAAACGGGATATAGTTAAAAAAAATACTTACAGTATGCCTGTGTGACACAGTAAAAACAAGCAATTTCTGAAGTTAATAGGTAACACACCACTTATCTCTGTTGGGGAAGCAGATGATTATAGCTAGGAAATCATATCAACAGGAGCTTTACACCAAACCTGATATTACTTCAGAAATTGCTGATTAAAGAGCGTCAAAAACAAAAGGGAACGAATCGATTAAAATGTATTGATTACCTTCACACTTGCAGTACTTTCCAGGTGAGGTGTTTATGCTCTGCTCCTTTCTAAGGCTACTTGCTATGAGGTGGGAAGTACATACTGTACACGCGCCTCACAGTGTGACGGTTCTGTAGTGCGCTATAAAATACGGATCAATACTGCGCTTCTTTATTTTGAGGCACCTTGGTGGGATTTCACCCACAATGTTTTGAATATATTGTTGCTATATTCGCTGCATTGTTATAGCAGTGTAATTCAGTTTTCTAAACAACGTTGTGTTTTCAAGAACCTGTCTAGGCCTATTGATGAAATTACCAATATACTAAATAAACTCAAATAATGCACCAAAACAAAATGTTCTTTCCTGCAGAACGTCTGCCTTCGCTTCCCTTCCTTTCGAATGCGGGATCGCACATTACTGTGCTTCAAAACAGAAGTTACCGAATACGCAGAATGATTTAACATGCTCAAACCAATATAATAAATTGTAATTATGCATCTAACACCTTGTTCTGCTAATGATTGCAGCTGAGCATTCCAATGTAAAGCCACAGTCGTTGAGCCGGGTTTCCTGGTCGCTATTTTACCCTATGGCCTGACGCGCCAGGGCTAGCAGCCGGTGGCTTGTGGTATCCTAGTTAAATGGTCCGCATGCGTGTCCGTTCGTTACCGTGATACATACTGTAGTGCTAAATTTTAAGAGCAAAGTGCTGCCCTCTATTGGCATAGCAAATGCAGAGCAGATGGCCCAGACGGATAGTTTTGAGTTCACCTCCGAAGAAAATATAAATTTCAGTCTTATTGAAATACGTAAAATTTTCCTTTACCGATTGGTTTTATAAGCATACATTTAAACTCTTACAAAACAGGGACAAAGCATCATTATCGAAGGGCATTTCTCTTCCGTATCAGCAGCAATACGATGCCTAAAAACTTAATGTAGGCCTTAGATTAGTTCACAGACAAATTCTTCAGAAACAGTTTTTTTTATTTACTTTATCTTAAATAAATAAAAATAAAAAACAGTTTAAGTTCATTATCTTCATCTCTTCGATTGCGAGGCTACACCACGCCACTCCAAGATATCCAGTATCAATTAATTCTACTCCAATATAAGATACATTTTGCAATAAAATAAAAATATAGGCTCTATATATTTTTTGGCCCTGTTCACTTTATTCGTTCTCTACTACAACTGAAAGGTTACACAGCGACATTGGAGAAAGTCGCTGTGTAACCTTTCAGTTGTAGGAGAGAACGAATAAAGTGAAAGGTTACACAGCGACATTCTCAGGGCGAAAAAAAGTGAAAAATCGCCGCTTCTCAATGTCGAGCACTGGTCACTGAAGAGGCACGACAAAGCGAGGATTTGGGAGGGTGTGGTAAGTGACGTCGGCGACTGTCGATTAAGTATGAAATTTTCCAGCCAACTAGGGCAAAGCCATTGAAAGAGGGAAAGTGAGCGCAAACAACTGAGCTGACAGCATTCGCAATCAAATTGCTTGTTCTCTCAGAATTCAATGCTAATTTCCATCTCACAAGATAATTCCTGTTGCATACTATGATATACGGCCATACTTACGTAATTGGCGATTTTAGTTTAGCTATACATTTATTTTGTAGTTTTACTCGGCGCTATCGCAGTGCATCGGTAAACGTGGACACTTGCTTTTGCCGAATAAGCGGCTACAGGTATCTGATTTGAAGGAGCAGAAGGTTTTTCGTTATCAGCTGAAATAAGTATTCGGGGCTGCGGCAAGACAGGTAGGCAGAATTCAATCTCTCGTTGGGCAGGCTTTAGAAAATTACAGATCGAATTGCCTTCTTATTAAATTTAGTAAATAAACATGTTGCAGCTAGTTTACAGCGTGCTCTGTTCAGTCTGATAATAACCTACTATTTTATGGAGTTAACAGTCCAGAGTAACGTGTTGCATTCAGCAAATTTGTCAACCTGCTGGCAGTGCTAGTTTAAATGCAGTCTTCTGATTCCTTATTCTGGTTTTTGGTTATGAATAAGTATGTGTAAATCGGTGAAATAATCCACATTTACTGGTTTCGTGCTTTCAATTTCCGTGGTTAGTAAAATTAGTTGGCAAATTTAAAAGTGCTAACAGTTTCGGAGTGGATTCATTCACACAGTTCTCTTCTTCAATGAAACGTCATTGAATACCAATGCCACGCTGTTATCATAATACAGTATCATATGAAGTATGTTTACGCTGATGTACCACCATAAATTTCAACCTTATGCACTGGTTGATAAATAAACGACGGAATAACAAATCGCTGCATATATCAGAACAGACGTGGCTTATTTCGTTGATATTTGTTTACGTTTTACTTCTCTTAATTTCGCCAAGCACTTCGTAATGTGTAATATCATAAACATGATATTCCCAGTTCTCTATTTACATTTACAAATGCACATATAGAATTTTACGGGATAGGGATGGGCCTTCGGAGGTCGAGATTTTCCAGAAGTAAATGGTGAGAATATGTGAGAGATGACGCTTGTAACCATTAAGTCGTAAACAGTCACGGTGATCCTTGATCGTGTTGTTGTAATAGGCTTTTAGGTTCACTCTGGGGGGAAAAAAGAAAAAAAAAAAACTTAACCCAGTGTTCGCTTGTGGGACGTCATCCCTCTAATCACAGCCCTGCTTAGTTTTTTTTTTTTTAATTATAATTATTTTAAAACAGAGTTACTTGTTTTTAAAAAAACACACTCTCAGGTTCAAATGCATGACTATTACAAATACTATTCCAACACTGCTACTACTACTACTACTACTACTACTGCTAATAATAAGATGGCTATTATTATTATCATCAATATTATAAGTATTGGTATTAGCAGTAGTATACAACATAAAATGTAACATGGAAAATACCGTGAAAATATAAGGTTATCTAATAACATTTTAAGCTATAGCCTAGTAACATTTGACGTCGATGTACGAGGTAACATGCATTGTTAAAATGGTGAACATGTCATATATTCATGGGTCATCAAATGAAAAATTGCTGATAAAGGAAAGTCATGGGCGATGGAAATACAGTAATAGCATTACACGAAGAAGTAAAAAATATAAAACTGTGTGAAAATTGTATATTGAGCAAACTCAAAGTATTGAGGAGTTTAGGCTTTTGTGGTGGTAATGAGAGACTTTTACAGTCCAGCATCATTATGTAGCCATGGAGTATGAAGATAGAAATGTATAAATTGAGCAATGAAGAGATAGAAAAGGTAACGTGAAGAGAGTGAATTATAGAAGATATGTGAAGCAGAAGAAATGATTGACATGGACGAGTAGTCTTATTTATAGTTTTAAAAAGATAGATTGTTTTATTTAAGTGCAAATTGAAGCAATATTTTATGTAGTTTTTTTATTTTGTCCTTATATAAAGTATATATGTTACTTTTTCCTTTTTACAAATCTCTTTTCTCAATTCAGCAGTGAAAGACAGTAATGTTCTTGCTGGCAAACCTAATATGTCAAGGTCATGGATTTCTAAGAACCACTCTGTTATTTCATTATCCAAAACTGTACACCATGTAACTAAAACAAGCTTCAAAAACCAAGCCAAGGAATACGTCTATTCAGTGGATATGTAATATAGCATATGTGGGAAAACAAGAGATATTATGCACAGTTTGATGCATTGTGGGAAGTGGTGTTTGAAGGGCAGGCAAACACAGCATGTTTTGTGTTCAGCTGGGAGAATGATCTTCAGGATAACTTGCCCATCTTATCTGTCAGTTTTGCTGCTTAAATGCTACATTGTACACAAGACAGGACTTATCACACCAGCCAATGGACCTTTACTGACCAATTCATTGCAAAATGGACATTTATTCGGAAATTGTTCAGTTGAAGAACTTTGTCTAAATTCAGAGGAAAAGGGCTCTGACATAAATGATTGGCTGTAAAGTGTTTTACGGCAGAGTTGTAGCCATGGGGCTGTCTTTCATATTTGAGTGGTGCCAGCAATTTGATAGTGACACTGGCCATTTGAAATCAAACCGGAGACACATTGCAGGTGAATGGTCATTGGATTATTCCCCCTAAAGAAAGACTGCTCCAAACCAAATGAGCCCATTAGTGATTACAATCGGTTGGACATCAGTCCTGTTACATTTGAAGTTCCAGATATGGAATACTTCTGTCCTTAGTCATATAGTAAATCACAAACAGTAACAAGACATTTTCACAGATATTGTTTTATAATCAACTCATGTGCAGCAGTTCATGTGCAGAAAAATGATCAGTGAGCGAAGACAACAAAAAAAATAATGTACTTTGTTGTACATGTAAACGAGCAAGTGTGCTGATTAGTGTTCTTGTTTTAGAGTCGCACCCTCCAGCCCTATATTCCTTTACACGTGAAAAAGGCTACAACGCCCCAGCGGCAGGTGTGTCAGATCCAGTGGCAGGTAAATTGCCCTGAGCTCCATTCAGGATAATCAGGCTGTCTGCTCTACTGTCTTCAGATTTCACACCTCCCCTGCAATCCGTTTACACGGCATGTTTTTCCCCTTTCGAAAAATTTGAAATGGCCATTTCTTAAACGCTTCCGTCCGCATTGAGGGCGGAATAAAGCGCAAGATGGGGAGTAACTGCGTGGCCTTGGCCCTTTGTTCAGAGTTATGCGATACTGGCTTGTGGCCATTTTCCTGAGAAGTAGCTAGGTGGCAGTATGGCCGTGGTGAGTGATGATCACTGATTATCACACCAGTCTGGGAATCCAGTGCAAGAAAAGCCTTGAACAAAAGATTACAGCCGGATCATACCAAATATTGTTTTAAATGTCATTACAAGAATTTGAAGTGCTTTGAATCGACGCGTACGCTGTTACTGTAGCATTTCGGTTGCCTCGTTTCTCGTGCTTTGAGCAGCTCTGCTGTGATTCATTGACCATCCTCTGGGTACGTTCGGCACAAACTTGCCGTCTTGATAGAATAGTTCATGGTACTGTATTGCGTGGGACCTTTTCAGTCCGTATTTGTGCAGTGGGTTTTAAAATGTGTCAAGTTAAATATTTAATTGATTGAAATTATATGAAGGAATAGCTTCATCTGCTTTTCCCTTGTGGGTAGGGATAGCCTAGAGTTCCTGTCCTCTTACAGGCTTCAAACTACTGCAGGAACGTATGGTTTTAGAGAGGCAGAAGTAATCCTGCAGGACAGTGTGCAGTGACTGGAGGGGGGGGGGTGGTAAACCTGAAGGATAGTTTGCAGTGAGTTAGGGGTGGGGGGTAAACCTGCAGGACAGTGTCCATCGAGTGGGAAAGCAGTAAACCCTCCCAGCATCACCTTGCGCTGGACCCTCAGTTTCACTTTGATGGTAATTAGCTGGGATTCCAGCCCCCATTGAAATCGGCTGTGCATGGTGTTCTTTGTAAGAACACGGCGTCTTCCTCATGTGGTCTCATTAACAGACCTGGCACCTGTTACTGGGGCTGGTTTGTTGTGGATGGCTGCCAGATTGCAGGTTCAGAAGGTGTAATCTCTGTTCAAAGGACAGCTTGTGGACTGCTTTGTTTAGTTTCGGTCTGTCCGTGGAACCGGCAGCGGTTATCAATTCCTCCATTTGACTATGGAAAAGTAAGTTAATCACTGTTTGTTATTGTGCTGAATGATATTCTGTTTTACATACTTTTTATTGTAAAGCATTTAATAGGAGCGTGCCTTTTCCTCATAACGGTAAATATGTGCTAGCATTGTTGTGGTGCTGTGTCAAGCTGGTCAATTAAAGGTCAAGCTGGATGCAGGTGAGCTTCATTAAATGACTCACATCCCATGAGCTGAAGTGGCTTAAGCTGCGTAGTAACAAAATTGCCTGTATCTCTTTTAACCGTAACCTGAGCCTACATTCAAATCAAAGCCTGATTGACACTGTTATTTTGTGCTGAAAGGGGTTGCCTGTCTGATGTTTTTGTCCACAGTCCACGTGGTGCAGATCTCTGCGTTTACGTGCTAGCATGCTTTTATTCGCTAGCATGTGTTTACACGCTAGCATGCGTTTACTCGCTAGCATGCATGTTTACCCGCTAGCATGCACATTTACCCGCTAGCACGCGTGTTTGATGACAGGCATGTGTGCGTTGTGCAGAGGAGCAAACCTGCCCCGGTGCATACAGTTCAGAGAATCCTGGGAGCGACAATGCCAGCATCAACATGTCACGGTCTGTACTCCAGGAGTCCAAATTTTCCAGATAAGACTAGCTTTTGTGTTAGTGCCCCTGTGAGGATGTTTGCTTGCTGTTCGTAACAACATGTTTGTGTTTTTAATTCTCCAGCGAGAGACCGATCAGGTTTTGCTTCTGAAATGTGCAGTAGCATTTCCCCCCTTTTGTTAAAATATTGAATTTGTTTTTTTGTTGGCACGGCCAGGATAATTTACCTCGACAATGGTGCACATTATTACACTGGATCTCAGTGTCTTAGCAGAATGAGTCTCTTGGCACTTCGGTATAGTGGTTCTTTTATTGTCCTACCACCAATATAGATAAATGTTCAATTATGCAGTAATATGTATCTTCCCCAGGCTTAAAGAGTCAAGACCTAGATAAATTTGTCTGTGGGAGGGGGTTTTTTTTTTAGCAAGAGTCACACTCACCTCAGGGGTCCCATGACTTTTTTTGGATGGTTTTTGGAATAATTAGCTTTTTTAATGAAGAGGCTGAGCCTGAGTAATGCTTAGGCCAGGGGGTCCTCAGTCTTATCCAGAAAGGGCTGGTGTGGGTACAGGCTTTTGTTTCAACCAAGCAGTAACACACCTGAGTCTGCTCATTAACAGATAGTGTCTTTGCTAATGACCATGATTTGTAGAATGTGGTGTGTTACTGCTTTGTTGAAACTAGAGCCTGCACCCACACCGGCCCTTTCTGTATAACATTGAGGACCCCTGGTTTAGGTTGACCCTTGGTACTCTCCCTCCTCTTCTCACTTCGCATATCTCTCATGGGCTAGCACAGTGGCTATCACTGGAGATCTACCGTCCTGCAGGTTTTCATTCCAACCCTAACAAAGCACACCTCATTCAACAGAGATTAGAGATCTCAATTGAGCTGCTAATTAGTAAAATCAGGTGTGCCATATTAGGGTTGAAATTAAAACCTGGATGGTAGATCTCCAGGAACAGGGTTGGCTACCACTGGACTAGCAGCAGGAGGACGTGGGGCTGTATGCTCTACTCTACTTTTTTCAGTTGCTTTTAAGTTCAGTTAATCAAAAGCAGACCTGTCCAGTCTTATCCAAAAATGGCTGTTGTGGGTGCATGTTTTTGTTTTAGCCTGGCACTACAACACCTGATTCAACCAATTAACTAATCAGTTATGATCTTAAAATTCAATCACAACCCTGATCAGTAGAATCAGGTGTGCTAGTGCTGGGCTGAAAAAAAAAACCTGCAGCCGCACCAGATAAATTATTTGCAAATGTAACTGATACTCGAAATGTATTCAAAAATATATTTATAATGATATTGAATCGATCTGAAGTAATTGATTTAGTAACTATTTGCTATTTACAGCTACAAATCATTTGGCATTCACAATTACAAGTACTGTTGTTAGAGCCTTTATGTAGAATAGCAAATAGAGCAACATTTATTGCTCTTATGTCATGCTTTAATTACAACATTTAACCTAATTGCAGCATGTATTGTACAACAACATAACTCTTCTCCGTGGTCATTTAAGGATGGAACTAAAAAATGAGACCCACTCTAAAGTCACAGGTCTTAGTAGATTCTCCATCAGGCCCTGTGTCTGGGGTGGATTTCCATATCTCCAGATGGCCTAGTCAACAGCATTCTCTCACAGTTAAATTTCCGGCATTAATTCAACTCTAACAGAGTTCATATGGGTCCAATTGGGTTGATTAACATGAAACATTTTACTTTGCTCTTGTTGAGGTCTCCATGAAAGTGGTGTACATCATTTTGAAGCACTATAATGTGAAGTAATGGGAGTTTAAAATAAGGAAACAACCTTCAATTTTATTTAATTTACATATTGTTTTAAAACTGGTTGTGCTTAAGGCTGTCGTCTGGGCAGTCACACAAACACCCGTTACCCGCCATTCTTGGCCATAGACAGCTACTTCGTTGAATCTAACAATCATTAACCTGCTGATCAACTGTTTGTCTTAACTATTTACAGTGTCATATAAGGTCACCGGGTCCAAACGTGAAGCTTATTGAGATCTGGTTCCACCCTCATTGGCACCAGACCAAGGCTCAGTTTGTCTGTGCTGAACGTGCTTTGGTTCTTAAACCAGCCTTGAGTAATGTTTGTTGCTTTTATTTGTAAGCCATAACAAGAAAACAGTACATTAACATATTTTATCAGTAATGGATTGTGATTATTTGATATCATCTGTCTTTGCTGTTAATTGTATATTATTTATGATTCTGAATTTATGTCATGTACAAATAAGGATAACTCAAAGTTAATGTTTTAAAGAGTCCTAGATTTTGAATTAGAGTAAGCCAGGTGATAATTTCCCCTGAATTTTATTACTCAGTAATGGAAAAAGACATACACTCAAGATGATTCAAAGTACAATCTGTTATCTCTGTTGGAGCATTTGTCCCTATAATCTAATTATAAAAGGCATTTGAGATCCACACTCATCAATAAATTATCTTTACTTAACAGTTACATATGCAAAAACTTGCATGTTTGGTTGATGAAAACAGTACAGTGCTGTCACTGCTGTGAAAAAGTATTTGCCTTCTTCCTGATTTCCTCTATTATTGTATATCTACCAGAATGAATAGTTTCAGATCTTTATACAAAATGTAATATAAGACAAAGGGAACCTGAGTAAGCACAAAACATAAAAAAGTTATCAAACATCCATATTACCCATGTGAAAAAGTAGCCTAATTGTCCCCTTAAACTTCATAACTGGTTGCACCAGCTTTAGCAGCAATAACCCAATCCAAACACTTCCTATAATTTTGTATTAGTCTTTCACATTGCTGTAGTAGAGGAATTTTATCCCACTGTCTTTTTTTGCAGAGCTGTTTTCATTCAGGCAATTTGGTAGGGTTTCAAGCATGAACTGCTCGTTTCAGGTCCTGTCACAGCATCTCTATGGGGTTCAAGTCAGGACTCTGACTAGGCCACTCCAAAACTTTCATTTTGATTCTTTTCAGTCATTCAGATGTGGACTTGCTTTTGTCTTTTAGATCATTACCTTGCTGTATAATCCAATTACGCTTCAACTTCAGCTCACAGACAGATGCCTGGACGTTCTCCTTAAGAAATTTCAGGTACAGAGCAGAATTCATGGTTCTTTCAATAATGGAAAGTTGTCAAGGTCCCAAGGCTGCAAACCATCCCCATACCATCACACCACCCCCACCATGTTTGACTGTTGGTATTATGTTCTGACTGGGAAATGCTGTATTTGCAGTTTGCCAGACATAATGTGCCCTGTGTCGTTGAAAAAAATTCACTTTTAACTGATCTGTCAATTTAACATTATCCCAAAAGGTTTGGGGATCATCCAGGGATTTTGCAAATGTACGACGAGCATTGATGTTACTCTTGGTTAGTTTCTACCTTGCTACTCTGCCATGAATCCATCCCTTTTTTGTCTCTTTCTTACTGTGGAGTCATTTTATGTTTTGTCTAAAGATCCAAAACCATTCAGTGTGAGAAATATGCAATAATAGAGGAAATTAGGAAGCGGGCATATTTTTTTGTCCTTGTTTTGTCAAGACCTGAACTTTAGTTCAGATTCTTTTTTCAGTGTTTCACATCATAATTTTGAAACAATCTACTCGTAATGAAGACTGTGAATTTGATATCTATAATATCTTCTGGGTCACATCGTCTTAATCAAACAAAATACAGTAAATTAAAACAAAAGCTCTGTGCTTCTGCAATTCCTGCTTTGAACATGTTTTCAGTTTTGACGGTCTCATCATATTAGCTACATTAACAGGAGCGATTACATTGGGTGGAATATGGTAGTTAAATTCAAGTGGGAGTAATGACACACACACATAAAGTGAACTGGAACTGTGACAGTTAAATACTGAGAAGTCTAGACTTGGGTTGAGATAATGAATTAAATCCAGCTGGGTTCTGTTGCTTTTTTATTATAGTATCACCATAAGCAGGCAGAATTAACAGGTCTTTGGCTGTGCATAATGAAACAGCCAATTTAGCCAGCCAGAGCTAATTACAACTATGGTGTCTTGATCACTGCGATAACTAATCATCATAGAAAAGGTACTGTCGGTCCTGTGGTAAACATACTTGTGGGGAGAAGTGCTATGATTTCCAAGATACTTGTGAAAATTTGGGTGAACAAATTGGGCTTGGTGGATTTATATGTTTTTCTTATTATTTCATTTGATGGATTCCTTGTTCTCAAAGAAGGATATATTTGATTTCTTGTATTTTGATTGTTTAGATATTGTGTTGAGCTGTGTGTGTGTGTTGTACTTTGGGTCAGTGTAGATGTGTGATTCTGTCTATCCCTGTGTGTGCTGCAGCAGGGCTTCTCAGTGACGAGGGCCTGTGGATAATGAGATAGATCCAAAATGGCTGGCTCTCCAGGCAATGAGCTACCTCTCCTGCAGCTTCAGGAGGTGGACTCCAGCAAGGTTGGGGAAAGCGGGGGCTCCTCGGGGTTGCTGCCCACCATGTATAACGGTGCCCTGCCCGCCCTGAGCATGGAAAGCCATGCCGTCTGCATCCCGTCCCCCTACACGGACAGCAGCCACGACTACGCCGCCCTGACCTTCTACAGCCCCCCCATCCTGAGCCACGGCGGCCCTGCCAACCCCGAGAGCCCCGCCGCGCGCCAGTCCCTCAGCCCCTCCCTCTTCTGGCCGGCCCACGGCCACCACGGCCACGTGTCCCCGCTGGCCCTGCACTTCCAGCAGCCCCTGGTGTACAGAGAGCCCACCCACTCCCCGTGGGCGGAGCCCAAACCGCTGGAGCACGGCCAGGCCCAGACCAGGTACCCGAATCGCCGCATCATCGCTCCTCCTCCTCCCACTACTTCCCTAATGCGTTTCAAATGCTCACCTTGTTCAGAGCAATTAATCTGAGACGAGGTTTAATTTATACCATAATGTTCTGTGAGAACATTTATGCCACTCAGTATGTCCTTAGGAAACCCAGCTTTAAGACCAAGGAGATCTTGGGCCGATTGGTGCTATCGCGCGGTGGCGGGGCTCCTCATTCCCTCCTGTGATTTCTCTGATAGCAGCGTGCCTCCTTGCTTCACTGGCAGCTACCTGTGTCTTTCTGCTGGTAAAGCCTTTTTGCTGTTGAATATCAGCCTGCGGTGCGCAGGGTTTTGGCATGATTACCTCCCCTGTCCCGTCAGAGGCATTGTTCCTGCTTTATTCAGCGTAACAATCCTCTCCTCACACTGCAGGATCCCATTATGTGGAGGTGTGACTAATAGCTGCAAGGAACCTGAACTGGGGCTGTCTCTTTATGAACTTTGCAAGCTGCAGACACGCGGTTTCCGAGAGCAGAAATGGGTGGCAGGAAAATCAATCGCAGATCATGCTTACCAAAATCTAAAAATCACGAAGGTCATCTCTGCATGTGAATGCTTTATGTTCTGTTTTCGACTTCACGCAGTGAACAGGGACTTGTTCGTTCGATGGCGTTGTGGCTCGTCTCGTGTCCTGTGCGTTGGCCTGGTGGGGCCTGCTGACTGCTGCCCTCTTGTGTTGTCCAGCAAGCTGGCGGGGAAGAGGATGGCGGTGAGCGAGGAGGGGACGAGCTCCGTCGGGGGCTGCTTCGCGGGGAAGGGAGACATGCACTTCTGTGCCGTGTGCCATGACTACGCCTCGGGGTATCACTACGGGGTGTGGTCCTGCGAGGGCTGCAAGGCCTTCTTCAAGAGGAGCATCCAAGGTACCCCAACCTTTATCACCTCACCTCCTTTTGGGTAACCCCCCCCCCCCCCCCCCCCGCTCCTGGGCACCTGTGCCACCTCCCTCCCGACAGCACTCATGTTCCTGTTGTGTCTGTTTGCACTTTGTGTGTCTCGGTGGACGAGCAGCCCAGCAGTCTCTCATTTATGCTTGCAATTTATCGCCAGTGCTGAGTGACAATGAATGCAATAGCGTTCATTAGCTCATTGATCAACCGCTTGTTGACTGTAATAATTCATGTGGAGCTTTCTCATATCTTGGATGTTAGAAACTGGGCCTTTTCAATTTTAGTTAAATCTGAGGCTAACTGTAACGTATATTTAAGGTTTGATTTGGGCAATCAAACTGGGGAGGGAACGCAAGGGACTATATAACCAGTCAGAAGTGGGAGATGATTAGGTGGCTAGAAGCAGAAAGCCAGTTGGTTGCTGCATCTGCTTGTCTATAGATGAACCAGAGCAAAGTGTCCAGTGCTTGTGTATGTATTCTTCCCATTAATTTGGGGATGAAGGTCTCTGTACCCTGTCTGCCCTGCAGGGCACAATGACTACATCTGCCCCGCCACCAACCAGTGCACCATCGACAAGAACCGGCGCAAGAGCTGCCAGGCCTGCCGACTCCGCAAGTGCTATGAAGTGGGCATGATGAAGTGTGGTACGGGCCTCGTCTTCCGCTGATTGCTTTCTCTTCCTTCCTCTCTTTCACCCACCAACCTCTTCTTTTATTCTGCTCTCCAACACTTGTGATGACTCTTTTACTTTAATGGTGCTGATGTTCCCTCGAGCACACACGGCAGTCGGTTTCGATCACTTGACACTTGGCACTTGTTTGCCTCACTAAAAAACATCTGTGAAATATTCAGCCAGCGCTAATGGCATTGGCTTTTTGTGCCCCTCATATTGCTATCTTTGCTTTCGCTCATTCTGCGAAGCTCACAGAGTTGACAGTGCGGCAGAAGCACGGTCCATATTTGGCCCTGTTTCTGCGATGCACCGTAGAGCTGATAATGTGTGACTGTAATGATGATTCATTACAGTTCAGGAAGTAGTTTTATGCTGGGCTGACTATCAGGACCTCTGTAGATGAGCCGGGGGTTTAATATTAGTGTTGTTTTACACAGACATCGTCAGTGTGTAGGCATAGCCTTTGTATTTGTACCAGTATTCGTTATACAGCTGGATCCTACAAATGCATTGAATGTGAATGTTTTTTTAAAGCCTCGCTCTCTTTTCCAGGTGTGAGACGGGAGCGTTGTACCTACCGGGGGGCGCGACACCGCCGCATGCCCCACATCCGCGAGTTGGCGGGCACAGGGGGCGGGGCCAGGACCCAGAGGCGGGCCGAGGGAGTCGTCCCTCAGACGCGGGAGGCGCAGTCCTCGGCGCTCACGCCCGAGCAGCTAATCAACCGCATCATCGAGGCGGAGCCGCCGGAGATCTACCTCATGAAGGAGCTGAAGAAGCCCTTCACCGAGGACAGCATGATGATGTCACTCACCAACCTGGCCGACAAGGAGCTCGTCCTCATGATCAGCTGGGCCAAAAAGATCCCTGGTCAGTCGCATGAGTGTTTGTGTGTGTTTGTGTTCCTGCGGGTGTGTTTGTGTGTTTTTGTGTTCCTGCAGGTACGCGTGTGAGTGTGTGCGTACGTGCGTGCGTAAGTGCGTATTTATGTGCGTGTTTTCATGTTGACGTGGGTTTAATTCAGCTGAGGTCTCAGCTCTTCAGAGATTCTTCGGATGAGGAGATGAATGAAAACGCATATTCTATTTTATTCCATAGTTATTTAGAAAACGTGCCTGCAAATCATATGGTAAACAATGCAACGTAAAGGAGAATATGCAACTGTTATTACAATTAAACAGTAAAAGTTTAAAAGTTTCAATGGCTTTATATTTTGTTATTTTTCATTAAGCATGTAGTTCTTAAGTTCTTAAAAAAACATTCCTTGTTACACCCAGAAACATTCTCTTTGGGCTTCTGTTTTGTAAGGGGCCTATTATTTGATCTTGTTGACTCTCTGATTCCTGGTGGGATGTGCCCTACTTGAGTCACCAAAAGGCTCCTCAACTTTCCGTCCCTCTCTCCTGCCTGTACTTTCTCTGATGGGAGTGGGCCTCTTCAAATAGCTGGCAGCTACCTGTGTCTTTCTGGTGGCAAAGAGGCCTTTTTACAATTCACTCTCTGCCCTAAGCATGCTGGTTTTTTTTTTTTTTTTGGACGATTACCTCCCCTGTCCAGTCAGAGGCATTGTTCCTGCTTTCTTCAGTGTTACAGTTTGTGCTTCACACTGCCTGGTGCGTAAATCCAACAGGTTACCAGTAGAAGGAGGTGTGACCAGTGTGTGCCGCAGTGATTCTAGGGCTGTTCTTTATAAACTTTGCAAAATTGCAAATGAGCACATTCTGGGTGAAAGACGTGGATGATGTGCAAATGAACCTTCATCACCTTATAATGATCATGCAGCTTTAATTGCAAGGCAAGTTTGTTTGTATAGCACATTTCATACACAGAGGCAATTCAAAGTGCTTTACATAAAATAGATAAAAAGGAAAGAGCATTAAAAATAGTAAGTAAAAGTATAAAAGACATAAAAAAGAATAAAAATCACAGTGCATTTTAAAGTCAAGTGCAATTATTAGGATCAATTAAAGGCAAAGATGAACATAAAAGTCTTTGGCCTGTTTTTAAAAGTAGCCAGAGTTGGGGCAGATCTAAGATCTTCCAGAAGTTTATTCCAGCTATGTGTAGCATAATAACTGAATGCGGCTTCACCATGTTTCGTTTTAATCTTAGGAACAGTAAGCAGCCCGGTCCCTGATGACCTAAGAAGTCTAGTGGGTTCATAGGATGGAAGCAAGTCAGAGCATGTATTTTGGCCCTAAACCATTAAGTGATTTATGGACACGTAACAGTATTTTGAAGTCGATTCTATGACACAATGGTAGCCAATGCAGAGACCTGAGAACTGGTGTAATATGTTCAGCTTTCTTCGTTTTTTGTTAGAACTCTGGCAGCAGCGTTCTGAATGAGCTGTAGCTGCTTAACGGCACAATAAACCTGGAGTCAGCGACGTCCTCTTCTGTGGCACAGCCAGGTTACTCGTGTACTCAAGGTGGTGCGCTGCTCTTTAAACTGCTGCTTCACGTGTTACAGCGTGACCCCTTTGTATTACGTGCTGTATACATAATTGCCGTCTGAGTCTTTGTTCGCCTTTGTGTTGTCTTTGTGATTTCCCTGAAGGTGGTGCCAAAAATATTAGTTACACTACAGTGATGAAATATGGTTTTACAGTACAGTATACAATGCACACAGGGCTGGATCCTTGAGGTCCTCTTTGTACGTTTCATAGTGCTTTTCTTTGGAATTTTTTAAGTATTAACGTACATTTCAAATAAATTTTCACTGTTCATTCACAGTAGTGTTAAATGTATGGCAGGACAGATATGACAGTTAGGACAGTGTCAGTGGGGCTAGTGTCAGCATGCATCAGTGTTTTAGTTTTTGTATATCCAGGAGTCAATCTGACTACGACAGCATGTCAGTTCAGGCTGAGACAGAGACAGGAACTGTGTTTCTCTCAGTTTTTCAAATCAATAATTTGTCATTCACATTTCAGCCCAAAGCATAAGTGTGTTAATCCTGGCTTATGTCTGTGTGCTGGTCTCGGTCTGTGTGAATCTATGTGGCAGTATCTGTGTCCGTAGGGTTTGTGGAGCTGGACCTGTCTGACCAAGTACACCTGCTGGAGTGCTGTTGGCTGGAGGTGCTGATGCTGGGCCTGATGTGGAGGTCTGTGGATCACCCTGGGAAACTCATCTTTTCCCCAGACCTCAAGCTCAACAGGTACCCCTCTCTCTTCTTCTTTTCTTCGGTGTCTCTCCCTCTTTAATGTGACATTGCGGAAATACGTTTCCCAAGAAAGCTGGTAAAAGTCTTGTCTCGCAGATGTATCTGCTTTTGTCCTGTCCTCTGTATACTGTGTATAATGACAAAACTAGATTACGTACACACACAGATATTTAAGTACTAGCTACTGTACAGTGCAGTTCCAGCCTGGCGTATCGTTGATTGATTGTGATCGTATCTCTAGTAAAGCCTGCTGATTTCAGAAAATGGTAATCTTCTGGTGAGGTGTAGCATTGCACAGATTTGATCTGAGATTTGAAGAACAAGGGCTGGAGGACTGCTGAAGCTTTTCTCTCCTGCTTACTGGATTAGGACAGCGCACAACATGGGGGATATAGTTCTCAAAATGAGGGAAAGTTCCTGAGTGGAGCCGGCGAGGGAGTATTGAGAGCATTCATTGGCTCGCGGCCAGCGGCGAATAGCGGGCTCGGACACAGCCGCTTGTCACGGGCCCCCACGGTCGGTCCGCGGTGTGCTTCTGCTCTGTTTTCATGCCGAGGACGTCTGATTTAGATGCCCGTGTTCTTCCCCCCCCCCTAAGTCACGGAGCACTCCCACAGGCAATAGCTTTTTAGTTTTCCCTGGCATGCTCGGCCGCTCTCGGTTCCTCCGGCACGGCGCGCGGGGAACATTACTGTCTGCTGCATGTCTGCAGATAAGACGGATATTGGTCACGTTCTGTTCTCCTCGCACATGCTTCTGAATATTCCAACCTCCCGTAAATCGACCGCTGCTGCAATGTGTGGTGATAAGGAAAGACGACAGATGTTTTCACATAAATACACTTTGCATAATAAGGAATAAACGTAATAAACAGTCATATATGAATTTGTCTGTTGGTGCAGTTACCTTCTGATAGCTATAGAAGTTTAGTAATATTACAAGTATCCTTGTAAATCAGGTTCGGGAAAGTTTGCAGAGTTAAATACTGTACTAATGTTTACCCATTTTAGACTGCCTCATTTTATGATTCATATGAACTCGTATTCCACAGTCCACGTGAAGGTAAAAATGTATATTCACTTTAACTGGCTGTTTTCCTCAACTAGAGATTTTTATTACTGGTTATTGTGTCCATTATAGAATTTATTTGCTTACTAAACCCCACCACTTTGCTTTTTTACTATGCACCGAGTAAGTATCATCTTAAAGTGCACCTGTCTTAATGGATGGCACTGGAGAACCATTTATGATCTATTATAATTTAATATATAATATTACTGTAGCATTACTCATTTGTACAGCTATATATATTTACTTTATATAATATTTTCTTAATCTAACATTAAACCTGAAACATGTTTAGCCTCACTGCAGAGATTGGTTTGAAAAATATTAGGTTGTATAATGTAATATTAACTTGCTTGTGATGTTGCCCTTGGAGTGGTTGTCCTAAAATGCTCATGCTTCGGGGTAACACCGGGTAATTTCTCAGGAAAGGACCTACTGACCTTGACAAGGACTTTTACAGATTTTACAGATGTACCAAAGGTGCATTGATTTTGGTTGTGACTGACATTAATCATTGATTTTAGTGACATATGAAAAACAGCCAGCGCAACTCTTGCCAGGCAGAATGTGCCTTGCTGGCAGACCTGTGCCCTGTGGTGCTGTGTGTATAAAGTATGAGGAATTGGGTTACACACTCCCCATAGCCACAGTGATTATCTCAACTGGCTTAACTAACCTTGGTGTGTTCTCATAACACTTGCTTATTTTTCTCCTTGCTGTAACCCTTCTTGGATGTGCTAGTATATCTCCACGACATGACAATTTCCTGGGACAAAAAACATATGAAAAGTACAATTGCAGCGTGTGCCAATAGCTCGCATGAAATCTTGAGGAATATGTATTCGGGCTGTAGGACATTTTTAAGGCACACTGAATAACGGACATTCACAATCCACTGGTCCGTCTCTTGTCTTAGGGAATGTTATGGAAGCCCAGCATCTTTCATGACATTGTATGTTTGCAGTCATTAAGCAAAAGTGCAATGTAAGTTTTATGGCTAATCTGATCCTTTTTTGATGAACAAGTATAACTTTCTTTCTTACTCGCACAGTGAAACTGGTGCTACAGATAAGAAATAAAGTGTCTAATTTAGGGTTATGTGGCAGCTAAATTGCTAAAGTGTTCTTGAGCGATTTTTCCACCCATTTCCAACCATTTTTCTTGTATCCGAGCAGTGAATGATTCTGTGGTAACGGGACATAATCAAGGTAATTACACTCAACAAGCATTAAATCGGTCTTTATCCCCCATTCAGAACTAATGAAGTCTTGAACCTTTAAGTCATTCCTCACAAAGAGACGGAAATAGGCTCCAGCAGCAGCAGCGTAATAACCAGTTAACTGAACTTCGCTCAGTGCTCCATCAGATGGGTACATTTCCCATGCATTTCCAAGTAACTGCTGCAGATTTGGTAGAAGTGGGATGAGTAATGAATGCTCCTAATGCATTATGGGATGTGCGATTTTGGGCCTGTCCTTTTGCCAGGGATGAGGGAAGTTGTGTGGAGGGGATCCTGGAAATCTTCGACATGGTGCTGGCGGCAACCTCCAGGTTTCGGGAGCTGAAGCTACAGAGGGAGGAGTATGTGTGCCTCAAAGCCATTATCCTTCTCAACCCCAGTAAGTCCGGCCTGTAGGCAGTCAAGCCTGCTGACCTTGATGTTATTCCTGTCTGTCTCAAATGTCCCTGTCCCACGCTATCAAAGTCTCATCGGAAACAAGATTCCGCACTTAACGTAATTGGACTCAAAACTTAACGCGTGGTTTTCAGCTGCAATCAGGGGCCTTTGTTGCTGGAATAGTTTGAAAGCCAGAAGAAAATTTCAAAACAAAGCGTGTAATTTTGCTGCATCTTTAAAATAGTGTATTATGCACCACTATTACAGTGCCAGTGTTCCAGCTGTGTGGGCATCTGTGTCACAATTTCACGGCTTTTGTTCCAACAAACACCCCCCTCCCCCAACTATTATCTCCTGAAGAACACTGTTCTGTACTAATCTGTGCCTAAAGTAAGGTCACTGAACTGTTATTTGTGTCTCTTGGGGTCAAAACCAAGCCTAAAAAATTCCATCCACCAACTACAGGGCATAATTCAGCCAGTGCCTTCATTTCCTTTCAAAATCTGTGGAAAAAGTACAGATTGTGCAACTGAATTCAACTGGTAAAAGTCAGAGAGTGAGAGGGAGAGGGAGGGAGAGAGAGAGGGAGGGGGAGAGAGAGAAAGCGGGGAGAGGGAGAGAGGGCTAGGCCACATCATTCTAACTTATATTGGAAGCAGCTCAACAATGAGGAGTGTGTGCGCAAGGGAGGGGTTGGGAAAGCCTATCTCTGGACAAAACCGGAGGAGGTCCTCGCTGCCGCTCCTTATGCGTTAAATGACCTTCGTGGACGACTATTTCATCTCCAGCCAGATAACGGCTCGGCAGATTCACAAACACTGAGGAGAAACAGATAGCACTTCTGTTTACAGACCCATCCAAAGTCCCCAGTGAACGCCGCGGCAAGCTGAAACCGTGGTCTAAGGTTGAGAGCTTTGCGGCTTGTTTTTGTTGCGCCAAGAACCAAATTCTGGGTATGTGTAATCACGCTGGCCATTGCGCCGGCGTAGGTGCAGCCACACCGGCATCTTTTTCGTAGCTCCTGTGTGGTTAGCTGAGTGTAACCCTGTTGGTTGAAGAATGTGTGGACGAAATTCTGAAAAAAAAGTGCTGAAACCAGGGGCAACTGCTGCCATTGGAAACACTTTTAGCCACACGTTTGAGAGAGACGTGGCAGAGGGCAACTGCGGTGTTATCCCAGAGCGAAGTGGTAGCTCTCACTGAAAGCCCTGCCTTCAAGCCTTGTGATGCATGCCATATCATTTTTTTTTGCTGCCACAGAGTTTAGTCAGAATTTACGTACACAGTGTGGGGTCTCACATGCAACTCTGTAATTGCAATATTTTGCCAACCCATCAATGTGTAAAAGTCAGAATCAAAAAGTTTCTGCACACTGGACAGGCAAAATTCCCTTTTAAAATCCCCTTCTCAGAGCGGAAGTTTCAAAATACAAATGCTTTTCCCTTTTCTTGATTTCAGTGGAAGACCTGCTTGTCTCTGAAGTAAACAGTGCTAGTAAATGTGATGTACATTGTAGCTGTCTGAAATAGGAACAGAACATTTTATTTTGGAGCAAGATATGTCGCTGTTTTTCTAATTCCATGTTTAGTCTGGGAAATCTTGGTTTTACATTTAGCCTCTCAGAGTGAGTTACCATGGGCAGTTTGTCAAATATGTGTAGGACAGACTTGTATAATTACCACTGAAAAATTGCGAAGGTTTTTTTTGCATTTGCTTTATCAGCCTATTTACTATGAGAGGTCTCTGTTACAGTGTAGATGACACTGGTATGGTTTTAATTACTGAAATTAAAGGCCGTACCTACAGAGAAAATTAACAGTAAATCAGCAAAAATGATGTTCTTTCTGATTTTGGAATGTTCCTCAGGTAGGGTTAGCCGTCAGGCTTTTCTGCCTTGTCTAATTCAGAAATTGGTTGGATGGCCTCATGCCTCTGAATCAGTGCATGAAGAGGTGGTGCAAAACTTACATTTTTTTGCTAATGAGAAGGCACCTTTACGTTATAAATAGAGGATGATGTATTACATGGGATGCTGGATCAGGATTTAGCTGCTTAAAATTCATGGAGACTGAGGGCTATTTCTGCTCGCTTATTTTATCCTTCCTTGTCTCCTCGGTCCTCGACTGACCCTGAAATCGATCGAGGTCCGCCATCTTTAAGAACATTCTAACCTGTTAAGAGCAATGAGCTAGGAGGCTCCCGAAGGATGCTTGAACAAGGAAACATGAGTGCTTCCTTCACGGAAGTATACTTTTTCAGAATGTGTGAAATATATAAATGATCGACCTGTGGATCCACCTCTCCCCATCTGCCATATCTGTAATTGATGTGATTTCAAAGTTAGGCTTCAAGGACTCAATTTTTCCTGACACACTTTTCCTTGATTCCTCCGTCTTTGCATCCTTTCCTTGTGTCCTCCGTTGGATGGTGCTAAGGAGCTAGGAAAGGCCATGAGGAAAGGTTGCAAGGAGGTAAAAATAAGCGTTTCAAAGGAGCCCCAAGTGTCAAAAGTCAAATCAAAGTCTTAAGTGATACTGGTGATTCTTTTTGTGTTGCCTTTCTTCTCCTGATAGTGCCATCTAGTGTTTGGTACAGGCTGCTTATCATTGCAATGGAAAGCAATGGAACATTTCGGTGGAAGAGTTTGTCATGCGTATCTGTGCCTGGCAGAGTTTTTGAGAGGTCCTTGCTCTCTCTGTCTCCGGCGCAGACCTGTGCACAACGTCTAGCGAGACCCGCGAGGAGCTGGAGAGCCGCAGCAAGCTGCTGCACATGCTGGACTCCGTGACCGACGCGCTGGTGTGGACCATCGCCAAGAAGGGCCTGACCTTTCAGCAGCAGTCTGCTCGGCTGGCCCACCTGCTGATGCTGCTGGCGCACATCCGCCACCTCAGGTACAGCGGCCGCCTTCTCCGCCGCGCCGTGTGGGCGCTCTCCGAGCCTCCCCTCTTGGCCAGGGCTCCTCACGATACCCATTATTTTTTTGTTGCCGTTCTCTCAGTAATAAGGGCATGGAGCACCTGTCCAACATGAAGAGGAAGAACGTGGTGCCGCTCTACGACCTGCTGCTGGAGATGCTGGACGCCAACACCATGCACAGCAGCCGCATGTCGGCGTCGTACTCCTCCCAGCCGAGCCCGTGGTCCCAGGCCGCGCAGAGCCAGCCTGGCCCGCCGCCATCCTGCAGCGGGGAGTGCCCTTGTCCACCCAAGGAAAGCAGTGAGTAACGCCTTTACATCCTGCCTGGCCCGGCATGCTCTCCCCCCCCCCCGGGCTTCTTGGACTCTTGAGTCTGCTGGGATCTCGATGGTGGACTCACGCAGAACTGTACCCGAGGCCAGAAAACTATTTTCTTCAGCATTTTTACACTGCTTATTCCGTTTCTATTTTTTGCTTTTTATTGCATTTCAACAACAACAAAAAAAGTTGGCATGTCATATTTTCATTTTTTGGTGAGACGCCCCTCCTCCCCAAAGAAACCTGGAAATGAGAAATTTTTAAACTGCTTGATAGCCACTCTCTGCTCATAAAAGGCTCACAAGAACCTGACTCCTACCTGGCTAGGACTGCATAAGCTAAGGTGCTAGACCAAGTACTTAGCAGAGATGTGAGAATGATTAAAACAGGTAAACTGAGGCTAAACCCATAATGTATGTACTAGGCTACTGGATTCCCCAAGAGCACTTAAAAGCTGTGAATCATCTGTTGTACAGTACCAGAGCGTAGTATAATGTATTGCTATAGTACAGTGTACTATGGTCAGAAAAATCAAAATAGTCCAAAATATTTATTTTGATAAATTCCCCACCAATTTATGCATCACATAAAGCATATGGCCAACTTGGGTGCCAAATCTGTGTCTCCAGGTGTGCATAGTGAGGAGCCATTATGAGCAGTAGTCACCTGATGTTCTTTGCTGTTGACATGTATGTCTGCTGACCCCTTTGGGTTCAGAGATAGAGAGAGAGAGAGAGATTAAATAAAGACTTATACTTAACTTTTTGGGAGTTTTTTTTCAGTACAGTTAGCTGCCTAAGGCCATGAATCTGTCCCTTTGTGGGCCTAGATGGCTGTGTGGAGTTCTCTTACCAGTTCTTTCACAAGGTATCTAGCTAGGCCATTTATATTATTTTATGTTTGCTACATTTTAAAAATTTAAGTTTGCTTTACTTGCCATCTAACTCTCTTGATGGTTAGCGGTTTGATTCCAATTTGATTACAATTTGCTAACTAGCCAAATAAGGTTAAAACTGGATGTGCTGCTTAGCCTGCTTATGCCAGGGAACATTGGTTAACATGAAGTTAACTAATAACTTGCAAATGTTTGATCATAATTGTTTAGACTTGTATTCTGTTGCAATTAATCACACTTACATTATGTATGATAGAAAGATGGTTGTGTGTTGAAAATGATTGTTTGGTTTACGTGCGCTAAAATTCAGTCAGACAAGGCAGCCTGATACTGTAGCGTAATGCAAACACAATTATTGTCCATAAATTAGTATTTTTATTATGCTCTGTATTACCATTCATAAATGTATGTGAATTGACTATTCTTCACTCTAGGAGCTCGTGACATTCTGTCGAATTGATTGTCAGTTTTTGTGGTGAAACCAACATATGTGAGATATACATTTTGACAGTGAAGGCGTTTAGCTGACATTCTTATCCAGAGTGACTTGCCCAACTTGCATTGTATTTATGCAGCTGGGTATTTTTACTGAAGCATTTCAGGGTTGGTACCTTACTGGAAGGTACAACGACAGTGCCCCCACCTGGGAATAAAGGCTACAACCTTGGATTTGCAAGCCGTTGACCAATAGTTGCAAGCCCAGTTCCTTAACCGGAACGGCTTCCTCAAAGGCCAGCCTGGGATGGGGCTACAATGTAGGCAGACTCTACAGAATATAACTTTGCATTATGGGATTTGTATGAGGATTGTATTCCTTTTAAATTGGACCAAAGGCCCATTTCAAGTGTGGATATCTGGGGATATCAGCAACGAGGGGGATAAGATTCGGTTTAAATTTGTGTTGTAATATTCCTTTAAATGTTCCACAATATGAAGTAGTGCTCTGTGACAGTGCGTTTCATTGAAACTGTTAAGTGACTGGTGCTGTGTTTGGTCATGGAGAAGACAGTGTAAAGTCTGGGTTCCACACTGGGACCACAAGCTGAAGGGACTAATGGCGCAGTCCAGAAGGCCGGCCTAATGCCTGAGACTGCCATGCAGCTTCGCTCTGTGAACCCCCTTGGAAGGTTTGATGGGCTTTGTGCCTGAATTGCTCGTACTAAATTACCGTTCAAATGAAGTAACATTTTTTCCTGTTTTTGTAAGTTTTTTCTGTGAACCCTGGTAACATCATGCTGGAAACTCTTCAAAACTGTTTTTTGTCTATGAAGGGGATAATTTGTATCCGTAAATATATAACTGGTAATCACATTGTTTTTAATTCATTGTTTTTTCCTGTGATTTCTTGTAAATAGACATTGCTTGGTAATGCAATAGTTCTCAGTAAATCTTTAAAACTGTTTCAGTCAATTTTAAAAAAGAACACGTTTGAATAAATTTTCTTTGATTTTTTTTTGTTGTTTCCCCCACCCTCTGACCATTGTGTGATTTTCCTTTTTTTGCACTAAAATTGTCCTCCAAGAAGCAGCTTATTCAGTAAATGGTGCACTTTAAATTTAAACATGTTTCATGAGTTTCATTCTGAAAAGTTGACCTCCGGAAAAATATTCTCCTGCTCAATTTATTAAAATTTATTAAAGATTAGGACATAGTGTATTACAATTAGGTTTAAAAGAACATGGCCATGGCTTAATACTGTTGATCCACTTAACTTTCATGAATGTGCTGAAAATTATAAATCCTTTCATTGAGAACTCATCAATGCATTGCAATCACAAGGTATGTCTCTGCCAATTACAATCAGCTGCCATTATTATACCATGCTGCTTGACAAAGAAAGGTCTGTTCATTACAAACTAGACATTCAATAACAAAGAGAACCTTAGTCACCTTTCCAATAAAAATGAACACATTCTTAGATAGACCTGGGATTTATGACATTTTTTATGGATGCACAGCATGGGCATTTTGGGGTTGATCCCAGTAGTGATATGTATTCATGGTAAATAAGATTCCAATCTTAATTGACCTGCCTGGTAAAATAAAGGTTAAATTAAAGAAAGATTAAAACATAAAACAGCACAAATGTAAACTGCAGACTGAAGCTTCCATATTCATGGATGAAGAAGATGAGCACAAACATATGCTGGAAAAATGCAACAAATCTTATATGCATAACAATATACGTGCACTTGCTTACTTCATTACTATACAGAAAGCATGGCACAAGTCTAGAGAGCTACTGAGTCTGTATAGCTCTGTGCATTCAGTAAAAATGCTACATTTCAGATACTAAACAAGTGGTGCAGGTGACAATAGGCTACTTTCGAGTGTGACCTTGCCACTGTCATCATATCAGGCACAGTCTTCGCTTGGTGCTTGAAAAATGCGTTTTTCTCCGTCGATCCCAATGTTATTGTGCATCCACAAATTTTATTCATTGACAGCATGGTCATTTGAATTGAATGTAGTCATGTGGTCCTCTATCCTTCTGGTCTACTGCCATGAAATAAATAATACCATGTTCTCATCATTACTCAACAGTCTTGTAATTAGTTCTTTGTCCTGTAATTAAAGCCACCTTGTTATTCTCTGTTAGTGTTATGAATTTTGCATTCATTTAAAGGTACAAATGGACAAACAACTTTATATTCTCCAGTGACCTACACACCAGGTAAATTCTAGCAACCCAAAGCCTTTCTCTTCTTCATAACATTGCCGTCCATAAATACTCGGACAGTGACGCTATTTTTGTTGTGTTGACTCTGTACTCCAGTACATTGGATTTAAATGAAACACTGAATATGGGGTAAAATTGCAGCTTGTCAGCTTTTAAGCTGAGGCTGTTCACATCCATATCGGATGACGGGCTAGGAATTACAGCCCATTTTATACACAGTCTTTCCATTTTAAGGGAGAAAAAGTAATTGGACAATTGGCTGCTCAGGTGTTTCTCAGCCACTTGTGTCTTTGCATCATTCATTCATGCACGAGAGAAAACCATGAAGTGAATGTGGAAAGAAAAAAATGTGAATGAGAACTGCTGTAATTACCTGGCTGTGTGTAGACTATTGGACTATTATTGCCTCGGCCAGTCATTTCCTCCATCATCCCCAGGTACGGGGAGCACTTCCTGTCATTGATGTTACAAAAATGGAACTACCTGTAGAGTGGTGGAGTACTGCCGGTAGCAGTGAGAATAATCTCCTGAGTCTGTAGCTGCTTATAGCTGTACAGAAAGAACGTGTAGGTGGTAGGTAGGTTCCCCCCCCACCACATCTGCGATTGCAGTCTGAACACCCACCCCATACCCCACACCAATCCACGATCTAAATCACAACCGCATGGTTCCAAATCTTCATTAAACTTAAAAAAAAGTAAAATAAAACCCTTTATCGTTTATGACCGAGGTTCCCAGAATGCCTTTCAGCCAGTGTGGGTCCCTGAATCAAAAGCAGTTGAAACCCCATCGCTTAGGTTTCACGCTGACGGCCATGTGTAATATGAATCAAATAAATATCTTTGAACTGGAGTCATGTTGTGCAGTGTTTTGTTGATATGGCGTAGCAATAATTACTTTTTGTCCAGAGGGCTTGTTCAAATGTTATGGGTCTCATGAGGGACTTTAAGAAATCATTTATCATTTTATTTCATTATCAAAAGGTGAGTTTAAAGCTGTAGCATAGTATCAGAAACATGGATTCATTATTTGTTTCTTGCATCAATCGTTTCAATTTGAAAATTTTTTGACAAACATTCTTGTGTCACAAGCAGTTGCATTAATAGGTTATCTTCATCAGGGAAAACTTGTATCATGTTGTTTGAACAACTCCCGCAAGTTGTCAGCAACAAATAAATGAATGGTATGCATCGAGAAAGGTTGTGTTCTTTTTGGGGTACATTTGGTGTGAATTACTTTCCATTTGTCTTAAATCAAGCGTAGACCTGTTACTTAGCATTTTTCTGATCTGGAAACGTTGTAAAAACTGTTGCAGAGTTGAAGCTGACTCGCAGTTTGCTCATTCCCATGTGGTACGCTGAACAAAATAGGGTTGGGGAGCAGTGCTCCTTAGACCACAATGTCTGATGCATACTCTTAAAGACTGAAATTACAGTTCTCTGCCACTACAGTCCCCAAGTCATTCAGCCCTGTCGGTAAATTAAACTAAGAGTGCCGTTCACCCAGCAGGGGTGGAGAAAGGACTCCGGTTACAATTGTACTGGCTGGACTGTGGGCAGACATGGCGTACCTGCCATCACCATGGAAACCCTGGGATCTTTAAGCTTTGTATTTAACTGTTTCACTAACAATCTGCAACTGAAATGGCTTCCGTACACAACTCAGTGCTCACCAGAGCAAGTGGACTGAGATATTCTGCAAAAACTTTTATGATACACACACACGCAAACACATTCCTTAGATATTTACCCTCCTCACACCCTGTTTTGATGAACATGGCAAACAATATTTATTGTCAGGTAAAAAGGGCTTACACTGTACATCCCCATAAATAAACATTCAAATATAAATCACATACTGTACACACCATTGTTTTCTTTATGTTCCAGGAGGCCCTTTCCAACAGTGTAGGACTTTGAGTAGAAATTCTATTTACACTACTGAAGCTGAATTACTTGTAAAAATGTACAGTATTCTGTTCTACATTGTTTCTTTTTAATCTTACAGTTTTAATTTATCTCCAGTTTCTGATGAATTTGCGCAGAGTCTATACTGTACTGTAATTTGCTGGCTACGTGTCCTTATTTTGGGTGTCTTTCACTAGTCATATGTCTTCATCTATCCCAATTATACAGCTGGAATATTACTGGCAAAACTCCAGTGAAAGAGAAAAAAGGACATAACAGCACTGCACAGGGATTCAAACCCACAACCATCCGATGTGATCAAGTCCAGTGCTGTGACCAGCTACTCTGGGGCTACAGTACATGGATGTTTGATCAAGAACAGCAGCTGCTGTGGTGGAGTCTGGAGAACACAAGCGCATTCACACAACGGTCGAGCACTCACATTACCACCACAGACAGGCAAGCGTCCCTTGGCTAACGCAGCCTACACACTCACATTCACTCAGTGGGCAAGGAAATGTTGTCTTCACTGACACTCCTTAATCAGCATCAACCAAAGCAAAAATATTAAATTCCTGCCAACAGTTTTGTCATAATTTAAATTTTACACTCATAAATACAACACAGTATCCTGCAGCCTCTAAAAAGAATTTCATAATAAAATTATACTTGATTTATGCTTCCTTCCATTCTTGCGCCCTTCCTGGTTTCGTCTGTACTGACAAGGCATTTTGAAACTGTGGAGCTACCGTTACCCAGTGTTCACAATTTATGTCATACTTCATCCTAAATTAACAACGAAAAGCACTCATTTAAATTATATGTACAAAATGTCAAAATCCAGACTTTGCGCCCCCATTAGGAGTAAAAATAGTAGCTGCAATAGAAAATCACAGATATTCTTGAATTTTGTGGTGCTGTGGTACAGTCACTCTTACACACAAAAGAAATATTAAAAATAACCCAGAACAACTATTAATTTAAAAACCAGTGACTGACACCCATTCAAATATAAATATATAGATTTTTTTTTTTTTCATGGACATGAGAGCAGATCTAAAGCTGATCCCACTGACACTGATGTATTTTGCATGGAATAACACGTCAATAATAAATATACACGTAGGACCTGCACCAACAGCATGGCTTTTTCTGCTCCAGCACACAACTGGATACTTCCACATCCCTAAAATTATAGAGAGATACACGTAGACATAAAACAAACAAATTTCTCCTTTGGACTGCTACAAAAATCTCGGTGTACTGGGGGCAGTGGCAGTTTTAGGGCACAGCCTGCTTGACTGCAGTGTTGAGGGTGGGGGTGGAGGTGGTGCTCATGTGGGCGGGGGTCCATTAGTGTAGTGCAGCATTGGGTAGAAGGAGCGGGCGAAGTTGTTGGACAGCGCGCAGCTGTAGTCCTCCTCTGACAGCGGCACCAGACAGGCCAGCACCAGCAGCAGCAGGAGGAGCATGTGGAGGGGAACGGCCGCCCGCAGCACCCGGTAGAAGAAGGACCTGGGCGGGGACGAATCTCTCTTCTCATCCCTGGGAAGGAATGCAGAGAGACAGAGAGAAAGGTTAGTTGTTTGGGTGGCTTCACTTCAAAGGGTACCAAACCATGACACGGTTCTACAAGGTTTAGTGTTGCATAGCCCCTTTTTTTGCTCATCACTTCTGAGCATTGTTTCTGTTTCATGAGTACTATAAAATTATAAAATTATTCTGGTGTAAATACAGTCTCATTAAATTAATGAATTCCTGTCCTGTATTGATTTCCACCTAATATGTAAATAAAGCTAAATGGGGATTCGAGACTTTGTTCCAGTGAGTGACGTGCAACTGCGGGTAAGCGAGATTCAGAGATCAAGCAGATACCTTCTGTCTCCTGGCGATTTCACTCCAGGTGTTCTCTCTCCAGCCACCTCCTGCAGATGCAACACAGAGAATACCTGGACCAGTGCCTCAACAGTGTACCTAGTGCTAGACGGCTAAGCCATTGACAGTGCTGTTGCTGTCTTAAGCTAATTGACAACGATCCCAAAAATGGTTTCACTTAGCAGCCTGCTTCTGCGAAGCATTAGTGGACGCGTTACCTTAGAGACAGGGTGCTGGTTGCCGGATGCTCCCAGGCCACCGTAGTCCACTTCAGCGTCGGGACCAGAAAGAGAACCAGAGTCCTGCCAGCACAAATTATCACCTGTGAGCTTGACAACGCTGAGCCACTTAGCGCATATTTTACACTTGGCGGTTAAGGACACAAGCGCGCACGACGCGATGGCGGTGCACCCGCCGGGAGCACGTACCAGCCGCCCGTGCAGCGCCTGCAGGTCGTGGCCCACTTGGCGCAGCAGGAGACGCAGCTTGTTGCGGATGACGTGCACCTTCTCCTTGGCCTCCGTGCTGTCCTCGCCCTCCGCCTCCAGCAGCAGCCGGGAGGAGATGGCCTGCAGGGAGGACACCTCCTGCTGCCGTTCCAGCAGCTCCTTCTCCAGGCCCTGCCACAAGGGGGAGCAACGCGCCCGTCAGCACATTGAGCGTGCGCACGTCCACACGCCACCACAGCCGGTTGTGTGTCACCACAGTGCGAGAAATAGCTGTTTTGGTGAGCTCTGGCATGAAAGAACCAGGCTGCACAGTTGTGGCGGTAGATCCCAAATGCACGCCCCCCTCTGCTCACCCTGAGTGTGGCACTGTGCTCCCTCAGCACAGACGGCTCCACTGACGGGTCGTGGATGTTGACCACGAAGCGCCGGCTCTCAGCGTGGGCCAGCCACAGGAGCAGGGAATGGAGAGTTTCATGGAACTCCTACGGAGGCAAGAACCAAGTCAATACTGAGCACTTCATTCCTCTCCACCTTCTGCCCAGCTACGTGGAACATCAGCTATCACACACTCATTCGCTTATCATGTAAGGAGTGAATTCAGCCAAAGCACCAGGGATGCACATGCATTTAAGACCAGAAAATAACATGTACTGTATATGCACTTGGATTGATTGGTTGTGTTCACTACGTGCCTCACCTGGCATTTCATGAGACTGCTCTGCAGCTGTGACTCCCAGCTGTCTAAGGCCGTGCAGGCCTTCATCCAGCTCTGGTTCACGCTGCGCAGAGCTGTCTCCAGCTCTCGAGTCTCGGCACTGTCCCCCTGCTGGAAGTCCCGCCCACTCAGGTTGACTGAAATCATCACCGCCTTGTATTTTTCAAAGATCTTCTGCATATCCTGGAGAGCACAGAACACACATTAGTGGGGCTAACACAGGCCATCATTTTGCACTGTTGCACTAGGGTATGTCACGTGCTGGTGTACAACATTACATCCTTCCAACCCACAGCAAATGACAACATATAAAAACATAAGTGCATTTCAATAAGATAAGGGCAGCTCAGCTGTGTATACAACAGGGGAGAATGTTCACGGTGAACTATGTTGCCTTGTAACATCAACTGTTGAATATTTCAAATTTAAGGTTCCATTTTGTTCCCATGTTGATTTGATCAAATTTTCCCCCATTTAATTAAAATGGTCACAACAGCACGATTTTCACCCTGGATTACCTGTGGATTGTTTTTAGGAACAGAGATTACATTACATTATAGCCAATTATAAGCCAGAGGATTGTTTACTTTTCTCTCAGCATCCCCCACCGAGCCATTTGGTTGACTGTGCGTATTTTCTGGTTGTTAGGCAAAGCTATCAAACATTTGTGACAAACTAAGAAAGGTCTTTGCTTTGTGAATGTTACATAACTTTAGCTGACATTTGCTTTGTTGGACACAGAACTGGTCACTTCCTTTGGTCTTTCGGCACTTGACATGCTATGCCTCAGTTAATAGGAAGAGCAAGAAGAACATTTATAATCTATTCTAAAGTTGCACCTCCAGAACCACAAAACATCTCACTATGTTACACTGCCTGAGCCAATCAAACAAACTGCAACAGAGATCTCACAGAGCTTTGCAGCCTTTACCTTCAGCTCCTTGATGTTGCCCTCCATGTCACGGACAGTGGTGGGCGGCTCAATCTTCCGCAGTCTGTCCAGCTCCGGCAGCACCCGCCCCAGCCAGGCAGTGATGTTACTGAGGTCAGAGTTCAGCTGCTGCCACTGCTGCAGGTTGTGTCGGACCCTCAGTTCTTCGCTCAGAGCCTGTGCCTGAAGCAGTTCCCATCGCCCAATCACCCCTTCACAAACACAGACAGGCTCTCGTCAGGCTTACACCCAGTACCGTACACAATGACTGTGGGCAGATGCTCATCGACCTGCTCTTTTGTTTATTTTTTTATTTGAACCTTTACTGGTTACTAACACATTCACATAGTCAATAATGACCTGGCTAAGAGTTGTATGCACTAAAAGGCTTATGTCAAGCAGCCTGTCACTTACAAGAACTATATGTTTAAAAATTACATGTAAAGACCCAATATATGAAGAGTTCAGGAGTGAACTAGAAAAACAACCCAATTTATAAGAGGATAGCGGAAAAAGGTAAGCTTTGCGATTTCAAGTCACATGTTTTGTTTTCACATGTGAATATTGTAATTCAATATTGTGTTAAAATGTTAAATATAATGTTAAAATGATAAATTCACGTGAAAAGCCAATCTTTTCAGTGTGATGGCAAAAACATACCAGTATAATAACATAGCAGGAGGTAAGAGATATATTGGTCTTCAAATGGACCAAAAAAGTATGTAATACTCTACTTTAATGACCTTTGTGTATATAAGGACATGGCTGTGTGAATTCAGGTTCAGGGTGCAAATCGGCTGCCTGGTTTGCAGTGTAAATGCTTGAGTTCAGGGTGCAAATGGGCATTGTGCCTGTCTGCAGTGTAAATGCTTGGGTGCAGGGGGGGAATGGGCAGCATACCTGACTGTTTGTCTGCAGTAGTAAGGCTAGTGAGGCCCTGCTCTTCTGAGAGCTCGTCGTCGTTCAGGATCAGTTTCACCCTCTTCACGCTTTCGATGCTCCCGCTGCACTCGCTCATCAGCTTGGCCTGTAGAGCAGCAGATGCAAAACCTCAAGACCCCACCAGGCACATCCAACTGTGGATCTTTGCCATGGCAGCGTACTTCTCTTAATGGCAGTCAAATAAAGAGGGAATCATGTGCTTTTATTGAGCCCAATTAAGATTACACCATCCCCATGGTTTAAATAAACACAGCACTTTTATAAATAAATATATGGCTATCTCCAAAAGTTTATGATGTGCTATTAAGTCAGTTCTCCAACATGTCAATACAGCCCTAATACATCTGAAAGGCTGACTTTATCTTACCAAAAAGCTGAAAAAGGACTTTGACTGTAGAGAGTGATGGCTATCTGAGTGCATACAGTAACTGGGTGTCAGAAGTTCACCATATAGATGTAGTGGTGCCTGTGGGAGGCCAGGAGACTTACATAACCCTGTTGGTAGGGAGTGCTGGTATGTGTGGGGGAGGAGCCCAGTCCACGGATGAGGTCCCTGTGGAGACGCTTCCTGTCCTGGGAGTCCGGGGAATGCCAGCTGGGGGGTTCTGCTACGGACTTTCCTGGAACCCACAGGAGAGACCCGTCAGAGCCTGGCTCATCACTGTCCCCACGGCAGCCAAATTATTACACAGTGCAGATGCTGCCACTTCAATGGGAACCAGTGCATGGGACATTGCAGTAAAGAACCAGCAGCATTCATCTCCCATTGGTTGATGAACAAAACATGGATGCAATAGAAATCAGTTACAATTGATCAATTCATTGAAGTTTTATAGAAAGAAAAAAGTTATTGGTTTTTTGTAACATTAAATGAGTACATGACTGGATGACTGGCATGCTTAACTGGCTGACATGCTTTACTGACGAAAAAAAATAGTGTTGCAAAAAACACAATGCAGCCTTTATTTTCATGCAGTGTCTGGTATGGACAGCAGGACTCCACATATGGGTCTGAGGGACCATTCAGGGATGTGTCCTTATCTTCCACTCTCCTGTGTAAAAGAGCAATGATGGAGTCAACCCAGCAATCCTGCTCCCATGACCAAAACTCAGGAAGCCTGCTGGCTTTGATTTCACAGGCAGAACTGTGAAAGGACGTAACAGCTTTGATCCAGCCGCAGTCCTCGGCCCTTTTCCTAGCCTGGCAGATCGTGTGAGAGTGGGGAGGAACCGGGGGAGTGAAGGTTAGCAAGGAGGAAGGAAAGAGCGGGAGGTGGGAGGGGTGGTGGAGCAATGGGGACATGGGTTGGGTTGGGCTTCATGCCTGGCCATAACCACACAACAGTACAGACACATGCAGGAGGCAAGTGCCTACCAGAGGCTGCTCTCAATGCTTTGGTAGTTGCCTTAACAAAGGATTCTGGGCTTTCTGTGATTTCTACATCTGGAAGAAAAGAAGGGAGTCAGTGGGCCCTCAGGAAGGGGTTAGGGCCACATGGCAGCAGAGGGAGAAGACTTGAAGAACCAGGCAAGTATTCTCCATGGTACTTCATCCCAGAGGCCTCTGAAATGCTGACCCAGGTAGTGCATAGTGAGCTGGTCTGTTGCTGACTTCATGACAGCAAAACCTGTTTATTTGAGTTACCTGACAGGGCGCTGTAGAAGGTGGCCTCCTCGTCATCCTCATGTGAGGAAGATCCGCCCACGTCTACGGTGTGGTCCCACTCCAGAGGGATTGAGTCCACGCTGACGGGTGTCTCGCGGCCCGACCGTTCCAGGGGCGGGGCCAGCAGGTGGCACACGGCCCGGCGACTGGGGGAGTCCCCGGAGGAACCGTCCTTCTCCTCCTGCCAAGAGCCCCCCGCCAGCTCCCCCGAATCCTCAAGATCCGTGTCCCGGTCCGACAGATCCCGCTCCTCCTCCAGCATCTGGGGAGAGAAGACAAGGGCCACACCCCATTTAGGAAGACTCCTTTCAATGTCTTTCAGGGCTCAGATCTATGAAAAAGGAATCTGACAGTGGCACTTGTAGAAGGAAGAGCTGTATTGAGGGGCTCTCATTGGCTGAGACACTGACCGGGCGGCGGCTGGTGAGGCGGTGATGGAAGCGGGCCACTCTGCCGAAGACTTCCTGGCAGTACGAGTGCAGCTCCTCCAGCTCATCCTCGATCAGCACGGCGTCCAGAGGGGCGCATTTCTGGATCAGGTTCTCGCCGAACACGATGAGCTGGTCGATTTTGTTGGTATTGAGTGTGATCTCCTGCTGGAATCCCTGTGGTAACAGACAGAGGCATCACTGAGCAGCGTCCTACAGCAGTGCAGTATGACTGCCATGCAGAGAAGATCCACATGAACCCCTGACAACAGACAGCGACTCACATTGAGCTGTCGCATCTTGTCATCAATGTCGCTCTCAGAAAAGTGCTCCACGTTGGTCAGCTGTAGGTCCATCTCCGTCAGCCACACAAGGATCGCCTCCCGCGTCCCCTCAAACTCCTCCCGCTGAGACGTGAAGTGCTGTGGATAGAACGCAATCAATTTAATTAAAGAATTACCTTGAGAGTAATCAAAACCATCATAATAAAATCCCCATACTTGATCATTGCTGATTGAGAACAGTCTCAAAACTCAGGTACAATGTGCAGTATTCCACAGTGAACATTTGGCATAGCGGTCTTTTGGCTGATTTGAGCAGGTGTGACTTCGCGTCTGGCTAGGCCACAGACCAAAATGGAAACAGTTGCTTACATAGTGACTTCATATGTCTATTTGTCACAGGATATGACCTAGATTCTGAAGGCTCAGGGTTGATGACACTAAATCTCCTTCCACACCAGGGGAGTCACACCACGTCAATGGCCGGCTCGCTCAATAGCTCAACAGATGGATACAGGGAGAAGTGGATTTGAATGAACGCTACTGTGCCTTCATGCTTAAGACTCATGCTAAGCAGAAGGGTCTTACTGTGCCTTGACGCTTAAGACTCATGTTAAGCAGAAGGTCCCAAGCAACAGCGTGAATGAAAGCTGCTGTGCCTTAATCCCTAAAGCAAAGCACCCATTGCTGTAGCAGTGGCCTTCCTCTCGGGATGAAAACAAGGTCACGGCTCACCTTGAGCCTGCGCAGGATGGCTGCCACTCTTTTCTGCAGGTTGTCCCAGCGCTGGTTCCCCTCGTGCACCATGACCTTGAGCTTGCTGGCGGCGTCTGTGCGGTTCTCCCGCGCCAGGCGCCGGTACTGCTTGTTGACGAGTTCCAGCTGGGTGAGTCGCTCGTGGACCTGCCTCTGAAAGGCCTGCACAAACAGAGACCAAGAGCGTTAATTCTTTTCAATGAGCTTCTCTCTAAGCGGGCAAGAACAATGTTCCAGATCAGCCCTTTGCTTTATTACCTAACGTGCATGAAATGAGGTGGCCTTTTGCTATATTAGCTAATTCATAAGCAGGATCCTTCTAACCTCCCTTCGTCTGGTTCATAAAAGGCTGGGAATAAGAAATGCTAGGAAGAAACCTGTGATAAAGCAGCTCACTCCAAACGTCTGTATAATTTGAAATTTGAAAAAAAAAAAAAAAAAAAAACAGCCAAGGGAAACATGCTCCATTCTAACAGCACCACTGCTGGTTGCCTAGAACAGAGGAAATTCATTTATGCTGAAGTGCCGAGACTTTTTTTTAAGTGTCCCTGTTAGTCAGAAGGAAATGCTCAGCTCTCTGTTCCACCGACTGGCTTGGCAAAGTTAGCAGACTCACATCATCATATGATTACTGCTGGGGTACTCAGAGTTCGTTACTATGAAATCTTAGCAATGAGACTGATGGCTTTCTGATTAGCTGGAAGGCCGAAAATGGACACACACAGAGGCTGATGCTATAGTAACCGAATGGCATGCACCAAAAAAATGTAGAATGGGGAGCAAGGCCGGAAATACCTCAAACTTCTTGAGCTCCTCCTTGGCGCTGGTGTAGAGGACGTCGGCGGAGTTGGGGTTCGCGGCAGTACGCTCGGCCGTCTTGAGCCAGTCTTCAAAGCGGGAGTAATCATCCAGGAACTTACACCAGAGTCGCCATGTCTCTTCAATCCTGGAGGGAGAGGTAGGGGGGCTATGAGCAGGCATGAAGGGTTCCCTTCATTAGACAAGTAATCTGCGCACGCACCGAACAGAGGGAACACAGTGACACAGCTCTGATTGGCCTGCAGCTGTGGGACTGCCGGCACATTACATACCGCGCATAATTCATTTGGAGCACAGAAAGTTGTCCTAATACTGTAGCTTGTTCTTCTGCCTAGTTGGCTTTGCAGAGGTTAGGTCAGAATAGTGTTCACTGTGTGAACTAAACTGTGTTCCTGGCTAGAAATAGCTGGAATAGCAAAATAAGTATTGCATCTTATTGAACCTGTGTTTTGTAGTTGTCCATGACCATGAAATGCACTTTTTGTACGTCGCTTTGGATAAAAGCGTCCGCCAAATAAATGTAATGTAATGTAAAGAGTGCTGAAAACCCCTGGGAAACGCGAGTGCTGGGCTGAGCGTCATGCCTACCTCATCCTCCTCTCCATGGACATGGCGCAGATGTTCCTCCAGCGGCGGTCCAGGCTGCGCGTGGTCTGCTGAATGGAGTCGTTCTCCATGTCGCTGCCGCAGGCGTCCGCATCGTGCAGCAGCACGTCGCACAGGGTGAGCACCGAAGCCACGCCCTCCGTGTGCTGCTCAATGTCCCTCTGCAGGTCCTGTCCCCGTAGACGCACACACACACACACACACACACATACGTGCGCACATACACACACACACACACACACATACGTGCGCACATACACACACACACACGTGCGCACATACACACACACACACACACACACACACACACACACACACAAGCACACGCACGTGCACAAACACAAACGCGCGGACGCGCAGAAGGCAGACGGACATCGCAAAGATGCGCACATGCACACGCAGACAGGCACACAGGAAAAGGAATCAGAAACATATGTTAGTGACCCTGCTCACACAGATGGACCATGGAAAAGACTTGAAAACTAGAATCCTCAGGTGAAATGCACAATACATCAAAAGAAGGAAGGCTTACAAAAGTGCTCCCTTGCATCACTAGAAATGAATCAGCTTCCCCGGCAACCAAACAAAGCCCACAGCCACGTCATAAATGCAATCATTTTACACGCCGCCTGATTTCTTTTTTGGCTAATTCAAAGACATGTTAACAAAAGGCATTTCTGAAGAGCAGCAGGAAACGGAGAGAAAGCTCCCCTCTCTTCTGCTCCTTCACAGAGTGTGAGAGACATGTGAGCAAAGCCCAGTGAGCCTAAAGGCTTTTCTCCCAGACATCACAGTGGGACATCTCCATTTTTACTTGGTTACCCTGGGAGGGTTTCTTAAGAGTCTGAGGCCCCTTCCCCGAACAATTTTCAGCATATAGAGTGGAGGATAAAACTCAGTCAACCGGCAGCCATGCAAGTAAGTGCATTCTTTACTTAACCACAACGTAGATATCCTCTGACATATGTTTTATATAAGTAGATGAATTCAAAGGGATACTTCCATTTGAATAATAATAAAGTGAAATATCTTTACCATGGGGCGCCACCAAGAAACTGTTTTATTTTCTTCCGCATTCTAATTAGAGGAAGTTGCATAGTGGTGCGAGGATGCAATACAAAGGAAGTCACACTACTGCGCTATATCCACCACAGTAGCAAGGTTTTTGCAACTCACTATGTCAGAAAATTGTATCATAAATAGCAGCATACTGTACAGACCACTGCTCACTTCTACTGAATTTACTGTACATGCGTCCCTTTGCAATACAATTCAATGCTTTATATAAACTCATTGATGTTTTGAATGCTGTGAAATAAGAGTGTGAGAAGATCATATAGTGTGGTTTACTGTCTGTATACGTAGCTATGCGTCTTACTGGGTGTGTAGAAAAATGGAGGGAAACACATTCAGTGGTCGTGTGAACATTTCAACAATTCAGCATTTTTTACACAGAAAAAAGCCATGGCAAAAACAGATTTTGTTTTTTTATCACAACGCAAATGATTTAGTGTGAATCGCAGATTTTGAAATGTGCCGTGTTTCAAAGACGCAGCATTTTGAGGGAGGAGCTCCCGCTGCACCGACCTGCTGCTCGGCGAGCTTCCTCTGGATCTCGTCGTTGTGGCAGACGCTGTAGACCACGGGCTTGGCCAGCTCGGCCTCGATGCGGGACAGCCATGTGCGCAGGTTGCTCATGTTCTTGTCCAGCTGCTGCACCGTCACCAGCGTCTCCTTCAGCTTCCTCACCCTGAACAAAATGGAGGCAAAGCACGTCTGTGTCACATCTGCATGTACACACGGCACACAGGCATGCATGTGTCTATGAACGTGTACATCCCTAGGACAGTTTTTCCACACACACACACAGACACACAGACACACACACACACACACACACACATACACACGCACAAACAAACAGGAACATTTAGACAAATATACAAACATAAACCCACACATTACATGTACACACCAACATTCTTAACATTAAGTAACATTCCAGTACCACGTCTAAACAGCACCTTTCAAATCATCCAGCCTGTTCACTCCCAGATCTAAAGTTCCCTCTGTGTGGAGAGTTCTTTCAATACATCAGTACATTACCATACTGCAAATTAACTAACAAAAAAGGCTAACAAATACATTAAATAATTTTTATTTAATATTCAGCCTTTTATGTACACTGTTAAGAAACAAAAAAGTTATTAACAGTGTACATAAACGCTGAATGTTAAATAAAAACTATTCCCAGCTCAAGGACCTCTGAGTGAGGGGGCATCATGACACACATGACTTTTAATCTGTCCAAGAGAGCTTAACTTTAAGGCTGCAGGTGTTGACCATACTCCTGTTTTTCTTGCATCATAATGGGGGCAAGCTGAAAATCTGTCGTTAAAAAGGATCATTTGCATTTGAATCCTCAGATGCCACCACAGGGCCTACCGTCTCTGTTAGTCACATCATAGGTCAGTTTGTCCAAGACTCCAGTCTTTAAACTGGATGGCATTTCTCTCACAAATGACATTTCTTTCGCCATTACACACATGGCTTCAACCAGAGAGCCAAAACCGTATTCTTTATGAGCCTAAACAGCCTTGTTTATATTCTTTATTTCTTTTTTATATTCTTTTTATATTCTTTATTTCTTTAAAAATCATGCATCCAGGTGAAAAACAAACAGCATGATCCAAAAGGTTGGTCTATACATTAGTTATAGGACCAGTATTAAAATGATTACAAATAACTTCAAAAAGCTACAAATTATTTTTTTGTACTCAAAGCTTCGGGACAAAGCGGACTATGATAGGAAGCAACCTAAAATCTGAACAGTCTCTTCCATTCCTGTACCCTGATGATCAATAATACTAACTGGTGTTCATTCATCAAAACCATCAAAAACAGGCCCCTTCCCTTTGAATGTGTGCAGTGCACAGGTCAGAATGTAACTACATATTTAACAAGGAGATTTCTGAGGCAGGGAAATGACCTGCGCATGCTCACTGCCATGTGACACGTCATCTATAATGGTGGAACTGCCACTGAAAAATATCCTGGTATGATTCCACATCTGACGGTGCACCTGCCAGCAGGGATCAGGCGCCTGCATACTGATTATCGTATCTAAGAAACAGAGACGTCCTCTGATATCCATTCGGCGCATGCTCTGCGATTGTAATTCTATAAGGTGACAGCTATCCCCTGTGATCCTGCTGGCTAGCCGCTAAGCTACTCCTGTGCATGGTTCAAAACAACAGCTCACGAACGCACATCACTGAGCATCACCGCAGCGTCCTGAGGTTTCATGCCAGTGCCAGACCAGCGCCAGCTTTTTCACTCATTCTGTTAAAATCTTTTATTGACCCTTTTATTGATATTTTTCTGCAGACCCTCATTCTGCAGATATTTTAGCTGGAATCTCGCAGGATTTTCTACTGGGCATTTACTAGACTGGACTCCCCAGCCCCACATCCCCTGATGTGACCCATGCCTACCAGACGGAATGTGAAACGTGCTTTCCGTTACATCACAAAAAGAACAAAGGCATGTGCAGCACGAGAGAACACGACGGAAATCAGGTATGAGATGAAGGACAGTGATAGTAGAGCCATCTTTCTTTTTCTCTGCTCAGTCAGCTGATTCCTGTTTTCATCTCTACGATGGACACAGACACACGCCCTGCAGCAGAAATGGCCGACGGTCTGTGCACCTGAGGAGGGATGTGGTGGAGGAGAATGAATCAATAATGTCCGTGCAATGCACTTAGCCAGGCACCCGATCTCCCCATGTATCAATTGCTGAGGCTGCCGCTTGCACGCGCTGACAAAGCATGGCCCATCCCCCTCTCCCTCTAGCTCTCCCTCTCCATCTCTCTCTCTCTCGCTTTCTTTCAAACGCAGCAGACAGGCTCCACGTTTGCTAATTTAAGCATGCAGCTGAAAGGTTTTGTTAGGTGGTGCGTACAGGCTTAAGGGATGTGGGATTGGGGCAGAGAGGTACTTACAGCTTGTGTAGCTATTCCATGTTACCCATCAGAATGTGCTTCCCCCTGCTCAGCCTCCTTCATGCGCTGCAATCTGCCTGCCCACTCCCCCCTGTTCCGGGCCCTCTCTCTCTCTCTCTCTTTCTCTTTCTCTTTCTCGCTCTCCCTCTCTCTCTCTCTCTCTCTCTCTCTCTCTCTCTCTCTCACTTTCCCCCTCGCTGGGCGCCTCTCTCATTCAGCATGCACACACACACACACACACACACACAGAGTGATGGGAGAGTGTGTGAGGGGAGGGGGGCATATGAGGTTAAGTGACCTCAAAGCTGTGAACCTGATTGGCTGGCCGAGCCACATTATGATTTGAGACCACCCCCCTCCACCCCTTTAAGCTGTGGGGGGCAGCTGCAGCTGCATTCCTCTGCAGGTGGGAGGGGCATCATCGGAAAATCCTTTCATTAATTAATTACTGCAGGCCTTATTGAGCAACAAGATAAATCCATTCAGAAAAAATTCTAGTAAAATCCAGAAAATATTCCTGGTGTCATCTTTATTACTAAACAACTGTGTCCCAGCAGAGAAAAGCCAATGGTGTTTTGTCTAAACACATTTTTCAGTCACCAGTTACAGGATACGGACAATAAAATCCCACCAGAAAGTCATATATGTCATCATCCATAATTTCCTAAAAACAGAAGGGCCACGGTCAGCTATATCCCAAAATTTAAGGCCAGTGAGAAGACTGGATGGGCACCCAGGCAGAAAAGGATGGACCAGCACCTTCTAAAGTTAAGTGCCCAATGGCATGACGTGCAAATACTGTCCACTCGGCTGGTAGTACCACCAGTTGGCATCATAGATAGATGGAAGAGGGTCAGGCTCTAGTCTTAAAAGATGCAGCCTGCAACTATCAACTTTGAAGGAAACCACCTCATAAAGCATACTGTACCCGAACTATTAGTTTTTTATGCATTTACCTCATATTAAACATGATGTTTTGTCATTTTCTTTTAAAAGATAGCTTGTCCCTGGTAGTTTGAAATTTAGAGGGAATTTAGGACATTTAGAGTCCAGTTGACTGTGGGACCATGAGGGTATTTGATACCAGCTAACATCCTGCTGGCATTCTGTTAGAGGCTTCACAGGTGACAAATTAATCTACCCCCAGGGAGTGGGAAGGAGATCTCATAGGGATGAAGGGTGTTTCCAACAGGCAGCCCCATTGCAGGGATTAAAGTGAGGAGCCCATTAAAGTTAGTGTACAGCTAGAAGGATTATTATAATATTATTATTAAACCTTTATTTAACCAGGAAAACCTAACTGAGATTAAAAATCTATTCTTTTTCAAGAGTGTCCTGGCCATGGACAAAGACCGATGCAAGATGGAGAAACGGTGTCAACAGGGGGAAGGAAATTGCTACTGAATCGTACAAAGAGGAAGAGCAGCTCAGATGCTGGCTGGCAGTAGCAGGCACCATATTGGTAGCATGGGCAATGAAGAGACCTGACCATAAAACGAATCACAGAAGCATGCAGGATTCCTCCTGCTACTGTCAATGCTTTCCCTCGATGGTTAGTCGTGTACCTTTTGGCCATTCGGTCACATTTACAGAGGCTCACAGGAAAACCTGCATAAAAACTGCTTGGTTTGCCAGTCAAAAACTACTGCGTGGGCTCCTTTAAACTATTAGCATTTTGCGCCAAGTTAAACAAACAAAGGACAGGCACCACGCGGAGCGCTGGCCAGGGCCGGTGAACCTCGCTTTGTGCTTCCTGCACACTCCCATCCATTTTCAAGGCATTGCTCCCCTTTCCCTCCGCCCTGAAGCTCCCGCACCCTCACACACGAACCCCTTCCCTCTCAGGTGTCCCGCTCTCTGCTCTGCAGCCAACAAATCACCATGGCAACACAGCACGCCACATGATGCCAAAGTTCTTCCAGCAGAAGCATTACCATGGCTACGTGGAAACAGCACACAAAAAAGCAGTGAGTGGTTTTTAAGTCAGGCCTTTTCAAAATTTATACACATACCAGCTGCTTATGACCCAATAAACTACAACCTCGGAGAGAAGAGATATAGCTTTCAACCACAAGAAAGAGTTGGGGGAAAAAAAACAATCTACTTTTTCATTCAATAGAACCTCATTCTATTCTTTAGTAGCAACAAAGAATACGGACTTCAGCCAGACACTCAGTATAGGATTTTTTTTTTCTTAAAAAATAGAAAGGAGACAATAACAGACACATCTGCCGTGACAGACGCACTGCAGCACTTGTCCAGGCGGCTATAAGCGGCGAGGAAGCCGTGTGCCGTGACACAATGGCCGCTGTCAGCAGATGGCAGCTGCTGGACCATGCTTGGAGGCACCCAGTTTGTTTTGGGACAAAAGAGGACTCTACGCCCGCGTCAGCATATCTGATTCCCTGCAGTCGACTTTCTCCGACCTCCCACAATGCACTGGTGCCAGACCGGGGTCTCTGTCATAACTAATGACAACTTTTATTCTTCCAAAGCACATTATACTGGGCAAACCCAAAAGTGACGGGCCACAAATGGAATGCGGTGAACGGCCATGTACCAGGGCATTCCAGTCCACTCCCTTTCTTCCTGTTCCTCTCAGCAACAGTGCTCAGTATTGGAGGTACTGTATTGGAAAAAAATTGTTTGTGGAGCATTGAAAAGACTGGACCGTGATACTGTCAGGACTGTAGCATTAATGCTCAGGAAAACGTAAAACTTATTTTATAGCATGGCACAATGGAACAAATGAATAGCTTTGAGCTATTGAGAGTTTTACTAACACTGTTTATGTGCTGTCACACTACACTAGTGAAATAAGTTAAAATAGAAAAAAGGCTAATTATGGCATTAGCGTGCACAATACTCTTGAGATTAGAGGCTGATTTGAGTTGATGAGAATCTGAATGGACAAACAATATTAGATTAAATATAGGACCCAGTATAGGGGAAAAACATGGTAAAAAACAGAAAGCCAGATCTCATTCCCTCCCTACCTCCCTGTAGTCTCTAATTGACTATGTAAGCTTAGGTTTGTAACTAGGCAAGCTGTTCATCTTAGTTTATTTTAGTTACTGCACTCGTGCCTACTTAATTATTGCTTGTATTATTTGCATAGACTGCTTTGTTGCTGCTTTTGTTTGTGTTGATCAGATTAACCTACAGGGTCCAAGTTAAACTATGCGTTTGCTCCCTGCACTTGGAACTGTACTTCCCTCCAGGGTTTTCAACACACTTGTTCCTGGTTACGTTTATACACTTTGTACGTCGCTCTGGATAAGAGCGTCTCCCAAATGCCTGTAATGTAATATAATGGATACTCACCCAATAAACTATAAACAAGGCTCCCCAAGGACGGAATGGTCATCAACAGGATCTTATATCTCTGAATTTATAACACAAAAATGGAGTGACATGCACTAATCAGGAGGAAGGTGCCCTATGCCACCAAAATACAAATCCTTATATTACCATTCCGGCAAAGCACCTGCCAGATAGGTAGGCTGCGACTGACATCAGCTTCAAGGACTTCAACAGACCTATTTACTGCGTGTCATAAGGAGGAGTGTGCAAACAGTGGCACAGTCAAAGGTCACAAGGTAATGTGCTGTCACAGCACATTAAACAGCCGTTCAAAAATCTTAGAGCTAAGGCTCTATAAGTCTTCATTTGCAGCTTCTCACTCATATTAGCTGATAACCGCCACAAATTATGTTCTGTCCAGTTGGGTACAAAGAGCACACTAAGTGTCAGATGAACTCTTTATTCTGAGACGAACTTCAGTTGCGAAGGATTAGCCGCGGCTCGCACGGAGGCGCGTCACGGTGCTTTGTGTCAGCTAGCGCTGTGCGCACAGCCCCGGCGCTTCGCTAACACGATAACAGATGTCCGTGTAAATGGGCTGGCTGTGACCCGCGAAGGGGGAGGGGGGGGGGATTGGGGGGGGGGGTGGGGAGAGCCGGGCCCACGGCCCCCGGCGCGTCTCCATTGTGCCCCTAATGTGAGCGGACAGGCCCCTCCCTCCGTCAGTCACACAGAGGGGCAGGGCAGCCTTTGAGCGCGGCTACAGGCCCAGCCATATGGCAAATCTGCCACCATCATCAACAGGCGCACCAGAGGTTGCAGAGATAAGTCCCTGGCTTCTGAGACTTTGGCCATCTGGCGCAAGCTAGGGGACTCTATAGAAGCAAGCAGGGCAGCTGACATTCTGATTCCTCACCTGTTTGCAGAGGCCATCACACGCAAGAGATGGCTGCACAACACTTCTGGGAGGTTTAAAATCTACCACGGCGGAAGTACTGCTAATGCTTCACAATACATAAACAGGGTGATTAAGCCCCACAACAACCTTTGTGTTCTGCTGGATAAGTACTCGATAAGTAGACGGTTCTCTAAAGAGCTTTCTTGAGTGCTGCTTCATTAGCGGGCAGATGAAAACATGAGGGATGGGGTTAAGCCAGAACACTGCTGTTGAGAGGCAAAAAATAAAGACTGTCCAGGAAAGATAAAGAACGTACAGTATCTTGATTTGTCCAGAACATCCATTTCATAACATGGCATTAAAAAGAAACCATTCAGGAGGAATGAACTGCTCCAGCAACCTACACAGCAGTCAGACTGTTGGACACCACTTGTTCTGACTATTAAATCCATTGAATATACAAATTCAGTGACATATGGAACTGTAAGGTATTATAAAATTCTATGTAGAAATGTGCACCTCCGCCACCATTATATGTGAGATAAGACCACCTAAACCTTACTTTAATGAGGACCACTCATTAAACTTCACGTAGACCAAAGAGCCAAAGTCCTATTCAGCACATCACTGAGAGACCTAAAGCCATTGGCATTTCTTAAGTCTATGGACAACTGTGCACAGAGTGATTCCCAAACATACTGGACAACGTATCTCACAGCACTGCGAAGGCAATCACTCTTCAACTTCCCTTGCTTGCAAAAATGGATAAATATACTATTTTCAACTAGCGCCATAATGGACAGATGTGGCCAGATGTGCTGTGCATTACCATCTCTGAAGTTGCCTCCTTCCCAGCAGCTCACTGGCCCTTTCATTGGCTTTGCGCGGCTTGCTTATGGATTAATATCATTATCCCTCGGTCAGGCTCTCTGCTGCAGGTTCACGGTAATCCCCGGCAGGGACCTGTCGTCACAGCGGCCCGGGACTCACCTGGCCTCGATGTGGTCGAACAGGTGCTGCCATCGGTCATTGATGTCCTTCAGCTTGTCGTTAATCTCCGTCTCTTTGGTCTTGTTGCTGGCGGTGATCAGCTGCTCCCCCAGCTGTTTCAGATGGGTCTTGTTTTCACTGAAGAGGTTAATCTCCTCCATGCAGTCCTGGATTGGGAAGTAGGGGGTGGGGGGGGGGGGGGGTTGGGAAACGCTCATTCTATCAAGATCCACATGCATTACTCTTTCCTCCACCCCCCTTCCCCCACAGCATAAACAAACGTGCTTTGTGCACGTGAAGAGTTTTTTTCCCCACAATGCATTGCTGTGATTTAAACAGCTGTCGCTCTATTCCCAGGCAGGGTAGATCACAACTGGCTGTTAGCACTGGAGGCTTCCAGATCTGACCAGAGAACACAGCAGGAGAACTATATGTTTATTTATTTAGTATTTTTGATTTTTTAAAAGTCCACATAACTTCCATAGCCTGTCATCCAGCTCGGAAAAAGTGCCCATTTTCTGATAACAAAACATTATCATACAAACAATTGAGAGAACATATTAACATTCATTTAACTGATTGCATTTTGTTTGGATTAACAAGATTAGACTGACAGAATGCCTTCACTGAAACACACTCGCATAGGCAGGACTGAAAAGAGTCTCGGTGTTATCATTCCATTTGATCAGTGTAAGCGACACATGTGGGCTGGGCTGTTAGTTTGGTGATGATCTATAAGTGCATTTAGTCTTTTTGCCAGCATCACAATTATTATTTCCTAACAGAGCTACTTGCTCACATCCTTGAAAATTAGCATACAAACCATTTAATGACAAAATATTTGTTGCTTGTGATAAACTGATTAATGAGTAGAGCTAAATTATCCAGTAGAGTTAATGAAAAGGATTTGCATTCACAGAGAATTCTTTTAGCATGACAATTACAGAATCCTGAAAAAGTGGCCTCGTGCGGCTCCTTACAGATGTGTTCATTATGCTGGGATAAACTAAATTAAATAAATTAAATACAAAAGCCCACATTACTGTTCAGATAAACTGGCACACATAAAATGGGAAAGGAGCACAGGTCCTGCTAGTTTGCCTGTGGACAGGCTGTGCCATACCTTTTTCAGCTTCTCCACCATTTCCTCGATGCTCAGATCGGCATTGTGTGCCACCTTGTTTTCCATCTGCGTCAGCCATTCGCAAAGCTCCTTGTTCTTCTCATTGAAGATGATCCAGGCATTGAGCCGGTCAGCAATCTCCTGCTTACGTAGAGACACCTACGGAGCGAGGCACGGGATGGGATATGAGACTAAGGATATGGAGAAAGGGATGCTGGGGGACCGGGAGGGTGTGGCTCCACATGGGGCTCAACCCTCCAATGAAAAAGCACCTCCGGTGCTACCATAGAGATAAACAGTGCAGGAATGTGATGTCACCCAGATGTGGACGAGCACACCAATAACCTCAGGGCAGGACATGTAATGGACAGAACTAACTTTCAGATCCTGAACTGAGTTCCTCAAGAGTGAGAAAGCGGTGAGCAACAACCGAAACATCAATGATGCCATGGCTACTAGGTATGCCCAAATCAGAATGGTTTTTCCAGTTCATTTAATAGTGTAAGTTCAAAACAAGGCATTTAAATAAAGTTATTTTTCTTTTAGAAGCACAGATTTCACTCAACTGAAGCTAAAATCAGTCTATACCCTTAAAGGCAAGTAGGAAATAATACCTGCAATGCGTGAAAGCACATCACAGATGCAACAGTTCTTGTGTAAATAAGTACCAAAAACAAAACTTTAACACCATCTTCTACATCCTCCCACTAAAAAAAAAACAAGACAGGCGTCAATATTATTGAATGAATGAATATTCAATCGGTCTAGTAAACTCACGCCATGTCTTATTACTGTTGTGCCCCAGTTTGCTTGAAATCACACATTCAGATCAGTTTAAAATACCTGCATGCTGTCTCTGCCATAGCAAATGAATAAACATAGTGTGACACGGGGAAGAACACCTATCGCAGTTTCAACCCAGACCTTTTAAGGAGCGCTGTGAGAATATGTGAGATGTAGAAAAGCAGTAGAAAAGTTAGATGAAACACAAAGAGTTCAACTTGGGAGAGTGACTATGCCTAAAGTGCATGCTATATTACTACACGGCCATAATATTAAAGACTTGTCCATTGATATTTCCTATCGCAAAGTTAGGAATAACAGAAGGTCCACCTGACCTTCCATGGCTTAATAAAATGTGTGTTGTAAATTGGAAGATGCCCGTGATTTTTTTGTTTTGTTGCTAACTTAGCATAAAATCTGATGCTAAAAGGCAACAAAATGATAAAGGATGAAGGTATTGAGGATTCTATAAGTTACTCTTGAAAGGAAAGCGCAACACTGAGAAGTGCATCAGACAGTCAGAGAAGACCTTAATAAGGCAGACAGACACTGCCACCACATCACATCTGCGTGGTGAATCAAGCCCTGATGCACAGGTGAGAGAGAGGCACAGGACGAAGCCGTTCGCGGCACAATTCAAATGGAACTAAAGGCTGGTTCCGCGGGCCCCTGAACCCTCGGAGGGTCACTGTGTTTCTGTGCTTGACCCCCTGACGTGTCACACAGCTTGTGATCCCCGTTACAAAGGGCCAGTTTCAGCAGCCTGAGTCCGGCTTTGCTTCGCCATCTGTTCTCCCATTCCAATGACTGCCTCCCTCTGCAACCTGTTGCCCTCTCCCTCAGTACCTAACCTTCTCAAGACACATCCTGTCAACGCGAAGCATCATGCGTCTGATATCTCTAAGAGAACAGCTTGCAATAACAGCCAATGGCTGTGTTTCATTTGCTTTTTCATTTCATTTTATTTTTACAGTGCATGTGACAGTATGTTTGATGGAATTCGACAGGGTTTTATAGTGTAGGTTCATTTTCAATTCCATCACTCTTGAAATCTTACTTTCTAGAAAATAAACGCCATTTCCTCAGCATAAAGCTATAATGTACTGTCCGAAATTGCAATTGACAAGTTAGCGCCAAAAGTTACCCTGAAAAACTGGAGGGATCGCATCATTATTTTTCCCATTTTTAAAATGCATTACTTACTTTAGTGATAAATGACAACAGCAGTGAGATTACATTATTGAGCCGGAGAGGTCAGTTTTCATCACAAACACAATTTGTTTCAACAGTCAATGCAGCTGACTTAAATCTGCTGAACACTGAGTTCAGACCTTTGCCATCAATAGCTTCCATTAACAACCCTTAAAAGGCGTCTGTTCTCAGTTATCTCTGACACTGCACCAGCATGCAACCAAAATAACCAGAAAGCTCAAAAGTTTGGCCAGAGAGCAATCTATTGCTAAAATCCACTGTTCACTAAGAAAATCAAAACAGTCCTGACTTCACTCTGTTTTAATAATATTAAACTTTCCCTCCTGCCTTTGAGTTGAGCAGTGCTCCATGTAGCAGCTGCACACACACTCTCTCTCTCTCACACACACACACACACACACACACACACACACACTCAGAGAGTGCAGCAGCTGAGGCTTTGTCCGCCCGTGTACACGCGCAGCCCATGGTCCGGGCCCGGCGTCTCTCTCCCTACCTTCAGGCACAGTTCCTCCCACTGGCAGCGCAGATGCTCCACCTGCTCCTGGAGCAGCACCACGTCGTCGGCGATGATGTACTGGGACAGGTCCGTCTTCATGGTGGCCAGCTCCGTCAGGCTCTGAGCCCAGTCTTCTAGCGAGTCCTCTGCCTCCTGCATAACATAACAACAAGTCAGCCCCCTGCCGCTCTCGCCCGCTCTCTCTCTCTCTCTCTCTCTCTCTCTCTCTCTTGTCTCTCCCCAGCCCTGCAGGATTAGGGCCCGCAGGCCGGCACGGGGGAGGGGAATGGGGGAGGGGAGAGAGGAGCGCACACAGAGGAGAGTGGGGGAAGGGGGAGGAGGGAAGATAAACCCATAATGAGCCAGAAGGGATAATGCGGAAAGCCCAACCTGTTAGAAACTTGGATCTACTTTGTGTGCTGTTAGTTTATCTCCAGGACTTGTGGCAGTTATCATCAGCCACAGCCACAAACAACCTTGGCCCACCTCTGAAAAAGTGATTAAACACTGTGCTCCAACACAACATGATTAAGTAATCATCAGTAACACCAAATCCTAACTATTTTAAGTCAATTAACTTCTGCCACATGTCCATCCTGGGTAAATAATGGGCTGCCATTCTTTCTATTTACGTGTTTAAGGGCTTAAAACAATGGTTTGGGTAGCAGTTTACTAGAGTTAAAGGGAAAAGGCAAAAGTTTAAGGATTTTGGCTGGATCAGCCAATGAGAGTGGAAGTGCAGTGAGGCGTTATAGTGTCAGTTTGGCTCTGCAGTTTTCCACTTCTGTAATAATAGATCCACAAGCAGTCATGTGCGACTAACTGAACAGAGCAAAAAGCCACAAGTCAGCATGTCTTTTTTCATTTAACTTATTGCTTCTCAGCAAATTATAAAATAAAATACATTTTGAATACCAGGACTGCGCACCTCCAAACCCCCCCCCCCCCCGCCCCCACACACACACACACAAAAGCAGTCAACACCAGAGCTATCCCTTCAAAGCAGCCACTCATGGCAGCTGGGGAACCAGGACAGACACTTCTAATTAAGTGACAAAGCAAGTGGCTCTGCCAGTTAAGAGGCTGTTGTACATGTAAGTAAAATTTAAAAAAAAACATTTTATCCACTATTCTTTTGCAAAATTGTATTTAAAATATATATTTTATTTAGATTTTATAATGTTTTAATTCAACACTTTAGAGTCCGGTCTATGACAATAGCCCATAACGACAGGAAGTCTGCAGCGATGTGAGACTAATTACTTCATCCCATTCAAATGCTGGCCAACACAGGCCCATCCTACCCCGACGGGAAAAAAAAACAATTGTGTCACGACTTTGGTTGGTGATGACATAGCACTGACTGAAGCAAGCAATTTCTGGGAGGCAGAGATAAGTTTGTGCTTTTGGTAATTGCAGACACACACTGAGCTTCTACAAAACTCCTCTTAATTTGCAGTTTTTTCATCCTCGATTTTTTACCAAATTCGAATGACCAGTTCTATCCACAGGCCTCTCAAATTGCTGTGAAATTCTCTAAATTCATGAGAACAGTCAAGCATGCATCCGGCCAGATCATCCAAAGGAGTTGTTATTGCACATTGTGATGGGGATAATCCTGCTGACTCAAAACTGCTCTTCCTGGGCCAACCTAAGGTCAATTATGCAGGACACTGGCCGCAGACATTAAAACAGTCAGAATTTGATGTCAGACCACGAGTCACTTCAAGATTTTAAATCATATCCAAAATTTGTCTTCAGCACAGTCAATTCAACGAAACTCCAAAATATAATGCTTTCAGTGGGCACAAGGCCAAATTAGAAATAAGAACAAATTCGCTAAAAATGTATACTGGGTGTATGCTGGGCATGAATCACCCATAATTCATTATTCCAAGAATTTCATTCAATATTGATATGAGGGTTCATAAAAAGGAATGCTGGATGACACACTGCAATATGCCTCAAAAATTTGTAAATTAATAGCTAGAATAGAATACACTGTTAATAGATTAGTCACAAGTATGAAAGAATATAGTGCATTATTTTTTTAATTTTCTCCACTGGGCTCACTGTGTGTGTGTGCGTGTGTGCGTGTGTGCAGTGGGCATGTACCTGAGTGAGCTGTTCGGCAGTCTGCAGCTCTGCTGGGTGCTCTGGCAGCAGCTGCTTCAGCCTGGACTTCATTTCCTCAAGCTTGCGCCTGCGATTGGCTAGCCTGGCCTCACAGCGCTCCCAGGTCTGTGAAAGAACATTGATCGAGGTCACATGACTGTGAGAGACGCACATCCTCAAATGCTTACCTGAGGCACAGAGGAAATAATGCTCCTTCAACAACCATGCATCGGTTGCTGTTGCTACATACTTACCCTTCTATAATGTATAGGAAGTCATTTTACACACATAAACTATTGTTTTCAAGTGATGAATCCTCTGTCTATCTCCCCTTATTTCTATAGTGTAAACCAATGTATGTTGAACACAACGTACCCTGTGTACCTTGAGTTAACCTGCCCCCACAGACACCCAGAGCAGTGTGTGGTTTAAAGCTGGCAGGGCTGTCCGCTACACTAATGTCCTTGGAAGACTGCGCAGGTCTCAATAAGAGATGAGTGGAAGGCTAACTTCACAAGTGTGGGCAGACCCTGATTTGAAGGAAAGGGCACAAGTGAAGGGCTGTTCACGAAGCCCTCTGCCCCACGGAGAGAGACAGACACAGAAGAATCACGTAGGGCCCACAGTGTCTCTCGGCTCATCGTGGACTCACTGAATCGATTTCCACAGTTCACTTCACTGCCTGCCACCATTATCACAAAGGGGATATGGAGTTCAGATGTGATATTCCTTGTAAACATCATGCCAGTTTTTGAATTATGGTTGAATATATGATGTGCATTGGCTATTTGGTGTGCCAGCTTCTACATTGATTCCCTTTTGGGTATTATAGCAGTACAAGCCTCTTAATTCTCTTTGTCCTGAGTTCACTGGTTTCCATAGAAATTACCCCCTCTGAACTGACACAAGCTGCTCAAATAACACTGGCCTCCCTGCGCTCTGGTTTGCAAGGCTGAGCTGTGGTGATCTGCATGGGACTGATTGTTAATAACTGTGTTGGCCTCATGGGCCACTGTTCTTGTCCCTCCTCCTTCCACAGGACGATGGGGTGCGTTATTCCGGGAACCAGTGTGAATTGAATCTTAGTGGGGTATCGAGAGATGCTCAAAATGGACCAGAACAACAGTCAGTGATGTCAGAGATGCTGCACTGGTCACACTGCCAGTCCAGTCTCCAAGGTGTGCACTGTATCCAGGGCAGCGTGACACAAACAAAGGGAGGGCGATTTGATTGGTCAATGCTAGACGGACAACGTGGGTGCCAAGAGAATCAAGTGGGATTCAGCTGCGGAACAAGGACCAGGGTCAACCTTCTGCTGGCCTGGATGGCTGAGCCCTGTGTCCACGTATGTTAATAACCCAGACAGACTTAGTCTAAGCTGCCTTTCCTTCCCCCCCACCTTAGCATCAGTACACCTCAGCCACCAGTGTTGTGCGGTCTTATACTTCTCCCTTTACAGGGAGAATATCTTCGCTTTATTCCCATATTCACATTAAAATTGCTCATCGTGCAGGTGAAATGAGTAATGCAATGATCTTTTTTTATATTAGTCAATGCCTCAGAAAGATTTCATTAAATTTAAAAAAGCCTCCATACCTACACATCAGATATCTCACACATGCTTTGTGCATAGCTTTTATATTGCTCAACTTCTGAAATGGGACATTACACCAACCCCAACTCCTCAGGCCTTAACTGTATTGAGTTCAGCATATATGAATATATGCACCATCAGTCAGTGATTTCTGTAGTGAAATAATTCAAAGTAATTGTCAGGTTAAATTCAAATTGTCAGTTAATAATTATTACTTAATTATTCAGTTACAATGTCTATAATGGCCATATGATGGTTTAACAATCAGGTCAGGAACATGAATACCAGAGAAACAAGGCCTCCAGTCCAAAAAATGAGTACACATTGTTCAGCATTTTATATGAGCGTGATGAATGAGATGAACGTGCAGCAGCTAATGCTACCCGGCCGGGAATGTAGACCACGGCAAGATTATGGCAGCTTTTCAATCCACTCACTCACTCACTCGCCATTTTGCGGATGAAACCCAAATGTGGGTCAGTGGGCTGAGCGGGAGGTCTATTTAGAGTTTAAATCCCACCATTTTCATTTGCATAGGTCATGTGCTGTTACACCAAGGTGTGGAAACTAATCACCTTTCACATTAAACAATTAAAGAACCTTTTGTGGTAATAAAATTCTGCCCAGCTGCATTTCCAAAAGAGGATGGGACTGTATTTCCTCAATTGCATCATATCAAGCTTAAGACTATGCTATGTCTCATTACTTATTGATTTTAAAACATCATTATGAGACACAACCCCACTTGTAGCTACTGCGAAACCTAATCTTTTAGGGAATTTTAATCTCTACTTGCCTCACAACGATATCCTTCAAAACTAGCTGCTGTGTTTTTCACTGCACAAGCTTTATATGTACACTTACCTGCAAACCATGAAAAATCTCATACTGCATACAATCTTATTCTCAACCTCCTTCAATCCTGTCTCGGAAATTCCTTTCCTGCACATTACAGTAACAACTGACAAGAAACTGAATGGCAGTTGTGAAATTCTCAGTGGGTGGAACTTTATGACACAGGCCATCTCGCTGCTTTGAGGTTCCCCAACATGTGTTACCTGTATTATTGTGCAGATGAGGGTCCTCCTCTTTCCCAGAAGGCTGTGTGAGCGCTCCCAGTCCTCCTGCAGGGCCCCCAGCTCTGCCTGCAGCTGGGCCTGAGTCTGTGCATCGCCCATGGAGAAGAGCTGCCTGCCAACCTCCAGGGTCTGGATGTAGCAGCTCTGGTGGCGATGGAACAGTAGTTCCATGTGCTGTGGAAGGGAGAATGCCCGTTTAACTGGGCAGACTGCAGTGCAGACACAACTGGACAGAAAGGGAACTGCTCCCCAAACATCAATTCCTTATGATCAATGTCAATAATTACTAACAAGACAAAATGGCTGACATCAGCTGAGTGGGCGTGACATATTAGTGATGGTTGCGGTGAAGTTACTATTATGGCCAAGCCACACTGCTAGCACTAAAAAAAGTGGATTTGAAATGTTTTATTTATCATGTTCACAAAGTGATCACAAAGTGCTTTACACTTAAGGATTTATCTGTCAAAAACTCAAGGGGAGTACTGCAATGTATAAAACTTTGTCCATTTCAGTAGTACATTCTTGTGCTTCATACCAAATACTGCCACTGGACGTTAATGCTAACAGAAAACGGCAGCCTGCGGTGCACAGACAGGCCACATGACCCCACCCTGGCCTTTACCTTGAGGTCCTCCAGGGAGGAGTGCAGCTGGCCCAGGCTGCAGTGCGCAGGGCCGGCGGGGGGCAGGAGGGCGTGGGCGTCGCTGAGCAGCCTCCTCAGCTTCCTCAGACTGCGAGCGTAAAGCTGCCAGTGCCTCGCCAGCCCGTCCACCAGGGCCCGGCGCTGCTGCGCCCGGCGCACCACCCCCTGCCACTGCTCCTTCAGCTGGGACAGCTTCAGGATGAAGTCACTCCTGCATGCGGGTACAGCAACGCCCGTCATCAAAACTCACTTCAATCACAGCCTAGCTTCTCATTTCCATCACCATGTTACAAAAGTTCTGTTAAACTGTATGGAAGAGGACTTCTAAGCATTGTACACTTCATATTAAAATATTATTAATTATCACCTTAATAGTTACTAATTTACAATGTTATACACAGATATATTTTAAAAGTCTTTTAAAACAGTTGTTTCGACAATATCTTGTGAAATGGTGCAGTTCATTGAGCACTTGAATGAGTTTTGTTTTGATATTTGGATACTATAAAAACTGAACTCATCCAGTTACTATAAATGTCCCTCAGAATGATTCAACTTGAGTATACAAGACTGTCCGCTCAGTATCACTGGGGTACTGCTCAAAATGACCCACCAAGTCTTTAATGTTAACTGTTCCCTTAAGCAAGTTGCTGCCAAAAAGAAACCTCAATTGAACATTTCTACTCCTTGCAGAGCAGGAATCAGACACTCTGTGCTTTGAATATACAGTATCCATGTTCATCTGCTGATAGCAAGCTCCATTTTCTGTGGGGAACAAGACCAGTTAGGACAGGTGCGCAGGGCACCCTCACCTGTCTTCCACTTCGCCTCTCTCCAGTAATTTAAGCGCCTCATTGATGACCGAGTGCAGAATCTGATGACCGATGGACACCTCCACCTGAAACCTCTGAGACACATTGGAACAGAGTGTTTTCGTCCATCAGTGTGTCCTTAAGTACAAAGGGGACCAGCACCAGACCACTGAGATCAGCCCTATGGGTTGAACTGCATGTTTATGAAAAATGACTTAGAAGAATATTGGTCTTTCAATTTTTCATGTTTTAAAATACACAGCAAACTTGGAGTACACACATGTATATATGTTACACACGTCCAAATTTTATTAGCCTAATTGGGTCGTGTGGACCATATCTTGATATACACCAGACAAAACAATAGTCATAGCAGAAGCAACGATCAGAGCAGTGAAGTCTGCAGTAAGGGAACAGAATAGTGTTACCTGGTGTATGCGAAGCTGCTCCCTTAGTCCAGGGTAGCTCCCGGCGATGTCGACGGCCAGGTTGTCCTCCATGCCCTGCAGGAAACCCATCCAGCTCTCGCACTTCTGCTCAAAGCTCTGCTGCCTCAGCACCTCTGTCTGCAGCTCGCTGTTACACATACACACACACACACACAGAGTCACCAGCCTGTCCACCAGAACTCACCTTCAGGAGACAGGTGCTGCCCTGACCCTAGTTTCACCGCTATAATCTCAGTTTATACCGCCACAGATGGAAAACCTGCAGGAGCTGCGTGGCTGGAGTGTGTTAAAATAGCTGGCCAATTAAACAATGGTGTCTGTGCTATAAAGTTTTCAAATAAACAACCTCTCCTACACAGGTTTATCAATAAATCCATTTTAATTTACGTATATATATAATGGGTCATTTTTTGAAAGCCAGTGGGAAAGGCCGAGGCGTCAGTGGCGTATTGTGAGATGCCGTTTCCTGGTAGTGCACCGACTCACCTGCGCTGCTCCAGGGCAAGGGAGGAGGCCAGAGCCCACTGCCTGTTCAGACTCTGCAGCCGGCGGGAAACCGGGTCGCTCAGGGCCAGCCGGTAGCTCAGCTCGTTCAAGGCATCCAGGTCCGGAGACAGGGCGCTCAGCGCTAGCAGGTCCGTCTGATGGGAGAGAGAGATGGTTACCATGGGGAACTGTTAAAAAAAAATAAAAAAAAAAAATGTTTGGGTAAACAGCACTTTGAGTAGGAGGTATGCTGACTCACCTTAGCAACATCCTTGTGGCTGATGTCCACAGCTCCAGTCACTCTGTCCTCACAGTCTTTCAAGTGCTTCTCTAGGAACTCCAAGCTGCTACTGAGCTCCTGCAGCTGCTCCAGTTCCTCCTACATGCAGAAGATCACGTGTTTGGGGATAAGCAGATAGGGCAAGACCTCAAAAAAACATCCGCTGTTTCCTGAACCCCTCTTTGTGCCGGAATCCGAGTCCCATTGTGATTTTTGAACTCACAGCACAGTCACAGGCAGAAGAATATATGAATACTTAGGATGCATCAGTGCCACATTAATTGCTGTACTTGGGGATCTTTAGTGGGATAGTGCAGTGACACTGTCGGTTTCGACTATGTGTAAAGTAGTGGTTGACCCATGGTTTAAAATAGCACTTGTCCCACCTGTAGCTGTTCCTTTCTCCTTGCTAGTGCCTCGCCCAACTGCAGAACACTGCGTGCCAGCAGACGGCTCTCTGATTGGATGAAGACGGCAGCTCCTGGTTCCATCTGTCCTATGAGGTTTCTCGAAGCCTCCAGCACCTCCTCCATGCTACTCTGCAGGTCATCTATGCTCGCTTGCAGTCCCTGGGGAAAAAAAGCAAGGTGTCAACAAGTTCTTTTAATTTTAGATTTTTTTTTTTCTCGTATTATATGTGTTTTTATCGTGTTTGATGACAGTATATTTGTCAAACCTCTGCCTTTTTTTAGATTAATTGTTCTGTCAGGATTATTTTTTATCACTGCTTTAAATTTTGAAAAACACTCAAAAGTGAAAAGCCTAGCAAGTGAGGAAGAAGAAATACACCACATCCAGGGAAAAACAACCAATTTCCCAGTGCTGTACAACCGCTGGTATTTTTATCCCTGCTCAATGACAAGATGTCCCTCGTGTGTACAGAATGTCTCCCTCTCCAGGAGCACATATTTGTTGCAAAAACAAGGCCGTGTGTGTGAATCTGCACTCCTCCGCTTTCTGAAAAGCATGATATGAGCACAAGCAATACAATAAAAAACATCCATTAGCTAGAAGTGTATTAGATAATGGAATAAAATGGAAACTAATACATTTACTAGGGAGGGGGGCAATTATATCATTTAATGTTTAAAAAACAGGCAAACTAATTTTAAGTTTTACTGTGATAAAAAAAATGTTTGAGATATGTGATCTACATACATGTAATTATTGAATTGCTTGTTCTACTGCTTTTCATTAAAATATATTCAGATAAATGCTTATTAAATATTATGGGTAGGAATCTTTTACAAATTATTTTCACTTTTTTTTTTAATTTACACAATTCTATATCGGCTATGACAAACCTAAATTTATGTATTCATATAACAAAAAAATGACCAAATGCACAAAAACAACGAAAAAATTTAATGGCCTCTGTCTGTGCATAATAATAGTCACACATTTTCTGAAAAATAAATGAAACAAAATGCACCTACTTTCCTATCTAAAGGTCAGTAAGTCAGGGTAGTGCAGTCGAAACAAAGATTCAACCATTAAGGCCAAGGAACTTAAAAACAAAAGCAGTGGTCAAGAGACGGGTGTAGTCTTTAGGAAGAGAGTTAGGGAATCATGCCATGGACACTTCCTAGATCAGGCTGTCCTGCAGCACTAACAGTATCCTGGCCACTTCTCAGACCTCGCCTGGATGGCAGTGGCAAGAAGGAAACTATAAAAGCATCTCAAATCTACCAAAGAAATCATTTGTGTGAGCTTTTGTGGTCACGTGAGACAGAATTAGAACTTTTAAGTTGAAATGTGGAAGAGCTGAGCCGGGCGCAATCCTAACACCGTCAGTCATACTTACAGTATATACTCCTGGGAATTACTGTATGTCCTGCTGATATAGATCCTTAGTGATCAGTGCCTTTACAGAGTGAGCCACCCAGAGTTCTATTTTGTCTCCAGGTGGATGTGGCCACACTAGCCAGCCCCAGAACCTCGGAGATGGATTCATCCTATCCCTCTCCAAAAGTAGTTAGGCTGTATTAGAACATTCATGAGCAGAGAGGCAGCTCCTCCAAACAAATGGGTTTTTTGAAATAGCCCATACGAGCACTCTGTGATCCTGTGCTATGTACTCACGTTAATGGCCCCCACCCGGGCCTGTGCCAGCTCCACAGTGCTGTACTGGCAGGGCGGAGCACTCAGCAGCTCTTTGGTTTCCTCCTCGTGCCGCTTCAGACGGCACGAAATGGCGCCGAACAGACGACTGTAGCCTTGCCAGCGCTGGAGGAGTCCCTGAGCTCTGAGCAGCTCGTCGGTCAGCTCTTGAATGACCGCCCTCCACCTGGCAGGACCAAGGACACACAGGCAGGCCACTATGACTTGCCGTCCACGTAGCTTTGCAAGATGCCGAGTGACATGGGCAACGTGTACGCAGTTGCTTCAAAGGCCACACGACAATACAAGAGCTTGGAGAGTCCATTCATATCATTCATTAGACACAACAGCCATTCAGATGCACTCAAGTTCTCGATGCTGGAAGGACATGGAGACCTTGGTTATAGGCCCATTTACAATATAATACTTGGTTTCGTTGAATTTATAGACACATCCAACAAAGGCGTGGTAGGTGAGTACTGAAATGGCTCAATGACATTTTGCCTTATGCCACTGCAGTGAATAAGGCTTTGTTGGAAGGTGTTGAAGGTGTGGCTCGCAGTGTCTGGGTGCTGCAGAGTGCAGTGGTGCGGCAGTACTGACCGTGTCTGCTCCCCCTCGAGCTGTTCAGACAGGAGGAGGGCAGCAGCAGGACTGACCACGTCCCTTAATGCGGAATAGGTCCCGGTCAGAGCGTCCCACTTTGTCTCACCCTGCTCCAGTTCGTCCCGCAGGAGCTGTATGGAGGAATGTGATAAAATCTGCATTGTATCAATACAACCAATAATTAGTGTTGTTTCTAACGCAAAAAAATGACTGTGTGCACCACATGTGAAAAAAAAGTCATGGGCTTATTCCACACCACATTTCGCAATTTGGTCATTCACACTAAGTAAGATAATTTATGTGGAAATAATGGAGAGAGAGAGGGTGAGAGAGAGAGAGAGAGAGAGATGTATGTGTGCGTTTGTGTGTGTGTGTGTGTGTGTGCGTGCATGCATGCGTTTTTCGGTTTCACATTGGCTTGAATAAAGTGAGAGAAAGAAAAAGGAAAAATGTAAAAAAAAAATTTTTTTAAAAGCCAAGGGAAGGAGACCTGCAGTTGATTGGCATGGCTCTGGAGAGCGCTGAGGGAGAGCGGGGGTGTTCGCTCTTGCTCCAGTGTGTAGTGGGCCTGGGCTGTGCTGAGCACGGCCTCACTCAGCTGTCGCTCAAACAGACCCCACCGCTCCAGCACCTGCTGCAGCCTCAGCTTCAGCTCCACCACCTGGGAGGGGGACACAACATCACCACCTGCACTTCTGAGCTCCACTGCTTTCCCATGTGATGTGTGGCATACAGCATAACAGTACAAGAACAGCAGTGGAAAATTAATTTGGTCTAATTTCTAAAGATATCAGATGGTACATCAAGGTAATTAATAAGGTGCATCAACACTTTTGGAAAAATTGATTTCTCACTTTTGTCACGTATCAAATGGGTACTGATTTATATTGCTTGTTTATGTCCATGAAAACACATACGTGTGCGTTTATGTGTGTGTGTGTGTGTGTGTGTGTAGGTGTGTGTGTGTGTGTGTGGGCGCATGTGTGCAGGTGTGCGTGTGTAAGCAAAGAGATGATTTCAGTGCAATGAATACAAACCATGTGAGTGTGTGTGTGCAGAGGCTCGCTCTGAGAGTTCGTCTGTCAGGTTAACACACCTGTTGACTCAAAGCTGCACAGGCCTGATTGACAGCGTCCGTCTGCGTGATGAATTCACAGTCACGCTCCTGCTCTGTGCCTTCATCCTGGGACAGACAGGCCTCTCCCAGCACCTGCAGTTCTGCCAGTTTCAACTTCAGCTTTTCTTCCGTCTCCTGTGGTATTACATTCACAAACACGCACACATACACACATACACACACACACACACATACACACAGACGCAGATAGGATAGGGAAAGTAGATTGGTTTAGTTGGAACTATCTCTGTTTACAGAAAATCTAAAATATACTCTTATTGGCAATATAGTATACATTGAATGAATCATTCAGCAAATATTTTGTTGTACCTTATAATTATAATTGTATAATAATTTGCCCGTGTTTCTGAAACATACCACACACTCCTTCAGGGCTTTCTCTGCTGAAGAACGACTGACAGGCCTCTCGACCAATTGCATCCTTTCCCTCTGGCCAATGACCCAGTGGCGCAGATGCTGCAGTTTATTCTCCCTGTCTGCGCAGATGTGCAGTAGCTGTTCCACATGTCTAGTCTGTGAAAAATTCCACAGTGAAAGAAAGAGTAAGCAAGAACTATACTTCCTCTTAATCAAAACAGAGCAAAACATAAAACAGTTATCTCACAACAATCTGACTTGTATCTGACCTGCCCTCTGTTGGCTACCCTATGTCACTACTTTATTACAGATTGCCCCTGTGATGCATTTGGTGAATGGACCATTCTCACTGTGCTACCCTGAAGGGGATTAGAAACCAGTGAGTGGGCTGACCTGGTAGCTCAGTGCCCCCTGTAGGTGATGCCAGCGCTCGTTGAGAGCGCCCAGCTCCTCTGCAAACTGAGTGCGCTCGTAGCGCTTGGTCTGGATGTCCGGGCTGCTGATTTGTAAGACCGACTGGTTGACGAAGTCCACAGTGAGTTGGCAGCAGGTGATCTCTAACTTGCACTCCTGAGGAAGACACATGTAAGAAAGGTCACCGTGTTGTAAAAATAAGTTTAGTTCACATGTGTTGGACTAATGAAAACAGAACAGCACATTGCCCTTGTTTCAGCATCATTACTGCATGTTACCAGTACAAAAGAGCAGCGGCATTAACCCCTGTGTTATGATGAAATTCACACAAAACTGTCTTGAGAAATCTGACCACCTAATCACCAACTACATCTGACTGAGTACATGACCGCTCATATTCACTACCTGCAGTAATGAGTGCCTAGGTCATTTCTGCAACATCTCAGTTGACCTACCTGATTAAATAGAAGCCAAAAGCAAATAAATAAATAAATAAATAAATAAGTATTTCACTTGACGGCCAAGTATATTTTTTGGAAAGAATTCAGAATAAGCAAAGCATGACTAAAGAAACAGCCGTGTAACTCAAGAGAACTGGCAAATCAGCTGAGTAGCTGACAGGAATTCCAGATGTAGGGCATATATGAGAAGTAGTATATCAGGGGGAAGTACCTTGAGCAGCTGGAGCTCCTGGGTGAGGCTGGCTGCTGAGGCCTTGTGGCTGTGGAGCCTTTTTAGCCCCTCCTCCAGGCTGACCTCCCTCTCGCTGATCCAGGTGTTCAGCTCTGTTATTGCGTCGCGTGACGGGAGCCTCTCCATCAACGCCTTGACAGCAGTGGGAGTAACGTTTCAGATCTTATCTAGACTCATTTTCTCGGTATCTTACAGTCAAGATATTAATTTTACATTTTTGGATATGCTGCAGGCACAGTACATACTGTTCAGATGGAGAAATAGATTATATTAAGACATGGGGAATCATTGAGGTATCTCTGTCATCTGTGGTCTAGATTACCACATCTAAGTGGGTATTGTAATAGGTGCTTAGGCAGGAAGGTCATTATAGATTGAGGAAATAACATATTTATTTAATCTCTCCCATCCACATCCTCAGTAGGATAGAACAACGAGCACTGAGGGATAGGCCAAAGGACTTATTTACTCTGGAGACAAAGCCACATGGAACTTTTTTATGAATTCATTAATTTTAAGATTTAAATATCCCATTGAAAATATAAGTTTATATCATTCACTGCTGCAGTTTTTTCCACAGCGGTGTTCCAGCAGAACTAAAGAAACGGCTCAAAGCTAAAGGTATGAGATTTGTAGGCATACAGCAGTATGGACGAACAGTTACTTTTTCTGGGTTTTTTCAGGGTTTTAGATGTGCTGACTAAGGTATTCGGTCCAAAAACGTTGACTTTATAAAAGCAGAGATCTCAAAAATGTGTGTGGAAATAAAATCTTGATTCTGGGATTTTATTCCCAGCATTTTGTAAACAGACTAACCGTGCTGCCCTTCTTCTGAAAATCTTTGTACTGCCGCAATCGTTTTCAAACCTCAAAAGTGCCTGGTTTCTCAAGAGTTTGAAAGTCATCCTTGGACTGGAATATGTCATGTGACCATTTTTGGGCAATGTGCATATAATATAACGCAAGGTGTGAGCAGTCGCTACGCTTGCCTGGTGCAGTCTCTCCTGGATGGCGGGCAGAGCGGACTGCACCTGGGCCCATCCCTGCTCCAGCTGCGTCAGCTGCGACTGCAGCGAGGCGGTGTCGGTGTCCTTCAGCAGCAGCAGCTGCGTGCCCGTGCCGACCACCAACGCCTTCAGAGCCGATCTGGACTCCACTTCCTTGGTGAACTCCTGCGCATGGACAAGGGTGGCAGCAGTTAACAGGTATAATCAAATGGATCTCTATTAAGTAATAAAGAGTAGCAAGTAACATAATCTATGCGTCACAATGCTTTCAACACACATGAAAAAGATGTCCATGTTTTTAACTAGGGCATTTGAGTGTGTGTGCAAATAGCCACAAAGAGAGAAAGTGAACAGACGGCTACATGAAGGCTTTGGATTGAGGTTAAAAGTGAAAGAAATCAGAGTTTAAAGTGAAAGAAATTAAAAATACACAGCAGATCTCATATGGGAGAATATTTTGACCTGTCCAGTTAATTAACTGGCATCACAGCTGGAACAGCAAATAATCCAAATAATATGATTCACCAGGAACTGGGCGAGGTGAGTGCGGATTTGCTCCAGGTCCTGTGGTACTGTGACAGAGCGATGTCTCCACAACTGCAGACGCTCTCTGGCTTCGCCCATCCACTCACTGAGTGCCACTGAATCACGCCGGAACCTACAGGTGCGGAAAGAGGGGGGGCGGGTGTTGGGGGTGTTATTTCAGGGTTGTTTATAAACTTCTTCACATGGGTTTGAGCCAAATCTGCAAGAGGAATGAATCATCCACTGTCATATTCTAAACTCCATCTGGCTCTTTTTGTGGAATAAAGCAGGGCTGGACCAGGTCGCATCATAAGAAAAGCTGAATATTAAAAATCACTCCAGTAGGCAGAAGCACTTTCCTTTAAACATTAAACACGGTTAAAGAGAAAATTGGGGCAGATACTCTCGCTTATATTCATAGTGAAGGCAGAATGGCAGCCCTGAGCTTGGTTATTATCAAGAAATTAATTAACTGAGATGTCATGGCGTTAACGTGACGAGTAGTCATAAGCAGTAATGTAAACGGTCCTTAAAAACATATGATTCACACAGGTGTGAGACAGTGTCAGTGGGCACGGGTGCAGCCTGCATCGGTTTTGCCGGTTGTTCACACCTGCTCCAGATCCTCCGCAGCCTGTCCACCCGGAGGCCGTCCTGCTCCACTCTCCTCCGCACGGCCGTCCAGCGCGCTTCCAGCTCCCGCGCGGCAGCGGCTACATCCCGCCGCCCGCCCCCCTGCAGCCCCCGCCCCTGCTCCAGGACCAGGCACAGCCGGGCCCCGCTCTCCTCCAGCACTCCTTTCATTTGCTGCCAGAGAAAGAATTCAATTATCATCTTCCTCTTTCACACGCTCCCCCCCCCCCAACCTCCTTCCTCCTCCTCCTCCACCTCCCCAATCCACCTCTCGCACTGCTATGGCAACAGGCCCCTAACTCTGCCACTACTGTGAACCCAATTGTGACAAGGGAACACATGAATCTCTTTGAAGAAGATCTAAGAAGAATTCACTCCTCAGAACTCACTTCTCTCGGTTTTTTTTTGAGTTGGAAAATAATTTCAGAACCAAACAATTAATGAAGAGAGAATATGAGGAAAATTCTATAAAATATCGGAATTACGCACAATACACTCACATTACTCTTGCCATTTTGTGATGGAAAATATCACTAACCCAGCACCACAGAACTAAGTAACATGAAAACACTAATAATTACAGGTTAAATAATTATATAATTGTACAACCTTTTCATCCATAATAATTCATTACATTGGTGTATACATAATCCACCGAGGCCCTTCAATGGGAGAACACTTTACTGCCCCCTAGTGGTTTTGGCAAGTAGGTAAAACGGAAACCTGGTAGATGGACAGCCTCTCCCGCAGGCGTTCCTCGGTCTCCTCCACCAGGCCCACGCTGGGCAGCCTGGACTCCACTTCCTGCAGGAGCCTCCCCAATCCGCTGCAGTTCTCCTCCCACTGTGTCCATATCTGCAAAAGCCCCCAGTATCCTCAGCACAGCAGCAAAACACAGGCAGGTCTGTCGATTTCTCACATATGCTACATTACATTACATTACATTATAGGCATTTAGCAGACGCTCTTATCCAGAGCGACGTACAACAAGTGCATAGGTTTCATGATGTAGAGGCGCAAAAGAAACACTAGAGTAAAGTAAGGATCGTAGTGCCAGAAGTGACCACATCGATCAGGACTCCAACCCTGTAGAGTAAGCTTGTTCAGCAAGCAAGAATCCTACCAAGTACAAACTAGCACTGGAATCACACCTAATCATACAAAAACAATCCTGCCAGATACACTAACATAATCAAATTATCCTAGCTAGATACAGCGAGCTGAACTATAGGCTAGAGAGGGGTGGGGAGAGGTGCAGCCTGAAGAGATGAGTCTTCAGTCTGCGTTTGAAAGTGGTGAGATTCTCTGCTGTTCTGACCGTCACGGGGAGGTCATTCCACCAGCGAGGGGCCAGGACAGACAGCAGACGGGAGCGGGAAGTGCAGACGCGGAGAGGGGGAGGTGCCAAGCGTCCAGAGGTGGCCGAACGGAGAGGTCTGGCTGGTGTGTAGGGTCTGATGATCCTCTGAATGTACCCTGGTGCTGACCCCTTAGCTGCCTGGTATGCAAGCACCAAGGACTTAAATTTGATGCGAGCCATAACAGGCAGCCAGTGGAGGTCAGTGAGCAGGGGGTGACATGGGAATGTCTGGGGAGGTTGTAGACCAGACGCGCTGCAGCATTCTGGATGAGCTGCAGGGGTCTGATGGCGGATGCTGGCAGACCAGCCAGTAGCGAGTTGCAGTAGTCCAAGCGGGACAGGACCATCGCTTGAACCAGGAGCTGGGTTGCGTAGGTGGTGAGGAAGGGGCGCATTCTCCGGATGTTGTACAGGAAGAACCTGCACGTTCGACTCATCGCCGTGATGTTCTGGGAGAGGGACAGTCTGTTGTCCATCACCACTCCAAGGTTTTTTGCGGTGGGTGATGATGACACCACAGTGTCCCCCAGGGAAATAGAAAAGTCGAGAAGGTTAGAGGATGGAGCAGGGATGAAGATCATCTCCGTCTTGCCTGGGTTCAGCTTAAGATGGTGGTTATCCATCCAGCTCTGGATGTCCCTCAGGCAAGCAGAGATGCGAGCAGAGACCCGAGTGTCAGAGGGCGGGAAGGAGAGAAAGAGTTGGGTGTCATCGGCATAACAATGATAGGACAACCCATGGGCAGAGATTACAGGACCAAGAGATTGGGTGTACAGGGAGAATAGGAGGGGACCAAGGACAGAGCCCTGGGGAACTCCTGTGGCAAGGGGGCGAGGTGCTGATACTGCACCAGCCCAGGCGACTTGGAAGGAGCGACCGGAGAGGTAGGACTCAATCCAGTCAAGTGCTGTGCCACAGATCCCCATAGCTGCCAGGGAGGACAGGAGGATGGGATGGTTGACGGTGTCAAAGGCAGCAGAAAGGTCTAGGAGGATCAGGACAGATGAATGGGAGGCTGCTTGTGCGGCGTGAAGCGACTCATTGACCGAGAGGAGTGCGGTCTCCGTCGAGTGGCCAGGTCTGAAGCCAGACTGGTAGGGGTCTAGGAGGTTGTTCAGGGAGAGAAAAGAGGAGAGTTGATTAGAAGCAGCTCGTTCAATTGTTTTGGATAGGAAAGGGAGAAGGGAGACAGGACGGTAGTTCTGGATGACAGAGGAATCCAGAGTGGGCTTTTTCAGCAGTGGGGTGACGTGAGCCAGCTTGAAAGAAGAGGGGAAACATCCAGAAGACAGTGCTAATACAGATATGCTAATACAGTGAAATAAGATTAGTTAAGTGGGAATAAACAATGACTATGATTACAATTAAATTAGCGTGAAGCTATGGAGCAATTAACAAATACTTGGGATAACAGGTGAGAAAGGCGCCGTAAACACTAATCGCTGACTACCCAACCAGTTCTTTGTTGACAAAATGTACATTTCTTGAAACAGTAATATGTGTTAGTTCTGTGACTCATCTCTTCAGAATTTCATGTCATGAAAATTTTCATTTTATTTTCTATATAGCAGGCATACAAATGAAACTTTGCTCTTGTTGTGCGCTGAAGCCTTTTACTGGCCATTTCTCAACTGCAAGGTCCTAGACAAACACACCCCTGCTGAATAACATTACTTTCATATTTCCTCTCGCAAATGAGGTTTTCACAGCTCATGTCAGCGCCCGGTTCCCACTGGCTGTGCTGAACGAGGGGGCAGAGCCTCCGGTTACCTGCAGCGTTCTGTGCATCTGCGTTCCGTGTTCCAGGGCCTGCCGCCGCAGAGCGCCGATATCCTGCTCCAGCTGCGCCATCGCGGCTTCCTGCCCGCGCAGCACACTGTCAGGGACCCGTGAGGAGAAGTGTTTCACCGCAGCAAGGTACGATCCCAAACGCTGAAAATAACCCTGTGATCCCAGGGGAGGAGACAAGTGCAAAATCACACTAAAGAGCAGGCCTTTAATTGGACGCTTCAGCGAACAGAACTGAGGTCAGGATTTTGTTGAGGACTCTTCAAGGACTGACTGACAGTAAGAATTCGAGTTGGATTTTTGAGTCAGATGGCTGACCCACGAACAGTAGCAGTCAGCAGTTTTACTCAAGAAAGTATTTCAGCAAAGGGTTCAGTCAGGTCATTATGGTCGAAATACTAGACCATAAAGAACCAATGAACCAGTTATTTATGGGTGCCATGACAAAAAGTGATAATGCGCCTGCAGGCGGTGCGCACCTTATGGCTGCTGAGGTGGTCCTGCAGCTCAGTGCGACTGTGCTCCACCAGGCCCTGGCTGCGGCCCAGCCTCTCTCGGCCCAGCTCTGTCAGGCTGGCCAGCCCCTGGAGCAGCCCCTCGTACTTCTGCTGAAGGTCCAGGCTCTCCCTCAGCCCCTCCTGCCTCTCCCGCAAGGAGCTCCAGGCGCTATCCAGCACGTCCTGGAGACCCAGGATGCACAGTGTCTCAAGTGCACAGTCACACTAACTCTAAGGAGGGAGCTAACTCAAGCTCATATCCTGGAGGGCCACTGCGTCTGCTGGATGTATGTACTGCACAACTGGAGTTTTGATACCGCTGCCCTAACTGAACACCACCTACAGCACCATGAGACCTTCCAAAAACAGTGTGCACAAACATGCCCAGCTACACAGTGCTAAAAAGCTTCAGAAGACCTGACTAAATATAACGTATTATATAAAATGCATTATTATTCTTCTTCTTCTTCTTCTTCTTATTATTATTATTATTATTATTATTATTATTAATACTACTATGCATGTCATCTATATCAGTATGTACATGTCCTACCTCCAGCTTGTGAACCTCCTCAATGAGAGATGTGGGTAGGCTGTTGCTCTCTACCCTCTCCTTCAATGCAGACACCTGGTTCTCCTGCAGCAGCGCCTCCAACTGGAACTGCTCAACAGCCTGCAAACACAACCACAGGGAGGATTCAGGCCACAGGTTAACATCATGCTTTTCATTATGACATGTTAGGGTGTGGGGGCCCATTTGAACTCAGGAAAAAAAAAATTCCAGAGAGACTACTTCCCTACCTTCACTACTTTGTATTGGTTTGTAAAATGAGACATGGTGTAGCAATACTGGTGTTAAATAGTTGATTTCACTGAACAGCAGGAGAGCCTGGTCTTGACTGGGAGCAATGGAATCAATTTTCACTGCAGAAGGGTTTACCTGAAACTGTTTGCCAGGGTCGTGACCTGAAGCTTCATTAATTGTTTGGTTCAAAAGCAAGTTTTTACCAAGCAAGGACTCATGCAATCCTCTTATATCTCTCTGTGGGGGTTAGAGAAACAAAGGCAAATTATAATTGTCATTTGTGTCTATGTAAACTAAAACGACAGGATGTGTATCAGCAGGAAGATAGATCAACAGATAACATCAATGTGTGAATACCAGAGGTAAGTTCTCGATTATCAACTCAGAGCTGTTAAGTGTGCAAAACCTTATTAGACAGGGTGTTGAAACAGTTTCACACACCTCACACAAGACTTTATGAGCGTCGCGCAGGAAATGCGCATAGCAAGTTTGTTCAGGAAACTCTCGCAGCAGCCAACAATTGGTTGGCCTCAGAAATCACGTGTTCTCACACTCAATCACATGCACACATGACTAATGAAGTGCCTTTTTAAAACTGACAATCAGACCGCTCCCGTGCTGCTCATTACCTGCATTACTCTTTATATGCTCAGCTGCTGCTGCTCCAATTTACTATTATTATTATTATTACCATGTTTTATTCAACAGACACACCTTGTCCTAGGTGACATTCAAAGCATAATTACAATGTTTCCATGTTTATATATTCATTGAAACTGAGTTTCCTGAAATGTTAAAATTACTTTGGAATCAATTCTGGAACCTTTGGGCTCATCACTATCCATTAATCCCTTCACCATCTTGCTATTTAATAATTTAATATATTTCTAGCCATTCAAGATAATTCAGACCCTGCATCTTATTTTATTTGTTAGCATAGTATATGCCTGTGTGAGACTGTATTGACCAAGAGTTAATCTTTTATTGCAATGCATTACTTCATATTGTATATCCCTAAACTGGTGATGGACACACATTATACCTTGAAAGCCCAGTCATCTAGGGCCTCTGAAAAAATGTATTTATTTATTTATTGTGGCGAGGATGCAGTGGTGGTTGAGTTATTTATTGATTTTATTTCATTTATATAATGGTTGCACTTAAAAATCATCAAGACAAAGACATAAAACAAACTTCCATTGTGGCTGAGAGGCACGCCTGACCTGGCACTGATCGGCGAGGTCCAGGCGAGCTCGCAGTTGGGCCTGTCTGGAGGGGAGGGCCGTCTGGATGATGGACAGGCGGCTCTGCAGACACTGCAGACAGGGGGAAACTTGGGGAGCCGCTGAACCCAGAGCGCTCCGGACCCCTGGCTCCTGGCAACTCAACTCATTTCCCACTCTGTCCAGCTCCACAGCCAGGCTCTGACGATCACACAGAAATGCCTCTACTGCAGCACCCGTTTCCCATCATGCCACCACAGTACCACCGTATTGCACATGGGCCACAAGTAAAACCCAGAAATAAGGATTTCCATCCATAGTATGGGTGTTATTTCCATGTAGATCACTAAAAACTACAAATTAAAATAAAACGTGAGGAAATATAAAATAACCAAATAAACGCATAACAAAATGTTCGTATTGAACTCTCTGCATTGAACTCAGGCAGAATAAAGGCAGTAATGTCAGTAACACAGTATCGCCGAGACATCAGGCTGTCTGTGTGAGCAGTACCTCCAGCTGCAGCAGATAGAGCTGGTCGTCCTCCTGGGACGTCCCACAGGGGGACAGCAGCAGGTCTGTGACAGAGCAAAGCGACAGATCCACTCCACACAGCACGTGGTACAAATCCTCCTCCAGGGTGAGACCGGAATCCCCTTCTGAGCTGGCCTGCGGTACACAGCACACCAGTTCAACAGACCAAACTGACCAATAGGGTCTCTTGGGAAAATGGCAGTGTGGTTACCTGGCCCTCCTTACCTGTGTCTGTGATGTAATGGCCAGCTGGCCAAGCTCTCGAAGGCGTACGGTGTGTGACTGCAGCTCCTGCGAAGTGTGTGTTCCGAGATCTCTCACTATCGCGCTGCTACCCGCGGCAACCACTGCACCTGTCACCTGCGGAGGGAGAGCAGTCAGCACAGGTTTCGCCCTCCACCCACTCAGCAAAAACACCAAACATCCATCCATACACTTTAAAATGCCACACCCCCTCACATAGCACACTGCCCAGAGTCTGCGAGGCCTGACCTCAGATGAGCCTAGATTTGCACTCTCCTCCAGGGCCTGCAGTTTGGCAGTCAGACGGGTGTGAAGGTGTGCCCACATCTCCTCAGATATGAATCCCTCTTCACCGTCAGTATGGGCAGTTGGAACTACAGCAGGAGATCTGAAGGGTCCAGTAAGAGAGAAGCTCTCAGTCCACGTCACATTCCAATTGTATGACATCACAATAAAAAAAGAAACAACAGTCGCATTCTGGATTAGTTAAGATGTGCTAAAGCTTGAGTGAAATCTGACCAGAATGGTGCAGCTAAGACAGCGGGAGGGCAGAGCAGCTTTACCCTGGGGGTGTCTGCGCTTGGCTGTCCTGTGATAGGCTGTGCAGACGTGACCGGCTGCCATGCCTCGCGATGGCCTTGGTCAGGTCCCTCTGTTCACTCAGCTCGTGTTCCAGCTCCTGGAGAGTTTGAGGAGTCCATCAGCACCAAAACACAGTTTCCACGATGTCTATAGCCAGCTCCAGTACCCAAGTACTGTCACCTCACACTGGGTCTACAGTCAACCCAGGCAAGAAAACCCATCTTGCACTCAACTCTTGCACACATGCGGCTACAATATTCAAAAATATTCAAACTAATTCAATAAGTCAAGACTTTTCAGCAACATTTTTTTGGTCGTACCCTCTGCTGCTGCAAACTGTTCTGTCTGATGAGTTTGCCCTTGGTGGAGGTCAGCATCTCGTGGACACTGGCACTGCCCTTCAACACACTTCCTTGAAGGTGCTCTGAATGCTGAATCTCCTGTGGTGACAGACCAACTGTGAATTACCAATCATGCAATTAAGGTTCAGACTACATCAATTGTTTTTTTAGGCCTATCAAATTAAGTAAGTACCTATAATTACACACTTACAAAATGGTAATTTTGTGCTATCATTCATTTGAAAATGAAATACCACAGGAAGCCCGTTTATTTTAACCTCTGAATGCACCTCCAGGGGCATTTCAACTAGAGATTCTCGTCAACAGTCGTACCTGAATGTGCGATGGACAAAACAGTGAGACAGATGCAGCTTTAATGAACAAGACCATGAAAAAGCAGACTAATGACAACAGCTTGCTCTCTCCTAACATTCTCTCAGCATTCTGATATATATTATGGTAGAGTAAAATAGGTAATAAATCTAAGTGAGAGTGATTACGATTCTGCACACTGTTAATTTCAGAGAGTAATTAAGTTGGTTATTTTAAGTGGCTCAGTAAACTCGCTCCCCTGAAGGCACATGGTGAAACCACCAATATTAAGACTCCTCAAGACCAGAGTGGTGCATTGAGAGCTTTCAGTGTGAGCGTGGGATGTTTCCGTGTGGGATTGTGTGAGGGTTTCAATGTTTCAGTCCCAGTTTTGGCTGTAAAATCCACTAGTGCTATTTATATACAGTGGGGTCCAAAAGTCTGAGACCACTAGTCAAGATATTTCTATTTTGCATTTGTTTTGAATGTAATACTAATTCTTTCATTACAAATGATAATATCAGCTTAACAATTTGAGTGAAAAGTTGAATTTTTGAAAAATGTACATGAACTTCAGAATATCTTCGTATTTGGTCCCCCTTTTGCTTTAATGACAGCATGCACTCGAGCTGGCATGGACTCGACACGTTTGTGCATAACCTGATGACCCATGTTATCCCAGCATGATTTGACAATGTTCCAAAGAGCTTCTTGTGATGTCACAGAATGCGTGGCTTTCTCAGTCTTCAAGTGCCCCCATAAATGTTCAATGGGGTTGAGGTCAGGTGTCTGTGGAGGAAAGTCCATGAGAGTCAGGACTCCTTGGACTTCTTTGGTCTTCAAGTAGTTCTTGCAAAGCTTTGAGGTGTGTTTGGGGTCATTATCCTGCTGCAGTATGAATCCTTCTCCACAAAGATGCAAACCAGAGGGTATAGCATGTCTCTGAAGAATGGAGTGGTACTTCTCCTTGGTCAGGGTGTAGTCAATTCGGTGCAGGTGTCCAACTCCAGAGTAGGCAAAACACCCCCAGACTTGAATATTCCCACCACCATGTTTCACTGTGAGTTTGATACACTGCGGTATCATTCTCTCTCCTGTTCGTCTCCTTACATACACCCTTCTGTTACTGCCATAAATCTCAAACTTGGATTCATCAGTAAATAGGACTTTTTTCCAGTCATCCACTGTGTAATGCTGGTATTTATTAGCCCACCCCAAGCATTTGGCCCTGTTTCCCCTCCTGAGAAGTGGTTTAGAAACTGCTACTCGTCCTCTGAGACCACTACAAGACAGCCTTCTTTTGACAGTACTTTTGCTGATTGGAGTCTTGCGTTCTTTATTTAGCAAATTGTGTATCTGTGATGAAGTTGCTTTTCTATCTCTCAGGGAACTAAGCTTGATGTATTGATCTTCTGATGGTGTGGTCATTTTTGGTCTTCCTGATCGTTTTTTGGATACAACTGATCCAGTTTCTGCAAAGCGTTTTAGAGGAAATCTGACCTTTTGTACGAAGTATTTGTATAAATAGTAGTATAATAGTATAAGTATAAATTTGCTTAAATTTGATTGCTGACCTAGAAATAGTGCATAATCTTAAATATTTCTTCTTCATTTTACATGTAATAACCTCTTGTGTTTTTAAATGTTTCTGAATCCTCAAACTTTCTGATTATTTCCAGGTTTACGTGAAAATATTATAGATTCTCAATGTGGTCTCAGACTTTTGGACCCCACTGTATATCCAGGTACATATAAAACAATTTATGTACTGAAAAGTTTTTAGTTCAACATTTATCATAGTCACCTGCATATAGTGAGCTTACTGATATGCCTAATGTAGAACATGAACTAAGTATACAGAATTCATACTGTAGTAATGAGCTTCAGACTTTTTTTTAAAAAAAGGTAGCTACAGTATATGGTATGTATAGCATGAACAGAACAATCACTGTGATTCACAATATAAATTAAATAAAATTATGGGGCTATTCTCTTCCGCACAAAACAAACTTGCTCACTTTAAATAAAACTTAAACTGAGAAATACACAAAACTGAAATTCACAAAAAAAAACGTATTTACAAAAAAGAAACATACAAATGTCCAATTTTTGACTATTTCCTTGCATATCTCAACATTAAAAGACATTCTGGAATACCACTGTGTTTTTACAAACCTTAATCACTGAAAATAATACCCTAGGGCAGGGGACTGCAACTGTGGTCCTGGAGAGCCACAGGCTCCGCTATATTTTGTTATTAATTAAGTGCTGAGCAACAAAATGAGCAGTTGATTACGCAGTTAACTCACTTCACCTGATTGTTTGGGTCTGAATTGGGTGCTGATTTTAAGGCAAAAACGAAAACCAGCGGTGCTTATGGCTCTCCAGGAACCAGGGTTGCCTGGTTTCCCTCGGCAGGGCCACTCAACTCCGAGTCCAGCCGACCGCAGTGTCTGCCGGTATTTGCTCCATGCATTACACTACCTAATGAGCTTACTTCCTGAGCCAAGGAGGTAAATAATTATTGAAATCAGGCGGTGTAGTACATGGTGTCAGCAAATGCCTGCAGACACCGCGACATGCAGGACCTGGAGTTGAGTGGCCCCGCCTTGGCGGGGCGGGGCTACTCAAGCCCCTGTTTTGCATATACTGCCGTTCTGTGTTTGTGTGTGTGTTTGTGTGTACGCTCTGGGTGTGTATATTGACAAGAGCATACCTGTTCCACATTCTGTCTCTCCTGGAGTAACTGCTGGAAGGTGACCAGACTGGTTTTGAGCAGTTCCAGTCTAGATGAGAGGGCCTCCACCTGATGGTGTGTCTCACTGGAAGCCTCTTGTAGGCCCAGGTCTGACAGGCTGGCAACCTTCGCTTCTATTTCCAAGAACATCTCCTGGGTGCACATACAGGGCATCAGATGGGAAATCCGAAATGTATTCAAATCCCCTTTTAACATGAGACACCAATGTCATTAGGCCGTTTCCATTTACTGCATCTGATGTTCCTGGACAAAATACAGTGTACATGTTTTTAAGGTTACAGTATTTTATTCTGCCCAAATCCAGGTCCCAGTACTCTCTTGAGCAAAGTAATATTGGACGATTCCCATTTCTGAAACATATTTACATTTACTGCACACAAAATGCAACGCAGGGTCAGATCACAAAGTTTACTGTCCTTTCACTCTAGCTTTGCCTGCACGTGCCATTTGGAAATATTATGCGAAGCTACACTGACACCCGCACTGAAATAGTGTATCTATTCCACATATTCAGCATTTGTACTGATTACCAATAGCCACTCTTTTAGGTAGCTCCCTTCCACTACACTCAAATTAAATAAATTCACACCGACAGAATATTTTTGTGACCTCATACCACAACTATCTGACATTGAAACTACGATACGCAAGAATTCAGCGAATGCACCATCTCAGCAGAAGGGAATTCAACTTTAAATTTAGTGCAACAGCAGAGGCATTAAGACATGTTTATCTATCTAGCTGGGAGACACACAGTAAGAATATGTGTGAACGGCACAGACAGACAGGGTCTGCGTGTGAAATGTGGGTCAAATTCATTTTTAAAAATACAGTAGTAAACCACTATGTTTCACAGAATCTGAAAAACAAAGCTTTCACAGATTATAAAAACAAGTGTTTATATAGGAATGAAATGCGTCATCTGTTTCCTAAAACCATTAATCGTTTCAGTAGACTTACTGTATATAATATGTATATAATACAGGAAGACCACATATGAATTAGTTTTCTACTTGCACAGAAGAAACCTTAGGTCACTCACATTGATCTACATATTTGTTCCTGCAAGCTACCTCATGTCTTTTTTTAAATATTAACCAGGCTGAGTTCTTCTTTTTAGCTCATTTAAATAATGCAAACGGCTTAACTCTTTCCTGAAGGACAGAGTGGTGCACTGTGCACTGTCACTTTAAACTTTTTTTTTTTTTTGGCTGTGGTACGTGGTTTCACATTGGCTAAGTCTGAGTGACGCACAAACTGAGGTGTGTTTGTGCATACAATATGCTGTGTGATAATTAATCTTCTAGCTTTCACCCTAAGAACCTTAAAACAGTGTCAAACTCAATTGTCTTTCTGTGTGTTTGCCACGTTAGACACAGTTGCATTGAGATTATTCTAGTTCTGTTTAGACCTATCTCTGTTCTATAGCTCCACAAAAATCATGCATTCATAAAAAATAGGAGACCAAGACCATGAGAACAAATAATGACAGGAGGCCATTCATTATATCTAGGCTTGTCATTTACCTGGGTTGCTAAGGAACCCCTCCTGTCCCATAATTTTGTAAGTACAAAAAACAGCTGCACAGAGCAGCAGTCCCACTCGGCAGCATTTAGAAACACTTTGAACTCACAGCAATTTAGAAAGCGGCTGTTAAATAAGAGCAGCTTGCACAATAAAGAGGGAAAGAATGCAATATGAAACGAGTAACTCAGAAAAGCAGTTTTGCCCCTAAAGAGAGCGGGATCCAAATGCAGATATACTGTACGTCTCGCCTCACCCCACTTGGAATTCCAGCCGTAATGGGAGTGAATTAAAGCAGTAAAGCGGTTGTGCGTGACTGGAGAGGAGGGAGACATGCTGAGCCCTGACTGAGACAGTGAACACACAGGTCTTTAATCTGACACCACTGTGCTGGGCTGTAACCTGACACCGGCGTGCATAAAAAGGGCAGAGCCCACAGAAATAATACATGTGGAATCCACTAAAAATAAAGGCGTGAATCCTCAGCGTGAGGGTCTTCTGGGCCGAGCTAGCACATGACACTATCGTCAAGTCATGCCTCTGGTGGTGTTTCACGCGCCTGCCAATCTCCTGCTTAAACAAACACGGCTCCTCCAGCCGCGGACTCCAACGGCGCTGAACTTTGACCCCTCTTTGCTTACCTGGCAGCTGAGGAGCTGCTGCTCGAAGCTGTCCTGCATGGCCGCGGCCGGCAACGGGGCTCCCAGGCTCCGGCGGGCTCCCTCCAGCCAAAGCTCCAGCTGGGCGGCCTGCTCGCGACAGGCATGAAGCGCTCCCTGAGCGGGGCAGGTCTCACCTGAGGCCTGGGACAACCAGAGAGAGTCACGGCACTCAAGGAGCGAGAGAGAGCTCGGCGCATGGAAAAGGTGTGTCGTCTCCGCCGCCTCCGCGGGGGATGCTGGGACTCGAAAATCAACTTTTCCACCTTTCTCTCTATCTCTCTTTCACTCTCTCTCTCTATCTCCCTCTCTCTATCTCTCTCTCTCTCTCTCGCGCCTGCCCCACCCACAATCCACGCCGGAGCTGTACTCACTTCCTGAAAGTCGCTGCCGGGTTGCCGGGCTCGAGTGACAGATCAGAGCGCTATACGCGAGACTCTGGTCATGTGCCCCACAGGCATGTGGGACTGAACAGAATGAGGTGGAGGGAGGCCAGACAACAGCGACAGCACTGCCAGCTGATCCAACACAGCGTTTCACACAACTCTGCGCCGCTCTCTCTCTCTCTCTCTCACACACACACACAAACACTCACACACACACACACACACAAACACACACTCAGACAGCACTCTGTTTACATTCCTACAGAGATAAGCGCCTGAGGGAACCTGCTGAAACAGTCGCCACAGTAAAGAGGACCCGAGCTGACAGGGTGTTTCCCTCCCACACCCTTCCCCACCCACGAATAACAATGGCAATTTTCACCAGGTGAACGCTGACACCCACTCACCAGTAGCAGGGTACCCTGAGTTTACAGGAGGGAAGGCTCAAAAGACAGAACTGAGATCACCAAACTCTCTTCAAACAAATCGATTAGTTAGTAATGTGCGTAAACAAGCACTGTGCAAGCACTAAAGATCACACCGGCTTTTCGGCAGAGCTAACCCAATGATTTTCAAGAGCTCTTGCAAAACTCCCTTAAAGCAATTCCAGGGCATACAGAAAGGCACGTTTGTTTGTGCATGATTGACAGTAGAGTGGTTAGAGTGCATGAAGTGCATGGCTGTGTAAAAACTGTGCCGTGGTTGTGCTTACCAGGAGCGCAGCTGGACGCATGCTGTCTGCACCGTCCTGGGGAAGCCTGAGTGTGTCCTGAGACTGCGTGTGCTCGCGCTCCGTGTCCCTAGACTGCGTGAGAACCGCGTGCTCAGGAGCGGCAGAGTCTTCGGACAGAGATGGCCGGATACAGCCATCCGCAGACTGCGAATGTGTTCGCCTTGTCGGGTCGGCAGGCGTGTTCGCGTGTTGACTTAGGGGGTGTGTGCTGTGTACACTCTCCCTCTCTGGAGGCTTTGTTTCCGTGCTGTGGGAGCACACGGGGGAAGTCTGTTTCCTCTGTGTCTTCAGGAGACCGGTGTCCTCCTCCGGAGCAGGTGGAGTGTCCTCAGTAGCCCCTTCAGTGTCTCGGGCCTGTCCGTACGCTACCTCAGAAGGTGTAGGCGTGCTGCGCTGCGTGTCCCTAATCAGCGAATCAGAGTCTCGAGTGTGCGAGGGTGTAAGCTGTGTGGAGTGCCGGGTGTCAATGTCTGGGGCCTCTAGAGCGACGCCGGCAGTGTGTGGAAGCGCGTGCGACACGTCTCTAAGCGTGAACGCGGCAGGTCTGTCGCCCGCCGGTCTGTGTGTGCTGTGCGTGTCTTGGCTCTGTGTCTTCAGCCGCTCTGGCTGGCTATCCTCCCCCCGCCATGCAAGCCCACTCTGTCCCAAGAGCTCCTGACACAGAAAGAGAGAGACGGGAGGGGTGGATCACATTGTGGATTTATTCATTTTCTTCCCCCAGACGGGGACACGAGATAGGCAGTCTCAAAGTCTTCACAAGGGCATAAAAAGGACAGTCTGCATGCGGAAAAGGATTAAGACAGGGAAAACGGTCCTACTTGCTACATTAATGCCAGCTGGACAATCAGTGCGTTTACATGAATAGCAAATAGTATTCGGAGTGCTGAAAAGATCACTCAGTTCAGAATATACAGTACATTCTACCACCAATACATCACATTCAGAGTATAAACAGGAATATTCTCCTTCCAGGTATTGGAGGTGAAATTCCATTGTAACTAGCTTCATAACACTGCATGAATATTAAATCCAGAAAAATCAGGAAAACAATAAAATTACTTTCCGAATATTAAGGGAACACCAAAAGAAAAAGAAAAAGAAAAAGAAAAAAGCAGGCACATCATGAACAGCTGAATAGTTAACATAGTGTCAGCAAATAAGCACAGCAGGTACACAAAGGGGTAATAATTCTAATCTAAAATGAGTTTTTTAGTACCATTCCCTTTTTCAAATTAGATGAAAGAATCAAATTAAAACTATAATATTTGTTTTAAAACATGGTGTGCAATATTCTGGCTTGTTACAAAAGGCATGCAGTAAATACATTTTTAGGATTATTCCAACAGTACTGCTTAGGAGTATAACAGTTAAACATAAAAGGCCCATGTAGTAATTGTTATTTCTATTTTGAAAAAAGAATTCCCACTGAGAATCTGTGGAAACTCAATTGCTTTCTCTTGCAAATCTCAGTGCCCATCACAACATTACACATTGGGTAAATGTGATGCATCAGTCCCTCCCAATATTGGTAGACATCGGGTATTATATCGTCAAAATAAACATAATGCCAAAATCATTCTTGTAAGGTGCTTGTAAAGTTATGATCACCCAATTGCAAATGTCATTTCACACAACAAATCACAAATCTATAGGTAGGCAGCAAGACTGAGTGTGCATGTAAACATAGAGTCTATCAGGAATGAGGGAACTCCAATGCGTGTAAACAGAAGGTTGGGCACAGAACACGACCGCCGAAAAACGAAACGCTTAATATTCGGAATTCTATGCCATGGAAACGCACTGAATGATGGCTCCGACTACTCGCTCTACGCTAGGAGACTGTACACCTCTGCTGGGTTTTAGAGGCGGTGCTGGACAGGTTTACTGAGGGGGATTTGTTTACCATGCTTTGAGGGAGGGCCTGTGTTCTGACTGTGGCCACAGGCTTTGAATGAGCTTCAGTCTCGCTCGCTCCTGTAGGGAGAGAGAGTCCCACTATGTCCTGCGGAGACAGGAGGAACAGTTGTCTTTCAGCGACGGTCACACTTTTTAAGCAGGAGCTAAAATGCCTTGAACAGCGTATTAGAGAAGGAAAAAGCCATTTTTTGAGAGGTTCTGCTTATCTGGGGTGTATTTTAATGAAGTATTTTAAATGCATTTGAAATGCAAGACACACCTTCACTTTTTTACTTTTTGCTCCATTTTTAAAGCAAAAATCAAATAAATACTATTCATATTTTTCTTGATTTGTTTTCTAAATGAACAATACAGTGAATTGCCAAGTAAAACATACAAACAGAATCAAAAAAACGTGTGTAGGTGTGTGCACGTGTGTGTGTGTGTATGTGTGTAAGGGTGTAATGAGAGAGACATCCAGAACAGTTTCAATGTAAACATGTGGATTTGGCTATACCAGGAAGACAGTACCTTTGTGGAAGAATCAGGCTGGGGATCAAACACTTCGTCTCTTCCTAGGCTGTGCTCCAAGGAGGCGTCTGAAGTCGGCCTGCTGGCCTGCTCCTCGCCTGTGAAGATCTCGTCTGGATCCTGGTCGCGGGAGCAGAGAAGAACAGGGGCAGGTTACAGTCCACAGCCTGCCACTGCAGTGAAGCAGCGTCGTCTCCGTAACCACTGGATACCCCTCGACACTAAATGGCCCTCAGGGATTCAGCAGGTGTCCCGGCTTTCTTTGAGCCATACAGTTCCCCTATAGCACTCCGAAGAAATAGGGCAGGGAGCACCTGCCGCTAGCGATTCATCAGCCTGTACTGAAACATAAACTGACCGGCAGAGAAAAGAACCCACAATAGCCGCATATGCTTCTCAGGACAGCCGTCTCTGTGCTGTTTTTTTTTTTTTTTTTTTTTGGTGTATTGGATCTTGCTTTTTTGTTTTGCTTTTGAAACGTTTACAAAACAAAAGTAAAGAACAAAAACCTTCCAGAAGTACAAAAAACACAGGGCTGAGTCATCATGCTCATTCAGGGATTCCATTAAAAATTCCCCATGTTAATATAAGCCAAATTGATTTTGAGAAGGAGGATGAAATACTACTTTCCATACATTCAAAGTGAACGAAACATTATACGAAATGCTCCATTTTCATCGTTAACTTCAAAAAATATATTTGGATCATATTTATACTTATTTTAATAAAACTTCCCAAATCATTCTAACCTCTAAATATATTTCTGTACCCTAGAAGAGACAAAAATAACTATTGACAATATTTTGAAAATATAAGAATTGGCCAGCTTCTGTACAAAAATGTATATAAATGCTGAAAAAATAATACAACAAACAGAGCATCAAAGAAATAGAAAGTTAAAAAAGAAAAGGGCCAGCAAAAGAAGAACTGCTTTATTGCCAACAGGGTGAAAGGGAAAGGGGAAAAGAAAAAAATGAAGGTTTAAACAGAAAGAATGAAGCCATTAAAAAGAAAACTGTGAAAACAAGAGAGCTGAGGGGGAGTTCTACGCAGAGTGTTCTGACTGTGACAGGCTGGAGAAGTATGAAGGGAACAGGCAGCAGGAGTGGTCCTGGATATGGGCAGAAAATCAACCAGCAGAGGCGGAAGAGAAGAGGAAGCGCAGAAGAGGAGGAACGAAGGACCCAAGCGGAGCGGTGGGCTTTGGTTCCAGAGATGTTTTACCTCCGGAACACTGAAAGTGAGCGTTTCTGAGGACGAGGAGTGGGAGCTTCCTCTGTCTTCTTCCTCTTCAGACAGTGACATATACCACACCTCCTGCTTTGCAATTTCAGGGACACACAGGCCGGCCACATTTAACAACATCCTTACTACGGGTGCTTCTTGTTCGACGAACTGAATGACATTGTTAAACTGCTATTTGTAATTAGTGAGAATTATTACACTGTATCAGGGTTCCCACTCATTTTAGGAAATCATTTTCCAGGACTTTTCAAGGACAGTTTCCATGACTTAGACTTACAGACATGAAACATGGACAACGGTAGCCCAAAGCTGGTGGTGGACCGGGGGGGGGCGGCAATGTGCAAGTACCATAACCATTCAAAACTTTGCGCAGGTGTTTTCCATGACTGGAAAACTAGTTGATAAATTTCCAGGTTTTCAAGGTTTTCCAGGATGAGTGGGAAGCCTGATTATCAGTAGTTCTCACCACGTCTGCCATACATGTATGTTGAAGCTGTTGACATCCAGAGCAAATTGAGAAAGACACTCAAGGACCAGCACGTTTGGTTTCCTCCTCTGATCAGCTGTGTTGGAGTTGAGGGACAGTGGGACAAAGAGAGGCTTAGTGCTGTACCTGTGTAGTCCTCTCTGACCCCCAGCTCAGTCTCTGTTCTGGACTGGACCCCACCTCCACTGTCAACAGAGATGCCCCGGATCTTTTCAGAACATCCTCTTCAACATGTACGATCCGGATCTGTCCCACCTCTGCGTCATTGTCCTGAAACAGAAGCACATATTATACCAGCCCTCTTCATAAAACTATTGGTTTGGTAAACCCAGTGAGATGGAAAATTAGGAGAAAATATCAGTGAGTATTATTCATAGGACAGGCAAGACGCAGTAAGGGTAGTATGTATATTATCCACAACGGGCTAGCGAGACAATTTTTCAAGGTATTGTTTAAAGAACTTTCCTTGATGTTTGAGGTGTAAGCTCACCTGCATTTCTTCAAGAATGGACAGGGTAGGACTGGGGACTATGACCTCTTCTGAGGTAGAGGTAGACAGCTCTTCCAGTTCCACTGGCTGCTCAATGGCCACCTGAGAAGGACAGCAACATTTTCAGTTGCTATGGTAACCTGAAACAATAGCTAATACCTGCCTACCCTCAAACCTATACTCACATCCTCTAGTATGACATTCTCATCAGTACTTAAGATTAGTGCATTTCCGCTTGACAGATGCAAGCATACAAAGGAGCCTGCGGTAGATCAGACTGCATTGTTTCACAAGCAGTTCCTTCCTGTAGGATAACCTTGGGTCGTCCAAGGCTGGACTGCATTCCAGTTGTTCTTCCCACAGACAAACACCTCCCTCCACCAGCTCCCTGACCTTCGGAGGTTGCTGGTTCATGACCGGTCTCAGCCCACAGAGCTTCAGCATCCCAGGAACATAAAAGAGATGGGGGAGTGGGAGGAAGCTCTACGGTGGGATATGCAGGATGATTGAAACACAGGATTCTCTAATTGATTAAACTGTAAATCTGGACGAGCCAGCGCTGGAAACCAGGAGGCTGGGAGGAGAGGACGTCACTCTGGCACAGAATGAAAGCGCGGACCAGTTCGGTAGTTTTAATCAGCTCTTGAGCGCTGGCTGATCAGACGTAGCCTTGCAAGGCCTTATCGTGACCTGTCTGGGCACGCAACTTTCTGGCAGCCTGTCATAATCTCAAGCACAGCTGGAGCTTGTTTCCAAGGTGACTGTGCTAATTCTTTCTTAACCAATGACAGTACTCTTTTATCAAGGGCCAAGGACATGCTACATCATGCCTGTTGTCATGGGCTGACAGGAGATAATTCACTCTGTGTGAGACTGGAGTACACGCCATTAGCTTATTACGTCTCATTAGGTCTCCTTACTGACTAACTTACTAACATACCTGCGACCCTACTTGTTTCCCTTCATTGAGGTTAATGCCACATGCATGGTCAGTCCTCCTGAAAGGACTCCGGAAGCAGCTCTCATTGTTGATTAATGAAAGGCTAACCAGAAGGACTTGTTAGGGGAATTGATTGTTTAATGTTTATATGCAGTTCCTGGCCATTACAAGTGGCGTATGGAAATTCTCGATCAAATATCACCTAAATAGCCACAAAGAATATGTAGCTAAAAGAGAATGAGATTTGTGGAAGAAACTGAGCTCCTCAGATCGACATCCTCCAAACTGACCAGTTTGTCTTCCCTTGTTTTCTCGAATGGCACTCAGCCCTCCATCAGCTAGAGGCCGCGATAACCTCTTAGTCAAGCCACTTCTCATACAATCACCATTGCACCACCTCAGTTGTCTAAGCTGACAAAGTAATTGCCACTAATTAAGCAAGACAGTGATGTTTCCAAGCGATACTCACACAATGCTAAGTTTGATTACTCACTACCATGCACATGCCACAGTATTTTGAAATATTGTACAGGGCATATTAGGTTTTGTTAGAAGTCATGGGGAATGCCCAAATTAAAAATGAGTCGTATAACATTTAACGTGCACAAAAATCTTTTTTTAAATTATTCAACAAATTAACTAATCATGGTCATCAAACAAGACCTTATGTAGAATCGGGTGTCTTAGTGCTGGGCTAAAACCTGCTTTATATGGATGCATTTTTATTATTATTGCAGTGATAGTTCGGGTCCTGGACAGCCACACTCTGCAGCTCTCCAGGACAAGGACTGCAGACCACCGGGTCAAAGACATGCTTTTTGCAGCATTTGAACTTCCATCCATGTTCATTTTTCCTTCCTGACTCTCCCCATATTAGATCACCGAAATTCATAAATGTCTCAATTAGAAACTCAATTGTATGATTAGTCACTTGACTGTGCCGCTGAAGTGCCTATGGAGGATAACCATTGAATTACAAGTTTAAATCCCTGGAGGTCACATGGCGGAGACAAACTGGTGGCTCTATTAATGATTAAGAATTTATCAAAGTAACTTTCCAAAAACATTTAAACATTTGACTGAAAATAATTATTTCTAGCTGTGATTTGAGTGTGTCTGAGAGTAGGGGACTGCAATTCATTGTTCGGCTTCATTTTTTGCACCAGCTGAACACACCAACATGCTCTGGACCAGATGGATTACCAAGTTGTCATGTTGTACACAGCACTACAATAAATACAGAAATTGATTTACATGGAAATGTTGCAGTAAACATCTCTGTACAGGGATAAATGGCATTGTCTCTGGACATACCTTCAGTGTTGGGTTCTGCTGATAGATCATCTGCTCCAGTGACTGGATTTGCTGAAGCAGAAGTTTGGCTCTGTGAAATATGGTCAGCGATTCCTCTGCTCCCTCCGGCAGACACAGGCCTGGCTTGCAGCTTTGGATCTCAGCCATAGTCCTCTTCATCGACTCAATATCATTCAAGATCATCTGGAGGGATGTCCAGGAACACGCTTAGACACGATAATGCCAAAGAATGCGTGATAACCTGCAACCATACAGCAACACCTGCACTCACCTGCATATTTCCACAGCGTTCTTCTGGAGGGGAAGGGGCGGAGTCTTGGGAGGACAAAATGTCTCTAAATTTATTCAAGTTTTTCTCCATCTTTTCCACTTCCGACTCAATGGCTTCCACCTCCTTATGAGCAAACAAAATGCAAAAAAAATTACCATCCACTCAAAAGAGGCCATCATAAAACTAAAATCTGACATTTTTTTTTTTTTTTGAATGGTCAGTGTGTCTTCTCATAAACCATGGCCGTTGGGCCAGTCTCCATTTTCATCAGCTCAGTTGAGAGGAATTTGCTACGGCTGATAGCGAGAACCCCAAGTGAGCGGTTGCCATTTTCGTCTAGCATCCACATGAGGTCAAGAGGCACGGAAAGAGGGGGGAGGTGGAGCTCACCTCAGCGGCATGTTGGAACTGCGATAGCTGATGCGCAATGCTCTGTTGCATGCTGGCGACGCGCTGGTCAGCCTGGGCCAGCTGCTCCTCCTGGGCGGTCATGTCGCACACGGAGCTGACCTCCTGCAGCACCGCCACAAAGGTCTGCAGGGTCCTCCTCATCTGCTCCGAGTCGTCCAGCACCATCTGCGCGGGAGAGCCGCACGAATAGCTGAGCTACCGTTCTGGGACATACCGATGTCTCACACAGCATACACTGCGTTACACCAGTGTGCTACAGTAGTAAGGGAACCAGACTCATAAGGCTCTTAAACTGAAGAGTGTAGGATATAGCTGCTGTATCCTGAAGCAATACAAGAAACAATCTGCAAGAATGACCAACAAGTAAAATCGTCCACAAAACTACCTTGATGCTGCTTTGGATACGGGTATATGCTAAATATAATATAATTTAATGTCCAAAAGATAATAATATATTGTGCATGAATAATTAATCTTGTATAGAATAAGAGAAATAAAAAACAGGCACAGAACTGTACATACCATTTTGAAAATGTTCCTTTAACTAAAACCTGCAGAATTATGAAAATAGATCTATTGCCTTCTACTCTATATGAAATGGAAAATGACATTGTCTCTTGAGTATTGATCTCAGAGGCCTGAGCTGACAGGGAATTGAGCCAGGGAGAAACTGACACTGGTTGTCTCACTCAGAGGGGCAGTGAGCAGCGTACTGACCTGCAGGGCGTTGACGTGGCTGCTGAGACAGTTGGCGGTGGTGTAGGTACACGGCGCAGTCAGCCATGCGTGAGCTTCAATCAGCCAGCTGTTCGAGCTGTTGATCATCTCCTCGTGCTCCTGGAGGCAAGTATGGATCTGCAGGAACAGGACAGACACCAGGCATGACATGGCATACATCGCACAAGAAGTCTTTTATAAAGCACACATGCACTATATTGCACTTAACTTTCCTTTTTAAATCAAGGGTGGTTATGCAAGCTTCATCCTTGACTGGCTAATCTTTCAAAATGAAAATGTCTGATTCTGCAGCGTGTAAATTGTATTTGGTGCTGTGAAAATATTTTGACACTGAGGTCAATGTCATATGCAATCACATGCACTGATTATACAGTTACAACATTAACAGTACAGTACATGCTAGTACTTCTGTTTGTTATGCAATACAAATGTAAATTTCTCATATGAATGGCATCCAACAAATTGTTTTTCTAGAGCAGGTTTAGTAGGTATATTCAACGGCCACAAACAGGGCTGCTGCCAAGTTTCTAGTGTAGTCGAGCATGCTGGGAAATACAGTCCAGCTCACCTTGCTGAGAAAGGCAGTCCTTTGCTCAGCCTGCTTGGCCACATGCTGGTAGAGCTGCAGCGTCTCCATCAGTTTATCCGTCAGGATGTGGGCCTCCTCCGGAAGGTCGTCTGCTATGTCATGCACCTCTACCTCTAGTGCTGCCATGCGGGAGTGCCACCTGTCCAGCTCATCCCACACACGCTGCCCAAACACACACACACACACACACACAGATATGGTGTCACACAAATGAAGGAGTGACAAAGAAGATTGATATTTTCAGTTAACAGTGAATAAACAGTTTTAGAACAATACAGATATTTACAATATTCAGCTCAAATCCCAACATAAATACTGTTGAACAATCAACATATTTCAAGTAATATGGATTTTTAAGTTGAAAATGTAAAAGGTGTTGCAATACGTGAAATATGGCTTAAAGAAAATTGAGAGTTGATTAATGTCTTCAGCTTTAATCGCTGTAGGCATTCATTACCAGCAGTGGCTGCTGACAAGTTGGAAAAGGTTGGCACATCATTATATTATCAATAGCCTGTTAAAGTACTGTCAACTGCAAAAAAAAGTGACTGGACCTAGGAAGCGGTCTGAAATAATGTGATTTCCTAGAGAGGAAAACTTCAGAAATAGTACCTTCTCATGAGCAAACAATTACACAACATCTTTCACCAAAAAACATGTCATGCATATCCCTTTGATTTTAAAAAATTACGTTTTAATGATTTTATCCTCTGATTTATGATATTAACAGATGTTTACGTCATCAAGCTCCCTGAAGCATTCTTTATTGTTGACTAGTGATAGCTTGATGATGTAAACATCTATTGTATATGTCTGTAAACGTCTGTTGTATAGATGCTGCAGTTGTTGCTATTGTCTGTTGTTATGATTTTTCTGAAGTTATGAAGTTTTCCTCTATGGAAAATCCAATTGTTTGAAACCACTTGCTAGGTCCAGTAGCTTTTCTCCAGAGGACTGGACTTCAGCTTGCTCTACATAAGGGAATATGGCTGTGGGGTCCCCCACCTTCTGTCTACTCTCAGCTTCTGCCACTGAGGGGCACCTCTTCTCCAGTGAAGCCAGGACAACCTGCAGGCCCACCCTGATCTCCTCCACCTTGCCACCCAGCCTGCACAGAGGCCCACTCTTCTCCACTGCCTCCCCCACCTGCAATGCAACATGTGCAGACAAAAAGCATAAATTTCTTTCAAAAGAGCTCCTTTTCTTTTTTTACACAATGGGTGGCAACATGTAGGTCAGAATTCTATGGTGGATTCCACAAAGACATGCAACAGGACACTGCAACAGAAAGGACACGTAGACAGTGGGAGGCAGAGAAACAAAGGACTAATGCAAAAAACTCCATTTTGAATTAATTTCTGCAGAATACAGTATATGAGAACAATGCTTATTGGGTTTGACTACGCAGTCTATTGTTCACAATTAAAACACAGCTCCATGCTTCTCTGACTTTTTACAACATAATTTTCAAGGCACATTTCGTGACTCAAAACAGATTAACTCTGCCGAAGTCAGTCATCTTTGAGCAATTTAGACTGCAGTTTGGAGATCCTAACGTTGCCATGACAACAGTCTAAATGACAGTGGTTAGCAAATCATGAGCAGGGCCTCCACTACAACAGAACCTGATTCCAGTGGCTGTCATGAATTAATAAGTGATAAGTATATTCCTTTCGTTACATTGAGATAGTATCCTCAACTAAATGATCAATGTTCAGTGATGGGGGGCATCATAGAGCATAAGATTTGTATGGCTTTCTCTTTGTACCTTTTCTTCCACCTCCTGCAGTGAGCGATTGACCTCCTGCAGCGGTCCATCAATCTCCACAGGAACCAGGGTGTACATGTCAGAGTACTTCATCTTCAGGCCATCCATGATGCTCTGCAGCACAGCCTTCTGGGAGCACAACTGTGCCTGCACCTCCTGCAGAGAGAGATGTCATAATTCTCAAGCCCTCATAAACTGGGTGTATGGAACCATTCTGAAAGCCTCTCTCTCTCACTGTCTCTCTCTCACTCTCTTTTTCTCTCACTGAATCACTCACTTCCTCTATCTCCTTCCCTCTCTCTCCCTCCCTCTCTCTCTCTCTCTCTCTCATTGACTCATTCACTTCCTCTATCTCCCTTCCTCTCTCTTTCTCTTGCACAAACACACACATATACACACACATGCATGCACTCACTCACTCACTCTTTTTCTCACCAAAAAAATGTAATACCCAAATGTGGCACACATAATTATCCATTATGCACGTACACCAAAAAATTCCCCCAATCCCCCATCTCACACACACATACACACACAAACTCAACATTAGGTGACCACTCAGATTGACATTCCCTCTATAAACAGGAGACTCCATGCCTTACCAAAAAACATAGGTATCAGTTATGAAGATATCACAAGATAAACTCCTCAGCCAATCGTGTGCAGTCAGATTATATTATTCCTGTACTTAGAAATCCAAACTCAATATGCATTCAGCCTTTCGATATTGTAGCCGTTTAGCATCAGCCTTCTTTCACCTGGCTTTGAGGTGAGTAACTGAAATGGCAAACAACATCCACTGTCTTCTAATACAAGGTAAAAAATAAAATAAAAGAAACTAATCTAAAGCAAAAATATATTTGTGAAACCATAGATCACTGAGGAAACCGGACCCTAAAAGATCCGGTGAGAGAGGTGTCCATGACCAGACCTCAGGCTCTGCAGGGTGTGCCGCTCTGGGAAAGTGTCTTTTGCTTTTTTTCAGGGAGGAAAGCGTTACATCAGCGCAGAGACTGAGATCCAGGAACTGGAGTATCCTCTTACAAGGTAAAACACAAAAGAGGTGCTCCTGGGCCCTTTTCAGACTGAGAGTCCCACTGTGGAGGCAGAGAATGCGCCAAGCTGGAGATGAAAGCCTGATGGGAAATGTTGGACGTGACTCAGGGGCTTGGACACAGAGGCGGCGCTCCGCGCACCTCACTTACGGAGAGCGGCACAATACGGGCGGGAAAATTAACCGAAGAAAACCCCCGGGACTAAAAGCCAACGACATCTCAGCTCAAATAATGCACTTTGTTCGGCGCTCTCTCACTCCAACGGTCACTCGTTACCATTATTACTGTCATTGAAGGCAAGGAACATGAAACTTGGCCGATGCACGAAGGGCTGAGTAATGCCGGAAACTTCACCCTCATTTTCACAAGCACGTTCGTAAACAAATTACTGACTCTGAGACATTTCCAAAGCAGGTTTACTGCAAATTCTTTCAGTGGAGATTATCCTTATTGGTTACAATCAGGACAAGCAGTGCATTGTGTTCCTGGGAGAGACGAGCTGCCCTAGCTCTCATTAAAATGGCATTACTCATGCACCACTGTGCAGGGGGGAATGCATCTTAATTGGTTAAACAACATCTAAGTTGTGCTTTTGCAAAAATACAAAAAGACTTAAGCACACAAGGAGTTGAAAGTAAAAGTGATTTTAAAGTTTAATAAAAAGTGGTCACTTGAAAAAACCAAGACCAATTATTCAACTGGATAGTGCAAGACTACATAAAAAATTAATTGTAGTCACATCTTAGCACAATAATATGCTCATAGTGTTCATAATATAAGCAATACCATAATCTTCTGTACACAACTGAAGCGAGCATAACTAGAGGGTATTTATTCTACAGAGTCATATAAGCAACACCATCTGCTCGGGAAATATTCCTTTGAGCTATGTAAGAAGGTGAAATTGAAGCCTACATCTGCTCACACTATGCCTTAGGTCAGGATCCCTGGCAGGTGGTAGTTACAGAAGAACATCATCATGAGGCTTAAAGATTTAAGATGGATGTTTCAGTGAGGTGTAGCACAGTGAGGCTCTCCAGGGCCACCCACCTGCAGTTCCTGAGTGCTGGGGAGGTCCTCCATTACAGACAGCAGGGACACGGCAGCCACCAGCCACTCCTTCACCCCGCCGATCTCCTCCTTCACCCGCTCCCGCTCCTGCACCTCCGATTGCACCGCCTGCCGGCCCAGCATGCTCTTCTCTTTCAGGCTGCAGAACCAGGCTCATTGTTAGCTAACGTCCCCGCGTTGCGTTTTATATACCTCTCAGGACAGGTGAGGCAGGGAGACAGCATGAGGTAGAAACAAACTGCAAACCCCAACGTTACCTCGAAAGCACGTCAGCTGTATTCCAGATCCCGTTACTGATTTCTCTGCACTTTCTCCACGAGAACAAATGTTTGCCAACAAGGACGAAGAAAGTTGAGAAGGAGGTCCTGCGTCAGCGAGGGTGTAGTGAGCTAAGTGTCTCTCATGTGCGCGTCTCTGTGTGAGTGTGGGCGAGCGTGTATGCCTCTCTGGAATGTGGGGCACTGCAGCCCCAGTGCCAGCCCACTTACCCCAGGGAGCTCATCAGTGTGAACAGCAAGGCATAGCCCCCTAACGCTATACAAGCACTGCCACCAATGCCCAGTGACAATAACACAGATTATTCAGCGATAGCCAAGACAAGATATTATTACGGGCTGATTTACTGTTTGCACAACAATGTAACAGTATTGTGAATATATTATTTGCAGGTTTGTGAACTGATATCTATTATTTCACCACAGCCCTCTTTACCAAGTATATACTGTACATCACTAACACCATGAAATATGAAGTTAGAGTGGTGCTTAGCTAGTACACTGAATACCTTCGGCGACAGGAACAGATGTCATAACAGTCACAAAAGGGGTTCACTTAGCTGAAAGTTGCAAGTAGTAACCCAAATCTCATACAAAAAGCCTCCCCAGGTTCATCTATGTCATATCTCATCTCCCTCCACCGGCTACTGACATAAGCTCGAGTCAAAGTGCTAGCCTCAGGCAGCTAAAGGGACCACTCCTTTATATGTACGCCTCTCACATGCCTGCACTTCCCGGTCATTTCTCCTGTCTGCTCTGGTCCCTTGGTGGTGGAACGAGCTTCCCACTGCAGCCAGGACAGCAGAAACCCTACCCATCTTCCCATGCAGACTGAAGACCCTGCATCATGGCTCCACTGACCATTTTAAGTAGTTCTCTCTTTTTTTGTATTTCCTTTTGGGGTAATATTGGTATAGGCATAGCTGTCTAAAGATTAGGTTAGATGTGTAGTGATATTTACTTGGTTTGTTTGGGTTCACACTTGTTGACTATAAATTGGATTTCTGTGCCTTCTTGGTGATGTCACACTTTCAGATTCCTGACACGAACACTGACATTCCCCACCTTTGCAAGTTGCTCTGGATACAAGCGTCTGCTAAGTGACATATTATGTAATGTATAGTGATGCCCTTTTTTATTTTAAACGGGACAGACAGGGGTGCACCCATAACCATCATCTCATTTAAGAGAAGTAAAATATCACAGAATCTGCAAACTAAATGTACTAAATGTGAGAGTGTGATCTTACTTCTTGTATCTTCCCTGCATTGTCTGCAGCTCCTGACAGAGCGGGATTGGCGGAGACAGTTCCTGATGGGCAGGGACACCCAGGAGGCGCGCGGCTCGGAGCTCCAGAGCGGTCAGAGCGCGGTGTTCACAGTCCAGACGGTCCTGGTACTGCTCCATGCATGCCAGCACCTCCTGCAGCTCCTCCTGGGTGGCCGTTTCCCTGGAGCACTCCGGCAACTCATCCTGCAGTTGGTCCAGAATGACAGTGGCCTTCTCCACCTAATGTATACACACATGTGGACATCCATGTTAATTAATCAATTCATTTTTGTTCAGTTCAGTGGCTTTTACAGTCTGGTTGGTACAAACGGATAGACACCGCACATTGTCCAGAGTGAAGACATACAATAAAAAAAACATGGAAAACATTATAAATGATTTCTCCTGAACATCACTTCCCTGAGTAATCCTGAACATAGTGAACACACCCCTCTCTTAAGATAACCAGACCGGTTCCCAGACCAATGACCGTAGGCTGCCAACACCACACCTCAGGATTTATCGGGTCCAAATATTTAATTTCCTGCTGTAAACTTTATGATGTCACTCAAACCATAAGAGAACATTATAAGCACATGAACAAAGCAAATAAACAAAGCAATGTATCAAAGGCATCTGGATGTGTTTTCTTCAAATACAGATATCACATTTCCTGTGATCACATAGGAATAACAGCCCATTAGTCCTGTGGCTGAGGACACTGCTCACATTCGGTCCTGTACTCACGCTCTTAGTGATGTCTCTCCACTCTGCTCCTTTCTGATCTGAGCGAGTCTTCAGGTAGCGGGCACATCGCTCCAGCCTCGCCCAGTCTCTCCAGAGGGTGCTCACAGCTTCCTCTCTGCCCCTGCTGCAGTCCCGCTCCGGACACCACTCCTTCAGCTCCCCCAGCCTCCCAGCGAGGGAGTCCACCTCCAGCACCAGCACCTTCACACAAGCACAGACAGTGAGCTAAGGCACGCGCTAGGGTTAAATTAACATGACTTCAATAAGATGGATCTCAACACCACTTTACATACCTTCAGTTTTCCCTGCTGATCTAGGCAAGCTTTATAAGAGATTGCATTGTAGGAGATGCAGTCTGAAAGAGAAGCTTGTACTGTCTTCAAGCGCTGGCAGATCTCCTTATAACACTTTATGTACATTCTCTGCTTTTTGGAACATCTAGAGGGCATAAACCAATGAAGATATTAAAATGACAATCACATTTCTCACGAACTTTCGCTGGAAACTTCCACAACAGAAAACAGAGAGACAAATAATCGTAAATGAAAGTGGCAGCCATTCAATATAACATAATTTCCCTATGAATGCCCCAAATCCCATTTTACAGTGTTCATTTGTAAACAGTACATCATTAGAAATCTGAATAACAGGGAATCATCAAGATTACAAAGAATGCTTAGTCACAATAACTTCATGCATGCATCACTTCATAAGGACTTATAATGTTATTTTTATATACTGCATCTTCACCCTATCTTCCTGAGAACATACAATCACCGGCCACTTCATTAGGTCCACCTGTTCAACTGCAAACTTCACTCGTTAACGCAAATATCTAATCAGCCAATCACGTGGCAGCAACTAAATGCATTTAGGCATGTAGACATGGTCAAGACGATCTGCTGAAGTTCAAACCAAGCATCAGAATGGGGAAGAAAGGTGATTTAAGTGACTTTGAACGTGGCATGTTTGTTGGTGCCAGACTGGCTGGTTTGAGTATTTCAGAAACTGCTGATCTACTGGGATTTTCACGCACAACCATCTCTAGGGTTTACAGAGAATGGTCCAAAAAAGAGAAAATATCCAGTGAGCGGCAGTTCACTGGGCAAAAATGTCTTGTTGATGGCAGAGGTCAGAGGAGAATGGCCAGACTGGTTCTAGCTGATAGAAAGGCAACAGTAACACAAATAACCACTCGTTACATCCGAGGTATGCAGAAGAGCATCTCTGAACGCACACCACATCAAACCTTGAAGCAGATGGGCTACAGCAGCAGAAGACCACACCGGGTGCCACTCCTGTCACCTAATGAAGTGGCCGGTGAGTGTATATGAGAAGCCATTGCAGCTGATGGGCAGAAGACTGTTACAGTTTCATATCATCACACGGAGAAGGCAGGCTTACTTCTGAAGCGTCTCCATTCTGCGCTGGGCCTGGGCCTGGAGTGTGGAAACCCGTACAAGAAGCTGGCTTAGGACCGTGCTGTGGAGCTGCTCTGCCTGGTAGGAAGAGAGGCAGCTGTGCTGTGGTACCAGGGCCTGGATCTGGGTGATGTGGGACTGGAACTGCTCATCCAGGGAGGCCAGGGCCTGCTGGGTGCGCTGCAGCTCCTCTGGGCAGCTCCCAGCATAGTCAAGAGGGAGGTGGAGCCTGGACTCGGCTTCTTGCAGGAATGCGACCGCACTTCCGACAGCCCTGCTGTAATCTCCTAACATCTCTCGTGCCTGAGACAAGTTCTCCTGGAGAAGCAAAAGCCATCAAACAGTCACAAAACAGATCATTATTGCTGCATTTAAACTGACAAATTGCAACTTTGGAAAAACTGATAGAACTGTTTGGGCATGCTATTGTATTTATTAAAACTGCTGATATGTAGCATGGCCAAAAGGGGGATAAATATACCGGTGTATGCTTTACATTAGTAATCACATGGCGAAAATACCAATCCGAAACAAAATTAAATAGTGTATGAGACAAACCTACCATTCGCATCTCACAGCCACTCAGAGTCTTCTTCCTCAGGTCTGCCAGATCTGCATTCTTCTGCTCCTGCCCCTTCTGCCTGGATCCATTCCTGGGTTCGAAAGCCTCCAGCACCCTTGCTCTAGACTCCACATTCCTCCGAAGAGTCGCACACTTCAACAACTCTCTATCAATGGCCTGCTCTTCCAACGGCAATGGGGTTGGCTGCTCCAGTTCCCGGTTGGCGTGTCTGAGAAACTCCCCCATGGCCTTGTGTTCTGTGGGGCAGTGGAGGCTGTTCAGCAGGGCCCACTCCAGGATGCTAGTGTCATTGGAGACAGTCAGCTCCAAGGTGGAGAAGCTGTTTGCGACTTGACGGAGCCTCTGGCGTTCAGAGCTCAGCTGGGTTGGGTAGAGATCTGTTAAGATGTTCTGCAGCTCTACTTCAGCCACCTTGCAGAGGTTCTTGACTAGAGGTAACTGAATGAGAAGGGCTTGGCAGCCCTTAAACCTCTCTTCCTTGCTGATGCTTTCATCTTTCACCTTAAGGACCTGTGCCTCTACTTTTTCTTTCAGGTCCTCTAAGCGCTGCCTGCAGTTTAAATATCTTTCATGCTGCTCAGCCTTTTGGCCCAGTGAGTTCACCTTGTCCTGTATCTCAGCAATTGTACACAGCAGTTCTTTCCTTTTGTCTTCCTTGCAGTGAGAGAGTTGGTCCACCTGACATTTCTGCTCCAGAATCATGTGTTTTATAGGCTCTATAGAACACAGTGAGTCTCTGGTTATCGGAAACCTAAACCTGTTCAAGTCTACCAACATCTGTCTCAAGCTTGTTTCCACTGAGGACAGCTTCTTACGTGAAGAGTCCTGTGCTTGGAGCAGCTTCTCTAGCTCCTGACAGTTTGCTTTTTCACAGCTGATAATATCTTTGATGTCCTCTTGAAGGCTTATGAGTTTGTCATTGAGTCGACAGTTCTCAATAACGGTAAGCTCTGGGGCAATGTCTCTACTCCTCATCAGAAGGGCCTCTGTTACTGCTGCCTGTTTATCTGCTTCCTTCAATGTCTCCTGGAGCTGCCGGAGCTTGCGCTCCAAGTCTGCTGTGTTCCCTTTGCTAATAGATTCCCTGATGGTCTCTTTATGGACATGGGCCACCACCCAGGAGTCAACATCGACAATCTGCTCAGACATTTTCTCCCTTGTCTGCAAGCCCGACTCCATGTCTTGCAGGGCCCGAGCCAGCTTCTCAGCAGTTGACTTGGCCAAACTCTCCAGAGTTTTGAGTGAGGAGAGCACCATAGGAGTGTCCTTCTCATCCAAATCAGGGATAAGTTCTCTCACCTCCTCCACAAATGACTCTAGCTGGGATTGCTTGGTTGAGATCTCTGACTGCAGCTTCTTAAGACCTTTGATCTGACTGTGGACCCCCTCTGGGAGAAGCACCACCTTCTTCCTTGCCTCAATGTCACACTCTGTCTGCTTTGCCCAGGTAAAGGCCTCCTGCATAACCTTCATGATTTTACCCAAGGTGGTGTTGCTGCTGCTGGGAGTTTGCCTGGAAATCTGTCCTTGTAGTTTATCCACCTGTTCCTTCACACCATGGAGGGCCTGCTCAATGTCCCTCCGCTCCTTCTCTCCCTGAAATCTTTGGAAAAGAGCATCAGAGGTCTGCTGCTGCAGGTGATGGTAATGCTGGTTGGCAGCTGTCAGGGCAGAGCCCATGATCATCAGCTGTCCAGCCCTCTGGCTGTCCCACTCTTCGGTCGAGAGCTGGGGTGGACCCAGAGATTTCTGTAGAGCTTCCAGCTGGTCCTGAAGCTCATGTGCTTCCTGGAGAAGATCGCCGCTTTCTTGAATCTGGACAGAAACCTGATGGAGCGCCTTCTCCGCAGCCCTAGCCAGTGCTCTCCATTCCCCCTGCAGGTGCTCCAGCTGTGTGCGCGCCACCAGCCTGTCTGCTTGACTCAGGTAGGGAGATAGTTTGGCGCTTGTCTGGAGCAGCTCTCCAATCACAGTCCTCTCCTGCTCCATGTCCCACAGGACAGCACGCAGTTTTTCCGCTTTCTGCGCGGAGCTTCCCACAGGGAGTCTACACAGATATAAGAGAAAGGTAGTTAATGTGTACATACGTACATTAAGGTGCATTGGCAAATCACAGCCATTTCAGATCAATGCACACGGAGATTAATTCTGAAAATGAATATTCAGAAATGTAGAAAAACATGGATAGACAGTGACACTCACGCTCTCAGTGCATCCAGCTCAGCTTCCAGTTTCTCCTGAGTAGCTTTAGCAGCCAGCGTCTGCTCGTGGTACAGCGTGACGAGCTGAAGCTGGGCTTCCTTGGCATGCACGGCGGCAGAGGCGTCCCACAGAGCAGCGCTCCACTGTCCTTCCACGTGCTGAGCATCATCCGAGTCCCTGTCTTCACACATCTGAGAAAAGACTGCCAGCTGCTCCTGGGCACACTGTCTGCAGTCCTGTAACACAACACTACATTTAGACCTCATCTATCAGGTACCTGGAATGACTCATATGCACAGCCTTTCTAGAAGAACATCCACATGTACATACATGCAAAAATAATATAAGAAGGGGTCCCAGAAAGACCTGCACGGACACGCAGACGTTCATCATTTTAAAGTAAAAGACATTCCGTTCTTAGCATCTCCCTCCAATTAAATGAAAGGGCACGAGCCGCCCCTACCCCCAGTGTTTTTATCCGCTTTTTGAGTGGGAAAAATACTTGTTAAAACTGGTAGCAAATAAGAGTAATATATGAGCAAAACGTGGATGAGACTTCTTAACCCTTCAAGGTGTAAGATTACAAATATGCAATTAGACTGTTCTTAACTGAGCATTCTAATGCTGATGTAGCAATCACCACGGGTAACTGAAAGAAATGGAGTTCTAAACCACCTGCTCAGAATGTAGCAAAAACATTCCAAAAACCCACTCTTCAAAAGGTTAAAAGGCAGGGTCTCACCTCAGCCTCTTCTACTTGCTGGGTCATGCCTGTGGTGTTGAGCTGGGCAGGCCGGTTTCGACTATTAAGAATCCGGAAGACCACGTGGCTCAGTCGGGTGTCCAGGTCTTTGCGTGACGTGTCCAAACTCCCCACAGGTTCCCACAGAGGCTTTCCCTATAATCACAAACAGACAAATATAATTACAAACAGCTCTGATAGACCAAATATCTTCATGTTTTCACATTAGAAGGGCCTTGAGACAGACTGAATTACGCAGCTTAGAGCAGCAAAATAATATACTTTAAATTACAAATTTAAAGAAGTGCAATATAAAGCATAACCTGAACAGCCACTTCATACTTGACGCAACTCCTATACTGGCTTTTATGATCTCTAGTTCTACTACAGCTTTAATCTCTTTTAGTGTTACTCAATTGTTTAGGTGATTAAGTGAATGCATGAGTGAGTGAAAGAGCAATGGAGAAACAACATAATTTCTGTAACTACTTGTTTCAGTCACCACCAAAAATAGCCTATAATGCAGTTCCACTCTTCTAAGTCATCTTCAATCTTTGCTTAATGTGATTATCAGGCACCAAAGAACTCACCCCAATGACAAAGTTATCGGGTCCTGTTTCTACCAGCTGCTGTATCTCTTTGAAGGTCTCCTGCATGGTTGGTCCATGTGGCAGTTCCAGGGGTAGGTCCTCCCTCTTCCTAATATCCCCAGCTACAGAAGCCCCCTCCTCAGGTACTTCCTGAATTGCTTCACTTGAATCCGGCTGTTTCATTGTGTTCTCTTCTTTGCTCTGCGGAGAAAACCATTTCAGCTTTAGTTTCCACTCATCCAGTGCACCATTATGCAATTTAGAAGGAATTCAAGCTATAGACGGCATTAGAGTGTACTACGTAGTGTCCATGCCCATACCTAGTAGCATATCTTTAGGCTAAAAACATGTTCATGAAGCATGACAGGGAAAAAAGCACAAGATTAACTTCAGCAAAAACTGCATGACTGACATATCAATTTACCTACTATTCATGAGAGAGAACAGCATAGAAATGAGAGCTTATTCTGTGATTACTCAATGTTCTACACACACAAGTTTTTAATTTAGCAGATTCTGGTTATGTCTGTGGTTTTAATTTCATAAATAATCTATTAAAGTATATAGATACTACATGTCTATCAGAGGCATTTCCCAGAATTACCACAGAATACTTACAGCAAAGTAAACTATTTGGGCACTTGGTCAAGGCCATATAAAACATTTTTGGTGTGTTCTTGTCCAATGCTATGTTATCCTGGTTGTAACATTTGTTCTGTAAATGCAAATACAGTAACTATTTGAAAAAGAGTATGTTCCACTGTACCACAATAGTATGAAGAGTTGCTGCTTTCCACCTGCTACCCACCTGAGGCATGTGCCATGGACTGAGGCAGTCCACTGGATTACGTTGCAGTGCTCTCTCTGTATGTTGTTTTACCAGGGATTCTGAGGCACCTAAGAGTTCCTGATCAGCTAAATGTTCATCAATGAACATATATATGTATGCCCATTTAGTGGCTGCAAGCTGCCTTAATTTTCTTGTGAAACAGAGGTTACAAGTTTTGTACATATCGTCAACCGAAAAGTCTTATGTTAGATATGACAAATCCATCAATAACACGAGAAGGATGCAGGTTACCTCATATTTATCAACCCCTTTTGTCTCTTCATGTGTTAGCCAGTTTTAATTAATCAAAAACAATGAAGTTGGCATTCAATGTAGATGAATTTCCATCTGTGAGAAACTGTTTACCATGAACCTGAATTTTCAAACTGTACACCACAAACCTTTGAGAAGTATCAACACCCAAACACAAAATATTATAGGAATAGGTGTGCACAAAGACAGCTTTGAACTGTGTATCCCTAACAGTGTTATATAATCTGGTATTCTTTTATTGTTTGGGGGGGAAGGGACTATTATTTTTTTATTATGTGAGGTGGGTACGTTGCCATAATCAAAAACCTTTCATTTTGATTGCATCTATGTAGCTCATCTAATGAGTCAAGAAACACTGTCTTCATGTAGCAGACAGTTAATGGCATCTCATGGTCCCTGATTATAAATAATGCTCAGAAAAAGAAAAGGCTGATTATTGCAAAAGCCTGTATCTGTACACTCTGCCCAGTCTGAACAAACAATAATTACATTGTGCCTCTTAGTCCATTCAAACCTCCCCTAAAATATCTTTTTTTCCCTGAAAACAATTTTTCAGTGGATAACCATATCGCTCTGAGTCAACCAGACAGCCTGAGCAACAGTTCAACCATATTTCATGGATACCAATTCATTTGTCCCACAATCAGGCACAGATGGTGCTGTTGCTACTGCGAAATGCACTTTTTGTTTGTCTCTCAAAAACATCTGTCACTAAGCCATTAAGTTATCATTGCTGTTCTGAATGAAACAAGTTATTTTCCAAACATTCCAAATTCCATTCCCCTCCCTTCTTAACACCAGTCTACCCTTTCCGTTATATGTGCCATACCCTGTCTCTGCAGAGGCAGAGCTGACCATATCGGACTTAGTCAGAAACGTATAGTTGGAGTAAAGATGCCAGCATTACCTGTGGTGACTTGATTCCTTCCAGGTTCCTGTTCTCTCTGCCACCCGAAAGCTCTGCTGGAGTGACTGAGGGGCACAGTCCTGGCTCAGCCAGGGCTGTACCGATGAGTGGCAGCCTCATACTCTCCACTTTTTCCTTAATTTGTCCACTGCCTTGGGCTACAGCCTCCCTATTCTCTGGATGCAGAGTCTTGGGAGTCTCAGCGTGCTCTCTCTCAGCCTCGGGCTGCTTGGCTTGCTCTAGTGTTCTGTCCTTTCCTGCGGCAGACTCTGGCACAGAGGCCTTTACAGTTTCCCTCTCAGCAAACTCTGTGGTTTTTCCCATTGTTGTTCCAGAGACTGGTCTGAGGACCTCAGGAGTATCAGGCTTTGCTGCCTTGTGATCAGTCTGCATCATTCTCACACTCTCTTCTCTTCCCAGCTGTGCAGTATTGGTGGGGATCACTCTAGTGCTCTTTTCTCTCTCCAGCTGGACAGTATCACTGGGGATCACTCTGGTACCCTCTCCTCTATCTAGCTGGGTGGGTTCACTGAACTCTGCCTTGGGTCCCCTTGGTTGGTCAGCATGGTCCTGGACCTCTACATGTAGGGCCCCAGGCTTCTCAGCAGCAACTCTCTGGACCTCAGCCATCTCAGGCAGATCTAACACAAGGTACCTCCTCTGTATTTCCTGAGTGTCCAGGCTGGTACTTCTAATCGGGCTGGGTTCAGTGGCTCCACCTTGCACTGGTTCAGGGAGCCTGGTCAGGGTGGTTTCATCCTGGTTAATCTTGACAACCTCTTTCTCCCTAGGCTCAGGCTGCATATGGATCTTCTTGGAATGATACTCTTCCCTCTTCAGTGACTCTGTGGTTTTGCCTACTGTTGTTTCAGAGACTGGTCTGTGGACCTTTGGAGTGTCAGGCTTTGCTGCCTTGAGATCAGTCTGCATCATTCTCACACTCTCTTCTTTCTCCAGCTGGGCAGTATCCGTGGGGATCACTCTATTACCCTTTTCTCTCTCTACCTGGGCAGTATCAGTGGGGGTCACTCTGTTGCCCTTTTCTCTCTCTAGTTGGGCAGTATCAGTGGGGATCACTCTAATGCCCTGTTCTCTCTCAATCTGGGTGGATTCACTGAACTCAGCCTGGGGTCCCTTGGTTTGGTCAGCATGGTCCTGGACCTCTACATGTAGGGCCCCAGGCTTCTCAGCAGCAACTTTCTGGACCTCAGCCACCTCAGGCAGATCTAACACAAGGTACCTCCTCTGTATTTCCTGAGTGTCTGGGCTGCAGAGGTTGTCTGTACTTCTAATCTGGCTGGGTTCAGTGGCTCTACCCTGCACTGGTTCAGGGATCCTGGTCAGGGTGGTTTCTTCCTGGTTAATCTTGACAGCCTTTTTCTTCCTTGGCTTGGGCTGGATGTGGATCTTCTTGGAATGACACTCTTCCCTCTTCAATGGCTCTGTGGTTCTCCCCACTGCTGTATCAGAGACTGGTCTGTGGACCTCAGGAGTATCAGGCTTAGCTTCCTCTAGCTGGGTGTGATCAGTCTGCATAATTCTCACACTCTCTTCTCTCTCCAGCTGGGCAGTATCAGTGGGGATCATTCTATTGCCCTTTTCTCTCTCCAGCTGAGCAGTATCAGTGGGGATCACTCTATTGCTCGTTTCTCTCTCTAGCTGGGCAGTATCCATGGGGATCACTTTAATTCCTTTTTCTCTGTCTAGCTGTGCAGTATCAGTGGGGATCACTCTGCTACCCTCGCCTCTATCTAGCTGGGTGGATTCACTGAACTCTGCCTTGGGTCCCCTGGGTTGGTCAATATGGATCTGGACCTCCATGAGTAGAGACCCAGGCTTCTCAGTAACCTTCTGGACCTCCGCCACCTCAGGCAGATTTAACACAAGGTACCTCCTCTGTATTTCCTGAGTGTCTGGGCTGCAGAGGTTGTCTGTACTTCTAATCTGGCTGGGTTCAGTGGCTCCACCTTGCACTGGTTCAGGGAGCCTGGTCAGGGTGGATTCCTCCTGGTTAATCTTATCAGCCCCTTTCTCCCCTGGCAGGGGCTGGACAGGGTGAGGCTCTTCCTCCTTCAGTGACTCTGTGTCCAGCATCATTCTCAGATGATGAACAAAACTTAGCTCTGCTTTACTGGGTTGTTTGCCGTCAGCTGGCTGCATTGCCCTGTCTTGTGCTGCTTTGTGTGGGGCTGCACTGCTGGGTGAGCTGAGAGTGTATTTTACTGTGTCTCCAGACATTGCTTCCTCATGCTCTTTAATGTCAGACGGCTGCGTCTTAGCATCTGCTGTTCGACTTGGAGTCCATTTTGTGTCGAACCCTCCCGTTTCAGAGGACACAATGCGCAGGGAATCGCTGCTCTTAGATTGCCATGGCTCTGGTGTCTGTATATGCAGTGTGTCTGCATCCAGGACGACCGTGGCCATTTTCTTTGATTGTACAGTCGGCATCCTCTCACGCTCCTCCCTGTCGTTGTAAGTATCTGGGACATTTGGGTGCTCAGTCCTTGTGTCTAGGCTCAGCATAACAGAGTTACCAGCATTAAAGCCCTTGGGTTTGTCAGGCTGTTGCATCTCATTTAACTGAGAAGGAGTCTTTGGAAATTGACAGACACCAACCTCCTCCACATGCTGTGTATCTCTGCTTTCACACGGCTCTCTTTCATCATGTTTCTGAGTATCTACCATCTTGGCATCTTGTTTCTTTGAAGGACGAGTTTCAATGTCCGTTCTGTCAGGCCTCGACATCCCAGGGTCCTGAGTCTCAGAGCCGCGCCAGTCCGTAACTGTAGTCTCAATGCTGTCTTGCGGTGGTCCTCCAGTACGGTGAATCTCATTGCCAGGTGCCTCAGTTTTTCCAGTAGCCGTGTACTCTATGTTCTCACGGGGCAGGGGACCAACATGCAGAGTGTCAGTCCCGTGTGTCTGAATCTGATGCACCCCAGTGTCCAGAATGAGCATGGCTCCAGGTTCTTCTTTCTCAGCCGTGAAAGACTTTCCCTGTTGCATGTCAGGTGCTGCCGCCTCATCACGCTTCCTCAAGGTGTCCGGTCGAAGCCCGGCTCGCTTCTCGCGATCACGCGGGGCTTTTCTGCGGCCGCTGACATCAACAGGCCGCGATGACAGAGAAACGTCTTGTTGGCTCAGCACCTTCTCCTTATCAGCACGAGGCATGTCTCCAGCCTGCAATCCCGCAATGTCCACTCCTTTGGTCATGTGACAAATCTGCAAGTGGCAATTAGACATTGCAAATAGATTTAGTCAGGAACCAGCCAGTCGTGCTGTATCATCAGCAGGTTATTTCCGTTCAAACACAAAGAGGAAAAAATGCTATTCAAACAACTAAAAAAGAAGCACTGCTGGGGTCTAGGAAGGGCAGGTGCTCATTGGTAAGGCAAACACTCAACAATAGTCCTTGAAGAAGACACTACCTCTGGAAAGTGAATAAACCTTTGTTGTGGTACTAAGGAAAAAGGCCAAGGCACTCTGTCTCCTAGTGAAAAAATGGATAAAAAGCCTTGATTAAATTTGCTAGAACAAGGCAATGAAGCAGACCAATGCGTATGGACACTAGGTCTTCAACAGGGTCATAAAAACAATAGGTGGCACAATATATAAAAGCCACACCTACAGTAATACATTCCACACGTATCTAATTGGTAAATGCACACAATATATAATAGAGGGAGCTAAAAAAGGGAAAAAATCTACTTTTCTACTTTTATCCAGTAGATGTTAAAAACGGAGCCATGCAGAAAACAGTGGTGTGATTATGCTTTTGCTGTACTATCTGGTGCCAATTAATCATTATATTAACAGGAGCACCCACAAAGTACACATCGCACACGCCATACATACAAAAGACTGGCGCTTTGCAGTTGTACATAATGCCTCTGAGTGACTGAGAGGTATATAATGAACCAAGGCGTAGACCTACAGTGAGATTCCTTTTTAACTAAGTGTCAGTGAATTGTCACATATCTGGCTGAAGTGTGAGATGATCAAGTGTTGACTCAAAGAGGAGGTGGGAATGCACTGTACCTGAGGTGTGTGTTTCTGCACCTGTGTATCCAGTAGACCCAGCACGTGCTGCTGCTCTGCTAATGACGCGGGCCTTTCAGACACATGTTCATGTGCTTCCTGTTTCCCCTTCTGTGCAACAATAGTCATTCCAAGAAATCACAGTGTAACCATAGCATTGACAAAGTAAAAATAAACTGAATTGACACTAAGGGGGCCATTTCCACGAAAAACCATTGTTACAGGTTATGAGGCTCATTTGAAATCAATTACACATATATGTGGCAGTGATTGTGTTAAAGTGTGTCCATTAGAAAGGTAGGGGAAGTATTGTTATTTTGTGTTTCTGTCAGGGTGCCTTGATCAAATCGTCTCATTGGCCCATTTTCAAAAGGGGACAGCTCACCTGAAGGCTCTGCGTGAGGTTGGAGATGTGAACCCCAGTGTCCCTCAGGACATCTGAGCTGTCCCTGCCCAGCCTGTCCATCTCCTCCAGCCCCACACAGTCCTTCAGAAACTGACCGCGTGACAGCGCCCCCTGCAGGGTGCGCCTCAGCCTCTCTCCCTCCTCCAGCACAGGCTGCAACATACAGATCCATCAATATACACTTGCATGCGAACACAGTCCTGGCATGCATTGGGTTAAATGTGCTCGCCAAAAACAGATGCTCATGTTTTTACGTCTTCTTCCACTTGCCTTTCAGTGTACATGACTGATAATTTCATCTGCAGAAGCACATAATGCATTTGTAGTTTAAAACACTGAAGATGAAAGGGCAGCAATCTGTTCTTTCCTGAATTGCTCTACCGTACATCATATGTTCACGTCATGTGAGTTTCTCATATATGTATGCTTTACAAACATATACAGTCCAAAACATCTAAAGCATTTAAGCATCTAAAAAAATCTATAGTTGCACGTCTAAAAAGTTCAATGCAGGCTGAGACAGATTATTTTCCACATTAAAACAAATGACAGAAATCTAAAGAATAACCTTGAAAACGGAAACAGTAACTTTTCATAATTGTCCCACAATCACATTAAATTATTTCATCAAGAGAAATGATGGGGCTTTTGATCATTCCGTCTGTCCCCGTCCCTGTTTTTTTCCATTTATTCCATCTTGGGCTACCTGAGAATGCCATGGCAACCGACACTCAGCAGTTCCAGTAATCTGCTTCATAACCATTTCCTACACAGGGTGACTGTTCCTGCTATCTCAATTATTTTATTAAAGCATCCCTAACTGGAAAGGAAAAAAATAACAGCGAGTTACAGACGTCACGGGACACTCGAATGACTCTGCACCCGGTTACCTGTGTGTTGTGGGAAGAGCCGGAGGACAGCTGTGCGTGGGCAGACTCGTTCCACTGCTGGAGAGCCTGAAGAGAGTCTCTCAAACTGCGCATAATATCCTGTGCGCAGCTGTCCAGCCTCTCTGACAGCCGAGTCCGCAGTCTGCACAGAATACCAATACGAATTGACCACTGTGATAAACTATGAAGAACGTTATGCATCTATTCGGTCGGTAATGCACGCGTGCATGAACATACATGAACACTGCCCTTAAATATATATATAGGTGATTTCACATCGTGGAGTGGGTTTCCTGTTAGAGAGAGTCAGTTTTTTAGCCTGCAGCAGCGTTAGCGTAAAAGAAAGAGGGTGCTGACCTGTCGTGCTCCGCTGCCACTGCAGCCACGTCAGACACCACATCCCCGGGTAGCACCTCAGTGGCGACCTCTGACCCCAGGGCCTGCTGCAGACCCTGCACCCGAAGCCCCAGCTCCTCCAGCAGTCTCTCACAGCCCTGCAGGGCACAGCATTGTTAAAGAGAGCAGAGTGGTTTACAGGTTTAAATGATGCGACACAACACTGGACACGACTATTCAGAGCAGCACGCAGCCTTCCCTCCCCAGTGACTTAAGAATCTGCGAGGACAAGAGCAAGGTAGCCATAGGTCACTGATTTTATCAGGTATGAGTAGCGTGGTCCACTGCTGCCACCAACTGTTGAGCCATGTCATTGCAATGCCTCTCCCTGTGTTATTTTTGAAGCAGTGCATTAATTAAGTTTTAATGTTTTATAGATAAAGTTAATTAAAGTCAGGAGTTAGCTAATATTTGCTTGTTTTACTGGGTAAATAATCTGTTTCATAAAGCCACACAGTGTTGATAAATAGAGGTTGCCAATACTGAGTGTGAAGATTCACATGAGTTTAATGAGGAAAAACTTTTATGTGATTCAACACTGAGTGTAATGAGGTATCAAGCAGTGCTGACAGTGCTGTCACCGGCAGAGCAGTATGGATGTAGCCTGGAAACACTGGAAGATCAGATAACAGGAGATAAAGCCAGATAAAACACGCTAATATCTTTTTTTGTCTTTTTATGACAACAATATGAGACCGTATGCCTCATATTTACACACAGAGAGAAATACAGACCTCTACAGCCCCAGGCACACATTTACTGTAATTCTTTTATGAACTGTGGCTACTTTGATTGCATGTAAGTGGGAAAGACAACACAGACGAGATCCCCAGCAGAACTTAAATATACTGTATATTCACATTACAGGAAATTGCCAGGGAATCCCCTGTATCTGACTTATAGAAGGTACCTTGAGGGTGTTCCATTGGTCCTGGAGGCGGCCAATGTCAGCAGGCTGCTTGCTGTAGTCCATGCGCTGGCCCAGCCTGTGCAGGTCCCCCCGCAGATCGGCGGCCTCCTCTCGCAGTCTCTGGGCCCTCTCGCCCCGCTGCTGCTCCAGGCCCTGCAGCCGGGCCTCGCACTCCCGCAGCCTGCCCCGGGCCTCCGTCTCCAAGCGGGCCCTCCTCTCCTGCATGCGCCCCACCTCTTGCTGCAGGGAGGTCTGGCCGCTCGGAGTGCACAGGAGCAGGAGGGAGGCTTTCACAGCGTCCAGCTCTTTCATCTCCTTTTCTTCCCTGTCAGCAGTCTGTAGCAAGGCCTGCGGAGAACACACACGCCGCTCTTTCACTGTTGCCTAGGTGAGTCCACCGTCTCCAGAATAATGCCTCTGACAAATGAACACTTTCAAGTTTCATTAACAGCCTCCCTGGACTTTTTGTCACCAAAAATAAAAAAATTGTGTTCTGCATATGCACATAATGTGTGAGTATAAGTATGTGTATCTGTATGTTTGTGTGCGTGCGTGCATACATGCATGCATGTATGCGAGTGTGTGTATGTGTGTGTATGCCGGTGTGTGTATATATATACGTACAGTGTGTAGATGTACAGTATGTGCATGTGTATCTGTGTGCATGCGTGTGTGTGTACGTGCGTGTGTGTGTGTGTGTGCGTGCCTGTGGGCCTAAGGGAGGTACCTTCAGCGTGTTAATGGTGCTCTGTAGGCCGGCTCTGTCACTAGGCAGTGCCCCTATTCCTTGCACTTGCTCGTGAAGCCAGTCCAGGGCAGCACTGTGCTGCTCCACAAGCTGAGCACAGAGACGCTCTGTCTGGATGCCCTCTTCCAGGCTCCCACAGGCATCCTGAACAGAGTAATTAAAGAGAACAAGTTAAAAGACAAATCCCAATCAGCCAGATCTTTATAAATGACTTTCTCAATTACATCATTTAAATAACACTCAGTAATGTTGGATTGGACAACAAGCTATTTTTACTGCTATATTATGTTATAATGCATGAAGAATGTATAACTGCTACTAGCCATTCTTAAATCTTATCAGCTTATTTAAACTGGCTCCATAGTGACTGTAGCCATAGTAACATCTCAATCGCCACTCATGTCTCACAAGTGCACCAGAAAGGCATGCATGAGGCCAATTGTGCAAGCCGGCTTACAGTCAGGTCTTTGAGCAGCGGGGGAACACATTTCTCTAGGGCCCCCCAGGAAGGGTCAATCCAGCTGGGGTCTTGAGTGAGCTGGAACAGCTCCGCACCCCGGGCTGGGAGGTCAGACAAGGCAGGGGTCAGGGCCCTGGTGCGGTTCAGCAGGTTACGCACGTGCTCCGCAGCCTGTCGGCGGTCACCCAGCCCAGGCCAGGGGAACCTCTGAGGGAGATCCGCAGTCTGCCGCTGGAGCTGCTCCACCCGGTCCTGGGCCTGCTGCTTTTGGCACAGGCAGGACATCAGACGCTCCACAAGCCCCTCCAACGTCCTGAAACAGTGGGGAAAAGAACACCACTGAAATCTGAGCGAAAAGTGGCCTGAAATGACGTTTAAAAGTGATCTTAAAGGCAAACAGCTGTATAGAAACAATGGCTACAGATTACTGCTAGCTACATTAAGACTTTTCTGGGAAAACACAATGAATCTCTGTCTACACCTGAAATCCATGAGCATTTCTCCACCTATGCACAGCTCCATGAGAACTGCCCAGAGAGAGGACGGTTACCTGAGCAGCTCCTCCGCAGACTGCACGACTCCCCTCCACTGATCCTCAGCATCTCTCACTGTCTGCAGGACTCCACACCTCCTGCTCTCCTCCAGGCCTTTCTGCTGGGACAGCCTGTCTCCACTCTGCCTCAAGTCCTCCAGTTTGGACTCTCCTTCACCCCTGGCACTCAGAAGAGCCTGAGAACAGAAACAGAGAGAGAGGGGGGGAGATAAATAGAGAGAGAGTAAAAGAGGGACCATAAGAGAGATCAAGAGAGAGAGGGAGAGAGATTGTTAAAGCAAGAGACAGAGAGAGAGAAAGTGATAGAGGGACAAAGAGAGAGAGAGGGAGAGATTGTTAGAGAGAGAGAGGGACAGAGAAATTCAAAGAGAGAGAGACAAAGGTTGTTAGAGAGAGAGAGAGAGAGAGAGATGGACCATAAGAGAGATCAAGAGAGAGAGGGAGAGAGATTGTTAGAGCGACAGACAGAGAGAGAAAAAGGGTTACTATACAACTGTAGGCTACATCTATCATTGTTTACCTGCTGCACAATTTTAAAGAAACTTTAAAAGAAACACCACATGGGAGATTATTTTTTAAACCCACAAAAATAATTTAATTAAACTAAAATGAAAACTAAAATTTATTTTGTGAAAATTTGTTGAGGATTTATATTGGTAATAAGAATTTGCTTGATTTGCAATTTGTAGAGTATTTGCTTTGTCTTCCAGAAAAGTAACATTTTTCAGGCAAATGATGAAATAAATTTGTTTCAATCTTCTGTAAACTATTTAACATTCAAAGCAAATCAAAAAATGAATAAGAATGAATTAAGGTTCTGCTTCTTATCATGGTAAATAGAAAAAATATTCATGCATTCTGGAAGAGCAAAAAAGAACTCTCAAATTACACAGACAGTTTAGAGAGGCTTTAAACTCATAAACTCGAAAATCTGAACTAATGAAAACTAACATGACAAAGATCTTTCGACCAGAGGGCCTGAAAAGCATGGAAAACAAAGCATTACTGGGTTCTCCATGAGGATGCTTTTCTTCTAACATGTTTAGATTTGAACATGTAAATAGTAGCATTTAACTGACCTGAACTTTCTGCAGTCTGTCTTCAATCTCCGCCTGCGTTCCCACAGTGCCTTTGTCCAGAGAGTGTACCCGCTGCTGCAGGTCTCCAATCCAGGCTCTGGTGCTTTCGGCCTGGGCCTCAAAGGCCTGAATCTCCCTGACCAGGGTGCTCTGGGCCTCCGCCTGTTTCTGCAGCTCCTCTGCAGACTGCATGACTCCTCTCCACTGCTCCTCAGCATCTCTCACTGTCTGCTGGACTCCACACCTCCTGCTCTCCTCCAGGCCTTTCTGCTGGGACAACCTCCGTCCACTCAGCCCTAAGTCCTGCAGTTTGGACTCTCCTTCATACCTGGTGCCGAGAAGAGCCTGAACATACAGGCAGCCCACAAGACAGTCAGGGTCAAACTATTTAATTTAACTGAACTAAACTAAATAAAAAAATTTATTGAATATACAGAGCAGGGGGAGCATTGCTCTTAACAAAGAACACATTTGCAATAAATTAAACTGTGAGTCTAGAGTCAGACAGGACAGTGAAATAAGCAGCAGGAATATATAACTCTGACCTTTATCTTAAATAGAGGTAAATACAAAACAGCTTTGACTGGAATTGTTGGAATGCATTAAATTGACGCATTCAAAAAGACAATGAGAACACGGAACAATGGTGTAAAATACCAGCCCAATTATATACGTAAATGTCAGCAGAACAAAAAACCAGCAATCACTATGAATAATCAGCCAACCAATCAACCAACTAGTCATTCCTCTCTGAAAATCTGTCCCAATTACTATCCTTGAAGGAAAAATGGGACATACAATGATCAGTGAGATGTTCAGGGATAGCAAGGATGAGAAGGTCCGCCGGGCAAAGTTCAAACTCAGAACAGGTCACAAGTTGTCAGTTAACAGAGCACTCAAGGAGATGCAGGTACGGCCGCAACATGCAGACATCATTGGGTTGGTGAACCCAGGTTGACTGGGTCTGGGATGTGCACCCAGGAAAAGCTGAAAGAAGGCAGACACAACAAAAAAAACACGCAGTATGGCGTAGAGGGAACTCTGAAAGGTGGAGGAAGAAATCCGGCAGGTCAGAGCCGTGGCCATGAAAAAACAGGACAGCTGGAGTCGGTGGGAGAGCGCACGGGAGAACACGCTGACCTGGCAAGACATCTGGAGCATGGAGGGGCAGCAGATCAAGTTTCTCGTTTGCTCGGTGTATGATGTTCTGCCTACTCCAATGAACCTCCACACGTGGGAGTTGGCAGAGAATCCTAGCAGTTCACTGTGTGAGAAACTAGCTAGCTTGGAGCACCTATTCTCTTCCTGACATGCAGGACTGACTTATGGAAAATTCTGGTGGCATCTGACCAAATCGTTGCACAGCTGGCTGCAGGACTGGAGCAAGCATGAAAGAAGGCAAAATCAGCTTAGCCGGTGCCCCTGTTTCATCAACTTTCTCAGAACACAGGAGAGTACAGCAAAGGTAGTGAGGAACAAATGAATCCTCACCACAACAGGTGACTGGAAGATGTGGGCGGATGTTGAGAAGCAGCTCAAATTTCTGGAGGAAATTACCAACACCAGCCACAGACCAGACATTGCCCTCTTGTCGAAAGGCACAAAACAAGGTGGTTCTCATTGAGGTCACAGTACCCTGGGAAGACGGGTCCGAAGAGGCACATGAGTGACAGCTCAAGAAATGCCAGGCTCTCATCCTCAAGAGTCAGCTGAAGGGATGGAAAGTCTGGAATCTGCCAGTTAAGATGAGCTGCAAGGGGTTTTACGGGGCAATCACTCTGGAGAACCCTGGGGCTCTTCGGCATTGATGGAGTGGCAAAAAAGAAGCTTGAGGCTGATGTCACCAAGCAAACAGAAGTGGCGCTCCGTTGGATCTGGTTGAAGAGGGAAGAGCAATGGAAGAGCCCCAAGCAGAGTCCGAGTGAGAAGGGGCTTGAGTTGAGTAGGGTTCCGAGCGGGTGTTTCCAGGATGCTGGTTTTGCCATCCAGAGTTCCAGAGGTGCTGTGGGCTAGACGAAAACCAAAGAAGAGGGTGCCCACTTGAAAACCCGATGAAGCCCTACCCAGCTCTCCACAAGTTAGGGGAGTCATACCAAGAAGGAGGAAAGAGGAACGATAGTAGTGCCACCAGCTCACAAAAGAAACAGGAAAAAAAAACCTGTCAGGTGTGTTAGCAGCAATGACCCTCATCATATTTTGCATGTATCCAGTTATTTCAAAAAGTAGAGGTTCCATAAAAAAGAAAAAGGTGAAAAGACAAATCAATGATATCTCTTTTCAGTTCTGTTTTTTAGGGCAACCAGGATGTAAGACACATAAAGAAGCAGAGTCAGACATATTGGCTCTCCAACCTGAACTTTCTGCAGTCTGTCTTCAATCTCAGCCTGCGTTCCCACAGTGCCTTTGTCCAGAGAGTGTACCCGCTGCTGCAGGTCTCCAATCCAGGCTCTGGTGTTTTCTGCCTGGGCCTCAAAGGCCTGAGTCTCCCTGACCAGGGTGCTCTGGGCCTCCGCCTGTTTCTGCAGCTCCTCTGCAGACTGCATGACTCCTCTCCACTGCTCCTCAGCATCTCTCACTGTCTGCTGGACTCCACACCTCCTGCTCTCCTCCAGGCCTTTCTGCTGGGACAGCCTGTCTCCACTCTGCCTTAAGTCCTGCAGTTTGGACTCTCCTTCATACCTGGTGCTGAGAAGAGCCTGAACATAAAGCCAGCCCAACAGATAAACAAATAGACAGACAGTCAAACACAAACAAAAAGACAGGACAGGACAAAGGATTCCATAATGTGCTTCATTCACATGTCCCCCAGAGCAAAAAAGATCCCGTATCCAAATGAGGGCTTACGTCAGGCCAGATCACATTTTTGCAGGACAGTACATATGCTGATCATCACAGATTCCCTAATCTACTCTGGGACATGAGAGAGCGGTAACATTCAGATGAGCTCTCACAGATGGCTTGCAGATGGTAAGAGAGGAAAGAAATGTGCTTTGCCAGCTCCTTTTCTTCTGTTTACTGACATGCTTTTTCTGCAACCTGCGGCTTCCTTCTGCTGTAGGCACTAGAAGCAAATGCAAGTAAACACTAAAAGATTTAAATGTCGATAAAGCTCTTTTACTGCCTTCCTGGAAAATGCTAGGATTCTTGGTGCAATATGACATGAGAAATTGTACCTCGGCTTAACAACTTCACTAATGTAGATGTATCAAGTCCTACTACTACTTGTAATTGTTCCAGTGAACACTTTTCAAGCAGTTAATGGATAATAAATTGTTTTGAGGTTTTCATTGAATGTTTACCCAGTATTGCCCTTCAGCATCCTGTACAGACATTCAGTATCCAATTAAAATAATTCATTATGAAATTCTGCCAGCAGCTCCTGTTCACTGTGAAGTTATATAGACAGCGAGGGACTTCCAGCAGCTAATCATGAATGAATATTAGTGTAATTTCAGTTTAATTTTTTAAATCTACCAAAAATACTCTTTCTCTTTAAGTATTTCTTTGGCTGACATTTAGGGAGACGAGAGGAAAATTTCTGCCTATTACGATCATAGGAAATGTTATTTGCTCTAGGTGAATTTTGGTCTTTTTGAGAAAAAATCTGATATACAATATCTTGCGATATGAAACAGGTCTGTCTTTCTCAGGATGTATCTTTGTCCTCAACCCAATGTATTGACCACATTACAGTTTTTAATCTTCTTTATCATTTCTTATTGTTTCCCTTTCATAAGGATCTTCCCAAATTTCTTTCACGAGCAGAATATGTGTGATGTAGGTGGCATGCATATTTCTTAAATAAAGCCACAAAACCAAAAGTTTAATTAAAATAAAACTTTTTGTAAAAAATCAATCATGTCATTTCCACTGATTGCTTCTGTCTGGCTTCTTTACTTGCACAGCATGCAATCTGTCTTCAATCAGACAGGCAGTAGATTTTGTATAAAATCATGAAGAGATGGAATAGCTGTTAAAGAAAAGTGCATCTGCAGGAGGGTTTATTGCAAGACTAGAGTCAGGTAGGTCATCCAAATGTGCAACAGACAATTTTAACTCTGACCCTTCACAGAAATAGAAGTAAATAGACCCCAGCTTTGACTGGAACAGTTGGAATGCATTTGTGGCATTCGGTCCGGCGGTGAACCAGATTGGTCTTGGCAACGCCGGCTGGTGGAGAGAGCACACGCACCAGGTTGCATTAACTAAACAGCCCAGGCGCTTAAAGGCGTGTTCCTCTCCACAGACTGGGGCCAAGACTGGGAGTACACAGCAAGACAGCAAGTTTCAGTTTTGTTTGAAGGAGCACATGATGGAGAAAGAAAACCGGTGCTGAAAAGCAGGAGAAACTGGTCAGCTGAAAAGTGGGCCAGCTATGATCAAAGACCTGAAAAGCTGCAGTTGTTTTTTTTTTTTGGCTTAGTTATTTTAGTTTGATATTTTAGTTTATTATTTTTTGCCCAGAACCCGTGAGGTGGAAGGATGAAGGTGTCTGTTCCTGTGTCTGATTTCGTGTTGGTGTGGGTGCGCTCTCTCTCTCCATGCGGTAACCAACGGTGCACACCCGGAACTGCCGCATCTCTCTTCCAGGGGTGTTACACCAGCGTATGACAGCATCAAATTGATACAACCAAAGGTGATATGAAAAAAAAGTGGAACAAAGGTAATACACCCATCAATTTAAATAGATGATAGAAGAAAATACATAAATATCATGAGACCGATTTTCCCTTCTCTGAAAATTTGCCTGAATTCCTTTCACATGAAGAATAAACAAGACGTGCAATCGCCAATGACCAAAGTCTGAAATATTGATCAATCTTTTTTTCCATTCCAAGGACCGACAATGTAAAGCACATACTGTAAAGAAGTTGAAGAAGACAGAATGGCTCTCTGACCTGAACTTTCTGCAGTCTGTCTTCAATCTCCGCCTGCGTTCCCACAGTGCCTTTGTCCAGAGAGTGTACCCGCTGCTGCAGGTCTCCAATCCAGGCTCTAGTGCTTTCGGCCTGGGCCTCAAAGGCCTGAGTCTCCCTGACCAGGGTGCTCTGGGCCTCCGCCTGTTTCTGCAGCTCCTCTGCAGACTGCATGACTCCTCTCCACTGCTCCTCAGCATCTCTCACTGTCTGCTGGACTCCACACCTTCTGTTCTCCTCCAGGTCTTTCTGCTGGGACAGCCTCTGGGCAGTCCACCTTAGGTCCTGCAGTTTGGATTCTCCTTCATACCGGTTACTGAGAAGAGCCTGAACACAAATGCAGCCAGACAATTAGGGTCATACAAATGAATTGACCAGAAAATTAAATTGAACTGAATATACAGAGTGGACTCTCTGACCTGAACTTTCTGCAGTCTGTCTTCAATCTCCGCCTGCGTCCCCACAGTGCCTTTGTCCAGAGAGTGTACCCGCTGCTGCAGGTCTCCAATCCAGGCCCTGGTGCTTTCTGCCTGGGCCTCAAAGGCCTGAGTCTCCCTGGCTAGGGCGCTCTGGGCCTCCGCCTGGCTGCTGAGCCGGGCCAGCAGACTGTGATACCGCTGCAGCAGCTTATCACTCTCTCTCACCAGTCTATCACTCCTCAGGCCTTTCCTACGAACTGCAACCACCAGGCTGTTGAGGCCCTCTACACGCTCACTGCAGCAAAGGGGAGATGAGCTCTGCATTTCTCCATCATAATCATCAATACCACAGTGAATATCTCATCACTATCACCATCATTGTTAAAGTCAGTACAATATATGGCAAATGTGTGTACATGTAAGATATTATAGACACACAATGTTCCTATAGTAGTGATTACCTTTCTTTGAGAACCTCTTCATGCAAGTGATTAAGCTCCTCCCCTTGAGCCAGCTTGTGTTCTCTTGCCTGCAGCCACGTGTTTACATGGCTGTATTCCTCCTGCAAGCTACACACAATACACACAAACACATTGCCAACTGCGGACGGAACTGAACACAAAGAATCCAATTATAGTAGACACCTGTCTCAGCCTGATATTTGCTGGAGAGAAAACTCCTATTTTAAAGAAACCAATGGTGAGCTGTGTACCTGTTGAGCGTCTGGAGGCAGTCCTCCAGGTGGCTGTGTCGATCCTGGCAGTGCGCTCTGAAGGTGGTCAGCTCCTTCTCTTGGTCCTGCAGCCAGACACCGAGAGGGTCCAGCTGCTCAGAGGGGAGCTTCTCCCCTGCCTGGGCCACACGCTCTTTCAGCTGGTCCAGTCTCCTCTCCCCCTCCTTAAACTCCAAGAACCCCTGCTGTAGAGAAACGGGAGGTGCATCAGCGAATCCATCCCAAGGCTTCATTAGGCAGCTTGTTCCTGGGGCGAACCGGTCTGCGGGCAAATGGGTCTGGAACTCACAGTGAGTCTCTGAATAGAAGCTTCCACATCCTCCCTCTGCTCCGGGTTCTCAAAGCACTCATTCACAGAGAGCTGGAGGTCCTGGAACCACTCTTCGAAGCCCTGGCACTCATCTGGAACAGAGATGGAGAAGACGTCCTGATGCAAAAAACACAATGAGAAATGCCTGACTTTGACCCGTTGACCCTTTACTTCTGACTGCACCCTTTGTTGTGGCACAACAGCTTGCTTATCCAGCCATTATCAGCTGATAGGACTTAATTATGCACCATATGGTCACAGTGGAATGCAGTACGGTTACTGCTGTAAGAGTTTGCCACCTGGAGTGTGCCCCCTTAAGCCGGCAGCATACTAAGTCATAATAAGTCGAATTTTCTTCAGCTTGCCGAAACCGAAGAAGTTCTCTGCGGCCGAAATTGTTTTATACTCGATGCGGTTTCCCAACCGCACGTAGCAACAAAAGTATCAATATTATTGTATTATGTATATATGTAATTATTGTAACGTTGCCGGCAGTGTGGTCTCCCTGGAGACGGGGAATCAGTTTGCGGAAATAAAACAAAATAAATCACGCCCACCGTGAATTTCTGACCAGTCACACACGATGTTCGCATTGGTGTCATCTGCGGTGATTTCGGCTAGTTAGAAAATCTTGGAGGTGCAAGAAGTGCCGAAAAAACTTCGGCAAGGAAATGCGTTTGTTCGTTTTCTCCGCAATCACGTCATTTTGTTCTTACGACCTCGCCGAACTTCGTTTCCGCAAGAAGTATGCTGCCCGCTTAAGTCTTCAATAGTCTTGCTCACCTTTGATGGCCCTGAGGAGGCCTCTCTCCACCTGCCCTTTCTTCTGACTGATCAGCTCCTGGGCGTGGCGGACGCTCTCCTTCAGCTGGGCCCCCTCGTCCATGAGGGCCTGCAGGGCGTGAGGGCTGGCCACGCTCCCCATGAGGCTGACCTCCTTGAGCAAGGAATCCGCCTCCTCAGCCTCCGACTGCAGCCGCTCCGACAGCTCCTGCAGAGACAGGCCACACGTCCTGACACTACTAAAGCACTACTAGCCCTGTCTGAAAAGTGCCCCCTTACAAAACTGGACTTCATGTTTTCCATACAAGGAATCATCATAACCCATTATTACAGCCACATATTCTAGAATTTCTGCATTTGCAGTTTCCCCTGGGTTGAGGTTGCATGGGTACCTGGGTGAGGAGCTGTGGGTTCTCTGACGAACTCAGAGTGCTCATGGCGGACTCGATGGCCTGCAGGGAAGACTGGCACTCGGAGATCCGCTCGGCGATGTGCCGCCTCACCGCCATCAGCTCCTGAAATACGTCGCTGTTGTCGGAGAACAGCTCCTTCACCTGCTCCATCTTCTTCCTCAGCTGGCTCTCCATCACCTGTGGGCGCGATTGAGGTGAGATAACCCAGGTTTCCTTCCACTTTGTAGCCCCACCCAAGGGAGGCTGCAGCACCGTCACTCACCTGCAGCTCCAGCGGAGATTCTTTGGTTTGGAGGAGCTGCTGGATCTCGGAGGACTTCCTGTGGAAACGCTCTATGTTCTCCTCCTGAGCCTGGATCTCATCCTGGGAACATGATACGGGTATGCACTTAATCCCTACACAATTCAAGCATGGACTGGAATTAAATGGAAAATTCTACAGAAGCCAGAAGCTCTTCTCCCTTTCAGTTAAACACAACAAAATTAAATACAGAGCAATCCTCCAGTTTCTTGTGACCTTTGTCTTTTATGTATGCTTTCTAGATTAGATAGAGAATATGTAATGCATTTCAATGGTTAAATTCACACATCCACACTTGTGACCTTATGACCTCATTAATGGTCATAGGAATGTGAAATCCTGGTGTGGTGGGTGCATTACCTGCAGCGCTATGACCTCATCTTCACTCTGGAAGGGATGTCTCTCAGCAAACATGGACATCTTTCTGTCCATCCAGCCGTCAACCTCGCCTCCCAGCAGCTGCAGCTTGTCCCACAGTTCCAGCCCCACATGCAGGTTGTCCATGTGGGCGTCTGTCTTTTCTGTCACCTGAAGCCCAGGGGGCATACAACCAATCAGAATCCTCTCTCCGGCAGCCATGTCATTACACAGCCGGTGTGTTATTATCGAGAGCTTTTGTCAGGAAAAAGGCAAGTTGGCTTTCTCAGGGGCAAGTGTTGCAAATGTGAGACCGATTCAGAAGATTTTATTTCTTTTAAGCAATCTTCATGTGCTTGATGCTAGAGCATGTTAGTGCTCCTTGGCAGTCTTGTAAACAGGTGGCTTCATAAACTTGGTGAAAATGGGGGAAAATGACAGTGGGGGCAGATTAAAATGCTATTTGTAAAATGAGGGTCATTGGCAGTGGGCACTGAAGCGATGTGGGTAACACACTGTGTGCTACATAAGGACACCGTTACCAGCTGTCTCCCATCACTCACAGTGACAGGCAGCAGGATAATGCCAAGCAGCTGGGGTGCTACAGATAGACCAATCAGGACGAGACAAACAAAGAGGTGAGAGGCTCACGTCCAGCCAGCGGTCCACCAGGGCATCGGCCTCGCTCTCGAACGGGGCGTCTGCGCACTCGGGGATCTTCTTCAGCTGGGACTGCAGCTGTCTGCACACCCCCCGGATCTCCTCAACCCCCTCCCCGAGACTGCCCAAGTCCTCCTTAATGCCATCAACCTGGAGAAAAGGACACACATGTGCACACACACACACACACAGACAAGCACGCACACACACACACACACAAGCACATGTATATGCACACACATAGACACACACGCACGCACACACTTAGTTCCTTGGGTTTTAACAGAACTCTCTCAACAATGCCCTACTCTCCAATAGACTCTAGACAATAGGCATGCAGCTGTTATCACTTGTGTTTACTGGGCCTGCTAATGAAAGGCACTACAAGAGACAATGAATTGTAAAAAGTGAAATTATACAAATGCAAAAAATACAAATACTAAATCTCCACTAAATACTAGAAATGTAAATTTGCAGTAAGGCTTAATTATATAGAACATTATCATATTCAACTGAAAAATTACATGCACAAAAATGCATTTGTCATTCAGAATACAAAAAGCAACAATAGGAATACACAATAGGGAAGAAGCACTGACAGGTAAATGCTAACTGCTTAAAAACAACATAAGATAGTGTGTGCCATCTAGTGGTGGATAAAATATTGAACTGTAAGGCATGAACCATGGATTTTTCACTCATGAACGTGTGGAGTATACCGTGGCTATAAGCCTCTGCAGGTTATCCTTGCCCATGTAAGAAGCCTGTTCACTGATGGTCTGCTCCGCCCTCTGCAGCGTGTTGCTCAGGCGACTGCGACAGTTCTGGAACTTCTTCAGCAGTTCCATGAGCACACGGCACTGCTCCAGCCTGCAAACCCAAACGCAGAGATTCCAGTCATTCAGTATGTGCGATGGTGGAGGGCACAGCGAGACAGTGCAGTTCCATCTACCCCAACATTTCTGTTTTCTCAGCCCTCTATTCTCTTACTTTACCATGCCCATACTTTATTATTATCCTTTGTCTCACCCCAAGCCCCATCCTTTCTTCCTCTGTTAGCTCACACTTTTTCTCTGTCACATTTTCTGTCTGGCTGACTCTCTCTCACCCCTCAGTCACCGCTCTCTGGGTGTCCTCCCATTGGCTCTCCAGCTCCTCCAGGGTATGATCGCCCTCCTCAGCAGCGCCCCGCAGCTTGAACAGCTCTGTGCGGTGTGGAGCCAGCCGGCTCTCAACATCGGTGAGGGCACGCATCCTGTAGGGGGCAGCAGAGAGTCAAAGAGTGAACACAGCCTTCGGCCTGCAGGGCAGACAGGTCCCAAAGTCCCAACCTGGCCTTCAGGCACTCAACAAAGCTCTCAAAAGAACTAAAAGAAGCAACACGCTTCAAACAAGGTCAGTTATTTTCAAACAAAATGTTTTACTCTCCACAGTTGATATCACAAAGATAACATAAGCTTGTGCTATAAAGGGCACGATTGTTACTGATGCTAACAATGCTTAAAAATAATAATAAAAATATAAAGATTACAAAATGTGATGTAAAAGTGAATTGTGTTTATTCCTGGACAAATAAAGGACGAGCTAAAAATAAGAAGCCACGTCTGAGTGTGTGGTGTTACGCATCACGCTCACGCACCGTTGCTGCACAGCGGGCAGCGTGGGCTCCCTCACGCCCTGGCGCTCCGCGGCGTCCTGGAGCTCCCGCAGCGCCCCCAGCAGCGCCCTCCTCCGCAGGCCCAGGGAGCGCGTATCCTGCTCCCGCTGCAGGCCCTCCTGCTGCCCGGCCAGGCCTCCGTCCGCCTCCTCCAGCCTCTCCTCCAGCGCCGACACCATGTCCAGGCAGGAGGCGGGCGCGCCGTCGCGGGTGACGCAGAGCCCCGCCCCCTCCAGCAGCCGGTCCAGCTGCGGCGCCTTGTCGGCCATGCTGCGCACGCTCTGCCGGATGTGCGCCAGGCGGGAGCGGCAGTCGCGCAGCACCTCGGCGTCCTCGCAGGGCGCGGCCCGCGTGCCGCCCACGTCCTGCCCCACGGTGCGCAGGGACATGAGGAAGCGGTCCAGCGCCCGTGTGGCCGCCTCGCTCTTCTTGCCCTGCTGCCTCAGCTGGTCCAGGGCGCGCTGGCAGCCCAGCGCCGCGCGGCTCAGCGGCAGCCTGTCCTCCGGGTCCAGCTCGCCCAGAGCCGGGCTGTCCTCGTGGGCCAGTCCAGACAGCTGGTCCATCTCCTGCTGGATGTCCTCCTCCAGGTCCTGCTCAGAGTGGAGAAGTCTGGGTTATGGGCAAAATCCTGAAAAGGACCTGAAAATACGATGATCCTACATTTAGTATTGTAAATCTACACAACATTTTTACAATATGGTATCGATTTCACATTTTCAAAGGTAATTTGGGCTATCACCAACCACTCTAAAATATGGTCTCAAGATCATGTTTTTGACTGGGTAAATCTTCATTTAAGACTATAAATTTACGAATGTTGCCTATTTCATATGATCTCTAGGTTTGATGAGACATTCAGCAGTATTTCCCCTGGTTCCACTCAGAGAACCTTTATATCTTGTAGACAGTTGGCGTCAGTGAGGGAGAAAGCGGTGACGTCCTTAGGCTTCTTGATGTAGTTGTCCAGGCGCTCAGAGATGTGACGGATCTGTTTCTCCCTTGGGTCGATCAGCCCAACTGCCGTCTGGAGGGATTTTATCCTGAGGCACAATAAAGACATGCCTCTTAGCAGACTGTGCTTGCAGCACACTGGATGTGTCTTGTGTGCCAGAAATGTAGGTACAGTATGTTTGTGTATTTGTGAAATCAAGTGTAATGAGGAACTTCTTGGTCATTCACATAGGACATAGTAAACGCAGCAAATAGTTTAAGTCTGTTTCAGTGAGAATAGTAAAAAAGGGAGATTATGTGAAACAGTGTGTGCATATTTATTAACCTAGCAATATAATACACATTAAATTAGATTTTTTTATGGTATGCCATAATTAAAGCACCCATTATCATACTGTATTCATATATCATAAAGTTATGTTGTGTTCGAGGTGTTGTGTGCTTTATGACTAATCAGTGACTTGCACACAGTATAGAGTGATTGGTGTTGCATTGCATTGTACCTCCCCTGTAGACAGATCTGCTGTCTTTGCCACTCTTGCATAAGTTCAGTCTTGTCCTGCACCAATCGATGCTCTTCACCTTTAAACTTGGAGCACTGGGTGCCCTGAAGCGCAAACTCACACCAGAGCTGTTCTGTCTCCTTCTGCAGAGCCTGGGCCACAGAGACCATACAGTTAGGATCCATCAAAATTTCACATTCAATATATGAGTATTCTGAATGACATAATTATGTCTTTAACTTTTTATTTTGCTGGCTGTAACAAACCACATCCTGAGGTGCGGTTAGATATTCTAATGAGTCCAGAAATTTCACTCTTAGACTACATTATTCACTGGGAAGTAAATGACATGGGGAAGACATTGATCTGAGCATCAAGAGGACAGTGGGAATGGTCAGACCTCCAAATCCTGCAGTTGGGTGTGCAAGTCAGCAGGAGTGACAACTTCTGGGGGAAATGACTGGAGACTCTGCTTGTTTTTGGCCAGCTGGGCCTGGAAGGTGATTCTTGAATCTTGATATCTGGATACAAAAAAAAACATAAGCATCTAGTAGACTTTCTTTTCTTTCTCACTCCACGGTGGCAATGGTGGAGTCTTAAACCTCTGTGAACGGGATTAGCAACAGTAACAGTAAATGACCCAAGGTGCTCTGGGGGGAACACAATACTAAATCCCATAATCATTACCTTTAATGTTGCAGTGAAATGCTGTTTGCCTTTGACAGACGGAAAGAGATTTAATACCGTACCTTGCCAATGCTTCCCGTTTGGCTGGGTCATCTTCAATTACAATTTTTTCAACTTTCTTCACCTCCACTGTGTCTGCCCCAATAATCACCTGGGTAACCTAAACATCATGTCCACCTCCATTAACACTTTACACACACCATCATCATTACATTAGACATATAGCAGTCGCTCTAACCCAAAGTGACTTACACAGCATTTTGATAGCCATAAAGTTATCAAAATGCTGCCAGCATTATGTAATAAGCCATTTGAATAATTTGTTGAAATATCCTAATTACTGTGTTTAATACTACTGTTATCCTTATCACAGATATATTTTGCATTCATTGAAAAGGATGAGCTGGGTTTAACAATGAGCAGCAAACAGCGGAACAGTACCTGAGGGCTGGCTTTGTCACGTGGGGCGTCTAACAACATCGCAGTCTCTCTGTGCTCAGCCCTGTCTTTAGCAAGCTCTACAGGGTGCCTAGGAAATAACCCAAAAATAACAGGAAGTCAGCTAATGAGAAGGGAAAAGCACTACTTAGCACAGACTTAAGTCAAGGCTAATGGACTCCCAAATGCATAATTAGAGGCTCACAAAAGGAATCGTACTTCTCCTGATGGAACCTGCCTTTCATGTGGCCAAATATGCAAGGCACATGTGCACTATTGGAATTACAGGAAATCCCATCACCAACAGGACATTAATAAAGTACTTTAGTGGATCTGGTGCCTACTAATTTGTCTGAATGAGGATAATTCAAGACAAAATGTGTAATGGTACAACAATGATAGTATGTATCGATGCACATTTGTGTGTGTGATTGCGTGTATTCGTGCGTATGTGTGCGTGTGTGTGTGCACTGTATGCATGCACTGCATACACGTTATACGTGCAAACGTACTGGAACAGGTGACACACTATCAAAGAGAACAACACTTACGCACACCATACAGGTTATTCATACTCGTTAGGCCTACGGCGTCACTCCTCTCTGTCTCACCCAGGCAGCGAGTCCCTGTCTCCGCTGAACTGGCGCTGTATGGCCGCGAGCCTCCTCTCGCACTCCTGCAGCTGAGCCTGCGCCAGGCGGTGCGCGTCCTCGGGGCTCAGCGTGTCGCACAGCTCCTTCAGCGCCTCCAGCTGCCGCCCGGCCAGGAGGAGGTTGCCCTCCGAGGAGAAGCACGTCTGCAACCGTGGCAAGAGGAGAGCAGCGGTCACTCCACAGTCCAAAGGCCAAAGCCCCCCCCCACCCACTGGTGTTGACAAAGTGAATTTAATCCAACCCAACACCAAAACAGAGTACCCTGCACCCTCGCACCATGACTGCAATAATTAGACATGTTGATGGAACAGAAAAGACAGCTACATGTGATTGATGACATGTCAGAGCACGACGGAGAAAGTCAAAGGAAAATAAGCAAAAAATGGGAGGAGCTGGAAAGCCGTAAAGTGGGCCAGACATAAGCCGTGAACTGAAAAGTTACCGCTCAGTTTTGCCTTCTTTTGTCTTTATTGTTTTAGTTTGTTGTTATATATTGCTTTCACCCATAATCCGTAAGGGGGAAGGGTGAAGATGTTCATTTATTTGTCTGTACAATAAATGTGTTTTTAATAAGTATTACAGTAAATATATTAGATACAGTAAGCATTCTGAAGATGGTCTCTAGATCAGGAACTGTGACAATAGTGTCCATTAACACACACAAACAAACATTAAATACAGTAATACTCAAACAATCTGATTACTACAAACTACAGCAGTTCAATGGCAAACGCAAATACCTTGAGGTTACCATTATTCAAATATCATTCTTCTTGGCATGAAGACATAAGGTTAATAGCTATGTACTCGCAGCTGCCAACTGCCAGTTCAAACAAATACATCAGTATGAGCTGTTTGATCTTCAACGGCAAAATTTGATTACACTTGTAAAGGCAGTTGACACTGGCAGGGTCAAATAGCTAGCCCATATTTTCTGGCAGTGAGGGAAAATGAAACTTCTGGACACTGATATATACAGGAACAAATTTCATGGCAACAAACTCGATGCAGATTTTCTGAATTCCTAGGTCTGTTTATAGGGTTTATTTATTAATGCATTTAAAATCTATTTATGTGAAAGTTTGGAAGCAAGCATGTACAGGCAGTGCATTAAACATTTGGTGTGTGGTTTGTATTGAATCATATTCATAAACCTGTTCAGATATACGAGGTCTGCATTTTTGCAACTAAACCTCAAGGCTCATTACTGTTACTAATAACATTTCAGAAGCATACCGGTGAGTTGCTGAACATGTTCTCCAACTGCTAGCAGGAACATAAAGGCATGTCAGTTAGATCGCTACCTGTGGGGCATGCTGCGCTTGAAAACAGGGGCAAGCATGCTACCATTGTGATGCAATGTGATATTCACTGTTGCTTTATATTTAAATTTGAATAAGTAAGACTTAATGCAACTGATTCATTGAAATTACAGTCAATAATAGGGTTAATAGATTAGAAAGTCACAGTCACATTATTACGTGCATGCACATTAGACACCATGAAACCCATGCACCCTTCCATGCAGTGAAGTTAGTATGAGACATTTCAGTACCTGGTGCTTGTGACCAAGATTAGAGTGAGCGCTGGACCTCTCTTTGTTAATATGCATCTCACATTGCAAAGCAGCTGAGTGAAAGTCTCTTCGCACAATCTCAAACCGTAAGTGCTTCAAAAATGCTCCTATCTCTAAACGGACAGCCTGGGTGAAAAGTGAAAAATTTGAAATGCTTAGAGTAACAAGTTAAGGATGTATATTAAGGTGTTACAGTAACACATATGAATGCTTTTCATTGATGCTTGGGAATAAGTATTGGAATAATCAGGCTATCACTATAAGGATTCCTTTTTTTACAGGAATTTTTCACATTTTGCATAAACAACTTAAATGTGTTGTATTCAAATCACAACAGGGGCAGGAAAGACTGATGCTCTGTAAGAGAGGATGTGAATGATAATAAACACAGGGTTTCGTCAGTATATGCAGCATAGCACTACAATATCTGCATTTCCAAACATGCAAACATATATTCACACAACAATACATCTTAATTTCCTACCATGTACTCACACAAATACCGTACACAGCACTGTAATTTCCAACAAAATATACAGATATACAGTACACATACACTCCATACTCATACACTGGATCATTCCCCATAGTACAATAACAATACCAAGACAACTATAAGTGTAAAACAATCTTGACATCAGTCACGCGCTCTGTTAAGAATTCAGAAGTATTATAGGTTTTATTTCCCTAGAGGCGCAAAGGAAAGTCGTCCTACCTCCCACTGTGTCCTCACTGACTCAGTGAAAAATTCCAGGTCTCTTAGCTGAGCAACAGTGCAGAAAGCCTCCATACCCTCTGCTGCTCTCAGGAACTCCCCAAGGAGTTCAGGGTCCAAGGCCTTCAGGGTCTCCTGGGAGTGGGAAGAGACCATTAAGTATAATGTTCAATATTTGTTGAAAATACAAGTTGTACAATTTTGAGATAGCAAGAAAGAAATGATACCATTTGTGCTATACAACAAATGCAATTGTTATTTGGGAAATGTACAGTATTTTAAGCTGTTTTTCCTTTTCCCCCACAAAGTTCAATGCCTACCTCCTTTCTTTCCATTTCCTTTTTTGAGATTTGTGTATCATGGAAGATTGTAATGGCCTCCAGGATGTGGTCTTGTAAGCAGTGTTTGGCATCCTCAAATCTGTCTCGAGCCAATGCCTGTGCTTTGCTATAAGCCTCTGTGTAAGCCTGAGGTGGAGCCTGAGCCAAGGCTGGGGCCTTGGTACGGGGTACAGCCTGGGCCTGGGGTTGGGCCTGAGGTTGGGTCTGGGCCTGAACTTGAGCTAGGGTCTTAGCCTCAGGTTGAGCCTGGACCTGGACATGAGCTTGAGACTTGGCCTGAGGTTGAGGCTGGACCTGGACATGACCTTGGGTCTTTGCCTGGGATTGCGCTTGGTCCTGACTCTGGACCCATGTCTGAGGTTGGATTTGTCTGTGGGTCGGTGGATATGTTTGTGGAAATGTTTTGATTTCAGTTGGTGTCCAAGGCTTAGGCTGGGCCTGGGTGTGTGCCTGAGATTGAGACCCCTGCTGGGGCTGGATTTGTGATTGTGCCTGAGTCTGGGTCAATGGCTTGGGCTGGATTTGAGGATGGGTTTGAACCTTTGTTTCAGCCTGGATCTCAGGAGCAGTTAGTGGATAAACCTGTGGCAATCCTTGAGTTCTGGTATGAACCCATGGTTGAGGCTGGATCTTAGCTTGTGCCTGGGGGTGATATTGCACTTGATTCTGGGTATAGACTAATGGCTGAGCCTTGGACTGAATTTGGACTTCAGTTTGGGGATGAGCCCATGACTGAGGCTGGACCTGAACTTGAGCCTGAGCCTGGACCTTAGGTTTAACTTGGACTTCAGTCTGAGAATGAGACCAGGGCTGAGGTTGGACACTGGCTTGAGAATGGGTCTGGGCCTGAGGTTGAACCTGGAGCTGGGTCTGGGGTTGAGCCTGGGTATTGGCCTGGGGTTGAGCATGGACCTGGGCCTGGGGTTGAGCATAGACCTGGTCCTGGGGTTGAGCCTGTAACTGGGCCTGAGGTCGAGCCTGGATGTGGTCCTTTAGTTGAGCCTGTATCTGGACCTGGGGTTGAACATGGACCTGGGCCTGGCATGGAGTCAGGACCTGGGTCTGGGGTTGAGCATGCACCTGTGCCTGGGGACGATCCTCGGCCTGGACCTTCGATTGAGCCTGGACCTGAGCCTTTGGTTGAGCCTGGACCTGGGCCTGGGGTTGAACATGGACCTGAGCCTGGAGTGGAGCCCGAACCTGTGCCTGGGTTTGAGCATGGACCTGGGCCTGGGGTTGAACATGGACCTGGGCCTGGAGTGGAGCCCGGACCTGTGCCTGGGTTTGAGAATGGACCTGGGCCTGGGGTTGAATCCTGACCTGGGGTTGAGCCTGGAAATGACCCTGGGTTTGCACCTGGACCTGGGCCTTGGGATGAAACTGGACCTGAGCCTGGCTATGAGCAGGGACATGGGCCTGGGTTTGAACCTGGACCTGGGCCTTGGGATGAACCTGAACCTGGGTCTGGGTCTGGGTATGAGCCTGGACATGGGCCTGGGGTTGAGCCTGGAACTGAGAATGGGGTTGAGCCCAGACCTGGGCCTTGGGTTGATCATGGATCTGGGCCTGGGGTTGAGTCTGGACATGACCTTGGAGGGTTTGAACCTGGACCTGGGCATTGGGATGAACCTGGACCCGGGCCAGGCTATGAGCCTGGACATGGGCCTGTGGTTGAACCTGGACCTGGGCCTTGGGTTGAACATGGACCTGGGGCTGGGTTTGAATCTTGCCCTGGGCTTTGGGTGGAGCCTGGACCTGAATCTGGGTATGGAATAATGGCTGATGCTGGATCTTCTCTTCTGGCACTGCTGTTGTGTGTGTCCAAGCCTGGGTTTCGGTCTTTTTTTGCATCCAGGGACGATTCTTGGCACGGGCCTGCAGCTTTTGAGCTTGTGACTGTGCTGAGATCTGGGAATGGTAGTCAGGAACGGAGGACTCAAGCACAGCCTGGGGGAAATGTTGATCACCTGCTTGTTTAAGGACATGGGGCTTGACTTGGGTCTGAGAATGAGTTTTATCCAGGGTGATCACATGAGGTTGGGTCTGAAGCACAGGCTGGACCGGGGCCTTAGTGTCAGGCGGGACTGGATCCTCAGTGTAGGACAGAGGCTTAGACACTGCCTGGGCGTGAACTAGGGCATGAACTGTAGCGTGAGTTTGGGGATGGGTCTCTACCTGAGGCTCTGACGGTGACTGAGGCTGGGGCTTTGAGCGAGTTACTGCCTGTGCATATGTGAAGGTTTGTAGTGGAGGCTGGGACTCTGAGTAATGCTGGATATGCACCTGAGGTACTGGCTGTGGATGCATCTTGCCCTGAGGATGGGAACGAGCTTGGGGTTGCGGTTGGGGTTGGGGTTGGGGTTGGGTCTGGGGCTGAGACAGGGCCTGGAGCTCAGCTAGAGCACCAGGCTGAGCCAGGGATTGGGGCTGAGTCTGCATTGGTGAGTGAAGAGAGGGTTGGGGATGGTGCTTTGTTAGAGGTTGGGGATGAGCTGGAGGTTGGTGCTGTACTAGGGGCTCAGGCTGAGCTAGGGACGGGGGAAGCTCTTGGGGCAGGGGTTCCTCTTGCGGGTGGGGCTCAGGCATATCCTGGGGCTCATCCAGAGATTGTGTCTCAGTCGTCATGACCCGGGACTCAGTGGCAGTGTGGAATTTTGTGTCAGCTTGAGTTTGGGGTACATCCTCTGTGTATGACTGGATGAAGATCTTAGGAGGAGGCTGATCTTCAGTGGGACTTCGGTCTCGTCTAGCCCCAAGAGAGCTGAGCATCCCAACAGCTTCCTAGAAGTGCAGATAACAGCTTAGTCCTTTGCCTATACAATCAGTTAAAACTAGGAGAAAACAGAGGTAAACACAGCTATATATGAATGGCAGGTAAGGACCATCCTTATGAGAGTCAATATCACTGGCTTTCAGCATAATGAAGTCCAAAAAATAGAAGTGGGCTAAACACCTGTGAGTGTGCAACAGCTGCTCTGACCCTGTCCTGCATTCCTGATGCAATCAGGTACTGCAAGGGGGAGTTCTTCTGCCCAGTCATCACCATGACCTGGAGGTCTTGCTCCTCAGTCACTACTTGACCCTCTAATTGAAGGGCTCGAGAGATAAACATCTACAGGAACAAAAGGTTACACAATGAGCTGCATGAACACAAATCACACATGGATGGAGATTTGGGTTGAGACGCCTTTGCACTCAAATGAGATGTAACGAATGGGAAAGAAATAAAATGAGCCAATAAATGATGGTGCTTACTCTGGCCCTGGGGTCCTGGCTCTGGCCATATTTCCATTCCTCTTTCAGGAGCTGGTAGAGCTCCCTGGCCTCAGTTTCACAGTGCTGAAGCTCCGCCAGCCGGCCATCCAGGCTGGACACACTCTGCTGCAGCTCCTCACAGACCTGCTCTGCTCCATGCAGTGTCTTCACCACCTTCATCACAAACACACACACACCGCACACCTCATTGTTGATGTCTGCACAAAAACACTTAGGTAACATGTAACAGTTCACTTTCCAAATATCAGGACAACTCAAAAAGTTATGAGAACTGTACATAAGTTATTATAACTATGCATGACATACATTTAGAAAGCCCCAAATGTAGACAAAGAGAAAACATCAGTGGAGTGAAGCATTATGGTGCACCTCAGGGAGCGTATGTCTGAGTTTCTGTAAAGTCTCAGCTGAGCAGTCTGGGAACTGGGCGAGCGAGTCAACGTCCACATCATTTATCTTCTCCATCATGAACTGAAACAGAGAGGAGGAATAATTGCCAAACAAACTTCAATCGATCAGCCATGAGCCAGTACACCATACCTTGCACATCAGAAAGACTATGATAATAAGATATCCCACACAACAGGCACACACCCAAACAGGCAACAATGACAAAGACAGACAGTACCTGTAGCCTCTTTCTGTAGGTACGCAAAGGGCCAGACAAAGCCTCCACTGGTTCCTTCAACAGCTGACTGGCCTCGCGGCAGAGAGCCTGCACAGCCTGGGGGCTATGTGGGCTGGCAGGAGGCCGGGAGGTTCCATCCTTGACAGGGAGCAGGATCATGTTTATTACAATGTGCCCAACCTCACAATTTATGGCCTAAGTTTCTGCTTCAGTGATAAAGCAGGATTTGGACTTGATGATCGTATCCACAGCATAAAGATGTTACTACTGTATGTCCATGTATAATATTGTACAGGTAAACACCTCACACATATGATACGGTACAACATGTCAACACACTGTAGAACTTTCATACAGTGTCAAAAATACTTATGTAAATACTGACCTGAGGTAATTATGGAATACAAAGAATTGCAGAATATAAAGGAACCATCCACACTTACCAATGTGGTTCTCTTGACATAGTCAGCCCAGTGCATGTTGACTTTGCGCATTTCGTCTGCCAGGGCGCGGCTTGTCTGTGGACTTGTCACCTCCGTGAGGAAGTTTCCCACTTCGTTCAGGTGAGCCTGGCAGGAGCTCCACTTTGACATACATTCAGATGACACCTGGTGAAGGAGGGGACAAGTCGAGAGATGAATAACTGCTCATTCAGAACAACAAACAAAAGGGAGAAGCAGTGCCCGAGTTTCACCTAGCAACCAGACAAAGGTCACTCGCCTAAAGCAATTTCATTATAAATAATGCCAGCCAACACAAATGATTTCCTGTTACCTTTGGAATTGTTTTTTGTATGCAGTACATAGTAGGCTGAATTCACAATGTGCATTGCACTGCCATATAAATACTGTCAACAGTACAACAGACAGATTAAGCTTAACTTCTCCAGACACTCACTCTCAACATAAAATTGGGCAGAGTATGAAAAATGGTGAGAATAAATCAGAATGAACTAGAAAAGATCCCTTGGATACTCACAGTATTATACCCACATAATGTTAATTCACCTGCTAACCTTTCCCATTGGCTACACCATACTAAGTATGTCAGTGAGCGTTTTTTACAGTCTTGGTAATGACGGTGTCTATTTTAGGAGAGGACCGGTCTCGAGAGCTACCTCTGCTCTGTGAGAATGGGACTGTGACTCCTGGGCAAGCCAGGCCTGCAGAGAGCTCAGGCAGTCACAGTAAGAGTCCCAGGCTGACAGCACGCGGTTCATGGTGCTCTTCACCGCCGACACCGCCTCCAGACACACCGTGCTCCGGCCTTCCAGATCCTTCATCTGCTGGGTGACTTTCTGGGAGTCCGCAGCTGTCGGAGGCAGGGGTCGAGGTGGGGTCATGGAGGAGAGGACAGTGAGTGTGTGTGTGGGCACAGGGGGAAATCATAAATCAGTAATTGCTATATTTTGGATACGCTATCATAAGGCGCTGCATGGATAAAATATGTTTTATTTAAAAAATCAATGAACATGATCTTTAAAATACACAGATGTGTACATGAAAATAATCACTCTGTGTGGTAGCCTACTAAAGACAATACATTCCAAAGGGAGCTGAGAGAGAGAGAGATGTGAAAAGTCACCACTGTACTAGAAAAAAAATCACTGCTTAGGCATCACACTCCACTCAGAGAAGTCTGTTAGCTATATGAATTTAGTGTTTTACACTTACGACAACTGGGACAAAATTAACCTGCCATGATAATTTATGTTTTTAGTTTTCATTTATGAGGTGGGAGGTATTTACTTTGCAAGTGGGAGGTATGCGAAATGACAAGCTCCAATGTAAACCCACATATTCTTCTTCTAAAAGCACTCCAAAAAGAACAATTTCACAGTAAAATGATTCCCCTGGTTCTCTGCCTATGCTCAGCCAAGTTTTAAACAATTTTTCCTGTTAATTCATTTATTCTGCAAAATAAAGAGCGGGTATGATAGAAGTCCCATTCTAAATATACTGTCTCCTTTTCCAAATTTCCCTGGAAATGGCATGGAGGTCTAGCTCACAGCCTCACTTGCACAGCCTCATCCCCCCAATGCTCACGCTCACACTCTTACCCAGGGCGGATTTGCTGGTGTATTTGCCAGCGACAAGTTTCAGCCTCAGAAGAGCAGCCTCCAGCAGAGAGACCAGGTCCTGCTTGTCCACGGCTTCCTGAAATAATACCAAAAGATAAGTATGCTAATCACTCCATCACCGCACGCAGGCCCAGTGAGAGCACACAGTTCTTTCCTTTACATTCACACAACTACTCTGCCAAGTCTGCCACACTTAAAGTGATCTCACTGCAGTCTGGCATATCATCATTGGCAGCAGAGCTCTGGGTCTGTTTCCCCCTAACAGTCTGGTATTGGACATTTAAGGTCAGATTTATTTCACTTGGGCTTATAATTCACTCAATGGTTTCTTAAATCCCATGGCCAAGAACTATTACTGTAATTACACCCAGCATAACATAATAATGACTTTGGTGTTTTTGCTCTAAGCCGCACCATAAAGCCAAGGAGAAAGTTAACATTCCATCTCCATTACAGCATTACATAACCTCCACCGCACCGCAGGGCTTCACACAAACCTGCATTATCAGGCTCAGAAGACAAATCATTACATTCACCTCACAAAAGTGCAACCAGCTCTACTGCTACATTGCTTTCTTGTAATGAGCACCAGAACACTGGTTGGCCAATCTTTACGGAGTCATTTAAATTGCATCTGCATTAAGGCTTACTTTGATCTTATTTACTCATAATCCAATTTCAAACCTACAAAAGTGTGAATACAAAATGCCCAGAAGAGGTTTGTTCTCACTCTGTGATACATATGATGAGCCACAACCCAAGCCCACTCACATGCCAGTTCTGGAGCAGCACTCGAACCCCCTCCTGGGAGCAGTAGGGCCTCTTCCAGGAGCACAGCTTACTGTTCAGCTGGCCCAGGAGGTCCAGGACTGTGTGCCAGTGTTCCTGGTACTCCAATTTGATTCCATGATACTTGGCAGTGACACGAACACTGGTGAACCTGTGGAGAAGGTCCAATCGGTGAATATACAATAACTTCTGGCCTGTCACAGGAGCATAGCAATTCAAGGGGAAGTGTAGATGCATTTTAACCAACCTTCTTTTAATTTCTTCCATTTTGTCTGTTGGAACCAGAATGGCACCATACTCATCCATGTTCTTGAAGGAGTTGAAGATTTTCAGGTGATGACTCATTTCTTCCATTGAGGTCTGACAAAAGACACATTGGCACTTCGCCTTAATGCACAGAGAATAACTGACAAATGAGAAAGACGATGAGTAAGACTGCGAGAACGGAAGAGTGTCGCATTGCAGGAGACGGAGACCTTGAGGAGCTCCAGCTTCTCTCTGGCACCCTCAGCAGCCTGAGCGTGGTCCTGCGTATCTTTGTCTTCGTCAGTCAGCGTCCCCTCCACACGCAGCAGCCACCGGCCCACTGCATCCAGAGGAGCAGGCAGACTCAGGTCCAGCACAGTCTTGTACTCACGCAGCTAAAAACAAAAACACAAAGAGACTGTGTCACCAAATGTGGTCACACACACATACACACACAAGCATATAAAAACATCATACTTTTCACTGGCACCTTGGATTTAATGTTTCATTTAATCGGCAAATACCGGAAAGTTCTGAGTAACTCACCACTGCGCAAGGCTGCACTTGGAGGCTGAACACGTACAGTACGCAAACTTTAATTATTCAAATACTGACAAACGATAAATATGTAAACACAGCAAGTAAAATACTGAATTGCCCATTCCAAATAGGCCCAAAAAATAATTCCTAATTTTTAATTCAGAAAAAATTACGATCTAAGTTCCGGGAAGAACTTCCTTGAGTTCAGGTGCTACTGTAATTCGGACCGGGTTCGAGGTGCACCTCCCTGTCAGCAGCGGTCCAGGCCCGTCAGGGGCATCACCGCCGCCGCTGCTAGGTACGACCAGGCGGACATGGAGGCTCACACGCCGCACGCTCACAAAGGACACCACGCAATCAACACCTGAGCCAACACCACGCACGCACGCACGTACAAACGCACAAACACGCACACACACACGCATGCACACACACACACGCACGCACACGCATGCACACGCATGCACACGCACGCACGCACACAGACACACACATACGTGCATACACGCACGTGCACACGCACGCACACAGAGCGCAGCACAGCACAGTACACAGTGGTCAAACAAATACAGTTTCTATGTAATGTCAGAAAGATTCAAAAGACCATTAAAGGCGGTTGTATCTAATTTTCATTTAATGCATGAGACTTCATCTTAAAATTTTAGAGAAAGCTATAACACAAAGAATTCTGTACTCTTTTGTACTCTCATATCTCATAGGGGTGTCATATCTACATCTATATGTGCATTCATCCATCCAGCCATGGTAACCTTTTAGCTCTGCTCTCCTTCCACATGATGGAGAGGTACTTGTGCTATAACTGGAGCAGAGGAGACGTGCCCTGTGGAGGTTCTTACATGGTATCTCTCTGCATAGCTCTCGCCTTCTGTGGAGTCCCACCCCTCAACCAGCTCCTGATAGGCCTGTTCCAGCCAGCAGGTCACTTCTCGAGCCTTCTGATTGGCAGAGGTCTGCGGTCATGGCAACAGAGAGGTTAATGATTGGAGAGGTGGCAATTTAGTGCAACATGATCTGGTGGCAGAATCATAAGTCCAAAATAATCTTCATGACAGTCACAAGGACAAAAAATAAAACACAGAGGCCCTTCAAAAGTTATATATGCTCTTTACCATTTTCCACAAAAAACGTTTTTGGTTTGCCCAATAATTGAGGTATTATGCTATTTTAGCCTTATCAGAAAAGACAAGTAATCCTTGTTAAATATTTAGCCTTCACTGGCATTGTTAGCATACATGCTACCATCATTTATCATGATAAATCCAACCTTGAAACAGCTCCAATAACATTCCACTATACATGCTATACCATGTTACGCTGATTAACCTGCTACAAGAAGCACTGGGGAAAAATAAAGTCGTTAATTTTAAGTTAATTTCAGTCTGTAGGCATGGCCAACATGGTTCTCACAAAGCTCCCCCTCCCTTTCGCAAGAAGTCATATAGTTTTTCTCAGCTAATAGTGCTCATAAAATAATATAACTAATATAGCTCATGAAACATGACAAAACAAAGTTTCACAAATGACCAGATGAAAACAATGTTAAAATTATTTGCCCAAATAAAAGTGATGTGAAAATGAGAGTTAAAGACACCACCAGACAAGGAAGACAGGAAACAGCCACTGTGGGAGACAGGCAGAAAACTGGGCATGAGAACAGAGCGTTTACCACTGAAGAAGAAGATCTGGAGGGCTCAGGTTTTTGGTAAGGGGCTGCTCTCATAGGAGTGGGATGGAGCAGGTGAGCCTGGTCAGAGAACAGACGGTCAGGCCGGATTTGCTTTTCAAGTCAAGCCGGGAGAAAAAAGGGACACTGGCGTATACAGCAGACCTGGGTCAAATAAGTATTTGTTTTGGATTCAAATACTTTTCTACGCCTTTTCTGATCTTGTCTGGTTGTACTGGAACCAATGAAATACTCTCAGAAAGTGCAATCCCCGCCTTCTGGTCATATTGGCAGGCTCAATTACACCAGGCAAGATCAATACAGCACAAAAAAAGTATTTGAATTCAAAACAAACCTAGGTCTGGTATACAGGACTACCATCACAGGGCTGGTCAGGAAACTCTGCTCATTGAATAGAACAACGCAGGTGATCATTTCCCTGTGGATCTCTACTGGAAAAACACCAAAAGTTTTAATAGCTTTGAAAGTCCCTCAGGGGACAGGGTAACAGGAAACAAGCAGAAAGTGAAGGGCAGAGAGGGCTGCTTTATTCAAAAGATATGATTGTTCAGTGCAGCGTACTGCGGGCCCCATAACCACCATTCAACTCTGCTAATACATCACACCTGCTCTAAGCACCAGTCCTCTGTTCAAGGTGGATAAACACTCTTGCTGTAGCATAAGGAATGCACAGAGTGAATGAGCCCTTAAACCAAATGATCCCTGCCGTCACTCAATTACTTTGACGTTAAAAGATAACCTTGGCTTTGAGCAAATGCATGCTACGGTAAATTTCCTCCAGCACTTTTTTTCCCCCCAAAAACATATGCAGAGAAGTGTTTAACACAGAATTTACCAATGCTTAGGAATGTCACCAAGGACTGGAAATCAGATAAAGATAGAGGGATGTCACAGTGTAATATTTTAAACAGCCTGGTTATAGCTTGCTCGTTCAGCAGTAGGACGGTAGTAGAGTAGGAGTTTTAGAAATGTCAGCATGTCAGAAGACATGTCATATAAATCCCTGGTGCAAGCCAGTGTGAATTCAGGTAGCCCGCAGGGAGAGCAGAGGCATACCTGGCGCAAAGGTGAAGCAGAGATAGCAGGAGTGTAGTGGGTAGGCAGGTTCACAGGGGAGAATCTCTGAGGTGAAGTCATATATTGCACCTTCACCACAAAGGGGAGAAAGAAGATAAGATTACTGCATCACTGCAGAACTAACATAGGTGGAACAGACCAAGGTAGAAAAAGCATAGATATATTTCTGGTTTTAATACTGAAGATTCACCTGCATCTCCTCCTCTGATGCAGGCATGTCTTGGGAGTACTGCAGGAACTGGGCCACGTAGGTCATAATGGACTTCTCATCCGGGTCTCTGACATCAACATCTGAGACAGCAAAAAGAAACAAATCCACTGTTTATGGTGGAGCCTGATTTACTGTGCTTAATAGATTTTGGCATGATGCGTCCTTGAACATGTAACCAGTGTCCCTTCTAAAACACAGCGCAAGCACTCTGCAGCCTCCCGGGACACAGAAACCCAACTTCAATTTTGACCACAACACTCACCCTCTGGCGCCAGCAGCCTGGGGATTCGAAGCTCCTGCTCGGCAATCCGGAAGGCCTCCTCCAGGTTCTGCTTGTTCGATCGATTTTTGGCCTTGGACAGGTCCACCAGGTCTGGGCGAAGACCACAGAGGATGGCCAGGAACACGACACCACTACGCCAGCTGGTTTTGAAGTCCTTAACATTGAGGGTGCAGCCAGCCCTAAACACACGCATGTCAGAGGACGAGAGAGCAGGCGAACCATTCAGGCCTATATTCTCTCTACGTAGCTTTACTCAGAAGTCCAAACAAGACATTAAATAATTTGCTAACTGCACTTCAGACTATTCTTGAAGATACATGCCCACATAGAGTATTAGTAAAAATACACTATCTGCAAAGAGGTGTGGTGCAGCCTGAAGGGTGGTGGGCTCTTGTGTACATACAAGCCTGCCCACGCCCAAGTGGGTGTGGGCTCCATCCCCTGTCATGGCACGTTTTGAACTGTGATCCCTTCCCTATCTATTACCCTCTCTGCTTTCTACCCATTTGAATAAAGAAAAAGGTAAGATACGAAAGGAGGAAAGAGTGTCCACTCTGCATTTTAAAAATAAGTACAAATAAATAAACTATCTAGACAAGACAGGGAGAGGTAAGGGGATGTTTGCTCCATCAATGCATTGCTCAGCTGTAGTAATAACTAGGGGTGACAAAAGGGGTGGGGGTGAGGGGGTTATAATGATTCCAAGAGCACCCCTGACTGACAGGGGCCCTCAAAAAATATTAGACCATAGGATTTTCTGGTGTGGTGGGACCCAATATTAGATCGTTTCATGGGGCCCAAAATCCCCGGAGGTGCCCCTGGATATACTGTAACAGTGCCCTGTTAGGCACCGAGGGGACGGGGAGAAACGCTCACTTTTGCAGCTGCTCCCGGACCCACAGCATCAGGGCTTTCTTGGCGGAGATGCGGAAGCGCTGGTGCAGCGGTGAGCCTTTCCGCGGCAGGGGGCTGCTCCGCCTGCTGCTGCTGCGGCTGCTGGTGGAGCAGGTGTCCAGGCTGGCCAGGGACTCCAGGGAGGACTGCCGAGAGCTGAAGGACAGCGCGCAGGCCAGCTCCTCGATCTGGAGGAGCCGGGCGGACATGCTCAGTCACGGTAGTGGATGAGAAAGGTGGAGAGAAACAGCATTCTCTATTTTGGAATGTGTCTGAGTGGCAGTCTTTTGTCTTCAGAGAACAAGTAGAATTCCACCTGATGTAAACTACACCTTTTTACCCGAGAATTTCATGATCATTATAGATCACTGAAACCGTTCCAAAAAGGAAAGGTATGCGCTGTGAACTGGATGTGTCATCACAGCTATTACTTAAGAGATTGCAAGTGATATGATGACAGACTGATGCCATATTCCAGGTGTCATTTCCTAACCTGAACAACATATTACAGTAGTTCAAACAGTTTTTAAACAGTTCCCCCTCTTGGTAAAAATCCCCAGTAAGTTAACAAAGCATTTAAAAGGACTAGTTTACTTCCAGTTTTAATAAGAACACAGGCCAGAAGCCAGCCCCATCTCTGCATGAAGGAGTCACTCACATGAAAGTGTAGAATGATCGTCCATATCAGGCCTAGTATGATGGAAGGTTTGCCATCGATGATGTCCGGAATGTTGATGTTGACCAGCTTGATCTGTGCAAACACAAGACAATGTGATGGACAGCCGGATAGAAAGTCATACTCCTGACATATGAGTTGATTATCTTTATCTTTATATTCTGTATAAATCCACAAACTATCAAATGACTACTGTATGAGCAATAAATCTACCAGCCACTTTCTCAGTTTCTGAGACTCTCACCGATTTCCTCCGCAAGAAGGACAGGGCGGACTCAATGTTACTCCGGTGCTGAAAAATGCCTCGGCCTCTTTCCCGACTCTGTGAGCAGGAGGGTAGGGGTCACACGTCAATAAGTCAATAGGAAAGCCCGGGGTTGGTTTGTGGGTGTAAGGGAAAGCAGGACTCACCATGTGCTGACCACTCATCACCTCCAGCAGGTCCAGGAGCAGCGACCCATCACGGACGTCGTGGAACAGGTCACGCACCACACAGGGGGGCTTTCGCTGAGAAGCAAGGGAGACAACGGCCATTAGCGTTAGCCTCGCCACCAGGGCAAGCAACAAACACCAACTTCACCAGATAAGCATCACTATGACAAACTAACTTATACCGTAGATTAACACTCCTGTTCCTTCTATTTCACTGATTGGACTGCAGCCTGAAGCAACATTACTCGGCGACATAGATCAGGAGGTAAGACCGATTGTCTGGTAGTCGGAGGGTTGCCGGTTCAAACCCCGCCCTGGGCATGTCGAAGTGTCCTTGAGCAAGACACCTAACCCCTAACCCCTAACTGCTCTGGCGAATGAGAGGCATCAATTGTAAAGCGCTTTGGATAAAAGCGCTATATAAATGCAGTCCATTTACCATTTACCATGATGTCAGTCTCCTAACCGACCAACACAAAGAGGATGTTCGTGACAGAGTGAGATCAGGTGAGGAAATAACTCCCTCAATGCCTGGAATCTCAGTCACTGTTTTCATGAGAGGAATACGTCAAAAGTACTTTAAATGTATTTGAACACTTGTATTCACATTCGTGCATGTAGGTGATACACCACCAAGCATCTTCATCTTCACAGTAGTGGGAGTATTATTCATGTAAAGCTAGATGAACAGAAAGGGTTACAGTGGAGCGGGGACATTTTCTAAGCAGTGCCCTTACTCTCTGCAAACTTTGGGGAGGGGGGGCAGGGGGAGATTCCTGTTGCTGTCTGTCTGCACCTCCTGCTACCAGAGCTCTATTTATACTACACCCCCCCCCCCCCCCAATCACGCGCTCAGGGAAGCCATGCCACCAGTGGGACAGGAACAGCTCAGTTCATGCACTTGTGCCAGGGCTGCAGAAGAACCACGGGTAACCTCAGAGTGTCCTGGCCCCACTGGGAGGTATCTATGGTCTGGGCTCTGTCTTCCTCATTCGTTGGGGGGAGGGAGGGCCCTAGGGGGGTCTGGCCTGCACAGTTTCTAATGTTTATTTTCATTTTATTCAGTACACAGAAGAAGTACAGAACCGTTACTGGAGATTTTTGTTGTCTACATACAGTATGTTACAGTACCATACTAAATGAGTTTCTATGCCTGAGTCAATTTTTCAATGAGCATTGTTTTTGTTTTGGTTATAACCAGGCCCTGACAAAAAAAGATTATTCCTACATTTTTGAAACAGCTAAAGCAATTGAAATATACTCCTGTTTAGAAATAACAGAAGCAAATAAGCATTTAAAATGTTGTATGGCAGAGATCAGGGACTTTCAGCAGGTTTTTCATGGTTTGTTTTACAAGTTGACCTCACCTTTGCAAGCTGAGCATTGATCCAGTTGGTGAAAGTTCTCTTCTGAATTTGCTCCTGCTCCACTGTGACAGACAAACATTGAATGAACATCTAGACACACTCAAAACATGTAGGTTTACAGGGCACAGAACACACGCCATTTTGTTTCATTATGTTTTTTGTTTCACAATGTTATCTTGGGTCAACGTGCATTTGGCGATTGCATCTCATTACACTGTACGGGAAGGTTTGGTTGGTTAGAGATCCACATTTCATCACTCTCTAGCGACCCCCACTGGCCAGGTCTGCACCCATGGACTGCATGCTGCATAAGAGAAGTCTTCCTCTGACTCAACTATATACGAGCTTGGCTGTGGGCTGTGGTGTGAAAAGAAGCAGGCTAGAAGGGGATAACCGCCTATGTGCTCACTCTCCCAAATTGGCAGTGAGGTATCCTGCATGAACTTGGCTACAAATAGTAACTGGATATTCCAAATCAGGGTGGGAAATGGATATACAAAGCCCCACAATGGGCGCCAAATATCCAAAATTTAAAATTCATATTTTTAAACCTATGTTTTGCTTTCCTCCAACGCTATCTTCAAAAATGTAAAAAATGTATACCTGCAAAGATGAAAATGGAATTCAAATTCCATTTTCTGAAAAATAGCCATCAATGCTAGTGTTTTCCTGATTCTCTTGTAAATCATTTTTTATAATCAGTATACAATAAATGGTTGCATACAAAGAGCACAAGCCAGGCAGGTAAGGTCCACGTACCACTGTCCAACTGGCCAAAGTCGGTAACGGTATAAAAAATGTCTGACGGTGGGCTTTCCTCCCAGTTCATTTTCCTTAGATTCTTCCCAAATCCTCACCTCATAAACAAATCTTGAAACCTCAGCTATCTCCTCCAAAGACAGGCCTATTCCCGGCACACTTTGAGAATGGACCCCAGCGCACCCAGGTGACCAGCGAACGCTCTCATTACCACCTCCGGGCGCAAAGCTGTTTTTCGGAGACCGACCGGACGGTGTCTCCTTCCGCCCACGGCCAGTCTGGAGACTGGACTCTGGGCAGGGTCTAATGTTAAACACCAGGAAGTGGTCCAAGTGTGACTCAAACACACTCAGGGCCAGAAAGGCCAGGGTGTTTGAAGGCGTACCGCAGAAACCGCATCCCAAATACACATTCAGGGTCCACAGCACAGTTTCACAGCACTGCTTCCATTGCTTCATTTAAGATAAGAAAAAATGTTTTTTTTTCCCAACCCTGGTTAGTTCAATCTTACCCATGAAATACATTAAAGTTTTTTTTTATACAGGTTTATGCACAGAACTCAATTTTCGAACCGTGATACAAAGCCCCGATGAGTCAGAATTCAGTAGAATAGCAGACTGCTACCTTATTCTATGACATTTTCAAGGCTTTCAAGAACATACATCAATGAACACAGACAGAAAATACACCATGTACAGTACACTCCACTATCAGTAGTCCATATCTAGACAATGCTGTTACTTCTCCCATGCACCGTGTTAATCAAATGACCTTTTCTATTCATTGTTCCTTTCTCTCTTTGAGAGTTTGGTCATATTTAAAATGATAAAATGCAGACAGATAGAACTCTGGGTAGCTTCAATAAATGTACTATATTTACAAAATTAGAAAATGAGATAGTATAGCAGGCCACTGTAGCTAAAGGTTTGTTCTTACAATCGACAACACACAGGCACAGGCAAACCCTCACACACAAACACACGTGCGCACCCTCACACAGAGACACACATACGCATAAATAATGTACCAAAAGGAATACATTCCAAAACAATGAACGATAACATAGTGCAACTGTGTAACTCAATAACTGCACTGTCACAGAATAACAATTATTTCCCTCAATGCCATTAGCTTTGAGTGTTTCTATGCAATCACACTACAATACTGTTTTCTTCATGTTTTTTGATGTTGCACACCTACAGTAGTTATAGTCAAGCAGACACGAAATCACAGTCTGAGAAAAATCTCTAACACACATGAATGTTGAAGGCACAACAAATACTCACCCATGACGCAAATATAAACCAGTCCAGTATAATCACTCGACTGGGTGCTTTCCTTTGTTTAAACTGAAATCGTGTTGATCATGTTGAGCATAAACGCTGTTCATAAGCACAGTACTCAAAAACAGCCTTCTGCAGTGTACGCCAGAAACCTGACTTTTCCTGTTGTGTTCATGAGAATCATTAGACCTACATGAACCTGCAAGTCAAAAGAATCAATGGCACAAGTGAATTATGCATCGTCGTTTAGATGAATAATGAGTGAAAGCAGGGTTTCCAGTACACCACCTGTCCCACAGGTTCTGAAAGCAGGTGAGTGTGGAAACCCCTCCCACACAGACCTTGCAGGCCCAGACAAGAGAGGCTATGACCCAGTTAGCACAGTCACAGAGCGAGTGAGTGATTCCACCACCAGCAAAGAGGGTGGAGCTTGCCTACATCACAGTGGCCACAGTAACGAGGTTCTTTGGAAATGAATTGCCTGGTCAGTCTGGTGAGACTGTCAAAGGCACCCACACTGAACAAATGTGCATGCTGACCTGAGCAGAGATGGGACAAAAGTAGTTTGAACTAGTGTGTCTATAAACCGCTTCGACAAAAACATGCCTGAATCACGTCCAAAAAAGACAACATGGTTTGCGTGTCACACAGCACTAGCTCCCCCTGCTCCATTAAGCGGGAAATTGCACTTAGCGCTAATGTGGCCACACCACGAGCCAAGTGATTCTCTGCTCTATTTTCAGACAGTTCTTCCATGAAATCCAACACCAACAGATCAAACAGGCGCATCAAAACTAAGACCAAAATCTCAGTGGAGCTAAAGTTTTCTGGGTATGGTTTCCATTAAATCCTGCATGTTGATGGCTACCACTCGGGTCAGTGTGAGCACAATGCCATATAGTGAACATGTTATTCCTTCCCTCTCCAACCCAGCCAATGTGTGGTGAGCATTTTGGATCAAAATGGCTGCCGTGTATCAATCAGCTGGGTGCTATACTGTGCATACTGGTGGCAGTTCAGGTGACTTTCCCCTTTTCAGGCAATATGCATTGACCACTGGGGTGGGATAACCATGAGCACCACACTAAATTTCTCACGAGACTGTGGGAAATATCCAATCACATGTAGTCAAGGCCACAAAAGTATTTGCATCGTTCAGCCCATTCTCTGTCAAATGTCAAATACCAACATTGGTGTATAACACCTTAAATCACTGGGAATCTACTCACAATCTGCCAAGCATCTAAACAAGACAATTTTCTGTATCACAAAGTATGACAGCATCTTCATAATTAATGATTAATTGAGGCTTGTCTTTTTAAGCACAACAGAATGCGTAACCTGACTGCGGTCTTCAGTTACTCCAGAAAGGTAACAATAACAAATGTTATGACTAGGGATTGATTTGCAGCAGTTGGATAAAAGGTGATATACACAAGTTTCATTCAGCGCTGGAAATGAGCAAACAAGTCTTTGGTTTTCCATTTTGGTTTTCCAGACATGCAAATATTAATCTCAATGCACACCGGATTTACACATGGAGCATTGTTACTGTACTCTTGTGTCATAAAACTGAATAGCATATTGAGATTAATACACTTTTGACATTCTTATCCAGATTGCATTCTTTTACCTACAATCCTATCAACAGCTGGATATTTACTTAAGCAATTCATATTAAGTACCTTGCTCCAGGGTACATTTTGATACACTGCCAGTCCAGCAAAATAGCATCAATAATGTGTATTACAGCAAACATTTCGGTGGAAGCAAACAAGACTCTGGGCATCCACTCAGAGACAGAAACTGTTTGCTACCACACGCAGAACCATCATGAGCCTCCAACTTTGACCCATCTCCCGCATTAGAGCCATTCTCACAATAGAGCTCTGCTTCCATGCTTTTAAAAAGCAGAGGCATTCAGTGAATTAATTATGTTAATGTTTCAAGGCACAGGACAAAACATATGCAAAATATGTTGTTCCAAAGAACTCATTAAAATTCACAATGATTTAATGGTTCATCTGAAAAACATCATTTATGTAATACAACTTGATTGATTTAGCCATTTGATTAGTGCAATCTGGTTTATCACTCAGCAGCTAGATTAACACTGAGTTCTTTGCAGAGCTCTCCCATGACTATCACATCAGCTCCCCCCCATGACACCAAGACTAATTCCAGTCCAAGCACTTTGAACATGCTTACATCACTCTGCGGCAGCTTTCCATACCCATTGTTTTTTTTTTTGTTTTTTTTTTTAGCTCTGCAGGAACTTTTTACATTTGTTCCACTCACGGAAAAGCATGTTGAATCTGTTTCTGCCACCTTTCGAACTCTCATTATTTCATATATTACTGTTCATTTGGAATTGGAAGGTTGCATCACAATCACTTTCTGTGAATTAAAAATTAAATACAAAACTTTAATACAAAACGCATACTGATTTTTAGAGATACAGTATGAAGCCTTGGGATTCATAATCAGTTTTAAGAATTACGACCAGGTGGCATTTCAGGTTAAATTAAATTATTGATGCCAAACAAGGACCTAAAGTATTTTAAATGAAGAGGAAAGGAAAGTATAAGTTTCCAGATCTTGGATTTTAAGATTAAACATCAGATACTCAGGGCTCTGAGATTCAAAAAGTTTAATCCTATATTGTATATTAGCTTTCCTAGCTAGGAAGTGTCCTTGTGTCTATTATTTATTGTAGTATGTATACAACTTCAAATATGCATTCAATAGGAATATGTTCATAGCTGAAGTTAAATACATTAAAATACAATATGGCCCAATACACTGGGTAATAAATTTCATAAGTCCAGGACAGTGACTACCTTCAAGAATGAGATTTTGGTGATTAGAGAGTAACCCTTCACAAAGCGTGACAATGTCACAGCATTACTTGAGCTTGGTTATTGAAACCTGCTTTTTCACTCGGAAACACAATCAAATGGAAACTGGGGCGAGCACAGAACACAGAAATCAGTTTTCCTGGTACTCATTTAAAACCATTAAAAATCAATGAAGGAACTGCATATTTAGCTCATCCTCAATTTTGAAAGCTGACATCTCTGCCAGTCATCAGCAGACCCACATTCAGTACAACATCTGGGCACTGCACAGCTAACGGAGTTAAAGCCCCAGTACAAATACATCCACAAAGACCTAACACATGTCTAAATAAGGCTAAAGGGGAGCCAGTCAGGGGCCAAAAATAGCACAGTTTATGACCCTCAAGCAGGGCTTCCAAGAACACAGAACATAAACAGCAAAATTGGAAGACAGATTTCTGCATTTTCAACCTCCACAGCGTTCTTCAAAAGAATTGATTGCTACATTTTTTTTTACCCACCAGATATCCTCACCCAGAGTGTCTTACAAAGTGTATTCTTTATATATTATCCATGTAAGCAGCTGGACATTCTTCTCAAGGGTGAATTTTTACTTTTTATATAGAAAACCCATTTATACATCAGGTTGTTTTACTGGAGCAATTTAGGTTAAACAGCTTGCTCAAGCGTACAATGGGAGTCCCATACCTGGGAATCAAACCTGAAACTTAAAGGATCAGTTCCCCAACCATTCTCTAACCATTATACCACACAGCAGTATCATACCTGGGAATCAAACCTGCAACTTAAATGTCCAGTTCCCCAACCATTATACCACACTGTCAGCCTTCTTTCAAAGCCACATTGGCAGTGTCCATCCTGTTAAGACGGTCAGCAAACATGTACACTGTACATATTAAGTGATCGCACCAAACAATATTTGACAGCACCTTACAAGCACGTAACACCTACAAGTACATGCTCGCATGCATGCATGCGCGCATGCACACACACAAACACACACACACACACACGCACACAAACGCACGCACTCACACACACATGCATGCACGCGCGCACACACACACGTGCCCCAGTTCGTTTTGAAACAAAAGCCCGATTCTAACGGTACATAACTGAGATTTAAGTATTAAATTATTAACTGTGCTAAGTAACCAATAAATCTTCTTTTCCAAGTGGGAGAATACATTAGGCATTTGTTTTTGTTTGCTTCAAAGAAAACTTCTTACAACAATTTCAGCACCTTTTCACGATCTTGAACATTAATTAAACAAGTGACTTAAACTATGCAGTACATAGGTCAAAATTGGATAAAACTGAAGGGTCAAGCCTTCAAAAAGAGTTGCAAGTGAATATTCAGAGCCTGATCCCCAGCACTGTTGCTGTGTATTTTATCATTACACACAGATAGAATATCACAGTGGAACCCTCACACAGTGAAGTCAAACGTGCAGTACATGACTGACACTCTCACATGACTCACTTTCGCGCCTTTAGTGTAACATGTATCACAGTAAGCCATTTCTCCCTTCCCCTCTGAAGGAGAGCCTTTAAAAACGACTTCGCATTCATGAATGGTTCACTGTTAGACAAATAACACTAATCTGCCCATGTCCCAGAAGAAAAGAAAACTCCTCTGTTTCAACAGGCCTGGGCAGGCACAGTTTAACACAGGGATGAATAGAGACATACAGCGTAAAGGCTGGTAAACTTGAAAATAAAATACTCTCAGGTCTGACATTTTCCACAGAATCTGTGACAGAGCTAACTGCATGCTGGCATCCATAGTTCACACACCCCAGAAGTTGACAGCCCCCTGAGCTCTGATTGCAGTAACCTCCGCAAGCTCGTCTTGCATTTATGATGACAGCTTGTTCAGTGCTATGAATGATCTCACCGGTGCTATGTATGCCAAAGACCAGAGGGAGCATTTTAGACAGCCTGCCAGGAAGATAAAAGGGTGATGCACGTGACCCTTGTCTACGATTTCATTCTTTCCGTGGTAGTGACCTCTGTCCCTTCACATAAAACTCAGAAGTTTTATACTGTCTCGTGTCCCTCTGTAAATAATAATAACAATTCAGCTGATGTAATGTAAAAAAATACAGTTTATCCCTCTCACAAAAAAAACAAAACTATGAAAAATCAAAGCATGAAGATTCCGTTGTGTGGCACAGCAGCCTGCCTGCATCATGGAAAACCTGGCATGGATCCTCCCAGCTGTGGTAGGGGGTGTGATTCCCCTCTGGTAAAGCAGTTAGATGAAATCAAGTCTCCACAGACTGACCTTGCAGCAGCATGTGGACATTGTCGATGTCCAGCGGGAGGCCCCGCGTTTCCGCTTGGAGGTCGGCGCTCTCAGATTCCATACTTCCAAAGAGAGGGGATCACCCAGAGGATCTGGACAGCATGGCTGAGCTCTGGGGAGACGGGGAGAGGATGGAACACGATCACATAAACTGCTACAGTGCGAGGCTGAGGGGTCTGGAGTACCGGGGGAGGGATCGCTAAGCCACTCAGCGTTGGGTTTGTGTGCTAGAAATAGTAGGGGTGGAAATTTAGCCTTTAAACCAGTGGTCCCCAGTCCAGGTCCTGGAGAGCTGCAGGGTCTGCTGGCTCGTGCTGTAGCACTGCTATTGATCAGGTGCAGCAGTTGATTGCAAGGCTAACTCAGGTCACCTGTTTTCTTGAGTCTGAATCAGTTGCCAATCTTAAAGCAAAAACAAAAACCAGCAGACTCTGTGGCTCTCCAGGATCAGGACTGAGGAATTCTTTAACTTCTTTAAATTGATCACTGCTGTCCATGTTTTTTTATTTTATTTTTATTTATTTTTTTTGCTTGGTTATCATTTAGTTCTGAATAAACAAGTTCAATGTTGTCTTTGTAATGCATTTATTTTTTTAAACAGACTATCATCAATAAAGGGAAATTACTTTCATAAGAACATGGATTAATAAAGGGAAATTACTTGCATAAGAACATGGATTATTCAGCTCTTTATGGTTGAAAACAAATATCAAAGTAGAACAAGTGTTAAGACAATATTGTACAATAGAATTAAATTAAAGTTCATATATTGTTAGCCCCTTACTTTTAAATGTATATTTTTTCTATATGTACATAGCATTACACTAAACATCTGCATATCATACTGTCACTCTTGAGTGCTTAAAAACACATACAAATAATATATTCAGTTGCTACATAACTTTATCTATTGCTTCCACATATACCAATATATTCTCTAGCTAAGTGAAAATGGGGACACAAAACTGAGGACACCGGATCTGAGTTCACAGGAGGAAGATTAAGCCACAAATTGGAAAAAAAAACTTTATAACCCAAGCAATCTTAAATGCTTATCAAGGAAATGCATGGCTGATCAGATAGGATTGTTTAAACACTGAAACACATTTCTGTTTTAATAAAATTGTGTAGACTGTTCAAGATCACACTTGGATGAAGGCCCCGCAGAGAGATTCTTTGCATAATTAAATGTATAGGCATTTCAAAATAAATTAATGAGCAGTACAGTTGTTCTTTAAATCAGAACAGTCTCATCCTGTCCTTCCTTTTTCACATGCTTACAACAATCCTTGAGGCGCCCTGGCGCCCTCTACAGGGATGACACACAACAAAGTGAAAGCAAACACGTCATACACATACACTGTCAAAACTGTGACTGTACAAAACAAACAGCCCTTTTACACACACACACACACACACATACACACACACCAAATACGGTACTCATATGGGGATGCGAACACATGCTCACGAGCACACTCCCATACACATGCAAACCTGTACTTTCTCTCTACAGGTACAGTAAACAGACACTCCAGAGTTGTCTAGTGACTGGAATAGCCTGCTTATGGGCCCTCCATTCACAGGGTGTCGAACATGCCACAGATGTGCAGTTAAAGACAGGTGCCTGGCTAGGCCTGACACAAGCCCCACCTCTCTGCTTGCTGGTGTCCACTGAATGCACACACCCGTGGGGCATCTGTAATGCGTCCCACGGCTGATCATTACAGCAATCCGGAAGTTCGGACTCTTCAAATCGAGAAAGAGCCTGTTATCACGACCCGAGTACATACAGTCAGCTTCTGACACTGAGCAAACCACACTGTCCTGATGCATAATGAAAACGCTGAGTGATCGCAACTTATATTATTGGGTTCAGCTCAAATCAAACCAGACTATACTGGGAATGAGTTACATCATTTTAAACCAGGGTAATTGCCCATTCATTAAATATCCATCTGCAGCAGAAGTGGGCCACCAGGGCCGTATCCGTTTCTAGTTTTCATGCCAACTTCTGGCCTTCATTACTTCATTAGGCCTGACATTTACACCATCTGACATTTCAGATTCATTCTTGATAAGCGCATGAATGACAGCCGAACACTGTTGTTGTGTCCTTATATGAAACGGTTTACTGTGATTTAATCTACAAGTGAAGCAGTGCTGGTGCTACTGCCAATTTGCTCATTTAGCCAGGATAATTGGTGGAAACAAAAACCTCCCTACGGAACTGGAATTGCCCAACTACATTTTATAAGAATCTTTACATCACAAAACTAACATAGTAAACTGACTGAGAGAAATCAATTTGTCAGTCTTGTAATTTAATGACCCATGAAGGGCCTCCTGACATTTTTTTACATTGTTAACGCCAAATATATCCAAAATAATTCAGTTTACTAATATGGGCTCTCTACATCATCAAAGTGGTTGATGTAAAAGGGGAGAGTGGATCCCTGCAGCTTTGTCACAATTATGTGAAACACTACTTCAGGGCTTCTGTGTGGTCCACTGAGTTAAGGATGCCAGTCCACGCTGGCAGCCCAGACTGGCGACACACTGCAACAGGGATTGGAGGCTTTCAGCCAATCGGGGTGCCAGCATCTCATCACGTGCCAGTGAGTCTGTTAAGCCACAGCGTCTTCCTCTGGTTCATGTCTGTGTGAGCCTGACTTTCAAATGGTCATGTGATCAGAAGCAGTGCTCAACATTCTGCACTTTGCAGCAGAGCACACACTTGTCTGCACTCTCCCAAAGCAACAGAGGAGGCTGCAGAAATTAGCACTGATATACAATACTAGGCATATACTAGCGTACTTCTACTTCACCACTTGTACTCAATCTTAAAAGACTGCATACAAAATGAGAATTATTTACACAATAAATCCAAACTATACCGATTTGCAAACCATGAATAATAATAAGGAAAGAAAGTACTGCAACCAAAGCAGTTGGGTGTTAAAATGGCAAATGATGTAAACAATTAAGGACTCTCAACCTAAATCCTGTCATGAAATGGACTAGAGGAAATCAATCCTGCTCCTCTTTAAGAAGACGCTCAGCTGTCCCTAAGCTCATTAAGTGGAATACACAGTAGAACACAATGATTTCTTGGTTCCACACCAGTGCACACAACACAGTGAAACCCAACAGGGTACACCTCTTCCATATCATGGCTCATTACAGTGACTTGTACAAGATCACAGAAATAATTCCTCATTCTGATTATGTACGTACCATTTTGGAGGGAAGAGTAGAAGTTTCTCCTTTGACTGGTTTTGACATGGGAACGGAGAATGGCACAAATCTACAGTACACATAACAAGGCCTAATCTAATCTCCAACTGCCTCCACGATGTGGTTAATGCAAATTAGCCCTTCTTAACCAGTTTCATGGTCTAAGAGGAAATAGCGCCAAAGTTTTATCAGGATGTAGGCTATTTGAAACATAATACGCACCACACAGAGAGACTTACCAAGCTTAGTGAATTCTAAACAAGAGGCTCCAATGAGGTGCACACCACCTGCACACAACTTGTTTAAAGTAGTATTTAAAAGAGAAAAAAAAACTCTTTTCCCTGTTCCACAGCTGATTGATTCTGTTCTCAGTGTTGGTTTTCCACAATGGAATAAACCAGATAAAGGATTTGACATCTGCAGGCCTAATTTAATGTCTATCAAAGTTTACCTTGACTGCAAATCAAGTTTTTACCCCACAGGCAGAAGTGTTTTATATCTCTTTGCATGTGCACAAAGGTCACATGCAGACAGAGCAACACAGGCAGCAACACATCGAAGAGGATTAGGAGGGATGGTCCAGCAACTAGATCTGCTGGATGACATTTGACATTCTTTTATATATTTACCACTAATACACTGAGCTCGAACATTCTGCTATGAAAATAAATGGCGGGTTACCATAAAAAAAAGCATTTTTAAGTCTTTTAAGAAATGTTCTTTATTGCTGTGAGACAAGAGACATCTGCTTGCCCTGTACTGTTCTAATGCACGGGACACATACATGTCCTATTATTTTTGGAATGCCCTGTACGGAAATGCAAATCATTTATGATTGACGGACAGGCACGCAGCAGGTGACTCTAGCTCAAACATAAGCAAGGTCAATATGCTCTTCATATCTACATAAATTTATCAACAAACACAGAACAATAACCACACGCATGCAGTTGTTAGTTAATTAAAACTTGTCAGAAATCCTGAAGCATGGTGAAATTGTACACACACACACACACACACACGTGTACATATTTGCACAGTCAAGACACACTGTCACTTACACTTCCTTCACAAACTTGTCAGCACGAACACATAACCACACCAATGCACAGCCGCTTGCCCTTGAGGTAGGCAAGTACTGTTATTTCTCATCCCACTATGGTGTGGAATCTGTGCTATCCAGAGGCTCGAGTCAGCTGCCTCTTCCCTCAGAGAGCTGCCAATGTCTATCTGTGTGCCAAAGTCACACAGGACTACAGTGAACACAGGAGGCAGGGCCTGCAGGGATCACCTTACTGGGTTCACGTACGCTGGAATAACAGGCTTATAACAGCAGGTTCCAGTTACATTTGTAGAGACAGGGCACTCATTTCTCCAAAAAAAAATATGAGAACCGCCGGCATGGGAGATTCAGATTCAGCCTGGGGTTCTCACAGGCTCATGCACAGAAGCTGCTCCAATGTAGCACAACAGGTCGGGGGACTGGCTTTCTGTCTCTGAAGCTGCAGGTTTAATCCCTGGTGAAAATGCCACGGTACCTTTGAGCAAGGCATTTATCCTTAATCATTTTGGTAAATATCGAGCTGCATAAACAGCTTTTAAGCAAAAAAAATGGAAGCTGTTCTATTGCTGCTGTGGATAAGAGTGCCTGCTAAATGCCAAAAATGCAGTGGCTCTGTGGGTGTGCAGGAGAATGCAGTTAAGCGGTTACATTGTTTTTCTTTAATCTCGCCCGCAAAATCTGCCAGCCACAACAACTTACAATTCTTTCAAAAGCCTATTCAGAGCAGAAGCTAAAGGGCGTGTCCAGAAAATGGCTGCCACACCTTTCAAGGACTAAAGTGACCTTCATTTTTAATTTTCAGCACTTTGTCTATTTATACAGCACACGTAAAAATAAGGATATCCTCATGATGCTTTGCCCTGATAATAAAAGTTTATTTATTTTTTATTTATTATTTATTTATTTATTTAGGAATGGTATGCACTATGCAGAGAGCTGGCAAAGGGAATGTTACTCCCAGAGGCCTGACAGACTGCGGTTTGCCGCACACAGTCGAAACACGTGTCACTATTATAACAGAACTTTGCCACGAAATTCACACCGCCCACAAATAGTGCACTTGTTTGCCTTTGAGTTACTAGGTGTGTACGTCCCAAATAACAAGAAATACAGACAACACCACTTAACCTCTGATTAAATTCTAAAAACAGAATCTTGTAATCATGATACTGTGTTGCTATTCATACGATACTGACAGCAGAAAAGATAGCAGTGTACTGTCAAATTAGGGGCGCTGATAGTCTACTCTAACTGCAACAACAACAACAATGGAGGTTCTGCCAGCTTTAGAGTTCAATGTGCTTTTCAGTGAAATGACATTACCTTTTTTTTTTACAGGTAATCAGTTCACAATGGACTATTTTTTCAGCAGATGGTGAACTATAATAATAGGCTACATTTATCACTCAAAGAGGCTGAAGGGACAGTCAGAGAAAAAATGGGAATGGGATTCTCGATCGACATTCTATGAGCAGACACTCTTCCTGCTCATGGAATCAGTTCAATAAAACCTCAGCAGGAGGACCAGCACTGAGAACATTGATAAAGTACAGTGAAAATAATCTTCCTTGCACCTCTTTCTTAAACTATTACATTATGACTCCCTAGGGATGCATTTATGTGGTACTTAAAAGTCTAAAATTCACATATTTCCCAGGGGTTATAATGTGCCACATATAGTACTGTAAGTGTAGAGAAGCCATGCATCATGACTATATCCCAGAGGTGGGTTAGCACTTAAAGCTAAAGTTTACACGTGGACCTTGAGAGAGCACCAGCAGAAGAGGCTACGATAGCGCAGTCAGAACTGGGCTGTGAATCCACATCCTCTGCCTGACAAGATATTGTCTCACACAGCAGACGTCACAGTGCTTCATGCCAGTGAATATATGAATTTAAACACAAAGCTAAAGCAGCAGCACCTACAAAATACTTAAACAGCAACACGCCCCAGCCCTGATTGTAATTGCACAAGGTGTGGTACCTGTGGGCAGTAGATTTATGGAAGCCTACCAAGAAACTAGGCTGAGAGGGAGTTTAAGGGCGAGGTACACCAACACCCATCACATAAATTATCCAAAACAATTATCACCACGCCAGGAGACGAGCATAAAATATAGCATGCAGCATGTTGCATATGCAGCACAAAATACTCTCATCCACAGAACAGAGAATTTCCAGCAACTCCAAACTGCTCTTGTTTTCAAACCACCAAAGCTTTATATAATATCTATATAATATAATATTTATTTGTTGATAATTTATTAATACAAAGCGCAGCAGTGCTTTTGCAACACTGAGAAAGTTCCAGTAACTCTGTATACTGTGCTCCAGTAAACCCCCAGCAGTATGAATAGTTAATTTCATATATAAGATTTGTAAGTCAAATATATTATGGACAATGACATCTGCATAGTGCACTTCAATAAAGTACAGAATAAAAGTTTAAAATCACAGGTTACAAAAACTCAACCTTGTCTGATGCAATGACCATATGCAGACCCAACACACTGTGCTACTCCCCAAAATACTTGAATTTCGAACCTATACTCCAGAAGCACAATTTGCAGTTTGGCAGTATGCTACACCCACACAAAGTCAAAATCAGTTCCACACCTATACATCAACAACTATCAGAAAATAGCAACAATATGTGTGAGAAATAAAGATTTTTAGAAAACCTTCAGGTTTATAGATTTTTTCTGTTTCGTATGTACGCTGTAACAGGGCTGGTCACGACTAAATGCCACGCACTTTGACACTTGGAATGTCAGATAGAGCAAGAGACGCTTGGATGTTCGGAACCTGTCACTTCTGAAAATAGATCCCCAGTATGCACGTGTTAACATTAGCGCTGCAAGATAAGGCGCAATGCCACTGATGTTCGTGGCGCAAGTTACCGTTATTTAATGTGAAGTAAAGAAGAAGCAGGAACAGGCTGGTTTACAAAAATATATTTGATATTATCCAACACCTAACAGATCTATTGGCGATCCTTTAAGCACTGTGCATTTGAAAGCGTAGGCTCGGCTATTGCAGCGAAATGACCAATGCAGCGACCCTGTATTTTATTTAAAATAAGAAAGTCGAGTTGAGCGTCGTTATGTGTGTACTTACAAGAAATGCCCAAGTCAGAAAGCGTTTCAGTCGACCGGTTTTCCTACTTTGACGCAGGTTCAGCAGTAAACAATGTTTATTTGGAAGTGAGTACTGCTACTGGATGAGTTGCGAAGGTTGTCCAGTACGATTAACTCCACCCACTGTGTGCAAATTTGGAGGTCCACACCTTCGAGGGAAAGTGGACGCGGTGGACAACGACACGCTTCTAACAGCTGGGACCCAAAGGTTAAATATAGCCCTGGATACTATCTACTCGCCAGAACTGATCCAGGATCAATTTACATACTGGAGCCGCAATGGTAATTCCAAAACATTATATGCAAAAAGATGGATACGGACTAAACTATCAGCAAACTTCGTACATCAAACAGTGAGAGACATATGCCCGTTTTGCCAATTTATCTGTTGTACATTCTGTGTTTTTATCTTTCTCTTTCGCAACAAGTTTGTTTTCATATGAATTTAGCTACTAATATCCAACAGCCTATGCCTAATAATCTCCTGCCCAAATGAGACACATAAACAATCATTCTGTTTACTGGTGGTCAGATAATGCTTTGCTTACATGGTGCTGATATTTGCATACTGCTTTTACATATGAGCCTGGTTTTTCACAACAGAGCGAATTGGAGAACTCGCCGATTATCTTACACATATTTCAAATATGCATTACATGCATTGCTGTTGCATAGACCATTTACTACAATGTTGCAATGAAGTATCATTTTCATCTCCTGTCTACCACCTAAGAGGTTTGATCAATTAAAAAAGCTACTACTTGAGCGCCATCTGCAGCTCAAAAATATTTTACATGAGTGAATTACACCAGACCAAATCTTAGTTTTGAAATTAGTTTCGAACACCACTTCTGTTTTGACTCAGGAAGCAAGTATTTTAATGAAAATGCTAATTTAAATGGCATTTTTCTGAAAATGTCAGATAAAGGCATGTGTTACTTGTGTAAAATTGCATGCAAATCACTTACAGTTGGTTTTATTTTTTTAAAATAATTTTACTTAATGAAGTTGGGTGTATTAAATTCGGGAGAAATGAGGTCATTTCTCTCAGACTGGCAACATTAAATTGTATCTGATTTAATGCAAATGCTCACATGCCATCACAAGCCCCTTGCACTTGGTATTTTGGTTTGAACTGGCTGTTTGTGTGATGCCTGTGTTCTGATGGATTCTTTTTGTGGAAGCGGGGTGCTTGTCTGTATATTTTAAAGAATGTGATTGTTTTTCCTTTGATTCTCCTGTCCCGGCAGGTTTTCATTGAGGAATGGTAGCTGGTAACTGTCCCTATTTTGTGCCTTGACATTTCACACTCATGTGTAACTCAAGGCACTGGGGTCCAAGGTCAGATTGTATTAAGAAGTTGTTTTTTCAAGTCAGTATATAATTAACAAATACACTTGGGTCACAAGGATTAGGACTTTGAAAAAAATAATTGATCTCATTCCAACCTGAATGCTATTTAAAATAACGACAAGAAAGTTAACCATTTTAAATACCACAGCACCATTTTAAAGTCTTCATAGATTGAGTTTATGCACCAAAATCCCAGCCAAACAAATCTTATTGGAATAAATACAGTGTCATAACAGCAATATTAGGAATGAGCATACTGTTCTTTAAGTTACGCAGCCAGTTCCCATAGCTTGAGCTTGTATCAAATATAATGCTGCGTGAAAGCTGCAAAGGGCAAGTGTACTTGCTTTCTCAGTGCAACAGCCTCTTGCCATTTACGGAACACTGTACCCATGACAACCAAATTCCTCAGGCACAGCTCCTGCATGACTATTCCATACCATGCTGGCAGGATAGATACACATGATGTATGCGTTTGCAAGGCAGTGTGAATCTATTTTTATTCTCTGTTCGGTTCCCAGGTGATTCCCAATCAAAACATTTTACTCATACTAATTTATATTCCTGCTTCTGGCTTTTTCAGAAAGTTTTTCAGGGGCCTACCAAGCATTGCATATCATAGACTTGAACTGATACAGAACTTAAAATTGTGTTGTATAGAGAAAGTTGTATTACGAAAAGGGAAAACTTTTATTACTTTTTTATTAAAAAATGTGTGTGTGTGTGTGTGTGCATGCATGTGCGCACACGCATTCTCATTGAGGTGTGTGCACTTGTATTTTTTAAAATGAGAAAATACCAATAATGAACACTAGAGGCCATTTTTGCCCCACTGAAGCTTTACTTTCTGAGGCCTGGATGTTCCTGGCAGATGGTCATTTGCTATGTCTGTATACAGTGATCATTATTCTGTTGTATTTTCCGCACACTTATATAAAGGTAGGTCCATGGGACACTGACCTGCCGTTTTTGTACAAACCCACCTGGGCTTCACTATATAGACCCAGGGTACTAAGGTGCTAAGTGGGGTAACGGGCAAAGCTTTCCCGGGCATTAGAGGGTCCAGGGGGCCCCTAGAGATGTGCAGTGTTTATACTATTTTCCACCAACTCCTTGAGTAAGAAACACCAGGAAAAATAACTGCACAACTGTTGGACAAAATTGTTTGGCTTAATCTATTATTTTTGAGAGTCAGTTTATTCACAGTAAATCTCCCCTGGCCTGTGATCACAACCCCAGTCGCAGTCTCCCCCTGGTTTGCAATTGTAGTCCAATCTCTGCCCACCTCCTCCTGAGTCTGTGATTGCAATCCAGTCCCTCAAACTCCCTCCCAAATATCAGTCCCCCCGTATTTTTTTCCCCCCACAGAAATAAGTTCTAGATCCATTCCTGTAGTACCACAATGGGACCATGGAAAGAAAACACACAGCCAGTCACAGTTTATGTGTTTTACTTCATTAGTAGCAGAAATTTTAACCTAGATGTCAAACTGTCATTTAAAAGACAAGTTCTCCAATAAAGCCATGCATAGCAGTCCCCACCTCCCCAAACATCTTCCTTTGATATCTTTTATATTATTAGGAGTTTTCTTGGCCCTGCCAGTACCACTCTAAATCTTGTCCCATGACCTCTGCTCTGTGATATCGGTGATAAAGTTTGATGGCCATCTACAGGGATCTATAGCTGTCCTGTAACTATGTTTTTGTTGTTTGTGCTACTTCTGTGGTGCATTTAAAGGGTAGTTTTACTCACCAAAAAGAGCTTGTGAGCCATATCCCGCAGCTAACACCAGTGTGACCGGCAAGGGATCAGACTCACATTAGTAAATCCCTAAATTGTCCAGACTGTTTAAATATTGCTAACATCAATTATTAAGCCCACTCCAAGCTAAAATATAATTTTACCTGTGTTCGCTGACAGGCATAATCCAAGCATAATAATTAAAATACCATTACAGAGGAAAAACTTTTATATTTGCTACAGCATTTTGTGTGGATGTCTGATTTTCCTCCCACAATTTCTTTGCCCCTCACTGTAGGCATGCACAAAATTGCCCAGATTTCACTGTCTCCTGGTGACAATGCTCACAACACACCTAAAAATAACACGTTACTGCCTCAGGGCTGGGCCTCACCTGTGTGAACATTACCCGCTCACCAGCAAGCCCATCAACACATTGAGTGTGGATGAAGGGGGAATATGGACGTGCTTTCCCTCCTTCCATTTGGCTGCATACGAACAAAAGAACCACCTTTTTCCCAATTAAGCTAATGCACCGCTGCAGCAGCGCAGGGAACGAGCTCTTGGCCGCTGCTGCTAGAGGTAGCGGTGCTGCCGGGCAGGATTAGGCCAACTGTTTATTTTCTCTGTCAGGAGGAACAGCCTCACCCAGGAAAAAGGGAGATTAAGTGGAGTCAAGGAATGTCCCTGGGCAACTCAGCAACACAGAAATGTATTTGTCTTTGGAAAATTCTGCAACCATGCGAATCGAGTTATTGGATGACTTCGTTCTGCAGCTACTCAGCTAGCCTTCCTTCCCTCCCTGCCAGACCCGACAAAACTATAAATGGCATTGTCATTTCATTTGTTGCCATGGTCATTGTGAACTACCCTTTCAGGTGTATACACAGCATATATAGGGAATGCATACCTTATAGGCAGTACTGTAAGTCAACTTTCCACTAAAACAGGCTATAAAAGAGGAAATACCTGTGATGAAAGATGAGTGGATTAAAGACAGTGAGGTACAGCTCAACCGACAGCTCAAGCCCCCTGATATCAAAACATATGAAGAAATGGGCAAGAAGCACTGTGGAACACCTGGAAAACAAAGATGATATTTTGACACGTTAGAATACAGGGACCAGAGCGCTTGCCTAAAACTTTCCCCTCAGGCATAATACTTCCTGGGGTGAGGTCAGTGCAGGTAATGGGATTAAGGGGGAGGCACGGATGTGTTAAAATGGCTTTCAGGGTATTGTCATGTATCATGAGGGGAGAAAAAAAATCTATTCATATTCATATGGGACCGCCCTAGTCTGCATTTGATTGACAAGACATCCCTAGATATAATAGCTTTCCCTCCCAGATCCTTGGAGCCAGAAGAGAAGATACAGGAGGCATCACATCAGCAGCCGGTGCAGCAAGGACGTACGGCAGAGACCCACACCAGTGTGACCTGCCCTGGGACTTGAAACACAGATGAGACAGCTGGGGAAGGAGCTGACATGGTAAGTATTCAACAGAAACTCCTCAGATTCAAAACTTGTTTCTCCTGCTCTAAACCTGATCTCTGTGGTTGTCTAACCTGGTTGGCCTACTTCTGAACTAAATTAATTGGCATAAATCTTGAAACTTGTTTTTTTTTTCTCTTGTGGTTCTTTGTTGTCATTATTGCATGATCCACGCAATTATTAAAATGAATGACTCATACTAACCCCAAAAGTGATTGCTATACTAAATATTGTTTAAGTTATATATGGTCAATTAGTATATTGGTATAGGAAAGAAAATTTGAATTTCAGAATTCCCATTTTGAAATACAGTATAGAAGTAACATATATATATGTGTGTGTGTGTGTGTGTGTGTGTGGTGTGTGTGTGAGTGAGTGAGTGTCTGTAGTCTGTGGACATACTGGTATAGGGCGAGTCTTTGTGAGCACACTGTGAAGTATATCTCGTGTGGAAAGCAGACAGCACCTCTTCCTGGAGCATTTGAGGGGATTCACACTGATCTGCCTCTTGTCTCAGAATGGTGACAAGCACCTACTCAGAGTGATCTGACCTGCACTCTGTGCTCAGCCTAGTTTCAGCATTACCTGAAAACCAGAAGGCTTGAGTGCTCAATGCAGCAGCAGAGCTGAGTAGCTGGGTGAATGTGCCTGATATACTGATTCTACTCTGAAGTTGGATAATCCTGTTATTGGGTTATTTATCTGATGCCATTACAGTGAACTGTTAAATAACTGCTTGTGCATACTGAGCCAATAGCCAAATGTTAAAATACAAAATGTTAACTGAATTTAGACTACAGTATGAGAATACTCAGGTACAAACTGCAGTATAAGTATGGCATATAGTATGATAGTTTAGACATATAAAAATTATTAAACTACTATATCAATGGCACCCAGAAGCTAAGCCAGATCCTGACTCAACATGACCATTTTTTAGAATGAATCACTGCTGACTCAGTGGCATGGTTTCAGCATCAGTTATAGAACTGGAACATGTCCAGGACCGGTCCATGTTAGAGAATCCCAGGTACTGAATAAAAAGCGTATAGAGTATTTAGAATGTAGTGGAAGGTGGTGAATGATCCGCACACTGTTGTGATGGCGATGGGAAGTCAGACTGAGGGGTACTGAGGAGCATAGGGTTGCACAGAGAGATAATGGCATGGAGGTATATTGGGCAGACTGGGATTCACACGATGCCACAGTACACCAGTACCTAAATGAGAGTCAGAGGTGGTCAGAGGTTAGATCTGTCAGAATAGTTTAGGAGGATATTGAAGTTTGGATAGGACTGTTCAATGCAGTCCAATAGTCAAGGTGTAATTTTTATACATTATGTGAAAAGTAAAAATGTTAACAAAAAATCAAATCAACAGACTGTAACCAAAGTGCACAATAAAGAATTGCAGCTTTGTAACATCAACAAATGAAACCCCTAAACTGATTTTAAATGAATAGCAGGTTCAGTGCTGATTTTCAAATTGGACTACCTGGAAGAAGTTAAGCTGATAATGAGAAATGGTTTATTATTTATTTCTGGAATAGGGGTACAACAGGATTCGCATAACAAAATTTTGTTACAGTAGAGAATTCTGTTGCACTCCTATACCAGAAATAAGTAATAATATTTAATAATAATTAGTACATATTGTAGCTCTGCCTGTGCTCGATGCTGTGGGGGTGCTGTGGCTGTGTGGTCCCATTCTCACCCTGTGCTCTCTGTGTCCGAGGAGGTGTCGGGTGGCGCTCTGCCTGTGCTCGATGCTGTGGGGGTGCTGTGGCTGTGTGGTCCCATTCTCACCCTGTGCCCTGTGCTCTCTGTGTCCGAGGTGTCGGGTGGCGCTCTGCTGTGCGGTGCTGCTGACAGGCCTGGGACCCGCGGCGACGGGGGAGGCTCACATCAACCTGCGGCGTTTCATTGGCTGCGCTGTGAGGGAGTTCACCTTCCTGGCTCGCAAACCGGGCTGCGGGGGTATGCACATCACCACCGATGCCTGCTGGGGGCGCTGTGAGACCTGGGAGGTGAGCAGAGGACAGATTAATTACAATATAAGTGTTTCAGGCGTAGGAATACATTTACCAGAAAATGGAATCAGGTTATAATCTAGGTATATTACAGTACAAAGTAATGCTACACAACATACAGTAGATGTGTTGTATCAGATGATCTAGAGTACTATATGATACAACGTGATCTGATGCAATGGTTGTATATATGTTTAATATATGTTAATATAGAGTATATATGTTTTAATGTTACTATAATTGTGAAATCACTTATGATTATATATATTATATATTAAAATATAGCTTTGTTTAAAATGTTTTGGCGTATTAATTAAGTTAAAGTGATTTAAATCTTGTCCATGTGTGTTATTTAATTCTAGTCCATGTCTTGAAGGGACCCTGTACATCACTGGCGTTATTCATTCCTTCTGCCATGTAACAGGCTATTAGTTAAGCTTAGTTTCAATAGCTCCTGTCATGTCTTCTGCATTCCTGAAGCTGATGCTATTCCCAAAAGTAGTTAATTGATTGCTGCTTGCTTAATAGCCATGTGTAACTGTGCTCTGAGTGTCTGTGGGTATTACAGTTAGTGGCTTGGTTTAAAGAGGGATATGCTAAGTGAATGGGGGAAGCTGTACTTTTGTACAGTTTATATATTTGCTGTTTGGCTCTCCTGTTAAGGCTTGTAACCTTCTGTTTATTAAGAATCACACGTACATAGTGCATGATCTGCAATATTTTAAAACTTGTCGTAGTTGAAGATAAATTCTATGGATCATCTGTTTTTGCTTTGGGCATGTTTTATGAGTTTGTTTCAACATCTTAGCTATCACAATAGCCCTTACAGTATTCACAATTTGTTATCTGTATCTGAGCAGAATTTTCATGAGGACCTGCTATGCACAGTGTGATTGGTTATTGGCTGCCCCTCCAAAGCTGACTCCTCCCTTTATTTACCATTAGTGACTGTGCATCTTTCCTTTCTGTACAGAAGCCTGTTCTGGACCCGCCCTTCATTGAGTCCTACCAGCGTGTGTGCACCTACAACGAGACCCGCATGGTGACAGTCAAGCTGCCCAACTGTTCCGCCCAGGTAGACCCCTTCTACACTTACCCAGTGGCCCTGAGGTGTGACTGCGGGCTGTGTGCCACTAGCACCACTGAGTGCATCACTTCTGTCTGATGACATCACTTCCTTCCACTCTCTTCAGCTTCAGGCTGTTTAATAGCCCCAGCTTCACCAAGCACTTGGGAGAGAGAGGGTGACAGAATGGGTTTAGGCTTTTAGAGATGAAAAGCAAACTGCAAGCATGTGAATAGCACTGAATAGCATTGTGTTTCACTGCAAGGGATAAAAGGTATGCTATTTTATTGTTTCGTCCTTTGTAAGCAGTTCTACTAAACTGGTAAACTGTATTTTTATAAGAATGTGTAGTTTTCTCTCAAGAAGTTGATGAACAAGGACAAGATTCTTTGCCAATCGGTTTTTCAAAACAATTATCTTGTCACCTATGCGGCCTATTTAGTTGCCATTTTAAGAACCCTGTGGTGCCACTGTCTTTTAATCTGTTTAAAACGTTTAATGCTGTCATGGACAAACCCAGCATTTTAATATGTTTTATGCAAACCTGAATATCCAGTTTCATAATAAACAAGTAATGAGCTCTGTTATTTTGCTGCTTAATTTGCACTGCAGATTTAACATTGGCTTTTCCTTGTGCTTACTGTGTGCACAGCAATGTATGTGAGTGGAAATTAAAAAGCTACTGATAATAAAACACCGTGTTGTTATTACCCGTTGAAGTAAGGGACTGTGCAGAACATGGGTGTGTGGTTTTAGTGGTTTCCTTTCAATCACCAAACAATGTATGCATTGGAAACTGGGTGTGTGGGCCCTTTACCCAATCAGTGAATTTAACTGATCGCTTGAGGACTACAGCACACAAAATCCAGAATAGACACTGGCCTTCTGGGACTGGAAGTGGGCACCTCTGATGTAGAGAGTGGGTGAGTGTGTGTTTCTATCTGCTCCATAGGAGTTACACACTTTAGATTAAGCATATTTATAGAAAATGCCTGTTCGGCTGGACACATTAAACTGCTGAATAAAACAAATGTACATAAATAAAGAGAACATGAATGAAGCAAACAATTATACATTATTGTTTCATATTTGCACCATGCTATAAGTGTGGAGGCTGAGTACCAGGGAAAGAGTCCCTAGCAGCCTGACTGAAAAAATACTGTTTTCCTCAACCTTGGAAGTAAAATCAGTGCTTTGATCAACCATTCACGCTTCGATCATGTTGAAAAAATGCATTCGGTGAGAGAGAGTTCAAATTTCTGCGTGTTTTTACGTCCAACTGAATTTAGTCAAATTACAGTGTGAGTGCTTCATGATCCTATTCTCTGGTGATTGGTTCAACTGTATCCCCAGTGTTTCCGTGCTAAAGAGGTTCCTGGGGAGTTCCCTGGCTTAACTAAAGTATTTATGAATGCTAAATCATCCATTTCGGAGAACTCAGTTGTGATGTGATACATCAAAGCATATACACAGTACAGGAGAGGAGCACAGAAAAGTGAGGATTCCCTGTGTTAAAGTAACCTTGAGATGTAAAATTCAAAATATTATGACTTCATTATATAGTCCAGCGGTTGTCTTTCAGAGAACAAGGTTTATAATCATGTCCCCTTGGTTTTTTGTTTAATTATGGCCCATATGCCACTGAAACATGCCACATTGGTTTGGTAAACCAGTAGCCATAAACTGTAACAACACTGTTATTTTATGAAGCTGGCACTTTCCCCTCTATAGACATTCCCATGTTTCTTTTAACGAGGTCTTTTAAATTAAATTTTGATCAAATATTAAATGATTTGAACTTTTTCTTTTCAGTAAAACCTTTTACCAATAAGTTATCCGTCATGGACACAAAGTTATGGATTCAAAAAAGCCTTGTTCAGAAAGAAAAAGATGTAAAAATCCTCTGGAATATCATTGCTTGGATGGACAGACATGCATTTGGCTTGATGTCCAACCAAGAGAAAACACAAAGTCATATGCCCTAGTATAAAGTCATATGGTCCTCCTTCATGCCTAAATCCTGTCTTCACACGTACCCAATAAAAGAAACAGTCAGGGCCTCGCTACATTCTACAGACACTCCCTGCTCCCACTGCTCACTCCTGCAGCACACTGATAAAGCCCAAACAATAGCGTCTGTCCTACTTCAGGCTCCACGGACTGAATTTCACAGAACTGTTAACTTGCTTGCTGTTCAATAGCGCCCACAAGTGGTCAGCAAATTTAATGTGAACAGGAGTACCATGGGACATCGCACAGTTGACCAAGGCTCTCTAAAATCGACTCCTCTGGTCAGCGATCTGGCTATTAAAGGATGTGCGGTCCTTTGTCATAATGGCAGCACAGCTGAGGCAGGAGACTGCTGAATGAGAAGAAGCAGCAGCAGGCTGAATGTGTTTTGGAGGAAACAATCTCCCCCACTGAGGGAGGATTTGCAACAATGGGACAAGTGTGTGAACATAATGTAAAAAGCTAGATTTCAGACAAGCATGTGGATGCAGTACTTGTCAAACACTAGCTTAATCTACTGATTAGATAAACACTGCGTCTAAATCCTTGTTTGACATTTATGTACATTTCATTTGTACACCTGTCCCATTGTCACAAATCCTCTCACAGTGTGATATAAAATTGAAATATAAAATATAAAATGAGATAAAATTGAAAATATCAGAGTTGCAGTAAAATAGATGTTATAGTAATATATTTAGTGCAGATCCTAGATGGGTTAACAGTGTGAGGAAATTCATTTTCTGAAGGTACAGTAAGAGTAGGGGGCATGGAACCGAGCTCATTGAACACCTGGGTGAGTGGGATCTTGTAAGAAAGCTTCAGAGGGGAGGGGTAGATAAACTACTAGCATTCAGGAGTTTCAGATTACAGGCTAACCTGTAGAATAGGGTCAGAAATCCTAAAATTAAGCAGAATACTAGAATTTTAAAAAAGAACAGGAGTTTAAAGTCTGCACAGGCTATAGCTTGGAGGGACATGGCATGAGAAGAATAATTGAACCTGTTTCTGTAGGCCTACAAGACTGCATACCGAATGTTATGGTATATATACATGCCTCAACATTAGTAATTGCAATATAATGACCAGATAAACCATAAAAATTGTCAATTTGATGATACATATGGAAATAATTGTTTTTATATTACTTTGCATGCTTTAGTGTAGTGTCACAGAAATGAACCAACTGGATTTGGTAAACAAACTATGACTAGTTATAACTAAAGTCATAAGCCCATCCATTGATTACTACATTCTCCATCACCTTGCATGCCAGTTAGAGTGTAGAGCACATTCATATTCATATGCAGTCATCCAGCTTTAGACAGACTTAGCCAATTGAATAAGGTACCAGAGTTAGTAGAACTGCAGGTGCTGGATGTGTGTTGCTCATCATGTGCAAGGCCAAACCAATCTAATCAAAATCACATCTAATACCGCTAACTAATTACACCGGATAGGTCTTTTTTCATCTCTCCTTTGGTAAAGTAGCTGGATAAAATTGAATTAGATGTATGCAGACCAAATACTGCATCCTTATTTCATTCTTACATGCACTAAAAAATGACATAAGACCACTTAGGCCCGTCCATACGGGCCTTGGTCAGGGGATAATGCTTGTGTGAGCATCTTTTATTCTTCACGATTTTACAGTACCAGTATATATTAAGTACTTGGCAGACTGAGTTATGAATGAATATTTATGGAACTTTTTTAGCCGAAGATGAACATGAAACAAGGATGCATCCATCACATGGTGACAGATGTGAGGTCTGCTGTTTAAATCTCAGCTTCCACGACAGACCAGTGATTGAGTTAAGGAGAGACGATTGCGACGCAGGCCCGAGGAGTTAGATTCGCCGTGTTGCCAGTGGAAACCTGGCAGCGCGTCGCCTCATCACTCCAGCGCCATTGATTCCTCCATCTGTGATCAATATCAAAGGAAAAAGAACAGGCCAGCCTCCCAGGGCTCAATATTGCCTCCCTCTTCTTATGCATTTGCCAAATTACAGCAGACAAAGCTGCTGCTTCTCGGCTATCAACACTGCAGGAATGCTGCGATCCAAAGCGGGGTCGAAAATAAACAGGTTTTTCCAAGTGCAGATTGCTGTTCAGTAAAGCCATCGAACGGCAGTGCAATTTTACAGCAATTGTTTTGAAACACTGTGGTAACATAATGTTTCACAAGTAATTTCCTTTAAAACAGCCTCTTCAGAAAAAGATGGTTTGCCACCTGTTCTGTACAGTGTGAGTAGGATTTAGCCATGTCAACCGGTTATCTATAAATACATCTTTAAAAATATCACAATCATCAGAACATAAGATAGTTTCTCACTGTGCAGAATATGTTTTTCTTGCAAATGAAACATTGACCTATTTGAAACGTCAATGTGTGTGTGTCTGTGTGTGTGCGTGTGCGTGTGCGTGTGTGTGTGTGTGTGTGTGTGTGTGTGTGTGTGTGTATGCATGCATGAATGTGTGTCTGTGAGAGTGTGTGTGCATGCATATGTGTGTGTCTGTCTGTGTGTGTGTGCGTGTGCATGCGTGTATGAGTGTGTGTGTGTGTGTGTGTGCGCGCGTGCGCATGCATGTGTGCATGCATGTGTGTGTGTGTGTTTGTTTGTTTGTGTATGTGTGTGGGTGTGTGTGTTTGCTGAGCCTCACTGTCCGTGAATGTAAATGGTGCAGTTAGATTTGGAAAGAAAGATTTGTTACTGCCAAAGTCAAAACACTGATAATTATGCTTATGATCCCCACTCTCACTCACATATCTATAAGCAAAATTCATCATTTAGAAACCTGCATGAATAAATTTTGACTCACAGCTGTAATTATCTCCTCATCTCGGTGCTGTTCTTTCGACCTTCCTTATCCATAACATGGCCATCTATGTAAGATCGACTGCTTAATAAAACAGGGTGGTGTAACCTGAAGCTGCGCTATTGTTGATGGGCAAGGTCTATTTACACTGCCTGAAGTCTATTTACAAGGTCGATTTACACACAGAGCTATTAGCATCTGTGCAACAACTGAGGTAATTGAAAATAGTCAGCTGTTGCATGTTTACCTGCTTATGTTAATTTACCCTCTGTACCATGCAAAAGGAGGAAAGCATGCAGCAAGTCACGAAAAACATTAACAATGCACCTCCAAAGTTAGCCAAAGGTGCAAGGACTTTATCCACAAGGATGAATATATTTGTTAAAAGAAACCTTGTCCGTGTGTCCATATAAAAAAATCACAGGAGTTGAAACTTTATCACTTTCTTTTATCTGTTGCCTTCTATCCGTTTTGAAGAACCATGCAGCTGTGCTAAAAACGAATCATCAGACAGAGACCCCGGCCCCAGATGCTTACTGGATTATATTTCCTGGATATTGGGAGCCTTCTGCAGCACTACATTGGTTTTTGATTGTAGAGCCAGGTTCAACCCAAGGGAATATTCTGAAATATGTTCTTAGAGATCGTACAGCCCTCTATCAACATTACCTTTGAGTGGCTAAAAAAATGCACAGCATTAGGCCACTTGACCATCAACCAGGTAGAACTCAAGAGCAAAAAGTGGAAAGTCTGTCCACAGGCTATATAGATCCTTCGTACTGCAATTACCCTATGCACACTTTTGAGAGATATTTGTATTCTGGAGCATGTAAATCGGCTTCTTATCTTATTTTTTAGCTGTCATTGACATGCTGATGGTCAAAGTTGGATACAACTGGGGCAGAAAGGTCAGATGCTTTGTGTCTGAACTCAGGCTTAAAGGATTAGCAATATTATGCTGACGTAACTATATATACCCTAATATCCATGGCAGCATGCCCTTTTTAACAGATTTTGCAACAGTTTGCGCACAGCCAGTGCTAAGGGTGCAAAAGGAGAGCAGGAAAGATTGAGTAGAATCCCATTATTAGCCATTATTATTGTCACTGAGAAGTTTGGAGACCTGGTTGCAGACATGGAGGGTCAGACCTGTGTGCCCCAGCTCCAGCAATGACAGTGTACGGCAACCCCTTGGACCTTCAGCAGAATCTCTCAGGGCATTGTCACTTGAGGACCAGCAGCTGTGTGGGGGTTTATGTCACCCTCTGCCACCCGAACGACAGCGGACCCCCTGGTGTAGGCACCTGATGCTCTCTCTCTCTCTCGTCTCTCTCCCAGGGCTCGTCTGTGAGTCATGTCCAAGATGCACGGTTCGCAATCACATGGCCAAATCATGAGACCATTCACTTGAAATGCTACGCTGTGGTGGGATAATTATCAGCAACCATCTGAGAGTGCCGGTCCAACAGAGTCAAAAAGACCCTGCCAGTGTCCCCCTGACAAAATAACTGCATAATTATTGCTTTAAATGCAAAAAAAATAAGGCACAGGTAGAACAGAGGAACCCCATTTATAGAATTCTTCTAGATCAGGAACACACTGATCTGATCCTTCAGGCCAATAGTGCTGTGGTTTTCTTCTCTATCTGATTAATTAATGCCACTTATTAGCCAGAGGCTCACTCACTGGGTGTCCCTGGTCTAATTTATTTACTGAATGAATTTATTTACTGGAAGAATGAAACCCAGCAGTACCACTGGCATTGAGTATGCCAGCTTCAGACGCTCTGTTATCATTTAAGGGACAGTGCTGAGATTAGAACAGAGCTGATAGAAGGTGTAGCTGATTTAGTCCCCATATCATCCTCCTATTTGCATCCTCCTATTTGCAAAAGCATGTAATTGGAACTGTTATGCAAACAAATTGTGGGGAAATACAGTGATAGAAACAAACTTCTAGTTTAACAGAGCCCATATGAGAAAGGAAGTGTACAATGTATGCAAGTACCCCCAGACTATAAATAAAGGTGAGGACAGGGACATAAAGATTTATATCCACTACTTACAGAACAAACAATATTTGTTCCGTAAATTAGTATTGCATTAGGCGAATGTGCATGGATGTGCATTCCTCCTCATTCAGTGTTTTGCTCATGATAGCTGCAGACAGGGTTTGATTGTGTCATACTGCTAGCCAGGTGTATGGTGACCAGTGTGTACCTCATAAGCCCTTGTTTCTAATATCAAGCTGTGCCTCCCTGTTATGAGTGACAGCCTTGCCACTCTTTCAGAACTTGGGTACTGCAGATGAGATTCATGTAGCCTCGCTACGCTTTGCCATGACCGCAAGCTTCGGTATGACCTGGACACCTCTGGCTGTGTGCGAATGCACATACACTGAGTGGATACAGAGAGGGGGAGAGGAGCAGCCAACAGAATGCGAGCATTTGCATTATCCTGTCTGTCTAGCTCAGACGCTACCAGCAATAGCACTGGAACACACGGGTCGCTGCTGTGTTTAGAGACTAACTGAGAGCCAAGGGGCACGCAGCCGAGTAACAAATTTGGTTCACGGGCACAGATGTTTCATTTTGTCAACCCAACTGAGCGCACCAACGACTTCCACTGCAGGCCAACCTAGCGCCAAACCATTCATCTCAATGTTCACCTGCCTGAAGAACACAGCTGCTTCATGGTGCTATGCAAGACAGAGCAGTGGAACACTCTTTTGGATATAGACCAGCCCATGATAATATGCCAGGAGCCCTTCGCCAAAGAGAAGTCTATTAAAAGGCAGATGCAAAACTGAGACGGAGCACTGCCTCAAATTACTGATGGTCGTTATGGGAATTCATTTGTTCACCATAAATGTACTGCGGGTGTAAAAGGTACTGTTGGCAATGATCGAGTAGGCTTATATGACATTGCTTATCAATCCCCAAACCCACATATCTGACATCACCAGGCTCACGAGTACTGGATTTCCGGGGAACGTTTTTGAAATGTTCTTAAAAAAAAAAGTCCTGACGATATTTGATTGCAGTATATTGATGGACATTAAACATATCAATTAGCATGATTACAGTAATTAGCATTGTGCAGTGGGATAGGTGCAGATAGGTGTATAGGCAGAGAGGTATATCAAAAACCACCACACTCTCCTCCATTCAGCAAAGGGTACATGCATACACAAGGTCTACCCGCCTAGAACTGTACTCATATATAGAGGAAATTGCATTCTACAACCTTAGATATACTTTTTTAATGTTTTCACAATTTTATGTCCTCTGGTAAATATTTATTGTTCCCTGTCTGTACCCCGAAGTTTGTTCTGCTGCTCCCTTCAACCCACTGTGGTTTTAAAACATATAAAACTGCCTTAGGTGAATGGAGATAGTGGGTGATTCAGATAACTGTGATTTTAAACTTCCATTATACCACTTATAGTACAGTCTCATTGGATCTGAGGGAACCTTCAATATTGGATGATATGACACTCTCTCCCAAAGGGCACACAGCTCTTTATATTAGAGTCGATTAACCAACCATAAATTTTGCACAAAGTTTTGCTAGTTAGCAGCAAGAAGGAACTTTTCAAAGGGTCCAGCACATCATAAAAACATCCCAGATAATACTCCTATATCTTACTGCCCTATGAAAAATTACTATGAAAAATTAGCTATGACAATAAATCAATCTATTTACCTTTAATGCCTAAACACGTTACATTAATCACCAATAAAGTGGTCACTAAGAGCTCGTCCTTATCTATTTAGCAAAACATTTCCAGACAGAGGATGTTCATAGTATATTTCACAAACTGAATCACAGAAGAAACAGATACCTGACTTGCAGTTTGAGGAAGGAATGCCACCCCCAATCTTGTTTTGGACCAGATTGTTTCCTATAGAACAGAGAAATGAAGAAGAGGGAAGTAGAGATGAGGAGCAGGTGAGATGCAGGATGTAGCGGACACAAGAGGGTCCGGACATGTGAGTTTTTTTAAACAAAATAATAGGTGAATTCAAGTTTGGTATTTTTCCTGAATTTTAGTTTAACACTCCAATAACAGCCATGTGCAACTTTACAAACTACATGGAGTGTATTCAATACATGAGGTAATATTTTACACGTGTACAGTATTTGAATTTGGGACATTTGAAGACTCCAATATGCCAACAGTAGACAATAAAAAAGAGGGCAAACAGTATCTCGGGCATAGCATATGCAGCATCATTCTTCTACAATCTGTTTTTTGGTAGACTAACTTTCACTGCTTGTTTTGCCTGTACTTGCCTGAAGTGTGAAGTGCATAGAAGCGCATAGAATATTCTCTCAGAAAAGAGCATTTGATGAAAATGAGGAATAATTTCTCTGCAAAGGAGCAACATACAGCATGTGTACAGTATATTGTTCAAAGCTGCTGCCTTTTGGAAAGGATTACAATGACAAGAAGAGGGTGGAAGGGTTTAAATATTTATTCCATTTATTTATTTAAGGAAATCAAGAAAATTCCTTTGGGTTTAGTCAGACAGCAGAACCAAGGACTTACAGTCACATCACCCTGGGAGGTTCATCAGCAGAAAACAGATGACAAAATTGCTGGGGTGTGCTGCTAGCATTGCTTCAGTCACAGGGGAATAACTGGCAAATTACACCAGAGATTCATTATCGCTGCTATGAGTTATTGGTAAGAGAATGCAGCATGCAGGAGGGTAAATATCTGTATTGCAGCACAAGAAAGATGTAAATAGCATGTGTACTGTTCCACAGAGTGGGAAACACATTCATGCAGAGTGGAAGCAAGAGGCTGTAAGATGCTGCACTGTGACATTTGTTCACTCATGGCTTTTCAACAAGAGGCTGACCGTCAGGAAGTAGCTTTTTTAACATTTTCCAGATCTCAGCACCTTCATTGCCTTCTATTACTCATCTCAAATCTTTTAAAAAAGTACTAAATTCAGCTCCTTTGGCTATTTTGCCCAAGTCTCGGGATAGATTAGTTGGTAATGCCCTGGAAAATGCACTGTTGATATAGCTTGTTCCTGCCTAACTGCAGAAATCTTTTTTTAGCAGTTATATGATCTGTTTCATAGTTGGCTCCTCTAGATAATGTAAATCTCATTCTGCAGTGTCTGACTTAAGACATTAAATGAATAAGTCTAAACATATAAGTTTTTTTCAGACAAATGAAATAATATGAATAAAAGTCAGATGGGATCACGCACAAATCAGGCATATGGTTTTGTGACAAGCGACAATAAAAGTTATGATTTAGATTCAGTAATGTGAAATAAATAAGGAGCAAGTGTTCCAGAACATGAATTTGCGAGCTTAAAATGTCATTTAATGTTGATTTCAAGAGAGCACATGCTGTTTTTATACTTTTTTTATTTAAATTACACCAAGGCTTAGATGAATACTCAGTAGAATAAATTTGTGTAAATCCTTCTCCTTTCAAAAACAAGTTTCATATTAATTCACCCAAACATACTTTTGACATATCTGGTTTGAGATTGATTTCCCAGGATTACCATCTTGACCAAATGGTTTGATGAAGCTAAAATCAAACTCCTGCCAGTTGAATCATTTATATCATGAGCATATACCATATGTGCCATAAATAGAGTAGGGCATTAGTCACAAGGGTAAGCTGATGTAATGTAATACATGTGGACAAATGGGAATTTAGTTTTTAAATCAAAACCTTTTCCATTTCAGAATTGATGAGGAATTCATAACTATACAATGAGCTACAGAATTTGACCTCTCCTCCACCATTCACTCTCATAGCCAGGGTGCAAAACAGTCAGGTCAGTGATTATCTTTACTGACCGTAGATGTCTGAAATACATCTGTCATTAACGTGAGCAACAGAAATTGCTTACACTTAAAATAACTACTATCAGCCAGTTCTGTAGAGAATACCTTTTGGAAAGACAATGAGCTATGCAGTTCAGTTAGCAGATGATTTGTTATTTTGGTTCACAAAGGCATCAGCAAGAAACCAAATAAAGGTTAAAATGAGATAAGTAACATAAAAGACATCCTCAATGCCTGTTTTCTCTTACATTTGGCACACTCACAAGTCATAATCTGATATCCAAGTCTTTAACTCAGATTTACAAAAAAAATGCAAGTTCTTTTCTTCCCAAACACGATTTCAGATTGTTTTTGTGATTGCTGACAATCACAAATGTTGAAAACAGCTCACAGTCTGAATATGTGTAAAAAATGAGTCGCTCCAGTAAGTTGTTTGGGTGGGCCAGTAGGGGTCCGTCTTCCTTCTGAATCAAAACAATTTGGTTTGGCTTTTGTTTTGGATGGCCTAGCTCTGTAAACCTGGTTTTATTGCCGGGTGTATTCCTTAGTTCCCGCCCCAACAGACAAAAAGAACAGTGAGTGGAAGCCTGTGTGGGTTCTTTTCGCTTTGCTTTGCTTATTCCTCACCCCTAAGTTCTGGTTGCTATCCAGTTCTTTTCTGTGCCAGCAGCACTAAATCATGGATTTAAGCCTCAATGTGGTTTGAAGGAGTGGCAGCTGTCGGGAAGATAATCTCAGATGAACAGTTACACTTCTTCCTCTGCCTGTCATCTATAAGTGACAACACCAAGTTGGATGGCATCTGGTGGACTGGGAAAACACTGGCGGCAGCTGCAGCGAAATCTTATTTCATGCGTAGCAGGAGGTTCATACAACATGTGTAATCCGATAGGCGCATAAAGGGCATGTAATTATTTTACACTTCGAGAAAATGATTTATTGGAAGTATACAGACATTTCGGACAATGCCTGGCAAAAGCTATGAAGCACGGCAGTCTATGGAAATTACAGCTTGTAATTAAGGAAGTAGACTAAATGTATACAACTCTCCACAAAAACACAATTGACAATATGTTACACAATTGAGTATATTCTTAATATAAAACAGCCACACTAACCCTGCCCTGGATTTATGTGATGAGTTAGACAAAATTTCTGAATACAGAATTTATGTCTAGTCATTTCTATAAAGTCAATTCTCTCTATGCATCATACACCCATTGTTTGCCAAGGCAGTGTAGGCCTGTGTGGGTCAAATGAAAATGTATACCCTCACCACAGCTCAGTTGCTCCACATGTTCTGATCTTCCATGCATGCCTTGTCCTTTACTGCTGGTTCCTATTTTTTCTAATACTACAGGGTACTGTTCAATCCGCTGCTAATACATTAAATTGCTGAATGGTAATTTATCATTGGTGGCTGGTAGTTATTCTTTCTAGAGCTTTCAGCCCAGGTCCTAATACTTTACACTGGTCTTGATTCTACTGGACAGTATCTGACTCCCCCAAAATGGAATAGCTGCTCTGACATGCTTGCCAATAAAATGATTCTAGCATCATAAGCATATAACACCATGAAAAATTGACAGCATTGATTTATGATTTCAGTATGCAGATGCTGAGTTTCATAAACAATTGCAGTAAACCTGTACCAAATGTAGGGCACTATCTGGCCTAATTTGAGGCACACATTCTGGGAACTGGGTCTTCCAGACTATTAAGTAATGTGTACAGTAGGCTACACTGACAAGCAAATTCTCTTGCACTTTATATTCAAGGCTTTACCGGTATGAAATGTATATTTCAGTGCAGTTATGCTCTAGAAAACAACTGCCGCAGCATTCTATACTAGCAACACTTAAATAAATTTTCATTAGAATTCTACAAGGCTGTTGTTGATCCACAAGATTTATTTTATTATTAATTATAAGCAGCAAACGTTAACGTGAATACAATGACTGGGGCCCAGGCAAGTGGCTATCAACCCTGACAAACAGGAAGCATTTCGCAAATTGTGACACCACTTTTCCGAGCTGTTTGTATACATTAGTCTTGATGTTTTTAAAGTACAAATGACTGTGTCCATTTTTGTTCGCTACCTACCTGTACATAAGAAGTATGGTCATAGCCTTCTATCCACTAACTCCAAAATAAGGAATGTGTGTATTCACAATGTTGTGTGTACTGTGCGCATGACTTTCAAGCCATAAATAGGCCTAATGGTTGCTTTCTGTATGATCTTTATTTGGACACGTAATTTAAGGAAACAGTTTGTTGTAGATCATGACGAAACATGACAAGTTGTAACGTACCGTAGTTTTTAGAATGGAAGAAAATTAAGTGCACGTGAGTAATCTATAGCCACCCAATGAAGCAAGGACCGTAGCGAGCGGTAGTTTACCTCTGTCCTTTGAATCTTCCCACCTACCTTCAGGAGCCACCTCAGCTTACGCCAGCCAGGTTTACCACTAATTAGGGCGGGATAATGGGAGAAAACGACAATAGGGCTACAATGTTGCAGAATGAAATGTACGAATTTTACTGCAGATCATGAACAAAGTCCTTAACTGTCGAAGCGATTTATGGAGTTGCTTTTTCGGTGTTTCGTCTTCATTTTTCTTTTTACTATCTCGTTTCACCAAGACATTTGTGCACGCTGTATTTTCAATTCGGCGATCAATATACACGAACGACCCTTAAACATGTACACGTTAAAACACCTGGTTGCTGAAGCCCATTTTAGATTAAAAAGCCAACAAGTGATGGGATTCAGAGCAGACTACTTGTGCGCAATTATATCTGTAGCCACTCAAACTGCGTTAGAGATTCCTCTGTCGTGGAGTTGCGCGCTTGTCCAAATGCGCATGCGTGTTCAGAAAGGGAACCGGCGATCTCAAAGATTCTAGCGCTCCTACCAAAGAGCCTCAATCAGCCAAGGCGGAACGTTACCATGAGCTTCTTCATCCCGCCGACAGCTACCCATCCAGATAGTTTAACTTTTACGAGTAACTCTAGAACTGCCAACGACCCTTATCAACACTGCCCAATCGCAGAATGCCAGGGGGAAAGAGAGGGCTGGTGGCACCGCAGAACACTTTTTTGGAAAATATTGTCAGGCGATCAAGTGGTAAGAAAGCTTGTTTCTCCGTTTTACCCAAACTGCTAAAAGGAAGTTTATAGAATTTTCAATATTGTTTTTTTGTATTTTGTAAACGAGTCTTTGTGGATATGTTGAATCGGTGCTGGAAGCATCCCTCGCCTTTGTTTGTTGTTTAAGGGGACTTGTGGACATGACTTCGCCTTTTATTTGCCAAGTTTTAAACACCATGTCGTATTAACCTATGTTAATATTCTGCACCATGATACATTTTAAACGGTTCATTGGCTTGGTCAATGAGGAAAGGTGAGGGATATATCTGACTGCGCTTTAAATATTCTGTCCGTTAAAATGAAATCTGTGGCTGCTGTGATCACGGTATTTAACAGTTTGAATATATATCCATTATGTAATTTGTTGAATTAGGAAGACTATGATATCAAACGTTTTATTTACGCCCTGTTGTTTGGCCTAGGCAGGTGTTTAGGTGGTATTCCCGATGTTGTCTGGTTGTTTAGACATGTTCTCATGGACTGGCTGTGTTGAAATTGCGCAAGATGAGTGAACTGTGGTTTACATTGTTTTAACATCATTGTTAATTTCCTTTTATGTTCTGGTATCGTGTTGTCGAACAGTTTTTTTTTTCTTCCAATTTTTACACACCAGTGGTCTTGTCACGAATGCACTATATATTTTGCTACCTGGGGTTGGTTTTCAATGGAAATAAAACCCAAGTAGCCTACGACTGATGCTTGCGTTAATTAAAACATGCCATGATGTCACCATTCAGTCATAAGAAAAGGCAAGTTATCATGACCATATTTCCCTAGTAGATATTTTAATTGTTTTACATACTTCAGACTTAAGACCTGAGCTAGGATGTGTTCATAATTTGTGTAAGCTACTGTGTAGGAGTGTTTACAATTTTCAGGCCATATCAGTAAGTCGCAGAGCCGGCCAACTAAGTTCACTTATATGAGACCCCATATTTTTCCCTTTATATGCAGCTGTCTTAAAAATGAGTCCAAAACAACATCACATCTCGTACTTCTCTTGATTTCATAGCACGCTTTATGACATACCTCACGAGGACCAGATGCGTGACATGATACTCACAAAAGCTCTCCAAACTGAAATGCCATGTCAGCGACTGATATCCATCTGTGATTATGTGTAGGCTATAACGTCACTGATCGTATTTTGTGATTTTGAAACTGTGTGGATAGTACAACTGTAAAATAGCTAAAGCTAAATACAGCACTCCCAACTGGAACGTTTTATTTTATTTTCTACCACAAAGCCTTCCAGTTTTCGTACAACTCTCTTCACAGTGCAATCGCATGAAGTTTAAACAGCCACAGTTGTGTCCTTGAATGTTTATTTTTAACTAACCCAGCCCGTCAAATAGCAATGAAATTTATATTTTTGAAGTTAAAGCTCACCAAATGCAGTTGTTCCTAAAACAGGGCATATGAACTGGGTTACTGAATTGCATGAGACAAAACCTTAAAATCGTGGTCTATTCTTCACTGTCAGTGTTGTCTATATGGAGCAAAATTGAAAATGAGAAAATGCATTTTAAATCTAGGTGAAATAAAATTATAAGTAACGCGGTTCAGGGGGGAACTTTAACAAACTCTTTAAACGTATTTTATAAACTTGCTTTAATTTTTAAAGATTTTCTGGGTAAAAGGAAGTATGCATGTCACGTGAAAGATTATTTTATAGATATTATTCTATCCAATGGATTATTGTTTGGATGAGGCTAGTTTGTCCATAACTTCTAATGCAGCAGGAATATGGGATTTGTTTACTGCGTGTGAAGATTCGTATAGCTTTATTCCAGAAATTATGGGTGTAATATTGATTTTAAAAACAAATCTGTTTCCGAACTTTTTATTTGTCAGTCTTTTTGGTCATTTCTTTTCTCAGTTAATTTTATTCATTTGAGCGTTACAGGAATTTACAAATCTCGAAAATATGTTGTTATAGCCTGTTTGTTTCAGGGCAAAGGAATGTCGATATTTATGGGAATTTTTTTATTTTATTTTATTTTTTTATTATTATTATTTTTATTTATTTTATTTTTTTTTCAGCCTTGAGGATGGTTTTTCTGTGATTATCGGTAATGTAAATTGCAATGGTACACCACTAGAGGTCAGATTTGGACACGCGGACCGTACGGTAAAGCGCGCTCCGTAAATGCCACAGTAACTTCTGTTCCATTTTATCGAAGCCCGCAGTCACCGAGCCACGCTTCGCCCACTCGAGTTCTAAAATAAACAGCAGGCATATTTTTTTCACTATTTATTTTCCCTGATATGTTTGTTTCGTAGTAATCACGAGTTAGATGACTGTGGCCACATTTTATTTACCAAACCAAAAATATTGATTTATTTTCGTTTCTGAGATCTTAGACAGCTGTGGTTGAAGCTACAGCCCAGTGTCCCGTAGTCTTATAGACTAGCCTGGACAGGGGGATTGCATGTTTCTGCAAATTTGAAATATTTTTAATTAAGATCAATGAACAGCTCAACAACATGAATCAACAACTGACGGGTTATGAGTATGGATTTTAATAGTGCATACCTAATCCCATGCATCTAGATGTATTTTGTTTGTAATGTCTTTTTATTCGATGTGTGCTACTTTTTCCTATTTCAAACTGCACAGCAGCATGTTTGTAGTTACTAGTTACGCTCTACTAGACAGTAGACAGACAGCGAATTGTGGACACTGTGGCTTTCATATGGACCACCGGGGACCACATCCTTAAACTAAAGGGCACATCACAGCAGTGCACAAGGTATTTCAATGGGATACAGCTCTCTGGAGGTCAACCTAACACTTGACACCACATTGGAACTGAAAAAATCCTGATAGTGAGGGCCATTATCTAGTAGAGATGTCAAAATTTTCCAATTTATTGATTTCAACATAAACATATGTACTTTACTTTAATTTATTGCATAATTTAGCAAGTATTGCTGTATGTAGCTGGCCCTATATGACTTTGACATTGACAGAAAATGTACTGTATTCATTAACACTGTGAAATCGGTAAGCAGAATTTTGCAGTTGACTTAGTGGAAAGTGCAGTTGAAATTAAAGAACATTTGAAGGAAGAACACTTTGGAATTTCTTCAAACTTAACTTATGCAATGCAGCACAGCTGGTTTTGTAGAAGTGCTTTAACTAGCTGCGTGAATTTCTTCAAACTTAACTTATGCAATGCAGCACAGCTGGTTTTGTAGAAGTGCTTTAACTAACTGCGTGATTTTATTCAAAGAGAATGTCTGATTGTGGCAAGGAGTGGGCTCTTTCTTGTCAGACCCTGCAGTAAATAGTGATCAGAGAGAATGCATTATCTGTCCTGTATTGGCACAGCACAGCACACGTTGATTCTCGCTCTCAAATTGCAGCGGGCAGATTTGTTTCGAGTGTGTGTCCCTCGGGGGCCCGTCAGTCGGCCCACCGTTGCCTGCCTCGTCCCACCCAGCAGCCCGCCAGTCCCCGCCCCGCTGTGCGGTGACATTTATGATCTCTCTCGACAGGTGGCTCGCAAACAGCCCGCAGGTGCTATATGGGGGTCTGACCCCTTTGCTCTTAAAGAGACACAGAGCTACCCCCCCCCCCCTCCTTCCCCCTTTCCCACTGCCAACCCCCCATCTTGCCCCTAGCTGATCTCCACAGTGCTATTGTGTGATGTCTGTTTATGAAACGTGACTAGATGCAGTTTATATGGCTCTATCCCGTGCAACAGCCAGTAGTGTTTGAATGGCTCTCTGCTGTATTATTGATGTTCCATTTTTAGGGACGTTTTAAAACCATGACCGCTCACACCTAATTCAGTCAGTCAATATTGGCATTTGGTTAACCATTGCAGGGGTACTACTTTAATGGCATTCCCATGTGTCTGCGCTCCTATTTTTATGGTAACTGTGGTAACACAAAACCCTGCACATGACTCACATAATCTGAAATAAATGTATATGAAAGCACGCAAATTTGGGCTTCGTGCCTCTGTCTCAACAATGTCATCAGCAAGTGTCACATGGCTCTTCGAGCAGTGCAACCTTACAGATGCTTGAGTGTCTGATTGGCTGGAAAGCGGTACATTTCAAGCTTGAGATGGACAGATATGCTATTGATTAGTCTGTTGAAGAACAAGCCACATTATTCTGTTGAATGTGTTGGTCTAGGAGGGTGCTGTCATAGCTGCAAGGTTTGTAGAATTAAACAGTTCTATTGAAGGCTGAGTTTATGACGGGTGATTGTAGGTGTCTGATGAAATTGGTTCACAGCCTAAACATTATGTTCTCCTTCTTGGCCTGAGTAATGACATATTAAGCTATTGCATGTTTGTTTCCCCGCTCTCTGCAGACTGAAAGTACCCTGGAGACCAATTTAGATAACTGGACGAGATAAGTAACATTTAGATGGCTTCTTTGCATTTGGTTGTTTCATAAGGCATAAATAAAGAGGTGCATAGTGTGAAAAGAGAGGAGGGAGAAGCCTTGTTAGTCTAGAATTGAGTCAGGCAAGAAATCCCTCTGGAACTAACAATGAGCTCCCTGCTCTTCCCACCAATGGCTCACAGCAGACATCAGTGAAGAGTGAGTATGACATCTTTCTCACTGAATTCATGTGTATCTTCTCACACTGTGGAAAAATCCAGTTTTTTACTTCTTATGCTTATTTTCCCAGTACTCCATTAGCTTTGCATTCACGTAAAAGAGCGTGGTGTTAACTGTAAGTGCATTTTAAGTGCTAGACTAGTTGATGGAGACATTGTTTTGCCATAAAAAAAGGTAGATTATCCAAACTCATTTCATTCCTAGTTCAAAAATTCAAACCTTTGATTAAGAAAGCTCCTGTCACTTGTTCTGTGGATGAAAGTCTAGTGAATACTCACATAAGTGGAGTTATTGAGAGGTTGTTAGATCCGGAACACTGAGCTGAACCAACAGAACATAGTCCAGGGGCGGGGGGGGGCGGGGCATTTTATGGATGCTTGAAATGGCTTCTCAATCACAAGGTAATGAGTACACATTAATAAGACTAGTACACTTTAATAAGACTATGTCATCTGGTTATCCACAGGTTTGCATTTACTGCAATAGGCCTTTCTCAAACCTGGTGTGTACAGTAATACTGTCTGAATGGCTCGCTGTTCTCAGACCATTTTTAATACTAACATTCTGAGCTACACCAATACTATTTTTACTTGACCAACTCTGATGCCCTTTACTGACTGAAAGTATGGTCTGATTCTAGTCAGCCTACCCATGCTACATTTTGCATAAAGTTTGCTGAAAACTGACTATAAATGTATTTCTGCTGAAAACGTGGAACAACTACTTTGTTCCGAAGTGTGCTTTTCTTTTCTGTTCTGAAGCTTACATAATAGTCTGGGTTTTGTCTCTTGATTAGAGATGCAAGTGCTTGGCTCATTGTTTGACAATAAATGCAGGATAAGAAAGTCATGATCGATCACACAATGGATTTTGATTGGACTTCTAATTAGTGCTCTGTTCACTCAATTCTGTTGAATTCCAGCATCTAACCATTTGCAGTACAGAGTTTCCCTCATACTGAATATTTAATGAGTGGTAGATTATTTGTGTCATTGTTTTTGTTGATAATCATAGACAGCTTGCATTCATAATGGGCTTGTTAAAAAATAATGATGCTCGACAATTAAAATATGCCTACAACTCACACATGCATTTAAATCTTTTAATTTAGTGCATTTTGCTATATTTGCACCCAAAACCACCTTTTGAAATTATGTTTTTAATTCCTATTTTGACCCATCCAAATCACTTCCAGCAGCATCCTTCGTGAATCTGGAATAGCACAAGCAAACGTGTGTGTCTTCCAAAACACATGTGGTCAGCCTCATTTGGCACTGGAATGGACATTATTTACTTATGGACCATAAGGCTCACCGTTGCCCTCAGACAGGGCTGCCCAACCCTGTTCCTGGAGATCTACTATCCTGTAGGTTTTTACTGCAACCCAAACAAAGCACACCTCGTTCATCAGCTAGATGTCTTGTTGAGCTGCTAGTTAGTGTGCCGAATTGGGTCTGAATTGAAAACCTGGCTACGGGACGGTGTCTCTACAGGAACAGAGTTGGGCAGCCCTGTGCTAAGAGCTATTAGTAGACGTACCCCCAAAAGCCCCGCAACACGCTCGCTTAGAAACTTGTTTGGAAAAGTTTGTTTTCTTGGAAAGGACTGAAAATAGTTAACTTTGCCAAGCCTTTTCTCTTCAGTGGCTTTGTGCCTGGAGACGAGAGGGAAATTTTGGCAAAAGTTATGATGGATTGTGATTTCGTCTTTGTTGACTCAGAATTGAGTCAACAAACACAAAATCGAAATTCATAATTGGGCAAAGTTTTGCCAAAATTTCCCTTGTTCCTCCACTTCTTTGTTCTTCCTCTTGTGGCTGCTAAGACAGTCTTTAAACAATATTATTTAGCAGCCTCGCTCCCTTAATGTTTAAGTGTTTCGTGTCATTGTACATCATTTCATTTCGTTTTGAATTTATTCTGCTGATTTTATGAATAACAACCAAAGTGGTTACACCGCCTCATACCATTAGAAATGCTTGTCCTCAAATACATATTAAAATCTATTTACTTCATTTTAATGATATAACTATTTTTTTAAATGTTTTAATGATTGTTTCATGCCATAAAAATCTTCATAATATTTAGGACATGTTGAAATTTGTTCCATTCTGTTTTGCCAAGATAAATATTTGGATATGAGACAAATTATTTGTGTTGCTAGGTAAAAAATGCAAATTGAATCTCTCGTAATCACCTCTCTTCACATCCTCTGAGCTACAGTACACTGTTCGGATTTCCAGCTTGCTGTCAAAACCAGCTGTGAGTCGTGCTTTTTCTTGACCTCACTGGGCAGGAACGTCTGTAGTGTAGTAACATTTCCCACTCGCCGATCAGCATTCAGTCTTTGTGTGAATCTCAGTACTCTGTTCTCTGAACACTACTACCCGAAGGCTGGTGAACACTGCTCTCCTGACGGCTGTGAGCATGTTAGTGGTCCAAATCCCATTCTTATCAAGCTTATTCTATAAGAAATCATTAGGTTCCCGTCAGAGGTAAGAACCATCTTGCTCAGTGAGCAAATATTTGAGTCGAACACACCCAAACATACCCAAACCCTGCTAATCGCTGTGACTAAGGCATGGGAGGTGACCTGCTTTGCCCCTCTTTCGAAATAAGTGGCTTTCTTAAGGAGGAAAAGCTCTGGCACGGATACGTGATTCACACATATGTTGCCTCTCAGATGGATTTGTGCATCTGAACGCTGACGTAGAGCAGATGGCGCAGTGGCGTGCTGTAATTGTGACATGCACACTGAGTATTGACTCTGAGTGCTCATTACTGGTATTGCAGTCCTGAACTCTCACAGGAAAGACCTCCAGGAAGGGAGGTTGGCTTCACTTTCATCACTGCAAATGGCATTAAATTTGTCATACCTTGTCTAAGTATCTGTCAACATTTGTGCTGTGTTCTACGGTGCTGCATGTATGCCGTTGCTTTCTCTAGCTCTCTCCATTACCAGACTTTGTCTACCCACCGCTGAGCATTAGGCAGCACACAAAAAATGAAAAAAGACACCCTATTTCGATTCGCGTCATCAGTCAGATTAATTCATAACAAAGGAAATAAATTCCAAAATAAATGCAGCACCTATCTGTTCTCAGAAAGGTTTGAAAAAACTTGCCATTCAAAGCATGGAAACAGCTGAACAGCTGCACAACACTTCTTTTGTAGTTGTGGTTTATGCCCCACAATCAATTTATATAGCATCTCTCATCCCTAACCAATATGCCTCCGTTCCTTTGTCTATTGTGCAATAAATGTGTTGAGAGGTTCTTTGTGGCAAATGCAATGTTGAACTGCAATACATTTTAACACATTTTAACAGTTTGTTCTCAAAAAATTATTTCTTCATTATAATGTCCCTTCATAAAATGTTATCAACTGGGGTTTTCAGGAGTGAACTATCAATGTAATCATTTTATTTTTTACAGAGGATTTGTATACTTTTGACCCAGCCAATTATTTAATGTAGAGTGAAGCGCTTTTAATTGTGGCTTATACTTATACAGTGGCTTCTCAAATGTCAGGTGAAAAACCTGTTTTGGAGTTTCTGGACATTAGTGCCTGGGCCCTGTGTCTGCCCTATCCTGTCTGCCCCTGAGTACTGACATACAGAGTTTGCCTCCTGGTGAGAGATGGACACAGAGTGCAGACCAATTTTGAGACTATTCTTCTGCCTGACCAGCCTGCTTTGATCCTATAATCACCAGGATGGCTCAGAGGCAAGATCCACTGTTGTAGTGGGCTAATACTGAGCAGGAATGTGTAACTGTCTCAAAAAAGTCAAGCTTTAAGAGGCCAGGCTATTATTTAAATGATTGAATTTTATGAAATGTGTATTGACGTCAGTCATTTGTAATGGGGATATATGTCTGTGGTCACAATCTGGGAACTGAAAAGGACTTGAAGACAGGGATAAACCATTAACCATTGTATGAAGAAGTCATTGTTTCAGGTTTATGAATCACTCTGTATATGATAGAACAGATTGGCATCACCGTTAGCATCAAGTGTCGCACTTTATTGCTGAGGAGACAGAGTTTGCATATGCGTATATTCTTGATACATAGTTACATATTTTTATGTGTGTGTGTGTGTCTGTCTGTGTGTGAGTGCATGTGTGTGTATGTGCGTGTGTGTATGCGCATTGAGTGGGCAGGCGGTTCTTGAGGGCTTCTGAGTTTGCAGCAGGGCACTCAGTATATAGACTGCTTCTCTGTACTGCCACTAATTTCACTGGTTTGATACAACACTATTGGGAGACAAGTCATGAAAATGCTCCTGTGTGTTCATTACAATGTGTTCTCTCAGTTTCCTTGCTGCACTTTATTTGCCTTCCCCTGCTCCTGTTGCCCTGTATTTCACAGTCCGTTAAGTACGCAGCATGGCTCTAGTTTTAAATAGCCAATCAGGAAATGCTGAAGAGTACACTGGAGTCCAGGCTAAAGTGTGGTAGCGAAAGGTCCTGGACAGCTGTTCCTGTCAGGTGAACATGGCAGTAGTTTTCCTAAAAAGAGGGAGCGCAGTGGAGTGCCTGTGCTCTGCGCAAGCCACCAACATTAACGAGTCCCTTTGTGTACCTGTGCACTCACAATTAGGTCCCGTGTTTGTGACTCTTTCTGTGAGGCATTGTCTGGAGGCATGCAAGGCAGCCATTGATTCAGCTGGCACAGTACAGTAGATGGTGACGTATGAGCGGCTGTGTAGCATACTGAAGTATGTAGGCTGGAACAAATAGCAATTTTCTGGCTGAGGCTTTTGATGTGTAATCTGAGGCCGGTAGCAGTGTTTCAGGAAGATTGCAGTGGAAATGTTCATTCCCTCGTAGCTTTGCCTTGTTTTCATTCCAGAAACACAGGCACTGAAATGAGGATAGTGAACACGATCAATGTAAGAAAGATATGGAGTATGAAAACAGTGAAATAATTAATATTCAAAAGGAAACAGTTATATAATCTATAATTTCAGTCATTAAATTATACCCAAGTAAGTTATTTATAAATAAAAACATTGGACAAATTAGCTGCTCAAACATAGGATCGTATTTATTATTTTGGTGATGTTCCCTTAGCTTGGAGTATTTATATTCATCCTGTTTAATCTTATATTGCTCATCTTATTATAACACTTGACTTGTCCATGTGTGAAGCATTTTCTAGTGTCAGTATAAAATTGCTAGGACAGCATCATTGTATGAGCTGCTGAACTATTGGTCATGCACAGTGGAACTACCATTAGTGATCCGAAATCCACGTAAATCCATGTAAATTTCACTCTAAATTCGACAGTCCTGAGTTCCAAATGTCAGCTCATTTCTGAAATGTCATAATCATTAGTAACCATTGAAACGTCTATGCGCCAGTTTGAGAAACACGTCTGACAGAGACGTCTTTCCTTACAGCTAGTTTTGAAGAGAAGCCCAAACTGTCTACAATAGAAAATTGTACAGTGCAATAGAATTGTACATTGAATCATTTCTTTTACCATTCATGACCTGGCTGAGAAGGCAATGATTTTCTCAGACTGATACATAGTATTGTATCATTTAGCAACAGGAAAACCACTATGTCCTTGATGTACAGACTGGATTGGATTGAAATAATTTTTTTATGTAATGCAGGGTGGCAGTATAGTATAATGGGTAATGAGCAGGTCTTATAACCTAAAGGTCACAGGTGTCATTCCCTGGTTGGACACTGCCATTGTACCCTTGAGCAAGTCATTAACTTGCTTTTCTTCAGTATATGCCCAGCTGTATAAATGGATGCAATGTAAATTCTGCGTTAAAAACTCTGTAAGTCGCTCTGGATAAGAGCGTCTGCTAAACGCCTGAAATGTAATGTTATGTGCTGCTTGTTCCTGAAACTTTCCTCAACATGTCTACCGTCCTCTGGCCAGACACACCTGCACATTGCACCAAAAAAAAAGAAAATAAGGTTGACAGCATTGTCGGTTGTGTCTGTATTGCTTGTCTGTATAATGCAGTAACATCTGGTCTTTTTGTGGTAGAAACCAGTTTCCTGCTTGGGAACGCCCAGATTGTGGAGTGGCCAGTAGTGTACAGTAATGACGGATTCTGCAAGCTGTCGGGGTACCACAGGGCTGAAGTGATGCAGAAGAGCAGCACGTGCAGGTGAGTTCCGTTCTCTTCGCCGTCTCAATGATGTGAGTGAGGCAGAGTTAAGCCAACGGGTGCCATTGCATCTCAGCATTGGTGCTGTGTCTGACTTCTCTGTGGGATCCTGTGCTCCAGCAGGCTTTTCTCTTGCTGTATGTAGTTATGTGAAGCCAGGTCTGAAGCCAGGTTTGAGCATGCTTAATCCTAGAAAACAGAACAAAAACAAGATTTTATAAAACGTTCAACTGTTTTCTGTTTAATAAGAAAATTGAAACTAATAAATCCCTTTGGCTTAGTTGGATTTTTAGTTGTTGATGTGAGTGAACTATGGTCTGCTGTTGTCAAGATCCTTGTTAGCTATGACTGCAGCTCTATAGCTCTGTCTGTCGGTCAGTCGGTCGGTCGGTCGGTCGGTTGGTTGGTTGGTCGGTTGGTCCACAAAAAGTGTCCCACCCCGTAGCGGCCACAGTTTTTGCCCCAGGAGGCTGAAATTTGGCATGGACGTTGGTCATGACCGAAGGTAGAGCTGAGTAACTTTCAAGTCCATTTACCAAGAGGGGGCGTGGCGATGGGCGTGGCCTATCACAAAAAGACGCATAACTCCCAATTGGATTCACAGATTTACATGGATGCATGCGCGTGTGCGGTCGCAGCTATTGCGGATTCACGCTTGTTATGCTATGTACTTGCCACCTACTCATGCTGGACCAATGACAATTGTCCTCCCGCTGTTTCCACCTCCAGAGTGGCTTATACCACACAAATGGATTGGTCCAAGGTGCCATCAATCACAGCGGCGAGAATAGTAACACTGCCCACATGGGTGACAAATGTGGAGGGGTGTGAGTGCAGGGAATTTCAGAGGCAATGCGTAGGGTAGAAATGTGCGGTGAAAAATGTGATACCACGATACACCTACCTGTAACAGCTTGTGCTTAAGCCATCTGGGGCGCCGTGAACTTGTTATTTTCGTGAATGCGCGGCATCGCGTTTGAGAGGGGTGTCTCATATTTCCCAGGGAACAGCTGCAGGTGCCACTTGTATAGTGCTTTTTGTCGCGTCAAAGATTTAAACAATTTGAGTGGCGAAGAACGTCCATGATTTTGATGAAGTAAGCAAAGGAGCACAGCAAAGACTGTGAATAACTAGAAACTCACACACAGTAAAGTGGCAGAAAACAAAACTTACAAAAGCTTGGCTTATCAGGAAAGGTTTAAATGAATCAAACTGTGGTTGATTTGGGGGGGATTGCATCTGTCTCAGTGAGTTTCTGGTCATTTTTCTGGAAAGATGTGTGGTGAGATGAAATAGATGTCTTACTGCTGATGCTTTGTAAGGCCATTTTAAAAACTTGTAAAATACAGGCAAACATAAAAAGTCCTAAAAGTAAAGGAGCTCATATATTTTTTCTTTTAGGCAAATGTATGCATTTATAGCCTTCCTTGCTTTTAGCAACTGATGCATAGCAGTCTCCTAAACTGTTTTTTAAAGCACTCTACATTTTATATGTGTTTCTCACAATTTTTATTCATTTCAACCAATTCAAAGCCAATAATGCTGTGTCTAAGACGTTTAAAAAATGTCCTTGCTTAAATTACTTCTCAGTGTGCATATTGTGCTTAGAGGCCGTAATATCCATGCAATAAACAAATCAACATCATTTTTCTTTTTTGGAACAAAAATGTCAACTTGTGCTTTTTTAATGATCCGTTTTTAAACGGTACAGTTACCTTGTCAAAGAAATTAACTAGTCTAACTGCAGTCCCCAACTGTGAAACTTCAGTGGACTGAAGTGTCCAATCGCGCAACTTCGCTGGACCAATGTTTTCTTCATAGCATGGCTGATAGCCATGCAGCCAATTAAAAAACATGTACCCAGTCAATCAAGTTGCACGGCCAGAAATTGTCTCCATAATTTAATATTTCACTTCAGATATTTCATAGTTAAATATAAATTGCCACAATTTAATATTAAAAACTGTTGCTGTGAATTTTCTGCCTTGAACAGTCTTTTGTGTTTTGAAAACTTAATTGAAATAAGCAAGTTTTCCTTACAACACTGTCTGCAGTGGTCATCACAGAAAGAACTGTGTTCTGCCATTTTGAATGGATTTTAATTGGATCCTGACACGCAGGCAGAGCTGGGATTTGTGCAGATCACTTTCGTACTGTACTGTTGGATTATCCTGACTATAACACAAACCCAGAGATGCTTGTTCTCAGCATGCATTATTCCAGGGAATATAATGATGTTGAAGTGACTGAGCACTCTCGCTCCGACTCGCATAAAAACATAGGATGAGTTTCTCCTGTCTACCCAGCACCTCGTATGCAGTAGGTGTCCCAGGCAGGGAGGTTAAGAGATAACGGTCCTAGGACATGACTGTCATCACCCTAACAATGAATAATGGGTTACACATAGGAGCCAAGCTGTTTCTGTAGCATAGTGATTTATTCTAATGGAGTCATTTTCTCTCCTTTCCCTTTCCAACTCCTTTTCACTTTCACTTCCTCTATCTCTCTTCCTCTTAATTTATTTCTACCCCCCCCCCCATATTTTCCTTTTTCTTAATTCTCTATTGTCTGTCATCTTCTTGTTTGTATCCACCTCCCTCTTTCTTTCTTTCTTGCCTTATCCATGCAACTGTTTGTCCTTTCTCACAGTTTTATGTACGGAGAGCTGACTGACAAGAAGACAATAGAGAAAGTCAGGCAGACCTTTGATAGCTATGAGTCCAATTGCTTTGAAGTCCTATTGTACAGAAAGAACAGTGAGTATTCTCAATGTGTCATATGCATTTACTGCAGATTTAACTACAGCCAGAAAAAAATGGCTAACATTTACTGTACATTTATCTTCATAGAGAAAAAAGCTAACATTTACCGTAAATGCCCTGTGTGCCCTGTCTTTTGTTTAAGTTTCTTACAATGTAAAGTATTTTGCTTAACTTAGAAAAGCAGCTGGTTGTTGGGTATTTTTTATTGAATAGCTTCATCGCATATTCAGCCCACCTGGCACTAAAGCATAGCTGCTATATAACACACATCCTTATGAACATTTCACTCGTAATGGCAGAGTCATACATACAGACGTCTGTACAAGGCCTCTTGGCTGCAAATAAAAATTAGGGCCAATATTGACAGAAGACTGCCACTCCTGTGCAGTCTCAGTATCATTCACCGGGTCACCCTGTCTCCCCTCTCTGTTTCTCTCTAAACTCTGCAGGGACACCTGTCTGGTTTTATATGCAGATCGCACCCATCCGGAACGAGAACGACAAGGTGGTCTTGTTCCTGTGCACTTTCAAAGACATCACTGTCTTCAAGCAGCCCATTGAGGATGAGTCCACCAAGGGTAGGTCCAAGGGTCTGCTCGAAAAGCACAGAAAAATCAGGTGGAGACGCTAGGCTGTGGAATCCCCTGGCTCAATGTCGGACACGTTGTTGTGAGAAATGCAGTCTGTAAATTGTGTGAGTGACAGCCTGTCAGGTGATGTTTTACAATGCTTAATCAGGGCAGTCAGAAATAGAAAGAGATACCTGTGATTGATAGGCCCTGCCTGGCCCCTCCCTCCATGGGCTGCCACAGTATCTGCTCCTTATCTGCTACGTTAAGTGGGTGTGTCTGCCTATTGACAAGGATCCCGCCCGCAGAATCAACTGTGTGATTGCGAGGGCTCCAGGGAGGATCAGAACACCTTACTGATGGGCAAATCGACAGCCTGGTGACAGAGAGGAATCGCCCCATAGGGATGACGTTACTGTTAGCTCTATGCTACTGGCAGCCGAGCTCTGTTTTTATTTTATTTATTTATTTTTGACATGCCCCATTTCAGTGTGAGTGATGAGGAGTGCAATTTGTACACAGGCGGGATACTGCTGTTTTCTGTTGGGGCACATCAGCGTTGAAGTGAATTGAAAGTGATCACACACGCTAGCTCCTGATGTTCCTCAGGCTTCCTCCATCACTAAGAGTTCCATCATCACTATGAGACAAGAGTTTGTCCCCCCCCCCAATATTATGAAACAGGCCAAATAACCACCAGAACCCCCCCACCCCCAATAATATAGCGTGATGATGGGGATTTCATGATGTGATTGGGACATAGGCTACTGGTCATTTGTCAGAGAAGTCACAAATTTCCTCCATTTTAGTGATTTTTGTGATTTTTTTGGCAGTTTTGGATGGTATCCTGGATGGACAGTATCCAACCTTAACATAGCCTACGCTATGTTATTTGTATAAGCTTATGCATTTTAACAATATTTTATTGCTGGTTGGATGGCAGGAAGCTTCCAGTAAGAGAAGGAATTCTGAAACCATTCCTGACATCACTTACCGTATGCCGTTTGCATCTTGTATTGAAATCTCAAGTGAAATACTGCTTTTAATAAATGTCTCTAAATCTAAATCTATGGAGCCTTGTGCCAGTTGTTTGCTGTAAAGAGTCTCCCTTTCCTGGATGGCGGGCCATAATTCATCAATAATACAAGATCTGGGGCCTTGGCTCAATAATACGGAAACAAATAGGAGTTCCAGCAGCTATGGCAATTCCTCTTACCAAATTAGATTTCTGCACTGCTGCTTTCATAATAAATATTAAATGATCATAACGCCCCCAAAAAGCATTTGCTTTTGTTTTTGCCAAAATTGTCATGTTTGTAATTAGGTGAAGTTGTAACCCTATGGGTTTATTCCGAGATCTTGTAACAGTTTTCCCTTAAAGGGGTGAGGGCCCATACTTTCCTGTGAACGCACATGATGAGAGAAGCATAGGAAGTGGAGTGTCATGCTGTGTTTGTGTAACGAGTTAGAGGTTTGCTCGTGGTGGGATTTGAACCTGGGCTGCTCACTCACCCAAAGACTCCAATGACAAATGCGTTAGTCGGCTCAAGGCAAATTCGCCCCTAGCTAACAGGAACATCGTTATTTTGAGAGTGTTGTCACGGTAACCTCCTATGAAGCCTTCGCTTTACTGCACCCTGTGCTTTCTAGCAAATTAGCTATATTCCATGTCTTCTTCTTAATAATGTAAACTGGGTAGAGGAAACAGGTCCTTTTTTATTCAAAAACCCAAATATAGCTTTCCCACAAAGGTGCATCGCATCACTCTTCAAACTCCTTAGTAAAGGCAACATGCTCAAACAGATCATTGTTGTCTTGAAGCAACCCTGCCTTTGAATGGCAGATGTCGGCCAGCAGGGCGGCAGTCTTCTTGGGCCAGAATATGGCGCTATAGACCGAAACTCAGATGTGGCCAGCTGGGTAGATTGATGTGTGTTGCTCTCGCTTGGCGCTCAAAGCGATCACCCCTTTCCTTGTAAGAGAGCAGAGCCAAAAACAGGGTCTGTCTGTAATGGCGGCAAATGGCTGGGCTGTAGTACCTCCCTCCCCCATGGGAGAAGCTTGCGGTGAATGTTTCCCAAAGCAACAGAGAAGGAGGGTAAACACAGCCCCTTGTGTGGGTGCTCATCCCCTCATGACCCTGACATGTTTTTTTTTCACACAGCTGTTTCATCCACATTGTTGTCTATTTGTAAAGATTAAACAGTAGACTTCTTTGCCTAGGGTGGAATGTTTTTTTGACGCTTTTTTAATTTTATTTTTTTACTTTGAACGACACAAGGAAGTGAGTAGGGTATACTGCAGGGTCTATTTTTGAATCTGGTTGTAGTGGCAGTAAAGACAGTAAAGACAAAAAGCTTATGAAACAGCCTTGTTGTTGAAGGTAAACAGCCCTCCTTTAGCCCAGACACAGTAAAAGTCTTGTTTCATCCAGAAGAGCTCCAGGGCATCAGTTTCTGCTCACTGTTCTTATTCATTAATTTCTTTATTTCCTATGCTACAGCCAACAGCTTTAATACCGCATTAGGTATCCAAATGTTTAATTGTTGAAAGCAGTCCTTAGAAAGGCATCTCCACTTTAAGCCTAGGGCTTACCAAACAGCGCAAGATAACTTCTTAACTTTGAAGCAAAATATTTTAGTTTTATGATTTCATAAAATTTAATTGGCATAACTACAGTTATAGCAGTAGTGAAACAGTAGTACGGACAAACACATCCCTGGTGTAGTTATGTAGTTATGAAAACATGAATAAAGTTTTCTGAAAGTATGAACAGTAAGCACATGTTCTGTAGTTTATCTGTGAGCTGTGTTGTCGGTGCAGTAGGCCACAATTTCACAAGTTTTCTGAGTGTAATTACAGTGACAGTACATTATGGAATTCTCATAAACAGATCTTATTAGGACAGGACAGAAATTGCTTGTAAACCAGCCTTTTTTGTTTATGTAAGATGGGGCTGTACTCTTTTGTAAATTCATCATTTCAATTAGGTGCTCACAAAGAGCTGAACATTTTTGGATTTAAGACTCCTCGTCGTGGAATTTTTTGTTATCATCTGAGTGATGGTTGATAAAGTCGACCTCATTAAGACATGCAGTTCTGTCTGAACAGCTCAGTGCCTGAGATCACTGACATATGGCTCAGCCCAAAGGACAGGACATGTTGGCAGCATAGAAGGTGCGGTTATGTACGCACACTTTCTGTCTGACTTATTTCTAATGCTACGCGGCGTCAGATTGCACTTAACATATGGTGACATGCTTCCCTCACATGACCGCGAGAGGTACAGCAAGGCTGTACAACAGGCTGCTTTAATCCTCTCTACCAGCTTTTCATCAGTGCCAGTTTAACACCCTTAACCCTTTATTGCAGTCTTCTGCCTGTATTTTCCAAGAGGTTTGGTGTCATGTTGTTGGTAGGAAACAACCACACCTGTATCTCTTTGCTTGAAGCGTCTGTTTTGAGACTGATCTGTACAGATTCAGATTGTACCCAGGCAATCTTGCTTTTAATGTCAAAAACAAGTCGGATGTCTCTATTTATTTTATTGAATTTCAAGATGATGCCACAAACTGTGCCTGAGACACCTACCCCAGCCCATGCTAAAAAAATTCAGCTCCAACTCCTGAAAAATCCACCATTAAAGGAGCATCTTTTTTAATGGTTAATGAGGTGCTTGGATGAAAGGAGTGTTCCAGTGTCTCCTGTCTCTGCTTTATAATGTATTTTAATGTTGCTAGTGTTAAAAGGTGTTGAAGGCTTATTTTGCACTTTTAAATGGTGGCGACCCTCATTCATCGCTGTCTGCTGATTACTCTCCAGCACGCCACGTAGCAGCCCTGCCGTCGTCCTCTGTCTCTTACTTTGTTTATTTTCCTTGATAATTTTCTTGCCAAATGGAATACATTTTCCTCATAATTAAGTTATTTTCGTGTGGCGTTTATGTCACGATTTGCCAGGGGCGAGTCACAACAACATCCCAAGAGTGTTCATGTTTTTAATTGCGAGGGGAAATGAGGGGGAATGATGCACTTTGCTCATCTTCATGCGTAGTCTTGCTCAGGGGTGTAGCACAAAATTCTGGGCCCTATGCATCTCTGTGGGCCCCCTTCCTCTCTTGATCCATGTCTCCCACGCATTATTCCAGGCTTTTCGAGGGCCCTCCCCCCCCATTCGGGCCCTGGGTAATCAGTCCCACTTTTCCCCCCACTACGATGCCCCTGGTCTTGCTCTCCGGGCTGTGGAAAGATGAGGAGATCCTTTTCCTTGTTTCTCACGTGCAGGATGGACCAAGTTTGCACGGCTGACGCGGGCACTGACCAACAGCCGAAGCACTCTGCAGCAGCTCACGCCCATGAACAAGACCGAGGTCAGCCACAAGCACTCACGTCTTGCAGAGGTATGTTTTACTGAGACGCACATACACATCCTGACAGTCGATCATGCACTGCATATCGCAACTGTATACAGAAACACACACACATACATACACATGTATATATACAAACATGCATAAATATTCACCCACTACATCTCTTGCAATATCAACTTTATGAGAATACAGTACACACAGACACACACTCATTTACACTCAGAAAACACACAGACAGTTGTGCATGTGCACACTCATATTGAAGAACATATTTTTTAGACAGCTGCTTAGGTGTTTCTGCGTTCTGTTGGGATGTCAGCACTCAAAATAACTATGGTGAAAACTTTTTTTTACCAAGCTTTTTGGACTGTTTATGCGCACTTTTAATGGTGCTGGATGCCAGCCCCTGTGCCTGCAGCTGGGAATATGACGTACGCTACAGCAATGCAGGCTTTTCAAAAGCCGGAGCCCAGAATGAGCCGTGCTCAGCAGCGGCCCTGACAGAGCTCATCACGAAGTCATGAAGAATTCAAAGCTCCTGGCTCTGGCGCTGTCGCTGCTGCAAAGTGCGTCCCCAAACTGCCGGGGAGGGGAGCTCTCGACTCCCGCCCCCACCGCACGTCAGCGTTTAGAGTTCATTAGGGCCCCATGCCCCCGTAACCGGCACTCCGCTGCCCCTCCCCGCCTCAGTCTCCTGCAGCTGTGTTCTGAGCCATTGCCCCCCCCCCCCCCCCAGATGGATTGACGGCTGCATCACCCTTCCTCAGGGACACGCAGTACTCTTGCACTCAGCAGGTGTTTTTGTTTTTTCATGCTGGAATGGGAGAGACGCTCCTGGAGCTTCGGTTCTTGTCTTGCCACTGCTCCACAGAGTGGTCTAGCCATCGAGTTTAGCTTTTATTATATCAAGTTTTATATGTACTTTCATGGACAAAAACTTAATCCAGTGTTCTGATGGTTAAATGAGTGAAATGTGGTCCATAGAGTGGGCAAATGAATGTTCATGGTAGAGAGATTGCACTAATTATGGAGCAGCCATCAGGGCTAAGGGCAACGCTGTTTGGTTTAGTCTTGGAATGTACTTTATATTAACCTTTATTACAGATATTTTTGTGTTGCTCTGTATCCAGGCACTGTGTATCCAGAAAATAGAGCAGAAATAAAATTTGAAAAATAGAGATGATATAAATAAGATCTTTGAAAAAGTTGCTGGTGGCTCATTCGGTTAAGGCACCACACTGTGGTGCATGTATGATCCCCATGGTCTTGGATCAATTCTGTGGCCAGTAGCTCCATTGAGTGACATGCAAATGGTAACTGCATTGTCCACTGTCCAGTGTATGGGAGGGTTCAGTCACTCGGGGGTCCACGTCCCTTTCACTCCGTTGCAAACTGTGCTGGTTGATCAGGCTCCTGTGGACTGCGTGTTAAAGCCACATTCTGTGTGAAACTCCTGCGACTGAGAGCGTTTCTTCTGTGGGATCTCAGAAAGTTGAGTTTTTTTTAAATTTATTCTGCTGTCTCAAAAAGAATTCTCTCCTGTATAATAGCAGCTTTTTATCACTTCTGTGGTTGACTCATCCCTTGTTTGATGTAAAGGGTGTATGAGATGAAGGCACCCCAACCCTCTCATGATATGTGCAGGGGAGCAGGACATTCTGGGCATTCTTGCTACTTGCCGATGGCCAGTAACACTGATTGAGAAAGGTGGTCCAGTTCATAATAAAGAAAATCAAGATCACCCACCTGCCTACTGATGATGATGAATGGTGGCTGTATTATCTGAAACAATACTTATTCACTATTATATCCATCATATCAGCACAAATTATCTTTGATTGTATTATGCCCTTTCTGTGTTTCAAGATATGTTGTTTCCCTTGTTGCTCATAAGCACACAAATGCTTTTCTATAGAGTGTGCTTAGTGGAATGATTGACACATCTACCTCTCTACCTGCTCTGTCTTCTTGTCTTTCTAATCTGTGTAGCGTCTTTGTGACAGCTCTCTGTAAAAAGTGCTATGCAAATAAAATTGAATTTAATTTACTTGATTACCTCCCCCAGGCTCTACAGCTGGGCTCCGACATCCTGCCCCAGTACAAGCAGGAGGCGCCGAAGACACCCCCGCACATTATCCTGCACTACTGCACCTTCAAGACCACCTGGGACTGGGTCATCCTCATCCTCACCTTCTACACGGCCATCATGGTGCCCTACAATGTGTCTTTCAAGACCAAGCAGAACAACATTGCCTGGCTAGTGCTGGACAGCGTGGTGGATGTCATCTTCTTGGTGGACATCGTGCTCAACTTCCACACTACCTTTGTGGGCCCTGGCGGAGAGGTCATCTCTGACCCCAAACTCATCCGCATGAACTATCTAAAAACCTGGTTTGTCATAGACCTGCTGTCCTGCCTGCCCTATGACATCATCAATGCCTTTGAGAATGTGGATGAGGTAAGCTGGAAGCATTTCAAGCTTGTATGTCGAATTGCTTGGCAATCCCTGTGCTGCTGTTGTGTGATTCTGTGCTCAGGTTACCTGCCAACCTGTTGCTAGTGTTCTGTCAGAGCTGTTCTGGTATATCAAGCAAAATTGCCACTAGGCTTCCAAGGAATTTAGTGACCAATCAATACTCCTTGAATTCATTGGCAACCTTCAGTCTGGAGATTTGCTAACAGGTAGAATGTAGTGTGAATTGGATATCAACCTGAGTGAAGCAGAAGGCTATGCACATGCCCTGTTTTCTTGTATTTCTGCTTGCAAGGTCTTCAAGTCCATCCTCTCCTAAGCGTGATATTTATAGCTCCCCTCTCCTTTGCGTGTGCAGATGCAGAACAAAGTCACAGGGGTGTGAAATGTGGTACTTCTCTCCCCCCTATTCCCTATACCGACTGTAGAAGAGCTATCGATCAGTCTGCAATGCATTCCAGGGTCCTCAGGTGCTCCTTATCGATGGACTGGGAAGGCACCTTCATAAAAGTCATATTTCTATCACCTTATTCCTGTAATCAGCTTGACAAAGTTCAGCCAGTCCCATAGAGATCAAGAGCAGATGCTGTATATAAAGACAGGCTGGGTGTGTTTGCAGCAGGGCGAGAACGACCCCTTGTGTAAAGGAGAGGCTTTATGAAGAACCCACAAATGACCCCACGAAGCAGGTGACTGATGTTAATGAGCCAGAGCCTGCGTGCCTTGCTGTGGGCTCCCATTGTTATCAGCTGTCAGCAGCTTGCAGCAGTCCACTGTGAGCAGCTGTGTTTCCACAGTGCGCTTAGAGACACAGGTAGGAGAGCAGGGAAATTCATAATAACACTCCATTCGAGATGCCTTTTCTTGACTGTTTGAGATGGCAATTATGTAATCAACATCGCATTACATAGCCCAGACGGCTGTTTTCTGTCTGGCCCTTATGCAAGTATTGTCCCTTATACGGGCAAAATGACAGACTTGGAGACTTTCTTTGTAAAGTTGAGGAAATCACATGCTCACCTACTCTGTATTCTGCACAGTGTTCTGGGGACTCATTCCTGTTCAAACCCCCAGTGTAGGTTTGCATTTCTGATGAACTACAGTCTTGCGGGTGCCATTGCAGAATTCACTAATCATACCCAGGAAAACGCACATGATAAAATATAAATCCTACTTGCGTAACACTGATTTCTTTACTCTGAAGATTTCTGCGAGTATATTTTTTAAGGCGTGTGTGTTTTAATGACATTTTCTTGCAGCTCTTGTTTAAATTGGCTTGGTAGAACAATCAGTTGTACGGCTGGTCTCTTAATTTTTATCATCGTGTCCAGATATTCCCTGAAAAGGTTTAATCAGGACTGCAGTCCTTACTCAGTGACAGGATTTACAGCTGTCTAGTTCCCGCAGTCAAAGGAATTCAAATGTTTTTCAGAAAATTTGAAAGAGGAGCTTCAGAATAGAATTAATCTTGGAGTTTACATATGAAATACGTGTTTCAGTGTACTACTTTTACTTTACGTACGACCAGACACACACACTTATACATCCAGTTTCTAGCACTGTAGAAATATAAACATTAATCCCACATCCCACTATTTTCCCCCGAAATTTCTACTTGTTTTGTTGAAATTAAAGGCGTATTATACAGCAGACCTGGGTCAAATTCGTATTTGTTTTGGATTCAAGTACTTGCTCTGTTGATCTTGCCTGCTGTAATTGAGCCTGCCAGTATGACCAGAAGATGGGGTTTGGCACTTTTTGAGAGTATTTCATTGGAGTATTTCATTTAATTGCAGCTAGCAACTGTCACTGCGGTAGCTAGCTTGCTACAAACACTCCACTGAAACCTGATTTCACCCCACAATCTCTGTAGCCACACCTACCCCTCCCCACAAGGAAAGGAGTGTCACTCCCAAGCACATCTTAGAAGAAGAAATACAGGCAGAGGAGCACAGATTTGGCACGTGTGCAAAGACAGATTGCCAGTGCATCTTTAATTTTATAATTATTTTACAATATTTTCAAGGTAAAAATCCTGCAAAATATTCCTTTACTTATATAAGTATGTGCAGATGTGATATTTATGATAGCACATTCCCCTCAAATCTGTTTCTTTTGGTGGAGCATGGGGAGTTTAAAGCAGTTCCCAAACCTAGTTTATTACAAATCCTCAAAGCAATAACAGAGCAAGATGTACTTTACTTTAAAAAAATATATTTTAATATGCAATTTAAATATTTTAAAATGTGATATTTGTGATTTAAACTTATTCATATTTGTTTGGTTATTTTGTAATGTGTTGTGAACAAGCAAGAACAACATTGCATTTAAATGTATGGGATTAATTGCATAATTTTGCTTCTAATTTATGCAAATGGAAGGAGCAAATTCTGTGGTGCATCTTCAATTATAAAGAAGTAAAACTATAAATAACACCCAACGCATGCCATTTATGTGTGTGATCATAGTTCAGATATGATTCATATGATTACTTGAGACTATATGTTATGAAGAACAACTTCATAGGAAGAACTCGCATGCTTTTTAGGGTGTGGGTGTGAATGCAGTAGTCAGGGTAAAGATCATAGATATGATTTGTATACCCTTAGATTTATTGGTGTTGTCTCTGTAATGTTACACATTTTCATTGAGACAGCAAGATGAAGAAATACAGGTCCCCAGTTACATTCCAATGATTTTAGGAAATATGTATTTACAGATGTGTATGTAGAGCAAATGTAGAGTGTTTATAAAATGTTTTACTTAATACTTTAATAGCGGTTGTCCCCAGATATATTGCTGAAATACAGCATCAGCATTTACAGTAAAATATCAGCATTTTTTCACTGTTGCCAAAGTTATGTCAGTAATGAAAAAAAGAAAAAACAGCAACGCTTTGAAGATCGACTAGGCTTTGACAGGACTCCTGAAGCAATAAAAGCAGACCTCTAAGGAAATTCACACTTTTCTAGTACTTTTTCAGATGAAAGGGGAGTGAAAATGCAGGCAGAACAGTTTGGCGGATTGAACGCTACTGATTTTGACCTCCACTAAAGATTATGTTGCGGACACTTCACAACAGTAATGAGCAGCATTACTGTACACTACAGATTAGTTTGGGCATATTTCACAATACAGCAGCAAAAATGAATTCCTCTATTGGAAGTGTTTTGACTCTTGGAAAATGAGACCGTATGATCAGAATCATAAAAAAAAAAACAAGCAAAGAGGTCTTTAAGGTGAGACTGTAACAGCTAACTTGCGTAATCCATAGAATTACCTGTTGTGGCTTTTGTAATGTCTTGACTCTAGTAGCAGACCTGAATCAAGCATTGTCAGCCTAATGTCTCTCTCTTTGCCTTTTCTCAATTTCATTGTGGGGACCAGATTTAATGTCCAGATGTCTGTGTGAAATCTAACCGCAGTGACTCTAATCACTGCAAAAAGGCGCCGCCATCCACCAAGATACCCTGTCTTTCTTTTCTCTGAGTGATGGCATTGATTAAGGCGTCTTGGCATCCGGGCCACTTCCTTGCAGGAAGAGCAAATCAGAGGAGAGGGTGGTGGAGAGAGGGATATACGTAAGGAGGGAAAATCCAAGAGCAGGGGTGAGCCATGGCAAAAGAAAAGAAAAGGTCAAGGCTGATAAATGAAGGTGGAGAACCGTGAGGGTAGCGCTTCACCCCCTCCTCTGTGCTCTCCCTGTGTGCCTAATTGTTCTGAGGGTCCTGCTGTGGACAGCAGTGTCTCGTGGAAGCAGGAATGAATGAGCTCATGGGAAATCAATACGGTCAAATTCTCAACATCTTGAAAACTTTCCGCACGGAGCCCTCAAGCTGCGCTTTCTCGCTGAGAAGGGTTTGTGTGAAAGGCCAAGTTATGGCTGGGCTAAGGCGACCCATTTCTTTTACAAACGAAAACCGCACAAAGGCTAGACCCTTTACTGTCGTTTAGAAGCCCCAAACTTTGTTTGCAGTTTTGTTTTTCAAGCCAACCTTCGGCTATCCACACCCAACACCAAAAAGATAGCTTGCCATTCAGCAGACATAAATACAAGTTATCAACAGATTAAAACACCTAATTAGTATTGTGAGAGCTACCAGATTTAGAAAAACAAGGGATGTTTGGTTGGCTAGGTAACCTAGCAACAGCACAGGTGTGTTGTGATAATTCCTTTAATGTTAAACTAATGAAAATAGCCTGTGTCTGTGAAAAATATTTGGAGAGCTTTCAACTAGCACAAGAAGAATAAATGTGTTGGTTGAAAGGGCCCAGTAACTGGAGGGAGGGAAGAGACAGAGGGACAGGTAGATTAAGGTATAGATATTGACAGGAGAACTCAAGTAAAGCATTCTGACTGGCAGAGAACTGCCGGTGTGGAGCACAGCCCTGGAGAGCCATGTCTCCTATGTTTGAAGGGAACGGCTGGCTCCACTGAGACTGCAGCTTGTTGCTACCCAACAGGAGAGCGGAGATAAGGGAAGGGAGGTGTGGGAACAGTGGAATGGGAGAGAGACACTAGCCCAGAGAAGGTGATATCCACTTTTCTTTTGTTGATTGGATTGTTTTCCTCTTTTCTGTGCTCATTTCTCCACTTGATGGGTGCATCAAATCACAGTGATGAGAAGGTTGTCATTCCCCATCACATCCCCTGGCTAGGTGATATACATGTAACTGTAGCTTGCTCAGTGTATACACACACTGTCCAACAAGCCACGCTCTACACACGAGCATGCTTTTGCATGCTCAGCCACCATGATTGCGTGCACGCATAACGACGTAAGGTTCCCCTGCATATTTTACGCTCATCAAGTGTCCCTGAGGCCACTGCGGAAGAGATGCGCATGCAGTTGCGTGGACTTCACCTGCTGTTCAGAGAGGCTTTCAGAACTGCACTTCAGAGCACCGCTCACGCCCGCCGGGCGAAGCAGCCCATGTTTAATCCACCGTGACCTTTTTGTGTCGCGCTGTGTTGCCGGGGTCGCGGAGACAAGCTGACAGAGCTCCTGGGAGTCTTTTTCTCTAGCGTGACTGGAGTTCCCATTCAGGCTCCAGCTGAGACGTGGCAGATTGTATGTGTGTGGGGGGGGTTGAATACATGTGGAGACAATGGACACCAATGGAGAAGAAGACTATAACATGATGGGCCTACTGTACGTGCTGTGTCTTAATGGTGGGGCGAGCACAGGACACGGTCATGATATCGCTGTTGATGGTCATGTGCAAGGAGCCTTGTCTGCTCCCTGGGAGTCTCCCAGACGAGTCAAATGACGAGGCTGGGGTGTGCAGTCGTCTGACACAGCGGTCAGTTTATCAGCATCAGTGGAACTTTTTCGAGAAACAGCTGCTGTAGAGTTTTTAATAACTCGAAGCTTAAGCCCTGGTGTTACATAAGCGTCCTTTTGAATTATAGATGATACTGCAAGGAAAGCATCAGTCCATTCCTTTTATATGAAATTCTAATCATTACTGATATATCTGGCTCTGGGAGCTTGCTACTTTAAAATATTAATTTTTTCTTGTAAAATGGTAAATACAGGGTCTAATATTATTAGTTATACAGCCTCAGAAGTACTGTAATCACTGGTGAAGCACACATGATCACAAACCCTTGATTGAAGTAAAGTGATTGTGGCCATGGATCAGCATTGTCAATATTACATTTTTATCAACACATTAGAACTAACAGAATAAAACAGTGCCTAATCTGCAAATAATGAGTCCATTTTAACTGGGAATGTCTTCAGCTGCAGGGTTTTCACTCCTGCAGGGTTTGTGTAGCTAAAAATAGTGGCAGACTGTCAGACCTCAGTTACTTTACTGTATCCTTGAAACTTAGTTCTAATTTTCATAACTGCATTATCAGGCTTCCAAACCAGAAAATGTAGATTTTTCCCTGTGTAATCTGTCAAATCCGCATTTGTCCTTGACAAATTCCAACATTTACAATAAGGAATAGTTCACACATTTACAGCACTGACTTACGCAGGATCAAAGAAACAAAATAGCTAATGGAAATATGAACTAATCAATAAAAGTCAATATTGAAATGCACATATGTGGTAGGCGACCCAAACCTTGGATACTTTTATCTCTATGGGACCTCACAATCTCAAAGGCTGTCAGTTCCCATGGATACAGTCAGAGGCCAATGGATGGAATAGAGACTTCTCCAGTTTGTTTACTGTGCATGAAAAGACTCAGAAGCCACCAGCAGTTTGCAGGGCTTAGCAGCTGATCCCGTGTGTCTGAGCTGTGCCCGTTGTCTCTTTAAAGGACCCGCTTTCGGACACCCCATCAGTCGGGCATCTGCGAGAGACGGCTAATCCGCAGAGAAATGCCACCCGGGCAGAGGACTCTGTACTCCCGGTAACCAAATAATTCCATTTCCTTCCCTATATTGCCTGGGCTCTGAGAGGCTCCGTTGTCTCTCTCTCTCTCTATGCCACCCTTCATCCCAAGAACTCGGTATCAGTCCTGACAGTTTGCGATGGCGGTAGACTCATGGTGCTGCGGCAGGGAGCTACGGGGTGGCCCCCATCAACTTCTTGCCACCCATTGAATGCTGCAAAATAAGCAGACAGTCGCTTGGCACTTTGTACGCTTTGGTCTGATAATGCTTGTGAGGATCTTCTGAACTTTAAAAAGATCTGTTTTTTTTTTATTGATGTGTTTTCCTCTGATCAGTGATGCTTTTATAAGAGTGCGTACGTCACCCTCTGCTTCCCCCCCCCTACCTGCCCCTTCTTCCATCCATCCATCCATTCCAGTTTCTTCTCAAGTCTACATTCTGTTGTACTGTGTTCTACCTCCTGCACGGTTTTTGTTTTCTGTCTCGAGTTGTTCTCTTTGTCTGCTTTGTTATTCATGATTCCTTATTGTTCCCAACCTCCCTCTGTGCATTTCTAGGTCTGTTTACTAAGTGCAAGTGTCTTACATGATCACCATGTGACACGGGCCCTAGGGAGACATGTAGCACAGGGAGTCATGTAAGGCAACCAGTCAAAGCGAGCTGTCGCTCCTCAGCTAATCAGCTCCTCGGGGCATTCCCCTAATGAAAACATAATCCCTTTCTAAAACGCTGTGTATGCACAGGTTTTATGTTGTGTTGCTGCATACAATATGGACTCAGTCACTTGTAACCCTTGTAGCGACATGTTTATTGACGCTAGTTACGGATGTAACTGTGGTTCTATGAATCCCGGATGAGCACCAGAGGCGGTGCATAAGCACTGGACAATCTTCGCTCTGGAGGCGTGCACGTCGAGAATATGAATAACAACGAATGTCATCCCATGACATGTGATGTGGCACATCCTCGCATGAGTACCGCTGTCATACAACACTAATACAATCTGCTCTGGAATCTTCTCGCTGATTCCGAGTGACAGACAGCTCTGGTGGTCTTCCGAGATTCATAGAACCCTTCTGATCGCCAGAGGCGGTGCATAACAAATGCCAACAAGGTCACAAGGAAGAGGACATACCTCACTAAGGAGGAGAGAATCGCACTACTGGGAGAATCGCAGACCCCACTGAATGTGGGGAGGCGATATTGACTTTGTAGAACAGGGTGAAGTCCTGGTAGCTGCTGTAGAGCTGTCAGACAGACAAACCCCCCTGAAGGCTGCCCAATATGTAGCCACATACCTGGTAGAGTGGCACTTCACTCCGCACCTGGAAGGGGGCAGTTTGCACGTGCGTGAGCCAGCGTGGTAAACTCCACAATCCAACGTGACAGTGATAGTCCAGTCCTTATGCACTGCCTCTGGCGGTCAGGAGGGATTAAACAGAACACTATTTCATCCTTAGAATTATGTTTTATGTGACCCTCTATCTGCACCCCAAATAAAATACGACATAAATTACACTCTTTAATTGGTTAGCCTTCCTCTGTTTTAGTAATAATTACACATTAGCACAGTCCACTTGTGTGTGTTTCGCTTAGGTCCCCAATGGATAAATCTGTCCTTTCATGAATGCAAATTTAAAAGTAATTATTTTGAGCATTTAAAAAATGTTCCATTCTGTTGGTTACACAAAGTGAGAAAGAACTTTAAGCTTTATGATGTTAATGGTTATAATTAATGGGGTGGAGTAGCCTAGTGAAGCATTGTCATTGGAAAGGATTTCAGTGTACAAGTGTGTGAAGTGCTTTTGCACATTTTTTAGTTTGTGCCGTAAACGCCCTTCTCTGGTGTTCTTTATACTGTATAGCACGGGTCCCCATTTATTCACACGATTTCACAGAATGGCATGAAGACGTAGACTGGTCAATAAATATCAATTCGCTGTGCCCCGGAAGCCTGCGATTTCTTATTGAGCCGACTTGGATGGGAAGCCGTACCGCTGAGAAAATGTACTGTTGCTATGGGCGCGCTGTCATTCACAAAAAAAAACACTATTTTTGAGCATCTGCAAAAACATGGGTTTCATCCCACAGTGCCACACTCTCTCCAATACTGTGCTACTGCTGAGCGAGTCAACATCATTTAACATTTGAAAGTCTGCGGACTGCACTGTGGGCAGTTTCCTCCAAAGCAGACTTGAAGAGTGAGTGTTGATGTCTGGAGATGGAATGAGTGAGCTGCATTACTGTAGTCATTGTTACCTGCACTGCTTCACAAGGTTTTGCTCACAGCACTGAGCAATAAGCTGGCACGATAACCCAAGTTTGTCGGAGAAAACCAGATTTCATTGGCCCCTTTTTTTTTGTGAAACCGAACACGAACAACCGCACCAGTGACAACTTTTCTTGTTGCAAAGATCAAATTTGTGCTTCGTGAATAGCTTAAGGTAAGCTGCGGTGTCCCCATACAGTGGTAACAGACATCTCTGCTGATTTTGAAATGACTTTATATTAAAGACAGCAAAAGCTGAATACTGGGCAATTACAGTCATGCCACTATTTAATTCAAAACATTCCTCACAAAGCACCTCAAACCTACATTGTCACAGACCTATTATTGGACATTGAGTAAAGTTTAACTGAAGCGTTTTAATGCTTCTCTCAAATACAGCGCTAGACTTTTAAAAGATGTTATGCACCACCAAACATGCTGCTCTTGCATAAAATATACACAGGGGCAGTTTTATGGAAGTGCATTTAGTTTTATGAAACTGCTGAAAGGTTTGAATAAATTGAACTTTGTATTTCTGGTTGTGTGTGTGCTTTAGAAAGCTGACATCACATATAGCCAGCTATTTGGGTATACAACAAGCATTTTCACTTTGAAGAAATAACACTTATCAATCTCTGCCGTTGTCTCCTTTTTTAAAATAGATTAAAAATATTGATCTATGCATTTCAATTAAGATGCAGCTTAAGATGAGTTTTGGCTTGCTGCCTTCACTGAGGAGGTGGTGTTATATGCTTATGGTGATCTTCTTTACCCTAACTGAAACGTTGTCACGGGTACACAGGCTAAATAAATTTTCAGTCTACCCAGCCTCAATTTTCTGGTATGTTATATAAAGCGATACTAACTCAGATCCTAACAGTATCCAAATATTCATTTTAAATATGAAGAAGATTGTGGGAAGATCAAGAACGTGAATATTACAGGTCATTTAGCCCATCTATGCTCGAAATTTGCCAACCAACTTGAAAAAAATGCATTGCATTGTTTTTACATCCCAATGGGTTAAACACAGATCAAGAGAATTCACCTTTTCTGTTGCCAATATTTTTGCTGAAATACGGCTATTGCGCATGATACTTATCAAGTGTAAAATGCACATGGAGGTTGAAAGGACTGAGCTACACTTCCCATCTCATTTAGTTGTTCTGCTTTTACATGACAGCACTTCTACAACACTTCTGTTTTCTACCCCCGTCCCCTCCACAGTGCTGTACCTTGCCTACTTAACCATTGCCTGTTTCATTCTGCTCTCCATCACTATTGTACTAGAGAGATACAGTGTGCTGCAGGTACACCAGGAGTGCTGGTATGGCGGTATGTGTAGGTGTGCACTTGCATCAGCATAGTAAGGAATGCCAGCATTCTGTCTCCTCCACAGCAATGGCTGCGTGTGTGGTCTGTGGCTGTGAGGAGCATGCTCAGAATGATCAGAAGCTATACCTTCAGGCATGTTTGCCTTATTATCAAGAGCAAAAGTCCATACAAAAGGGCCATCGGTCCAATCACTTCCTCACTAAAATACATGTCTGAGGCCTCCAGATTCTGAGAGCCCTGTCTGGAACCATGAGCTTGTGGGGCTGGTATTTCTGGGTGTGGCTGTGGTTCAGTCACAGTTTTGTTTTTATTTTTTTTTTTTTTTTTTTTATTTTTTTTTTTTTTTTTATTATTTATTTATTTATTTATTTATTTATTTATTTTTTAAATACAACTTTAATCTTCTGGGCTGAAGAAACAAGGGAAATTGCATGCTCTTCACAGCCTAGAACAGACACTGCTTTCCCTCAAAGGCATGAAAGCCATCAGATAAACCGGTTATAGGTAGATTAAAAAAATGATGACTGTAATTATTCATGTAGTCTGTAAGATCTTCCCTGATAACTTGACTCGGCTGTAGCATCACAAGCCTCTGATGTCCTGTGGCTATCATTCCTACAGTACTTTGAATGGATAATAAGGTAATTGAACCGTGTGGCTGCCTAGAGTCTGCAGGCTTCATGGCAACGGAGTCTTTGGTGCCAATACAATGGTTTGATGCTAGAATTTAGATTGCATTTTTCTGTGGGTTGGACCTGGAGTTCATTTGTAGCCATATGCATACTCTGGTATGTGGGATCAAATGTTATCTGTTACCTGTGTTGAATGAACACTGGTCATTTTGCTGTGTAGTATTTTTCCACCACTACGATCAAGGGCAGTCTTCTGAGGGAAAGATTCAGTTCAATTCATTAGTATTTTCTTTATTCCACATTGGGACATGTACCTGGAAAAAACAGCATGGCTGCTTCAGAAGGGGAAAGAAACATGTAATAATGTGAAAGTCAGTGATTATGACTTATTGCTTAATCCTAGTGTATTACAATTACGATTGTGTATGCATGCTTGTTTGCTTGTGTGTGGGCATGCGCATGCATGGATCATCTGTGGCACTGGGGATGGCCAGTGGTGACCATGTTTCTTCCGCCGCACAGGGGATCAGCAGTCTGTTCAGCTCGCTGAAAGTGATCAGGCTGCTGCGTCTGGGCCGGGTCGCCCGGAAACTGGACCACTACCTGGAGTACGGAGCGGCGGTGCTGGTGCTGCTGGTGTGCGTCTTTGGGCTTGTGGCCCATTGGCTGGCCTGCATCTGGTACAGCATCGGCGACTACGAGGTGATAGACAAGGTCACCAACACCATTAAGACGGACAGTTGGCTCTACCAGTTGGCCACCAGCATCGGCTCGCCCTACTACTACAACACCAGCGGCCCCGGCCAATGGGAGGGCGGCCCCAGCAAAGACTCGCTCTACATCACCTCCCTCTACTTCACCATGACTAGCCTTACAACCATCGGCTTCGGGAACATCGCACCCACCACAGACGGGGAGAAGATCTTCTCTGTGGCCATGATGATGGTGGGCTGTGAGTACCCTCATTTCATTCCACTGCTCTGCATGTGCTGGTCCATTGTAAAGTGGCAGGTTGTGGTTCAGTGTGAAAGAGCCAGGTCTATTCCATTGTGGAGGGACTATTTCCCCAGGGCTGTGGTTTACAGTAGATATACAGATGTACCATTAAGAGATCTGTGGGTTGGTCTAAATTGAACATGTACATATTGATAGCAGCTTACTCAATAGCCCCAATTCCATTGGTATGCTGAATGGAAACAAAAAAATCAATTCTACTTGCGGACAGGACACCGACCTAGACTAGTGTTTTGCTTTGTGTTTTGCTTTGTCATGGAAATGCGCTCAGGAAACAACTGTGGATATCTTCATGCAGGAATTAATATTGTGAATGAACAGGCATCTCTGCTGATGAAAACCTAGCGTCGCTCTTCACAATCCTGTAAAGTCTTGCAAAGACTGGTTTAGAAAGCTGAAGATACAGTTCTTGGGTGATACAGCTACTGTGAAAGCAGTAAGACTCTGTATCAGTGATGCACTGAAAAAAATCTGTTTTTTCGTGGGGACACGTGTGGCAATAAAACCATGCATGTTGTTGTGAAGCAATGCCTTAACATCTCAGCCTTTGTCCTGGCTTCCCCTTGTGATGGCTAGCAACCGAAGGGGCTACAACACCATGTACTGAGTTTCAGCACCATGGAAAGTTCTTGCGCTGGCCCTATATAAACAGCAGACAATACATCTGCAGAGCATAATGCTTCAGAATGATGCAGTTATTGAACACAAGCCTTGTTTGCATAAATCCTGCCAGGTTTGGCTTTTTCAGTCAGATTGGCTTAATTGTCTAATTTTTCACTACTTGGTTGATTGAAAAGCCAGCTGGCATTTTGGCTTTTCCCCCAAAATCACTTCAATTTGATAAAAATATAAAATTTTGAATTAAAATACCATATGACTTGTCCCCGAGCAGAAAGAAGCAAACTGAAAATGTGGTCTTTTTTTTTTTTTCTTTACAAATATTCCATGCTCCCCTTAAACCCATTGGCAAATTATGGTGCTTAACATTTCGAAGAGTTCATTTACTGATGCAAATCTGTCTTTTCCTTATCATGTACATTATCTCTACAGATTATAGGCTTCTGGATTTTATTTAAAGTTGTCATTATCGTATCTGTCAGCTGGGAAATCATTCTGGACCTATGAACATTAATTCTATTTTTTCCTTAATTAAATGACTGCATCAGTGGGAATATTGTACAGTCCTTACTTTAGTAATTACAATGTGTGTGCGCAAATGGTCCAATGTTCAGTAATTTTTCCACGCCTAGCTACATAGGATTATAGCAACCCCCCAGGTGCATTGTGGATAAAAAAACGAATTGATGGCCCAAAGGTGATGAGCTCACAGTGTCCTCAAAGCAATCAATGGGATAAGGAGCGGTCACGCCAAAGCCAGTTCACAGCTGGGTGAGAAACAGACCAATTAAAAGGTCCCCTGGCGCTTCCGGTGAGGATCACTTCCCAGTCATAAACTTTTGATTGCAAGTGGATCAATACCAAGTCTCCTCCCTCTCTATCGACACCCAATGAGAGATGTTCTTCAGCAGAGCTTTTGTAATGATGGCTGTTGGTGTGTCATGGATTATAATGTGCTGGGCTGGGACAGACTAGGCCAGTGAGTGAAGAGGTGATTGATTATTCCAGGGTTTCAGTGTTGCAGGAAAAAGCACAGGACATGTTTAACTATGCAGATGTGTGTTTCAAAGAGAGCTCATCTTTAGAGGTGAGCTGAAGGAGGCAAGTAGGAGTTGGCTAAGCAAGATATAGAGCCTTGGAATGATATTATATACAGTATATTGCCATGGGTTAGAAGATAGCTTAGGCTGCCTACAGCACAGCCCAGCTAATGGGATCAGTTAATGGTCATGTGGTCAGTGTAGAGATTGATTGTGGTGATTCAGTTTCACACCCATGTGTTTACATGACACAGGGATTTATTAGATGTGCAGGAGCAATTACCAAGTCCTTCTGCTTAGAATAGCCATTAAACTTGCTACAATAAGTAAATACATACATTAATAAATAAATACATTTAAACATGATGTCCCAATTTCTAGGATTGTGTATGATTGTATAGCTGCAAATTAAATAAAACATGTCATTTTGAAATATACTTCTTAAAAAGTGGTTCTGAAATATTTGATGATTCATACAATGAGCCATAGAGAATGACAACCAGTTCTTTTTACACATGAAAGCTTTTTACAAATTTACACATTAGCTTTGGATCTGAAGTCATTACTGTGAATGGTATCAAAATAAGTGAACAATTACCAGTCAATTACAGTGCTAACTAATTGCTAGTTAAAATATTAATTGTTACATTCTGATAGCTTTGCTATGAAGCGCTAATCTAGTCATGGCCGAAGAGCAAGCACGTTATGAGAGGCTCCATTGCAAGCCTTTCTACAAACCATTACTCAGGATATCAAAACAAAGGTGAGACTGAATAGTTTTTCTGATTTATTTCCTTTTCAAACAAAATATATTTTTCCTTTTAAATGCCAGTGCATGTTTCTTTGTTGTAAATGTTTGTTTAGTACCAAAGTCACCACTAATTTCAGACGTGCACTTGATTAGGTGATTGTACACTTACTAGAGAAACAACTACCTGACCCTGCTCTCTTGTGCATTTTACGCATCCGTGTATATACAGCTTTCACATATTCTATTTGCAGAAGACGAAACTAGCAATTCCACTTGTGCCCAGGCGTAGTTGTGCTTACATTGTCGGGAAAATGGCTCCCTTTTTGTCTATCCTGCTTCAGAGGTGTATCCTTTACTATTTATCAGCTGGGAACAATCCCATCCCAGGACCCTTTGAAGACGTTGATGTTGCGCCAGTGCAGCGCTGTGGAGGTAATATAGTGTCACGTTGGGGGACTCGAACCCAGGCATTGCTCTGAGCGCACAGCTCCCACTGGAGCAGCCTGCTCCCCTCTGTCTCCCTGCCGAGGCGTCCGGAACAATTCAGCACAGGGCGCTGATGAAACCTGACAGCGGATCAGACTTCTGTCTTGTTTGGGCGGCGGAGGCTGCCCCTCTTCAGCGCCTGGGTCGTGCGCTCGTTCTCCGCCTCGTTTGAGATCCGCTGGCTCCCGTTGGTCCGGCCCGACCTCTCAGTCTGACTGCAGCTTCGGACCGGGCTTCGCGAGTCCCCTGTAGAGTGCAGCAGGAGCTCCCTTCCGCCCTCAGCACCGCGCAGAAAACTTCAAAGGCCACAAAGACTTCAAATGCCCTTTGATGAAACGCAGGTCTGACTCTACCTTCCGAGCGCGTTTTATATAAGTCATGACTTCCACTGAGAGGACTTTTTAAAAATGCAGTGGGGTGGGACAGGGATTACATAAACATGGTCCTTAATTCTGGTGACACGTATTGCCAGTGCTGCAAAATGCTGAGTCCTGTAGCTGGTTATGTTTAGCGCGCGGTCTTACATTAGCCAATTGCCTTGATCTATGAAGCTCTGGACAGCCTTAGCCATTTTGTCAAAGGCTTTCCTGCTTTAGAGGTCTGCTGTTTGAGAGAATCCACCACAGACAGTTTCATGCAGATCGATAAGCCAGTGTTTTAAAGGTTGGACTGTAAGTTTAATGTCCAGTGTAAAATCTGATAGAGTACATTTCATCCCTTTTGGATTCTGGTAGATAAAAATGAAAAACACTTTTTACTGTGTGCTTTTCCACAGATTGCTCACAAATGGCCCCCAGTGCTGTCAGTGTTCTCCATCACTGCAGAAAGCGTGTGGTTCATTGTGCTCTTTTACCCCTTTCAGCTTTCACCACTCTCCCATTCCGTCCAACTGTATTGTAAATACAGCCATGTTGATCGGGCTCTAGACCGTCCTGCAGTGTTAATACCCTACACTCACTCAGGCAAACACCCAAAGCTTGGAGACGCAAGCTCTGAGAGGGCCAGTAGTCCCAGTGCTACAGTTACACGGGCAGGGCGTTAAGATTGATCTGATTTATTTGAAATGCAGCAGCCCATTGCATTTAAGCATACAGTTCAGATCCTCATTAATTTTGTGGAGTTCCCTAGTGCATCTCCCCAGCTTTCTGCATTGATTCAATGTAGTTCCTCCCAGAAAGGTGTGATTCTAGCTCCAGGACTAGACTGCTGTCTAATTACCACCAATAATGTGACACCAGTGTAATCTAATAGGAATGATTTCCTATGGAGCACCAGCATCAGGCTGCAGAATTAATTTACCGCTCTGCTTTGGAATGCGTTATTTTAGGGTAATGTTTTTGCACTCCATATGAATCCATTATGTTACCATAACAGCATTGTTCATTCTATCTGTTTGGGTATCTTTGCATATTCATTGAGCAATTTGATTTTTTAAATGATTTTCTATTGTATGTATTGTGAATGTACAAGTCTGTAACATTACTCTGATCACTTAATCATATAGCTTTTAAACAGAATGCAGACCTTGTCTGTAGTTATGAGGCAGTCTGTATTTTTAATTTAATTTTATACATATACTTTCATACAGTATATCATTATTATATGGTATTTATCAGAAAAGCACAAGCATTCATTTAAAACCCAGTAACCGTTCTTATAAAATAATGTGGCAGTTATATGTGTATTTGGATGAAGAAATGCAGCTCTAGCTGGGTCTGTTGCGTATGCAGTGCAGGGAAAGCTGTATAGCTTTATTAACAAAGTCCATGAAAGCAAGTCTATGAAAATGCTTTCTGGGCACAATGTCAGGCGTAAATTATGTGAAAACCAGATCAATTTGTGGAAATTTGAGGTGACTTAACCTATTGATGTGGATTCCGTACATAAAATGTTCCTGGGTCTGAGTGCACTGTGCCATTCAAGCAGAGCAATCGGCTGCGTTGAATATCACGTCTCGCCTCTCGCAGTGAGCGCTACTGAGCGCTACTGAGCGCACCGTGTGTCTGCCTGGAATAGATGAGCCATATTGTCCCCTTAACTCTCAGGAGAGGAGCTTGGCTTCAGTGGTGGGGGCCTTTCAGTGTAATCGTCTGCGCTGCTGCTATTTACGGCTGCATTGTTGCCCGAAAGAAAAAGTGTAATTTAAATCACTCGCTCCGAACAGATAGCTGGCGACGCCGAGCGGCTCTTCACCCGAACAATGAGGCCGATGTCAGCCCGGCAGAGTACGATGTCCCGATGTCAGCCCACGTTCCCACAGACGCGCAGTTCTCCTGGAAGAGCAGAGCGTCCTCTTCCCACACCTTTCTTCCCTTTGCAGAAAATAGCTATTTCTGATTACTGGGCCACTTAACTACATTGGCAGCAGATATGAGACTGGGGCCCACGCTCATCTGCTGAGAGCACACATGCCAGTGTGCGCATAATGAGCTCAGGCATCAGGCATCGCGCTTCTGATGAAACTAAAGAAATCAAATAGAGCGGCCGCCAGTTTAGCGGGAATGAAACGTGAGCGATGGCGGAGTCTCGCTCCGGCTCCGTGTTCCCGGAGACGGTTTCCGCGCCGTAATGAGATTACGCGTTTCGACTTATATCGCGGTGCCAGGGGAGAAGCTATCACAGACAAGGATTAGGGGGGAAAGACCCTTTGAATAATGGCTGAAAAGTTGGATGAATCTAATGTACACGGAGCGGTAAGCCCTCAGTAAAGCACTCGCGGCGCCGAAGGGAGCTTAGACTGGCAAGCCTCCGTTCGGGTCAGAGGCACAACCGTTACCTGAGCTTTTACAAGCCCTGGGCGATAATAATTAGACCATGTATCTGCTTTGACCGGCTATGCCATCTCTGCAAAGGCTGGGGATACGGTTTCATGCCCGAGTCCATAATGCAATAGAGACCGCAGTCCGTAGTGCAATAGAGACCGCAGTCCGTAATGCAATAGAGACCGCAGTCCATAATGCAATAGAGACCGCAGTCCGTAGTGCAATAGAGACCGCAGTCCGTAACGCAATAGAGACCGCAGTCCGTAATGCAATAGAGACCGCAGTCCATAATGCAATAGAGACCGCAGTCCGTAGTGCAATAGAGACCGCAGTCCGTAACGCAATAGAGACCGCAGTCCGTAATGCAATAGAGACCGCAGTCCGTACGCATAGAGACCGCATCCGAAGCAATAGAGACCGCAGTCCGCAATGCAATAGAGACCGCAGTCCGCAATGCAATAGAGACCGCAGTCCGTAGTGCAATAGAGACCACAGTCCATAATGCAATAGAGACCGCAGTCCGTAGTGCAATAGAGACCGCAGTCCGTAATGCAATAGAGATCGCATAGAATGAGAAATAAGCTGAGTGTTCCCACTGCATGGCAAGCACGCTCTCATCAGTGTGATTTAAAATGGGCAGACTTAATTGATCCAGGGTGATTAAAGCGATTATGAATGTGTTAATCGGCTCTGGCCCAGAACTGTCCCCCCAAACCCCCCCCCCCCACGGAAGCCACAAAGCGGTGGCCATATAATGCGCTCCTCAGAGATCGTCTGTCACGCTGCCCACAGTGTCGAAAGGGAGAGGGAGCCAGACACAGAGCGAGAGGCACAAAAACAAACAGAGAGAGAGAGAGAGAGAGCATTGGTGTGCTAAATATAACTGCCCAGTTGGAATTATCATATTTGTGTTTTGGTTTTTTTATTGACTGTTTGGCATTTCAACAAACGATCGCCTTTCATGAAAAAATGTGTTCAGAGACTCTGCCCTGTGAGTGCGACTCTTTGTGATCTTTTTCCGTATAGCCGGCCTCCTTAATGGCAGACAGATAGTCGTTGTCTTGGCCGATCCCGGAGTAGAACAGAAGTGCTGCGTTATCGCCCGTGGGACGATTAATCCAAAGCGAGTCTGTTGCCCTGTGTAACACATTGTCTCTCAGACCTTGAGTGACTCATTCAGGTCACGTCAGCTTCCGAGTCCAGCAAGCTTCCAGTGTTCCAGTTCTGGGGCCCAAATTGGGCAGAGCATTATTAGTTACACAGAAGAAGGCGGTAAATTAGAGAGTATGCGCTGGACATTTCTAATGGGATGAATCTCTAAAGAATGCCCCCGAGAGACAAACTCCCCAGGTTTCAGGGGAGCCAGTCTGAGTTGTTATACTGTTTAATTGGTTGCACACACTTATCTGGTATCTCACACTTTTTATTGGGGAGCATTGCATAGGAGACTTAAAAAGACAATGTTCATCTTCCCCTTTGGCAGTGTGTGTGAGCGCGCACATGTGTCTGTGTGTGTGCATGTGTGTATGCGTGTGTGTGTGGGGTGTGTGTGTGTGGTTGTGTGTGTGCGTGCGCTCGCACTTGTACAACATGCCCTCTGTCATCTCTCTGTCTCTGTATAATTTTGGTCTGGTAATTAGACGATGAACACTTCTACTTTGACATTTTAAAATGACTAAATCATTTTTCTCCAGAAATGAAAATGCCTTTACCAAGAGCATACTGTTTCTCTTTAATGGCTTTAGGGCAGACTCTTCCTGTGGTGAATTCCCCAGTGATAATGTTAGGCTGAAAAGACCCCACTCACCGTGCATCACTGCCTGTGCCTGTGTGCATAACCCCCCTCCCAGACCTGTTCAATACTGCATCCGTCTCCCACTGATCAACGACAGTGCTGTGCGGAATTTGGTCATAATCCCTCATTTGTTTTGTAGTTTATTACAAGGGCACCTTCATCAATGCAGTTTAAATTGAGCAGAATAATTGATCCGAAGTGAGTAAAACAAGTATAAATGTGTAAATCAAAAATAAGTACCGAGGCAGCGTAAAGCTCTCCTGCTAGTGTGTCTTTCCCGCATAACAGTGTGTCTCCATTGTCAGGAGGAAAGAGCCAGAAAGATTGTCATCAGTTTGCAATCGCCTTCTTCCTGGATTTGATGTGGGCATCACATATAGACAGAGAACTTGAACAAGTGCATATATTTCACGGGTTCTGTAATGACTTGTGAAGAAAACTATGCATGCACACTCACACACACACGTTCTGTCTCTCTCTTGCTCTCGCTCTCTCTGCAGCTATGCTAAACTGTAGTGTGTGGTGTCGTTGCTTTGTTCACGTTTGATTCATGCGATGAGTCATATATCTGGGGATTTTCCTTCCTACTCTTTATTTGCATAGAGTCATTTGTGATCTCTCCACTCAGAATTCCATCCCCCAGCTTGTCCACCGGAAACCCCGAGCCCATGGCTCTCTGCTCTGCCGGTTATATACTGTTTATCCCTGTGCTGGTGCCCGTTTTCCAGGTCCTCCAGGGACAATCTTGCATTCCAGTGCATTGCAAGTAAAATGTTTGATTTTGTTATTGATGTCATTGATTTCTTTTGGTGATCCTCTCTTGGTCTTTGCCTGTAGGATCTGCCTGCATTCCCATTGAAGTTTGTTCCTTTCACAAAGGCTTGCGTGGCTCGATAGGTCTCTGTTGCGCACCTCTCATGCGCGAGGGATTGTTTTCGGCAGATTAGGAGATTAGCAGTACAAATTAATCCAAGCACCCAAAAATGAAAGGATTTTAACAGTGTACACAAAGCAGAATAATTAATCTGCTGAGTAACAGTGAGCAGAATCATTTTTAGGACTTTTTTTTTTTTTTTCTCCTCAACTCAATTACTCTCTTTAATATATAGCAGAAGAGAAAAGTACTTTTACAGAAGAAAGTTTGAGAAACAATTTAGTTTGAAGCGAATGGCTTTAATCCCTTTAGCTGAATTGGGGCTTAATGCACCTTTAACTGAATTTGGACTTATCCGACCAGCAGAAGGAGAAGAATTAGCGCTATTAACAAATTACTCAGCCTTTAGCACAGTCCTTTACAAAGGAGGGTTGTTCCTCAATCGACTTTTTGGCCCTTCACATTTGCCAATAAATTTCTAACCAGCAGCTTGCTGATGTGACACTTTATTATAGGCTGTCCATTTGCTGCCCTAGATATTTGTGATGTATTTCTGAATTCAGCAACACATCACAAAAGAGAAACATGGATCTTGATGGAAATGATGAAACTAAGAAAAATGATGTAACTTGAATATCATAAAATTATAATTGAAACTTGCTAAATCGTGTTAACTCTTGTAACCACAAACAACAAGTGTCTTGATCGAACTCTGAATATAATTGCCACTATCTTTCTTCTTTCATTAATACAAGATGGGTGTCCAGAGCACAAATGGAGACTAGCTTGATTGCAGTGGGTATGAAAGGGGCTTGTGTTTTATAACTCTTGTCTACATGGGCATTTATCATGTGAGTTGTTCGCCATAAAGTGCCAGCAGGTGTCTCAAAGTGTGTACTAATTTTATGGACCCTTTTTAATTTTATGGATCTTCTTAATGCCAGCCCACTTTGCTAAGCACTAATCAAAATTTCTTACTCCATAGCATCCGTTTATCATGTGAGATATTAAGGGGACATTTGACTTTGTTTGACAGGGTACCTGGCTTGGCTAATAATACAAATTACGATTCTGGCACTTCGTATTTCCTTTGTAGATGTTCTAAGATTACTACGTTTTCTGTTGTTGTAGTTTATGCAGTCTTCTTCGTGCAAAATGTCAAATTGCTTATGTGGCTTTGCACATGTTTTCATCCAATCCAATGAGCTCCACTGGCAGGTTTCAGCTGGCATAGAGGTAGTAGGAGAGTGTGGGCTGGCTTTACGTATTGGTAATAGGATGGTGCCATTTTCCAGACCCTGTAAGGAATTGTTTGCTTAGGTGTGACATTCACAGCTGGAATTACAGCTGGTTTCTGTGGTTTTCCACCCAGTATCGAAACTACTTTTTACACATTTATACCACAGTTTGGTTAATGAATCTATTGTGTGCTTTATATACACTGTATGCTATCCCTTACCAAATTTACTACTTCAAACAATCAATTCATTAAAAAATTATTTGTATATTAATTCTAACCCCACGCAAGATGTATATACCAGTTGTTGCTCATATAAAAATGGGATTAAATAAGCCTGTTAGCCTGTCTCACTTCTGCAGTAAATTTATGACTGATAGGCTATTGATTTTGGTCGGGAGTGTTAATTTTCTACCATTCCTCTCCTGTTTCGTAACTTCTCCAAAGTTTTTTTCATTCTGCCTCTCATTGATATTCCAATACCCTTTGTCGCCCTATGAAGAGAGATGTGGCACACTGGGAAAATATCATTAAATGAGGCTCAGCTAGTAAATATTTAATATGTTTCAATATCGAGCTGCGTGCAGTTACAAGGGTGTTGCTTTGTAGCGAGTCAACCATTATTTCCATAATTATTACTGTTATCATTTTCATCCTCTACATCTGCCTGACTCATTCATTTATGAACTTATTCTGTATCAACCCAATCTCCTGGTATGAAAAGGCAAGAAATTGGGCCCCCCCTTTTTTAATTTCTTTTTTGCAATTTATACAAATTTTTTGAAAGAGGCGAGTTTTCAGCATGAATGACGGCGGTGATAATTGAATCAAGCAGAAACGAGACTTGATGGATTGTTCCTTAACATAATTGCTTTCATTGACCGTTGGATATAGTGCATGGGGGGGTCAGAGAAGGAAGGGCAAGTTAGCAGTGGATTGAGAGATTAGGAGACTCTTAACCGTGTGTGCATAAAGAGGGAAAATTGAATAATAACAATGATATGGATTCATATAGGAGGTATAATCCCTTGTGAGTAACTCAAATCGTGGGGCAGCAGGTGGTGGTGGGGGAGGGGTTTTTTCCATGAACCCAGAATTTAACCCTTAATATGTTTTCAAATGGAAATCAGCCATTAAATCTTTGCTGGAATGTGCAATAACTTTACTTTGAATTAATCATCTCATCTCATTATTTACTCAAGAAGATCTCTGGTCTTAAGTCGAAGGTCCAGTGTTTTCTATTCCCCCGGTCTTCTGAGCTGTGTAAGTGTTTCTGCGAACCCTCCTTTGTGTTTTCACTGTTGTTATAATACTTTGAAAGAAAAGTCTCTTGATTGTCATTAAAATTTGCTTCAAATAGTTCTTGCAGTAAAATTATGTCTATGCAATTGTGAAAGTAACTGCGACTTTACAGCATTGCTTAAAAAGGGTATTGTGATGCCTTTATTACTAATGAGAATAATCTGAATGGATTTTTAGTGTTGGAACCTATTTCTGGATACAAGTGGATGGTGACAGCAGTCACCCTGCTGCCTATGGAATGGATTGCAGCGTGGTCATGGATCTATTTGTATCTCTGCTAATGGTGATGTACGAGTATAATTAAACAATTGAATGAGACAATTAATCTTGGCTCCCAAGAGACTTGCTTCTCAGCAAGCCTTTGTTAAATTTCACCAGATGAACGCTGTTTCTCATTATTTGCTATGAGGAAAAAGTAATGTTTGATGTTTCTTCCTAATTATGTTTCTGATGATTGCTAATGGGTATAATTAATACATAGTCTGATTATTATACATTAAAGAAACAGTACAAGCTGCATGTTTAAGTGTTGTTGATGTTATCTTAAATAGCTGACTAACCATAGCAAATCTCTGGCTGATATTTTGGAAAGTATTGAAAGTTACTTTCTTGTGCCTTCTCATCTTCATTTTTCTCATAAATGGCATCAGATTAGCTTTCAATTGAACAAAATGAGAAATAGAATGCTTGAACGCAGCACAAATATGTTTATGAAAAAGATAATAAGGAAAATTATCACCCCCCTGAGGGAAGTATGACTAAAATGCGATTCTTATCCTCATCCCTTCGATCAATTTTTATTTAGACACATCAACGGGAGAGCTTCGCTTTGAAGAGGCTCCTTCTCCTCAATTGCAATTTGCGCAAATAGAATTACACGGTGGCACTTTGAAAGTAATAAGTTTCATTGGTGAAGAGGCTGACTGTAAGTCAAGTGGAGGTGCGCTGTGGCCTTTCATCCGAGAGCACTAACAATGTGATTGGATAATGACGGGGGGAATAGTGGTCTGTGTCTGCTGCAGACCTCATAATCAGACTGCAGTTTGTTCCAGGCTGGGGGCGGGCGATTTGTGTGCGGATGATGAAGAGAATGAGTGTAGCATTATGGCTTGTCGGATCAGAACTGTTGACTGAGTTCCGACCTGCTGTTCGTGGCCACTTGAGCGAAAACGTCCCCGGGGGGGGCCTACGTCTCTTATTCAGATTAATTACATGGGAAACGAGCCAATCACTCAATTAAGGGTTCCATCAAGTGTTCACCGGAAATTCAGCAGAGTCTGGAGTCTGGGCTTTTAATTATTTTTTTGAAAGTATGCATTTTAATTTGGTCAAAGTGGTACAATGGAGGTGGCTACTGTTGACCATCAGATTAATCAGAGTTGATTTTCTTTTTATTCATCTTAGATTTAATTCTGACTGGCTTTATTTTTATAAAGTTATTGTAGCTTAGTTTCAGTTTTTTTACCACTTGTTGTTGTTTTTACCACATGTAATACATTTACAGCCCCTCCTATCTGCTTAAGTGTCTTAAGAGAGTGAGAGAGAGACAGTGAGTATGCGCGCGTGTGTGTGTGTGTGTGTGTGTGTGCGTGCGTTTGTGTGTGTGTGTTTACATGTGCATGTGGGGTTGAGGTGATAAACTTCTTCAACAATGTTAGTGGTATTATATTTTTAACATTTTAAAAACATTTTGTCATTGTTATCATTAATAAGGTATTTTTTAAGCTTATATATTTATTTTGTATTTATTTTATATGAAATGTACTGGCATGGTTTTGTCTATTTCACTTAACAGTGTATTTAAACAACCTCTCTTCGATGCACAGGCAGTTGGTACCCAATTGCTAGCTGTATTGTTATTTTAGTTGGAACCATTCTTTATTTATCCCACTCATCCAATCCCTTCATGTTTGCTGAAAATCATCCTTAAATCTTGGGGAGTGACTAATACAAAGAAAGGATGGCATAGCCTTATTATTTAGCCTCGCCTTGCTACCAATCTTGTTCTTGCTCATTGGTCTTTTATTTATTCCAAGTCACAGCTAAATAGATTGAACTTATTCATGCATTGTTAATATGCATCTCAGCTGTCTTAGTGCAGGCCTATCTCCAGACTAAATAGCTTTAGCACTGCTACACATGCAGCCTAGGCTAGCCGTAGCTATCTCTCAGTCTTACTGCTTCAGTTTTGTCACTGAATAGGATGAGGAATGTTCTTATTTATATGCGGTTAATATTCCTCTCTCAGCATTTTGTAAGTGGTGCTATTTTATGTCATCCCTATGGCGCTCACTCTCAAGCCTGTGAATGTATGCTAATGTCTTTTCATTAACTTGCTTTCTGGCCTCTCGCATATTTGGCTGCTCAGAAGGTCCATGTTGGGCACCAGCCTAAATGGAAGATGAGACGCTGTACTGTTTCTGACATTGCTGATGTAATGGAGACAGGTCTGCTGTGAGATTTGTACTGTAGCCGCTTGGAAGAGCAAGCGATGACATTAGCTAATGATTTGCCAGCTAACAGTTAGCCAGCCAACGATTAAATTTGCAAATGGCCAAGGTCCATAGAATCCCAAGGACTGTGGGTTAAGACAGAAGACAGTTCATAGTTTTTTTTTGTTTTTTTTTTGAAGAGTTTTAATGTGATAGTGTTTGGTAATAAATGTAGTGGCCATGTTTACTCTAGTAATTATGATTATTATTCCAGCACTAGTCTTGTGTTCTGCTGGGTGGATTAAAGTGTGTTCAATTAACCATCTACTGTGTAGTGTCATAGTACCACTCAGTTAAGTGCTGAGGCAGGTCATTTAATTATTCGCAGTCCTCAGATTTTCCAAGACTGTGGCTGAGAAGCAAAAATGTACACCTCACAGTGAAAACTCTCATTTGATCCATTCCAGATTGTGCTTACTCCATTACTCTTAGAGAAAGCATTGTGATGGAACTCATTGAGGATCTCATTGAGGAATGGAGATCATTTTGTGTTGACTGTGGTAATGTCCTTTGTTATCCAGAATGTATTCGGCTGTCAGTGGTAAACTCAAATCATAGTTCAGGTTTAATTTGTCTGGAACATGCATGTGACCACAAAATAAAAAAAATAGTTGCCGTTGATTTAGACATAAGATGTTGTGTAAGGGTGTCAAATTCATATGCAAAGAGGCCACTTTATTTGTAGGATTTAAGTGGTACTGTCAGTGATTTTACTGTTGTAATTAATCTAAAGTGGTGCATTACGCCTGAATGATATGCCTTAAGCTCAAATATTTGTCTTGAGTGTTTGTGGGGGCTGCATCATTATACATGTATAATCAGCTAATTTAACCAATTAAGCCAGGGTAATGGGTTGTAACAAAAACCAGCATATGCACCAACCTCCCATGGGCTAAAATGAGTTTCTTATCCCTGCTAACATATTCATGTTCTATCCCTAAGCCTAGATCAAAATGTACAGTATAAGTAAACATTATGATTCATCAGTGCTGTATTCATTTGATCATTTAATGTCTACCAGGCGGATCTGAATTGAAATGTTACCGTGGATGCTGTGTCCACAGCATTGAAGTCTGCCAACTGCACAGATTCCATTCTCTTGTGAGATTTTGCAGCCAATACCCAGTGCAGAGTGAAGATATGATCTGGCAGTTTGCATTATGGTAGTCTATGTATTTCATATTTACTATGTGTGTTCCCTTGGGCTGTGGTGATGGACTATGGTAGTTCATAAAAAAACTCAGCACAATACTACAGTGGGCACATTAGCCCTAACAGCCTCCAGGCACAGTGCTTTGGAAAGGGAACTTAGTGTCTGGTATGGCCATCAAGATTACCTTGGTTATTTTTTATTGACCATAAACTTTTACTACAACCAAAAGAGTTTGGGTGAAATAGTGCCTACCAGACCTACAGATTCCCTTACTCTTTTATTCCCTTTTATACTGTGCGCTGTGTTATCACTTATTGTAGATCAACTGTCTTAAACTGAAATATAAGTGTGCGTTATCACAATGTAGGAAAAGGGCTATTTGATCTAATCATCTACTCTGCTGTTCTTATTATGTCTGTGACAGATCTTCCCATTGCTCATGTGCCAGAGCTCTGACTTTGAGTAACTCTTTAAATTGTTGCCTTTCCTTTTTATTTTTTCTGAGTGGTTTGAAAATGACTGAATTATTTTAAGAACTATTTTGGGTCGGGTTTCTATGGCAACACTGCACGGGGGAGTAGTGTTGGAGTCTGTCAGTAAACAGCTCAGCGGAGCAGGAGAATCGGTGCATTCACTTCCCTCAAGAAAGCATGAACAGTGAAATGCAGGGACACACATTGTGGCACCATATGGCAAGGGCTGCTCTTCTGGGGTTCTTTGTTATGCTGTATAGCTGCAGTGTTTTAGTTGCTAAAATTGGTATATACTGAGTCCAATCCAATCTATGTGCTTCCATTTTGACATTCTTAAATGACCAATGTACACGTATCAGTAGGGCCACCAGTTTGTCTCCACAATTTAAACTTGTATTTTGGTGGTTATCCTCCAGGGGTCCCCATAGATGCTCTAACAGCACAGTCAAGTGACTAATCGTACAACTGAGTTTATAATTGAGACATTTAAAAAAACAATTAGTTGATCAGTTATGATGAGTGTCAGGACGGAAAGTGAACATGGATGGAAGTTTAAAGGCGACAGTAAGCATGTCTTTGAGCCTGTGTTCCTCACTCCTGTTCCTAGAGAGCCACGGGGTCTCCTGGCTTTTGCTGTTAATGGATGCAGTGGTAACCAGAGGAATCCTGGCCAATTTAAGCCACCGTACCTGAGCAGGTCAACTGAGGCCAAATGTATTTTGCCAACATGTTCACCTTGGTTTTTTCCTGCTAATGACCTGGCCAAGGCTTGAACTGGCTGCATTCAGGGCAAACCTGCCCTCACTTCTTCATCAGTTGAGACACTGCGGAGCACCTCTACGCACATTATGCAATTATGCCGTGATGTCCCAGTGTGTCAGAAGGCTTACTTGTGCACCTCTGTCTTTTCTCATTTCCCAGCCCTCCTGTATGCAACTATTTTTGGGAATGTCACCACCATCTTTCAGCAGATGTATGCCAACACCAACCGCTACCACGAGATGCTCAACAACGTGCGTGACTTCCTGAAGCTCTACCAGGTGCCTAAAGGGCTGAGCGAGAGGGTCATGGACTACATCGTCTCCACCTGGTCCATGACCAAGGGCATCGACACTGAGAAGGTACATAGGTTTCCCCCCATCTCCTGAGGCAATTAGTTGTACTGGACCAAACCTCTGAAAGAAATATTTTCTTGGCTTTTTGTCCAAGTATGCACAAAGGTTTATGTGGCTGGGTTTATTCCTCAAGTATCTGCAAACTGTCAGAATAGACCCACTAAGAAAATACAAGGTGCTCCGGTTTTTCTAATAAACCTATGACCAGCTTTTAATTTGCTTGTGACCTTTCCCCAATTTAATATTGAACTTAATGGATAGTTACAAATTAAGTATCTGATTATTTTGTATAATATACTGGGTTAAAGCAGGATTACTCTGTCCTTTTTTAGGTAGAGAAGAATCTGTGGCTGATAAATGAGTTTTCTGAATCGTGCACCTCCCTGTGTGCCTGTCCCTTCTCATTCTGTTATTGACCCTGAGTCAGGCTGACTGCTGCATAGTCATGAAAGGATATTCACTAATAAGTATGTCACAAGAACCGATACTTCGGTACCAAGTCGATGCCAAAATGTATAAAATGTAACTTTATTAGCTTTTCTACTGTATCAGTCCAAATTGGTGCCGCACTCCTGCCTGACTGACAAGACGCAGAGGAAGTAGTCTAGGAAAGTTGGGAAACTGGGGATCACCTACCAACAGAAGAGAATAGCAATAAGTGAGAATGGCAGACAGTATAGTGTGTCTGCAGCGACAGCCTGGATCCACCAAACATAGGCACAGGACAACTGGAAAAATTGAATTTTGAAAATCATATTGCGATTATAGTATCAGTTTAACCTTAAATTAATGTATTGTGGACATATATGGAATTTTAATATGATATGCTTACCGTTTTGGACATTTAAACTCACATTTTCCCAACATTCCATTAATGATAAGAGTAAGCATTTCACTAAGCATTTAATTTGTTGGGTTCTGGAACACAGGTCTGCATACTTCATAATTTACATACCATCTATATGCTCTGATTGCTTGGACTTATTGACAGCAGGCAAGCAACATCTTGAATGCTTTTGAAAATATATAACTTTTAAAGATTTAACTCCATCTTCTCCTGGGACTTTTGCCTTTTCAAATTTCTTGTGCTATTACAGTACGTTCACTTTTAACGTTCAATTGAAAAAGCAACATTATAAATAAGTTTTATGGGTTATTGTTATTGGCTTGTGTTAGCTACATCATACTAACATCATACTGCAATCAATAAAGGTTAACAACACACTAGCACTTACTTTGTTAGTTTTATCACCGCTGCAGTGAAATACTGAATGCAAGTTCAATATTGTTTACTTGAATAATGTTAAGTACTTGAAGCAGATACTATAAAGCTGCTGTTTACTTTTAGCTGTTAAATTCCTGAAGGCTACATGCCACTGTTTTAGTTTTTTAAATGTTCAGACAAAACTTTTTAAAAACCATTTGCAAAGCCATTTGAAGAAAAAATTTGAGATTGAGAAAACCTAAAATGGAATGTAAAAGTTTTATATCCATAAAATTGTTGAGGTGTTATAAAATGAAAGAAATGAGTGCCCCATTTGCACAGTTTACCTCAAACCACAGTTTGAGTGTTTTTTGCTTGAAGATGATTCTCATGAGAATTGGTTTCTTCACAGAATTTGTTTAGTCAATTTGTGTTTTTATAATGAGAATATTTTTAGTGCAGCTTTCTGGCTTCTTACATCAGCTATCCTCCTGCTGTCCTGCAGTCGGTGCCTAGCATCATCAGAGGCCAGCTTGCAGACTGACACCTGATTTGGTGCGTTTCCTTCCGTTCCCAGGTGCTGTCCATCTGTCCCAAGGACATGAGGGCGGACATCTGCGTCCACCTGAACCGCAAGGTGTTCAACGAGCACCCCGCCTTCCGGCTGGCCAGCGACGGCTGCCTGCGCTCCCTGGCCGTGGAGTTCCAGACCATCCACTGCGCCCCCGGTGACCTCATCTTCCACGCTGGGGAGAGCGTGGACACCTTGTGCTTCGTGGTGTCGGGGTCGCTCGAGGTCATCCAGGACGATGAGGTCATAGCCATTCTAGGTGAGCGGCGGAGACGCAGTAGTAAATGAGCAGGTGCCTTTTTTTAGCCTGCCACATGTGTTTATCTAGACAGGGTATCCAAGGCCTTTCATTCCATCTGTTTTACCCCTCAGCTGATGTTTTGTTCAAATGCAAATAAGTACAAACAATCCCTGAGTGCTCACGCTGCTGCTTGTTGAGCCCAAATTGCGCCGAGCATTGCCTGTGAACCTGGATTCGGTGTGTGTTTTTTTTTTTGGGAGCTTTCCTCCTGAGGCTGTCAGGGTTTATTACCATCCCGCCGTCAAACGAGGAGAAATTTCCTTTCATCGGCTGTCAGGCCGTAGGGCAGTTCCGGAGCCATGATTGTATTTACTGTGAACGGTTCCTTAACGTCATTAAAAGCCCCGCAAAGCACCAGCGGAAAGGTTCATAAAAATCGTATTAGCCGCAGACGCATTGTGCGAGAATTGCGCGACATTAATCACCAGCCGTAATGGATGCCAACGTGAAGCCTGCTCCTCCATGGGTGGGCCTGTACCCTCATTAATGCTCTGTACAGGGGGTGGGCTCCAGGAACTGACGATGTGATGTTTCAGTCCCACGATCCCCGCGGGATTACCCCAGGGGAGCGGAATCGGGGCTAAGGTTGGGCCTGTCGTTTGTCAAAGCATTGGCATTAAGAGCCTCGCAGGAACAGGGAAGGCACATGACATTTCAGACATCTTCATGTTTCTGCATAAGGAAGCTCATCTGCCACCGCAGTGAAGTTCACAGAGGATGACTTTTCCTGTGTCCCTAACAGTACAATACCTCCGATGTGTTATGGTCAACCACAGCTCCATCCTTGAAAGAATCTAAATGACCATGTGCCGCTTCTTTTCAAGCTCCCTGAACTATTCTCAAGCCCTCTAATATATTATCCATGCAGTAATAGTCTACATTGTTGTTTTAAACAGCTTAGTGTGCATATATTTTTAAATATTACTTCTAGCACTCATGCCTCAGTGAGCTGAACTTTAGTCAACTTTCCTCAGTACTACTGGCTACTCACAGATGCAACTTCCTCTTTCTCCCATCCATGACAATGACAGGCAAGACAACCGCGTGTGATCAGTCAGGGTGAGGATGAGGTCACATAGGTATTATTCATATATTGAGGTTTGGTGACCTCGTTGGTGACGGTCCAGTTGCCATGGTTCACGCAGTGATGTCTGAGGACGGAAGTTCTCTGTTCTTATCTCCTGCTGATGCTCCAGATGATCCCCTTCACTCTGACACCATTTTGATCTTCATTATCACCTCTGCAAGAGAAGCAGAGAGGAGAGGGCCTAGCAGCTGGGTCCCCTTTTGGAAAAATGACATCCTCAGAGCTGTGAAAGAACTTGTTTCATCTTAAAGTGACACATATGTTACTGATAGGCATTTTGAAATAATATTATAACAACAGACATTTTCAGAGGTCAGTGGGCCGATTTTGGAAAGAGGGCCATAATTCAATGGCCCACATTTTTAGGATATTTCATTTCCACTAAATATTTGCCAGTTTTGTAAATATATCCTGATGACGATGATGCCATATTTACATGCATTCTACTCCTTACAGATTCTAAGTAAATCTGGCCCTTTGATGACTATTTCATATGCTGTCATCAGATTGTAATTCTTATTGTTACTTGCAATCCTGATCATTTCTATGCCCTCTTGATAAAAATTTCATAATTTCTCATCCTTACAAGAGACAGACATTCAGAAATCTGTTTTACAAATTATATTTTGGCAGGGAATTATTTAACCTCACATTATGAGTCATTGTGTAATAATGTAACCCACTGGACACCATATCCACTGCAAGATGGCACAATATTATGTCGTTTCCTGAGTTAACCCCCCTCCAATTCTCGCACACTGGTCTACCAGTGCTGCACCACACTATACATGCAATTTCGAGCCTTCATCCTCTGTCTTCTGACAAGGAGAAGTCACAGTAATGAGTCCTCCCACCGAGGGATAAACCCCCATCCCTGATTCCAGGAGCAGTGACAGGGCCACTGCCAGTGTGAAGCTGCAGGTTAATACACAGAGACCCCATTCTAGGAAAGAGATTTGACCCTGTGTAGCCATATAATGAGTGCCTCTGCATGCTTGTCTGTATGTGGATGTGCAGGTATGTTTTATGTGTGTGTACAGGTGTGTAGACACAAAGATACATGTTTCACGGAGAGCCCTTCTGATGACAAACAAGCCTGACCTCATATAAAACGTCCTAGACCTAGATTGATTCAAGTCTAATTAAGTCAAATTGGCTTAAAGAGAATTTTGATGTAGTAACAGTATTGAATTATGTCAGGCCTCCTCAGATCAGTTTTTAAAGGGAAGGTCAGCTTCTCTTCTGCAAATCTATTTGCATGTCTCCAGCTGTTTAACCCCTGCAGTTTTAATCGTTTAATAAATATGTCATTGCAGCACAGAGCCAGGTCATGATGGTAATTTGAGTACAAAAACAGCAGGACTGCCCAATAGCTGTTTTATTCACTTCAAAATAAAATAGAGAACAACAAAAAGAAAATATCCCAATACAGGTTCATGGAAAAATAAAGAACATTCTCTATGCAAGGTTGCTGGAGAGCCAAACCCCACACAAGTTTAGTGTAGGTCTGTCCCTGGAGGCACAGCAGACACCTCCTTTATAAACAGGCCCGACAAAGCCAACCAACAACATCTTGGCTGATTACCAGTCAGTAATATGTCAATAATTATTTTAATGTAATAATGAAGGAGAAGGCCAAACCCGCCATCGCAGAAATTACAGAAAGTCTCTTTAATGCGAGGTGGTGCCGGTTTCCAGTAATTTGGAATGGCTCTTCTTTGATTGATTTTCTGTCAGGTGCCAGAAAAACAGCTTCCAACTTTAGAATATGGCCATTTTGCATTTGTATGTATGTGCTGTACTAAATTTAAATGAATTTATAGGGGAGAAGTAGGCTGTTATAGTGCTAAATTGCATTTGATTAGATAGCGCTGTTGATTTCATCTCTCACCAATTTCCCTTCAGCAGGAACAGCCACCTAACTCCCTTCACCTGTGTATAATTATGGCTGCCACCAGAGAGAATGACAGGTTCAGTAAAATGAGGATGATTTGAGCCAATTAGCCTGCAGCATTTCCCGGTATTTCCAGCCTCCGAACCAGCAGAGCTGTTCAATTATCTCCAGCGGCTGATGGGAGAAACGCCGGAGGGTAGCTGTCCCTGCTTCTACCGCGCGGTCAGCAGACGGCACCAGCCAGTCCACCCTCCAGGAGCTGTCAGTTACTGCGTCAGCATATTCCGCTGCCTCCATCTTAGAAGACCGACTGGCGTGTAACTCAGCGCCCTGACGCTCTGGCCATGCCCATCCACCTGCCAGCTTTCAAAGCTGTCCATCCAAATTTCTTTTTTTTTAGATTCATTTGATTAATGTGCCCTACATAGAAGTTGGTCCCTTTCTCCTCTTAGATCCAGAGGAGGACTCATTTCAGCGGAAGCTGAGTTGATACCATGAGCCTGGGGTAGGACTGGGGCTTGGCCGGTGATTTGTAGTCCGCAGACACGCGGAGCCTCCACAGTGAGCGATGGGGGCTTTACAGAGTTGAATGAGTTCCATAACGCCTGCCTGAGAACTATAGACGCAAGACTTATATCTCTCTCCTCAACGTTATTAGGTTCATTTTTTTTCTCCTCAGTCACTATAAACCACTTTCATGCAGCCGTGAGCCGAGCTTATTTGTTGCCTCGCTGCTAAATCAATCTGATCACAGTTTCCCAATGGAACTTTGATTGCAACGAGATTCCGTGGTTATAAAGAACAATTTGTTAACACTGAGCACATGGAGTGTTCTTGACATTTCAAGTGGCCGAAACATTGCGAATGTGCCTGTGTGCACTATTTTGTCCGCAATGAATAACTCGCCCATTTCCCTGTAATTGCTTATTTATAAGTGAGATGTACAGAATGGTTCTTATGTCACAGTATATGAATGTAACACTTGATAATGTTGCTGGTTGCTTCGTTGTTAACCTAGCATTGATACATTGTTACACTTTTCAAATTCCCTGAAGAGGACTGCGTTAACCTTGTGTTAACTGTGTGAATTTTGTGGCTCTGTTACATTACATTTTGCCATTTATCTGACACTTTTATCCAGATCAACTTAGATTTACAAATATAATCCATTTATACAGCTGGAGCTGAAGCCATTCGGGTTAAGTACCTTTTCCAAGGGTATAGTTGCAGTGCCCCAAGTCGGAGTTGAGCCTGCAACCTTTGAATTACAGGTACTGTTCCCTAACCAATACTACACTGCCTCCCAACACTGGACGGCATGAATATGCCAACTCAGTGCTGCTGTCATAAAGATTATGAGGATGTTGATATGGAAAATTCTTCACTAAAGAAAGAAAATCCTTCTCCCTCTCAGGTAAAGGGGATGTGTTTGGGGACGTCTTCTGGAAGGAGACCACCTTGGCCCATGCGTGCGCCAATGTCCGGGCGCTCACCTACTGCGACCTACATGTCATCAGGAGGGAGGCACTGCTGAAGGTGCTGGAGTTCTACACCGCCTTCGCCAACTCCTTCTCGCGCAACCTCATCCTCACCTGCAACCTGCGCAAACGGGTACGCTCACAGTCCGTTCTGTCCTGTCCTGCCCCTACCGTTACTCCCTCAGACAGACCCGAGGGTCACGTTCCTCTGTTTTTTGATAGACGTGTCTGTGTTGCTGGACTGGCTTTTCATTGGTTTTATGAGGGTGTGAATTGCACCACGTTGAGATATGAGAGGGAATTATTAAGAATGAAAACTTATTGTAGGCTGTTGCATCATTGTAGCCTTTGGCATCAGTTTTGTTATTTTACCTCAATTAGTCTGTCGTGTAGGCTATGTACTAATGACAGGATCCTCGCGCTCAATGCTTGCAGTTGGATTTTGGGATTTGCTTTAAAGATTTTCTTTGATCCAGCAACCTTATGCTAATTTTTTTTATCATTTCCTAATGGTAATTTCCAAAAGCAATGTTGATGACTGTTACCCTTGAAGGTGCACAGTCCAATGACAAGACAAATCTTTTGTCAAGCCAGTAAATTGAGATTAGGTGGATGGTCAATTTTGTTTGAATCCTAAGCCTCGCTTTAATAATATTAGTCACAAATTGAGAATAATAAATTGTCACACATATCAGCTAGATTACGAAGAGCATTTAGGTCAGAATGGCATGCAGTAATTTGGTTTTCCTGTCATTTTGGCTCTAACTGATGCTAAACTTTATAATCCTTTCCCATATTTGCTGTAGTTTAGCTATGATCAGGTCTTTTGCTGCCTCTTCAAAATCTTTTTTTTCTGAAAGACCGAAAGTAGTCACAGATGGGAATTTAATAGACGAGTATATCTTCTGCTGATGTTGTGATTTGTTTGAATTGTTTATCTTTTCGAAATGTGTGCTGTCATAGCCAGGCAGCTGTACTTCAAGGCATGATTTATAAGACTAGCCCAACTGCTCCCCCAGTCTGCATTTCACAGTATGCAATGAACCAGCCACGGAATTACAGCTGTTTTAAACCGGCCTGTTCTCATGCATAAAATGAATAATTAATTCATACACACATGCACATGGATGTACACAAGTTTTCTTAGCTTTCCACACGTGAACACGCACACCCACACACATACTCACGTGTCTACTCAATCAAATTCAAATGTCAATCATTCAATCATACGTGTGCGCTGAGAGCAAGCCATGGGGGATTGGCTGGCCAACAGGGATCGCAATGAGAAATGAGCACAGCTATACTTGCTAAATAAATCCCTCCCATCTATCCCTTAGGCAATGCAAAGCCAATTGTGCACCGCCCCTCCAGGGTTGCCGGCTGCAATCGACACTAGCACTGGCCGGATTTCATCCGATACCGTCGCGCTCACTCATGCACTGCAAGTGGAGCTTTTACCAAGTGAGCTACCAAGCAGCCCACAGGAGAGATTTTTTGGCAAAGTCTGGATATCCTCCTGTGCTTGAATAAGAACTGTTTCCACTGGGGTCTCCGTCGCCCCTGTTTACCACACAGAGACTAATCAAATCTCCTTTCAGAATCTGTCTTGCGAGGCTGCATTTCCTTTTTTCTAACAGGAAATATTGGTAATGAGGGTGGTGGCTTTAAAGCAGCGTAGAGTGTCTGAGAACACAAATCTGAAACAGAAGATGGTATTTAGAACTGGCGGAACTTTGACTGGGGACTGACTCAGTGGACTGCAGTCTCCCACTCCTGCTGTCTGAAGCATCACATCAGGGATGCTTTGGTTCACAGTAACATATCGAAATTCTATACTTCACTTCCTACGGCAAAACATCTGAAAGCAGGGTCAGAACATCAATCAATGTATTCCAGTTTTTACTTGTTTTTCTTGATGTGTTTGGAATGCCAGACTGAAAGTTCTCGTCTTCCACAATCACGCAGACACGTTGCAATGCGTGACGATCAAGGTAACTTTTCAAGAGCGCTGAAATGAAGATTTTTCCCTTTTGTAATTCATAATAATGACTCATGACAAACTATTCTCTGTGTCAGATAATGGTTTAATGCCAGCTGCGCTCAAATGGAAAAGTAGGCTACTGTAGACATTAATGACTAAAGAGCTTTGGCTTGCCTGTAGATTTTCTTTCATGAGAGTGATGGTCCCTAAGAGTAGGCTTTTTGTAGTGTCCTTCAATTCCCATCAATCTGTGATGTGATCACAGTGGGAGCATTCAAGTACCTTATCAGTGAGTAGATTTCCTCCCCATTCACTCCTGACACAGGACAGCCCATGGCTGTGATGGAAACATTTTATCCAGGATGACATCAAATATATTCCTCCTTTGATTAAAATTGAACAACTTTCAGTTCAGTGAATGGAGGGAAGAGGAGTTAGAGGTTCATGCAAACTCTCAAGACTGGTATTTATTAATTTAACTCAGGGTCCTTAAGATGTTGAAACTAGGTCCAAGTGTTTTTATGTGCCAAATCTTTGCTATGTCAGTAACACTTTAGGTTAGGATACAGTTATTACTGCTTAAGAAAACATTTCTAAGTGTATTATACCTTCTTAAAACAGTTTCTTGGTGCTTATTCCATTTCTTTATTTTTTCCCCTTTTCACTATTTATATTGTATAAACACACAGTATTATTAAATATGAGTAAATTTAATATTTTGACAGAGCATTAAAATATGCAGTATTGCTGTTATATACTGTCACCTCAATTTTTGTATCCTCTAACTTTCTGTGGAGCAATGGACCATACTATTTAAAGGTAACCCATTTCAGGACTGCTTCAAAATTATTTTAAGCACTTACGTGAACATCCAAAGACTTTCTCAAGAGTGACAGATTGCCACGTTGCTTCTTTTTTTTTTTTTACTGTGATGACTGCCAGGATGTGCCTTCGGACAGCAGTTATTAATGGAAAAATAGGTTTCTGCTGCTGTGGGCTTTATGAATTAACCCATGAGTCTGTGCTGTGGGTCCATCTGACTCCTGCACACACTGAATGGGGTCTAATGACTTCAGCTGCTCCTGTTTCTCTCTATTCAGTGCAGACTGGCTCCCAGTCAGCCCCAAGACCCATCCGGGCACAAGGCCTTCCATTGGTCACCCTCGCCCTTGCCTCCCTGCTGCCTTTGGTTAAATGCGCCGTATTTTCAAATGGCCCAGTGCCATTTTCCAATGCCCCTCTGACCTTGAAGTGGTTCACTGCTTGAAAGAATGGAGCTTTCAAGGCTCAACAAACACCACTAAAAGGCAATTTCGCCTTGAGGCACCAACCTGGACTCTGTCCTGCCTTATTATTCTATAGGAATTGCTGTCTGTTGTAGAGAGGGTAGAGAAAGCTCACAGGTTCCTGGTAGTAGAAATCCCCAGAGAGAGGACGTGTCTCTGTGCCTGCAGTGGTTTTTTTTTTTTTGCTATGTTTGTGAAAGTACTTTTTTTAAATGTAGACTTTAGAAGTCATGATGTCCAGCTTCCCACGGGGGGAGGAAATGGTGAGATTACATGTTACTCTCAGCTGACTGCTTCTCATGTGGATTTCCTGTGATGAGCACAGAGGAGTGATTGCAGACACTGTACCCCTTTGGGGCTTGGCTGCGTGACCTCAGGTTCAAGACAAGCTCAGCCGAGAAAAAGAAAAGATACACGTGGCAGAGCAGTGTCCGGTGGGTAATGAGTAGAAATTAATGCACATTCCTCATTTTCTGTGTCTGAAGTGCTGGTGTGTGGGTGCTTTAGCTCCCATTTTCTGCAGTAACGCTTTCAATCACAAGGGTGCGCTTTCCAAGCTAGCTACAATGGGTGAATACGAAAATAACCAGGTGAACCCTTCATTGGCACATAATGCATGTGTATAACTGAAAGCATCTGCTTCAGCACTTTGGCATATTTTTTGGCTTTTGTGGTTCTTCCCCCAGTAGAAATGTCCATCATTATTATCCTGAAAACAGCTTGTGAAAGTTGTGAAATGGAAAAGTTCACCTGCCTGATAAGCATATCACCATGAAGCTTTTAACCTCTTGATCTGACTGAAAAGATGAGCACCTCCTTTTCTGCTGTCATAACTGAAGACAAGCATACAGCATCGTTGCTGAGTCACCAAACGGATGTGTAGGGAGTAGTCGTTTGGAAAGCAGATGCACATTTTAGGCTTTCCCTGACTGATGAGTCTGTTTGCGCTTAATCCCTTCACTCATGTTTAAACCCCTAGTGCATTCATGATGGATTTAATGAAGTGAGTTACCATGGTATGCACTCAAATGCAAATGGACAGTGCCAAGGGGATAATCAGATATTCCAAAAGTATTTCCATCAGTGCCATTGACAAAGGCATGTTGTGTTTTTTTTATGGTCTATGTGTCTTTTACTGTCTTTTCCCACAGAGCTGCATGCCTGCAGGGAGAATGCCAGTGGAATAAACTCTAGGGCCAAAGCTGCACACACGATGCACCAGAAGGCTCATACATTAATAATGTGTCTTAGGATGAAAGTGAGAGTGAGTTAGAAGGAAAGACAATAAAAGAGCGGCAGACTTGGAGAAGGTGATAGGAGCTTTGGAAAGCTATAGAAAGTGAGCGTGACAGACAACAACAGCCATGTTCACCAATGTTTCAGTGCTTAGCTTGGCTCTTGACCCGCTGACATTGTACCATCCGAATGGACAATGAAAATGTTATTATTCCACCATCATATATCATTTTCAGACAAGAGCAAAGTGCTTTGCTCAGCACCTTACAGATAAGAGCCAGGGGACAATTCAGATCTAAAGTGGTGAGCAGATCTGTGTGGAGTGCCAGATGGATACGCCCAGTATGACTGAATTATCTTCAGTGTACAGAGCTTGTTGATGTGATATACACTGCCCAGCCACAAACAGTACCTAACAGGAGCTACTTAACCCCTATATGGTTACAATGCCATTTACAATAGAATACACTATTGTGCACTACACTACAATATAGGCTATAATTTATAGGCAATTATGTTCATATGACAGACAGAATGTTGAATATCCTCTATTGCTGGTGAACTTGAAACCTTTTTTAAAGCATTACAGAGTTTGATTTATGAGGATTTTATCATCCAGGACTGGTACTTGATTATCCTCTTGTCAGTGGCAGCCATCACCAAGATGGCCAACACACTGAGAAAAATATCCTCATCATGGGGACCTTGTTACCCTTAGTACTAGTACTTTCTGAGAGTTTAAAATGTGAAAGCTCATCCAAGAGCATTTCACAAGAGCACTGACCTTCCACAATTTTCTGTTAGATTTTAAGTTTTTCTTAAAAAGATGAATCATTTTTCTGGGTTTATGTGTTTGGAAATCATGATTGTTCACATTCTTGTCCAGATGGGGCCATGATGCAACCATTGAATTGTCATATGGTGCACATACCTGGGTTTTTTTTTTTTGTCACTCTATTTTGCACCACATAATCCCTCATAGCCCATGATGGTCTCTGTGACCTCCAAACCATAGACCTGGATTTATCTACATTTGTCCTGAACATTGAGTTTAAAGTTTGTTTTTATTTTTATTTTTTCTGATAAGTTTAATTATCACCAATCAATGATCACCAATTCCATCAATGGAAAAAAATATTTGTCTTGAAAACGTTTTATCTAAAAGTCAAAATTAAGCACAAAGGTTTATTGAATCCATGCTGGAACTCTTTGAAAAAACAAAACATTTAATTTAGTTTTATTGCTCCTTTATTTTTTAATGATATTCATTGAGTCTTATCAACAGTTCAATTGCCTTTCTGAATAGCAATACAGCACTAGCATCTTTCAATTCAGTTCAATCAGCCATTTCATCTGGTTGTTGAGAGCAAACACTGTGAAAAACTGGATTATGGATTACGAAATTGATCCAAAACATTTTTCATTCTGTCTCTCTTTAATTGTACATTTGCCTTGAATTCAATTACGGTATTTTGTGCAAACTGAATCACGGACCCTGATCAAGAACGATACAGGCTGCAGAAGATGCTACGCCGTAATGTGTAGATTATTTTCGGTCCTTCTTTGACTGCAATCGGTTTTCTGACCTCAGCAGTCATTTAGATAAAAGCATTCACATGAGGAGAAGGGTTAGTCCCCCAAAAAGAGAGCAGAGGCCCGACAGCAATCTGCTGATTGGCCACATTCGGGAGGAAGTGCTGACTGGCGTCTGGCGTGGGGGGATGGGGGGTGGGAGTGGGGGGGGGGGCTGGTCACAACGCCGTAGCGAAGCGGCCACCCTCTCTGGCAGGCCACCAGCCACTGCCCCGCCCTGCCATGACTGGTTAAGCGGGATACTAAATTACTGCCAGGTCTCATTAAACCCCCGGCAGAGAGAGCCTGAGTTTATGATTCATCCTACAGGGGTTCCCTTCTCCGCCAGTCCCTGCTGCGATCGGCTTTAAGCGACAGAGTTGAACCTTAGCTCAAAACCAAAATGCCATGCCTAGGAATAGACCTGCCGAAAGCAACGCATTCCAAAAGGACCGGCACAGATAGCTACGGGACTCACGGCGGGCTGAGGAGTACACTCTCTCTGAATGCACATCAGGGTGTAAGTGGCTGCAACCCCTGATGTAAATATGCCTCGGTGTGCGTTAGCCGTGCGACAGCACGCGACGGCTTCCTCTGAGGCCCACGCAAGCGCTCTGACCATGACATGGCTGCGGTGTTGGGCGTACTGATGGTCAGCAATCCTGCTTGCATTCCTGCTCGTTTACTTTGACATTGTGTGTTGGTCCTCCTCCAAGAGAGGATCACAGTCAAGTTCCTCCAAGCTCATACGGTCAACATAGTGGAACAATTATAAGATTGCCTGCTTACACTGTCTGGGGTGAGAGTGGCGACAGAGGATTATATGTGGAGCACGTTAATTGTATTAACGAGCTGGTGTACCTTATAAAATGGCCGCTGAGTGTAGTTTTTTTATGTTTCATAGATTATTCCGGTGTTATTACCTTAATATGCTTGCTCACTGTCCTCACAGTGTCCTTCTGTGTGCAAATGAACAATGTTAATGATGTTCATCCAACCGAGGATATCGAATATTACACTTATGACAATGACAGCATTCATGTGCAGGAGGAATTTTCCAAACCTGCAGAGTCTGAATGTGTTTAGTGCTTGCATGCATGCAGTGCTTAATTTCCTTTTAATTTGCACTAAGAAGCAGAAAGCCACTCAGGATTCATTTAATGTGACTACATGCAGTCTCATTCCCTGGGAGATAGCCGTCTTATTAACTGACAGAAGAAAGTCATTCGGGATTAATTCAATGTGACTACATACACTTTCATTCTCAGGGAGCTGTCTTATTAACTCATAGAATGGTATTATCTTTGGTTTTGTTCATATATCAATCATCAGGCAGTTTCAAAATATGTTTATTCTCTGACATTACCACAAAAAAATAAAGATAACTGCTGGAAATGTGAGGCTTGTGTTACAAGTATGACGTAATGTACAGTATGTCAAACACATTTCAAATGCTAGCACCTCCATTCTGTAGTTTTTGCCACTAACTTTTTTAAAAGTTATTTGTTTTCGCACATGAACTCTGTTTGCCAGTTACATGTGAAATCAATATCAATCAGCTCCAAATGCAAATGAAAAAAAATTTGAGACTGAAAATATGTATGCAATATAAATGAATAGTGGCCAGAGAGAATTCTGTCTTGAATTTTCAAAACAATAAAATGTACCAATGCTATGTCAGTAGTGGGACATACATGTGAGGAAATGTGCCTGATTAAGTTTTGTTTTGTCAAGTTACTGATTTTATGCTTGATTACTGATTTTACGGTCTTCCCTCCTCATCTACTTGATATGAAATTATTATGGTCAGTCTATGAGAAGAACATCTTCACACTGTCTCCCTATGATAATTAACCATTTGAATCCAGCAAGCAGGTCCATAAATATCATGCACTATGTACAGTAGAGGATAGTATACAGTCTAACAAAAGGGGAAGAACAAACTGCTATATGATACATATAGCTCAGCGATATAGCTCAGGTGGTGACCGATTGTCTGGCAGTCGGAGGGTTGCCGGTTCAAACCCCGCCCTGGGCATGTCGAAGTGTCCTTGAGCAAGACACCTAACCCCTAACCTCTAACTGCTCTGGCGAATGAGAGGCATCAATTGTAAAGCGCTTTGGATAAAAGCGCTATATAAATGCAGTCCATTTACCATTTACCAAATAGCAAAGCCCTTGAAATTTGCTCTGTTCAGTGCAAGCATATTCATTAAGCATGCACTTACAGGCACATTTTACTGAGACTTCCTTGAATTCTTCCTTTCTCTTAATACATCAGTAAAATTTTATGTTTATGTGCTTATTATGTAAGCCCAGTAGGGATCAACTGTACTCTATCAAAGTAAAATGCAACAGGTAATTTAACTAAACGTTTTTTTTTTTTTTTAAATTTCCTTATTTTATTCCTAATTTCCTTTGATATATCATAGTCTGCACAGCTGACAGGTTTGTGACCACTTGATTTCTAAGACCCTTCCGTGCAACGGAACAAAGAATATTTAGCAAGAATTAAAAGAGAAATGATCATAAATCATTTCAGTGTTTCATTTTTCTCAAGACTTGTGCACCCAAGGAGTTTCGGGCTGATGTGTGCACTGCTATAAATCTAACGGCTTGTGAGTATTTAAACGTGCTGAGTTTGCAGTGCTCTGTAGTCGTGCTGCCTGTAATTAAATTAATTTCCCACCTGCTCAAGGAAAAAAAAAGTCGCTCTTTGTGAGTCAATTATCATATAATGAAGAGGGAACGAGCGTCTACACATGGACTGGGTACCAACAGCCTCCGAAACCCTTCACCAACCTTTGGTGTCTTAAACAGAATGGAAACAATGGGTATTGTTTTCGATAGTTCAGTCTGTCTGATTACTTGAGAACTTTGTTGTATGAAACTCATAATAATTTTAAGTTTAGGCCTGGATCTCACTCTGTAAAGCTGCTTTGTGACAATGCCTTTCATAAAAAACACTATACAAATAAACTGGAATTGAATAGTTTCCAGTGATTTTCCACTACTGTCCTCATCACTGGCTCACATGTTGGCATTATTCTGCTGTTGTGTCCTTCTGTACTCTCCAGATAGTCTGGCTTCTTGTCTTCAAATGATTTTTTTTTTAATGTAATTGGCCCAATTAATTCTTTGACTGGGTACTGTCAAAAGAAACTTACATATTTACGGCTTTGGTCTATTCTGTGTTTTAGTTTTAAAGCATGAGGTATTAGAGTTTAGTTCATGTTTGAATAATGATGTCAATCGAAGTCTCAGTGCTAAAAATAAGAAGTACATTGTGTCTGTGAAAGGGATTTGCAGGTTTTGCAGTCTGGGAACATAAGAATTTATTATATCAATTTGATAAATTGGGTAAAGCCACTATTCATTCAGATGATTAATTGATATTACTTGGCTTAAGATAAGTTTTAAATGTCCATATAAAAGACAAAGTAACCACACAAAAAATAGAACCACAAGTTACAACATAGAAATATAAGTACAAATACAGTAAAGGAAAAGCCTGTTTTCTAGCCTGTACAATTTAACGAGTCTTACCATCTTCTTAATACTGCCACAAAATTCCCAGTCTGACGGAACCAGAGTACTGTGCCAGCACTTGGGATGCAAAAGGCTAATGCATTGTTTGTGAACTTATGAACTTACTGTACTTGTGGTTTGAGGCAAACAGGAGTGGTCATTTTAAAGTAAAGCTAGCTTTCCTGTCAGGACGGAGAAACCCGCTTCTCTTACACCTATTACCATCATAAAAGCTGCACAATGTCTCTCTCTTTCAGAACATTTCACATTGTGTTCCATGAAGAGCTGTTATGAAATAGGACAGACGGAAGTGTGGTTAGAACAATAATTTGGTCAGTCAACATCAGGATTACTACTGGGGTGAATCAGCGTTGCTCACGCTCATGATTCAACTAATTAACAAATCATGGTCTTCAATCAAGACTTTAAGTAGAATCAGATGTCTTAATGCTGGACTAAAACAAAAACACTCTCTCCAGCCCTTTTCAGCTAAGATTGGAGAACCCTGCTTTATATGGTTGCATTTTTCTTTTTACAGCACTGATAGTCAATCCTGTTCCTGGAGAGCCACAGAATCTGCTAGTTTTTGTTTATTCCTTAAAATCAGTGACTAACTCAGACCAAAGAAAGGGGCTGACCTGAGTAAACAGTCGAATCAATTGCCGTTCTAATCAAGTTCTGAGTGACAAGGAAAGCCATCCATGACCACTAGTGAGGACCACTGGCTCAAAGACGTGCTTTTCATAGCATTTCAACTTCCATCCATGTTCACCTTCCTTCCTAACTCTTCCCATAACAGATCAACTAAATGTTTTTATGTCTCTTGAATGTGTCGTTGGAGTGTCTATCGGGACCCCTGGAGGATTACCATTGAAATACATGTCCAAATCTCTGCAGGTCTTCTGGTTCATATCCCAGATGTCAAACTCCAGTCCTGGAGGGCTGCAGTGTCTGCTGGTTTTTGGGGTGTTCTCAACCCCCATGTTTCAGTTAAGTCATTGATTGGCTTGGGAATCCACACGCCTTGTTTTCAAAGCCTTAATTGTCAGCTGATTGACGGGAAACCACAAAAACCCACAGACACTGCAGCCCCCTTGGGATTCAGTTTGACACCCCTGGTATAGACAAACGGCCCTAGGAATAACAGGCAAAAAAATGTGGTGCATAAATAATTACTTTTTTAAAATTGGGACACAGTGTTTTATGTGTGTGGTTTCTTACGGAGATTTTGAAGCCACCAGAATCTCTTTATCTCATTATTCTTATTTTCTGCTGTTGCTTCTCATAGAACTCAAATACTGGTATTTAATTGGTCCTCATAACTGTGTGTCATTGGATCACTTTGAAAATCATTCTAGGTAAACATTGTTTGTTCTACCTGTCACACACCTGGCAAATGAGAAGTAAGTCAGTGACACATAAGGAACTTGGTGCCCATTAAAATCCCCACTTTATGATTTGAAATATTCATGAGTAATTGATTGTGGGCACCATCTTGTTTTATTAGTTTGCATCTGGTCAGTTGATCTTTGGCTTAAATCTTTTCTTCTTTTGTATCTTTTCCATGTGAAAGAGTTCATTATTGGGGCATTGCGGTAGTCCTATGAAATACAGTGAGGAGAATTTATAGCTTTTCATAACAAAGATACTTGTCATCCAGGCATCAGGCTCCTTACTGAACTAGTCTACTTCTGCTAAAAGCCTGCCACTTGGCCTTTTCTAATTTCCTCTCAGTTTTGCATGATATCGTCTGCTGGAATCCTGGCTGCTGTGTTCGCCCACATAATCAGAAGTCAGTGGCATGAGTGACTGAGCTGACTGTATAGTAACTGTGTGCAAGTGCTCGCTGTTCTGGTTGCCCGTTTATGCTGGATACTGATAGGCTCAAATGGTGTGGTTTGGCTTGCAAGTGTTTATTTCAAAAACAGCAGTTTTGGACAGTGGTTCTGCGAACAGTGTTCTGATTCTGAACTCAGCTGTTAATAATTGATGTGTTTATTTGTAATCCATCTGAAGAGTTTAAGACCCATAAACCGCGCTTGACTTCCCTTGGCATATTAAACTTCCTCTGACTGAGAAAAGGCTTCTCTTTCCAGAATCTTCTGCTGATTGCACTGGGAAATAATAGCCCTGCAGCAGGACACGCCCAGTCCCCTGGCACTCTGAACTGTGGGCTGGCACATCTGATCAAAAGCCTTGCTGCTGGCATAGCAGAGCCTCGATAAGTCTGTTGTTTTCATCTGTGCCACCTCATCCGCATCGTTGTCATCCCAGAACATCTTCCGTGTCTCAGTGACACCTTGAACCACATCAAAGCTCCTGGATCCTTATCTGCATGAGGTTGCTCATGTAGATTTCTATTCAGCCAGAGGGCCTCTCAGCAGGTGTGGAATACTTGCTGCACAGGGAAGGTGTAGTACATGTGTCAACAGGCAATGTTGGAGACAGTGTAACAGAGCTACTAGATTAACTACATTTCCCAGTAGCATGTGGTGGCTTAACTACTTTGAGAAACAATTATCGTTCAAGTAGGAAAGTTATTTTTTTAACTGAGTAGCGAGGTAGTGTGGACAAAGCTACATTTCCCCACAGGCTAAACTGTGGAAGCAAGCTTTAGCTTTTTAATCTTTAATTATTTTAAGAGGAAAAATAGCCTTTAGGCTCTTGCAACTGTTTCTGCTGGGGATGTGGAACATTGTCTATGGTCTCTGACCACTTGGCGTGAAAGTGATGTCCAGTAAAATAAATGCCTGCAACAAGTACTACAGGATTATTTTCCCTCAGCATGAGTAAATGGCCCTTACACAAAATCACTTCATGGATGTGGAGCCAGAGTCTGCTGTACTATAGCTATACCTCACGTCATTCTTTCGGTGCGTCCGTGAGATTAATGTAGTTGGCTGTTAAGTTATTTAGTAATGCAAGGCACATTTTGTTGTTTTTTTAATAAACAAACTGTGTCATTTCGTTTGGGGAATGTGATTAGGGTTTAGCCTATTTTTTTTTGGCTTGGTGAATTTGGGGCTTTGGATTTGTGAAATCATGGATGACCAAGTGCCAGAACTGTGTCTGTTAGCTAATGTTTAGTAATTCTAGTTATTCTTCATTTTCAGAGTAGCTTCCCCAACCCTGGCAACAGCACACCCTTCAATCAAAAGCAGGGCTGCTGGGCCTCCTACAGTATTACATTTGCATCGTAGTCCCATCTCCTTAGAAACACTGTGCTAAACACTGGTCGTTGACTCTGTTCTTGTCTGAAAAGTCCCAGTAACAAATAAACTTCCCATCCGTAGGGAAAGTGCAAATTATAATTTCACTGTCCTCGGACATCACCTGAATGTATTACACAAGTAGATTAGCGATCAGCAAAAGTGGTTGAAAAGGACAGGACCCTTAATGAATAGTCAATCAATTACGTTAAGGGAAAAGAAAAGCGGCCTCTCCACGGCCATTTGATTGATAGGGCCTCTCTTCTGAACAACGTGCGGTTCCCAGCTGCACTGCAATTACGCCGGCATGACAAGCAAACGGCATTAATACTGAGCGGATGTAATAGAGCTTTTCAGAGAGGGGGGGAGGAGTCTAGCCAGGAGTGCTACAGAGAGCAAGATGTGAAATAACTGCTCCCAGTAAGTCTCACCATCAGCTACTAAGAGATTTTATGCCAATAAAAATAACACATGAGCCTCTCCACCACTAATTCTTGTCATTTACAGCATAATTAGCCAGAAGCGCTGTCTCTCCAAGTTGGCTGAGAGTGGCTTAAATAATGTAAAATGGCACAGGAGGTTGGATGTATTATTTAACAGCGGCCTCCCAAAGCCAACACTTGGGGGTAGGAACAGCGCCGGCAGAACAAGAGCGCGCGATGGCCGTTGTTCTATTTATATCTCGACCGATTGCCTGTTGTCGGGGCGATCGGGGGCCACTTTCATCGGCGCGCACTGCGACGGCTCCCCGCGCTCGCGGCCTGTCGATGTGCCCGTGGTGATAAAACCGCGTTTATGTCCCGTTTGCCTCTCACCACGTCTCATTAAGAGAATAACATTTTAATGGAATATGAACGCTAAATCTTTCACGCCGTTTGGGAAAACATTGTCTAACCGAGGTTATTGAAGCCAAACAGTCGTTTCCGAGGAACCCGCATGCAAATCTTACACAGTCTCTGTGTGAGCACAGGCGTCCAAAAAACCTGAGGAAGTGCTGAGGTCCGCTTAGCTTTGCTGTTAAACCGCTTTGCTGTGCTCAGCAAGGACTGTGCTGTGACCGGTGTGGCCTGTAGCATGGCCTCAGCCATTTACTCCTTGGTCAATATAGCATGCAGCTCACACTCAGCTCTTTACAGTCAATGAAGACAAAGGAAATAAGACGTAGGGAGAGTGTCAAGCCCTGCTATCCATCAGAAAGACTGAAGCTGTGCTTCACTGGGCCGGAGCCCTGGAGCCGCTGTTTGGAGCTCCAGTCTGTAATACTCCACACCTCTACACACACTAATCCAATACAAGCCCCCAGAGAGTCTCCACAAAACCTTACTGAACTCCCTAAAGGACAACATCAGAAACCAATCTGGACCTCATAACTGCCGTCTGGCTTATTAACAAACGCTAATAAGCCGTTTCATAATGTCTGCTTGTATGGTGAATTAATATAAGACTTCACTGACGGTTGTTGAGCTGAAAATAGACGGAGCAGAAAACTTTACTTTAAACAGATCATTGGTCTCAATCTATTTTCTTTCATTTTCCTTTGTTAACAAGTGCCAATTATCTGAATAATCAATTGGCAGGTAAAAAGAACTTCTTCCCATCAAGTTACAGAGATTAAGCAATAAATGAAATAGGGTGGCTTGCCCTATGACCTATGCCACACATTTGCCTGTAAAAAGTGCTGTGTATTTCATTACTGTGGTCTTGTGCCTGTGTTGTTATATACTTGATATGTTAGCACTGTATGTATGTGCTTACTCTATGGGAAAACGTGTAATGACATAGCATACTGCACTTACATGTACTTACATACAGTGTTACATGCGCAATGCTTAAATGCGTAATTACAGTGGAAGGTAGCAGTGCACCAAAGGGCAATTCCTGTTATCTCATGGTTAGTTCTTTTCATTCCCACAGTCTACCTGTGGACTGAGGATAATACCTGCCATCAATACACACCCATTCTTATTACTTTCCTGTTTATGCGATCGATAGAGGTCCCAAGCCACATTAATTAATGTGTTATGGCATCATGTGCTCCTACTGTATAATGTTCAGCTACAGGTTAGTAATACAGTTGGTGGTTTTGCACATACTGTACCACGCAAAGCATTTGTCATGGTTTTGTAAGGGAGGAACTGTACTAGAGCGGTCCACACTTCAGCTTGTTCTCCTGTGTCTTGTAGATAATCTTCCGGAAGATCATAGATGTGAAGAAGGAGGAGGAGGAGCGGCAGCGACAAAAGAATGAGGTGACACTCTCCATCCCGGTGGACCATCCCGTCAGGAAGCTTTTCCAGAAGTTCAAGCAGCAGAAGGAGATGCGCAATCAGGGCTCCTCCCAGCTGGACCTGGAGAAGAACCAGCTGCAGGCGGAGCACCAGCTGAACCCCCACTCCCACCAGCACCACCCGCTCCAGCACTCGCACCCCATGCAGAACGGGGCCTCCACCACCGGCAACAGCAGCGTGGTCACTGTCTCCCAGATCACCCCCATCCAGAACTCGCTGGTGTACATCAAGACCAGCGAGCCCAGCAAGCAGAACAATCGCGACATCATGGAGCTCAAACCCAGCCTGACCGTCAGCGACCAGAACTGCCTCAAGGTCACCAGCCCCATGCGGCTCAAGCCCGCCAGCAACCGCGGCTGGATGCGCCTGAAAAACAACATGGCCGCTCCCGAGGAGAAGAAGGAGGACTGGAACAACGTCTCCAAAGCCGGGTCCATGGAGCTTCTCTCGGAGGACAGCAGGAGCCAGGAATCGGAGGGCAGGGGCAGCGTGGGGGACAGGAAGAACCCCCTGCGCAAGACGGGCTCCTGTGACAGCGGCATCACCAAGAGCGACCTGCGCATAGACAAGCTGGGGGAGGCGCGGAGCCCCTTGGACCGCAGTCCCCTGGAGCACAGCCCCATTCCTGTGGAGGTGCGCCACCCCTTCTACCCAATCCCCGAGCAGGCCTTGCACACCACGCTACAGGAGACCAAGCTGCAGCTCAAGGAGGACATTCAGACACTCAGCAGCCGAATGGCTTCCCTGGAGTCGCAGGTGGCTGAGATCTTGAAACTTCTCTCCGAGAAGAGGAAGCCACCACAGACTTCCGCCCCCAAAACCAAAATCAAATGCCAGGACATTTTCACCGTCTCCAGACCAGTCACACCCGACTCAGAGAAAGACGATGGGCAGTTTTGAACTGCTCACTGTTTTCTTGTTAATTTATCTCTTTTAGTTATTTGCACCCATGCCTTTTCTCTCATTGAGGAGAGGAGCAAGAGAAACATATTTTGTGTAAAATGGACAAATTATTTTCCCTTGTAAATATCTTTCTGCATGTCCAGCTGGATTCTGGCCTGCCAAAGAAACTTAATAACTAACTATTGCTTGTATATTATGCAGTTTACTGCATGCAAAATAAAGAAGAGAATTATTTATTGTTCTAACTGTATCTCCAGGAATTTAGATTGTTTTAATGATGTCGATTCACAATGAAGAAATTCAGGGTTTGGGAATTTGGAGAACATTTCCTGTTGGTATTATATAAATATGTGAATTGCATCAAAAAGGTAAAATAATAATAATAATTAAATCAATAAACTCTGTCATTATAAGGTGCTTGATTAATCTTTTTAGATCTTTTATATTTCCATTTTGGTATCATTTTTGTACATTTTACATTGCATTTTGTGTGAAATTAATAATTTTTGTTAAATGGGCATCAAGGCATCCAGGTGACACTGTCTCTTCATATTTGAGACAGCTGAGTAGTCAAGCTTGGTTTCTCTCTCTCAACGTACATTTTAATTCTGTTTATCCAAACAAGGTGACAGAGAACTTTAAAACTTAGACCCAGCAGAGATATGATTTAATCAATATGTTGGTCACAGCTACTGTACTGTAAACCTTTCGTCCCATTGCTCCAGATGCAAAAGTGAACATTCAGCATTGTGATAACATTAGTGAATCAATGATGCCTTGACAATCTCTTTTGGGGGGCATATATTGTATTCACCAGTAACTTTCTTAATCTTACTAGCTATTAGCTTACTAGCTATGATTTGTAGAATTGATGCCCACTTTGAGAAGTAAGAGGTGAATTGGTAGCACAATGAAATGCATTTGAAATAGATGGTATCACATTGGAAATATAAATGCGAAAAAGTATATAATGTGAATAGATGTTCCCATTTATACATTTATATTTTAATGTATTTATTGAAAAAATATATATATTTAACTTGAATAGTATCCATGTATTGTTTTGATTTATTTTCACTATTTATGAAATATTTACAGAAAATTTTCTCCAGATGGGGAGAGGTGGTCTCTTGAACACCTCTGACTGAGAGGACCAGCCTCAGTGTATTGGAGTTGCACTGCTGAGTTAAGTTGTGTGGGGATGCCTAATGCCTGCCCTGTAAAACAATGTGTTTTTGTCTACCCTTCAAAGAAAGGAGCATTCATACTCATAAAACCCAAAAACACATATTACACAATGCCATTCCAGTATGCAGACATAACCAGGAAGATATAATTGCTTTAGTCCTTTTACTGTCGCTTAGTTACAGTACTCTCCACATGCAAAATGAATATACTTTCACTGGCCCACTTATGGTGTGTTGCTGGTTGTGGTCAGCACTGATCAATGACACCCAGATGTTCAATTGTTGTGGAGCTGTTGGAAAATGGTATTGAAATAATTTAATTTATTAGTTTAATTTGCAAAGATGAAATTGCAGAAGACAAGCCAAGAGACATAAGAGCTTAAGAGAAGCAGCTCTTGGCACACATAAAATTCAGTATAATCCAATGGTTCACAGTCCCCCTTCTCAAAACAAACTATTGAGTAGCAAGCAGAATGTTATGGGATTACAGAGAAAATGGCTTGCCAAGCTGCATAAGAGACTGCAAGTGCTTTGATTGCACCTCACAGCTAAAAGCTCACCTTGATGAAATGCTGCTTCTTTAGATTTCTGTTCTGCTGAATGGCGGTTTAGGTGTACAGAGAGTAGAGTGCATCAGTGCATTTGGCATTGGATCTGGGTTTGAATGGCCTAATAGGGTTTTCCACAGTCCTCTAACCCTGCCAGATAGAGCTTTTAGGTTGTGTAGCTCATGAAAAGATAAGTTCTTAAACTTAACTCAGCACTGCAGCAGAAACTCCTGTTTACAGGGAGCTATCTATTGCTTGCTTCAAAGTGCTCTGTATTTATTAACTGTCAACAAAAATTATACTTGCGAATGCTGCGTTTTCTGTCATTGTCATATTCATTTTGAGAAGAGATGGACTGCAGCTCTGCCTGTGACTCCAGAATGCAGCAAGTGCTTCATTTTCAGACACTCAGTTTTGTGTTTAGCAGTAAACACATTGAGAGACCTCCAAGGGAGATACCTGACTATTAATATTCCGACTGGTTACAGTGCGTGTGTGTGTGCATGCGTGCGTGTGTGTGTGCATGCATATGTGCTTGCGTGCATGCATGTGTGCCTGCATGTGTGTGTGCCTGCGTGCATGCATGTGTGTGGATGTGGATCTGGGTGCACATGACTTTATCATGTATATACATATGTGTTCTGTCAATCTAGCCTTGCGTGCTCTGGAGTCAAAACCACTCATGCAGACACCCAATCAAGACAAGCCATACAATGAAAGGATTTTTTTTTAAGTCTTGAAAGCTTTTACTTTCTCTCTGTTGTGCTCTTTGAGCTCTATATCCAGTTCGATCTAGAAGAGCCCCCCACCTCACCCCACCCGGGATCTGTTGCATGGCCCCCTGCCCTCGCCGGCACCTTACAGAAGGATCATTGCATCTGAAATTCCTCCAAACCCTGAAGTCACGACCAGTCTAGAGACAGACAGACCAGAACCGCCTCCCTGTGACCTCCCCCTTGCCCACACTAACGGGTATTCTCTTTCCTGCATGGGGAGACAGGTGCCAGCTGAGACTTAATACTCTTCTAGCGGGCCAGACATGCCACTCCTGAGCACTGTACACTGATACCCCAATAATGGCATCCTGATTGGATTGACTGGATTTATTTCACCTTGTGCTGAATACAGAGAGGCCCATCTCCGTCAGTACAGAGGCCATGCTACTTGTAGAGACTCATAATGCCTGTCGTGTGAGAGGGGGTTAAGTCTCAAGTCAGATAGGGGAACATTCTGTATTGAACCATTTACGACACAATGGTCTTCAGTCTCCTTTTAAGGGGCAGTTTGCCAGTGAGCTATTGAAAATTTTTTTTCATTGAATTGATGCTGATTCCTTCACTCGAGTAGCATTTGTCATGTTTTTAAAGAGGAATGTTTTGTCTCAATGCGGTCTTTCCTGTCCTTAGCCTGTGTTTTTTATTTAAATTTTATAACCGAGGGTTGTCTTTTGGGTGCGTGTACACCTTGTTTCCCAGCCTGTTGGAACGAGGTAGTGCATAATTTCCTGTTGATGCCATTGTTGCCATTTTGTTTTATGTTGTAAAGTCACAAACTATGCAATCTTCTTTTGAGTTTCTAGTAGTGTAGAGCAGTGATTGTGGCACTGGCTTTTTTATTAGAGGGAAGGAACTGCCAAGCACTGTTTTGGATAATATGTTCCTGCATGGCCCCCCTGTTCGGGCTGTTCACAGGTAATTCAGAATGTAATATATTCTGTACATAGAAATGTCATATACTCAGCTGTATTTTTATAATCACATTTTATTTGATTATAGCCAGTCTTTGTTGCAGAGAGCGCATGCGGGTGCAAATACCAAATATTAGGCCACTGTACATTGAAAAAGTAAGTAACAGACTTTTTTTTTTTTTACCTGGTCACAGGTCATTTCCAGTTAGACCAAAACTTTGTCATTTTTCAGAAATGGCACCAAGTAGGAGAAATACTGGGGACTGGTGCTCAAACTGCTAGGCACTCTGTCCCTCATGAGAGAGAAGTGGAACAGATCCTGGTAAAATCCCCCTCCTGACAAACATATTTCCCTGCAATCTCGCACCTTTAACATGGAGCGCTCTCATTGCAGGGAACACATGATGCATTGTCACTTGAATGTACACTCAGTAATATGAGAGGTCATTTATTTTCTTGGTGAAGAACATATAAATCAGACTGTCCTGAGCATGTAAATGTACAGCTTGTATGTGCTACTCTATTCATCCATTCTACCAACTGGTGGTAGTTACATTGGGACTGGATGAAAGTAACAGCGAAAAGCAATTATTGTGCTCCCTTTAAATAATTTCTTTATCTACAATAGGACCAGTCAAAAATGTTTTGTTTTTTTTTGTTTTTTTGGGGGTTTTTTTATTGGAATGGTTCTGTTTTTATACATTTTCGTTAAGCAAGGTGAAGTAGCATTGACACTGAAAGCTGTTGTTTTGCAATTCCACAAACTGGAGTATCAGCACAATAAAATTATGTCTGGACAGACATCTCTGTGATTCTTGTATCTTCAGCACCTCAAATAGCATTTTTGGTGAGATAATCACATTATAGTTTGTACTGATAAACACAGCCAAATCAAGTAAGTCTTTTGGTAGAAATAATCCTATTACAGTACATCTGAAATCTACAGTAAAAATGTTGTGCAACCACTGCTGAAAATTCATACAGCACTAAAATGCTATGAATACTGTAATGTTATTCTCTTGCCACATATTTGCTATTGTGGAAAACTGTTTTTGAGTTTGGCAGTGTCACATTTGGAGCTGTAGAACAGAGAATGTGAAAGGCTGTGAGCACCAGCCAGCCCTTGTTTTCAGACCGACACTCCCATCAGGCTCTGTGTTCGGTAACTATGAGGGAAAACTCCCATGAGGCATCTGGCCCTGTAACTAAGAGAAAAAAAACTCCCATGATGCATCTAGCCCTGTAACTAAGAGGGAAAAAAACTCCCATGATGCATCTAGCCCTGTAACTAAGAGGGAAAAAAAACTCCCATGAGGCATCTTGCACCGTAACGAAGACGGAAAAAAAAAAACTCATGACGACTAATTTTTGCCCGTGTCGACTCTGTGTCAATACAATTGCGTGTTTGTGGTTACAATAGTTTCCAAAAACAATAGTTACCCAAAAATGCACACGCACACACATACACATATCAAAATTTTATGATACCCAGATTTGAGTGACATATCTAATAGCCTTTTTTTCCAAAGTGGATATTACTGCAATGTAAAACACAAACTGACCTGACTCTTCTGATGGCATATACATTTAACAAATAATTCCACAAAGCAACAAACACAGCACACCACCATTACAGGCCCACAAGTGAGAGGAATATTTCTTGGATTTTTTTTTCTGCATTCCAACTTTCATTTAAACACAATAAGTTTTTTTTGTGATACAAGTATTGTTGTCAACCAATGAATTGTGTTTATTGTTTGCTAATGTTTTGATATATAGCATGATTTGGGTGGCTACTGTAGCCCAAAGTTATTCCATTTCATGGAAAAAATTTAGTATGCTTATAATTTATGAAACAATAAAATCAGTACAGCACTGGTCATTTCATTGTTTTACAGTGCACACCTTGCACCTTATTGTCTGTGAGTGGTGCAAAAGGAGTCTTGTATGTCATTCTCATTGCAAGAATACTGTACCTTATAGATGTGTTATAATGTCAGTCTGTGCCAAAAAAAAAAACTAGCTTTCTCCAGAGCCTCCCATGTCAAACATTGTCTCCAGGGTGACTGAGCTGGACCTTTAGTCACTGACTGACTATTGGCAAGAAATAAAAGCAGGCTAGCTGTCAATCAATAATCAGTGACCCCGCCCCCAAAGGCATTGCTCAAGGACATCAGCAACAGCAGCCTCTTCCCCTCCCATGTCACCCTCCCTTATCAGTGAATACTCCAAACACACCAAATTACAGGAATAAGTTACTAGCCAGCTTTGACTGATTATATACGTTTCTTATTGCCACTTATTGTTTTTGCACCACATTGATCCTGATTTAGCAGGCATTAACTTGTAGACTTCAGAACAGCGAATGAGATATTAATAAAATAAGTTAAGGTACCACCTGCTCAAATCCATTTACAAATTCATTTTCATTCACATATGTTTACATTAAACTGAGGCTGAGGAGCATCAATACAACACTACTGTCACTGAAAATATAAATCTGACTAAACAATAAATGAAACTGACATGCTGATTGTTTACATTTTTGAAATTCCCAGCACAGCCCCACTTTATTCAAAGCTTTATTCAAGTATGTACCAACGTGTGCAAGTTGGCAAAACAAATGTAGCGTCCCCCATAGCATGCCCCTGGTCGCCCTCCCCTCCTGGTTTACTTTTCCATTCCAGTCTGACATCCTGATAAATAAAATGGTTCTTCTACACAGTCTTGATAGTTCATTAACCAGCACTATGCTGCTCCATCCTCACTGTTCACAGTTTTGTCAAGCTCACTTCTTGTCTTTGTCATTCATGGTTTTCCATGCGGAAAATTGTCTTTTTTAGAATAAAACTGGGAGAGTCAGCATTGTTCTTGAGCAGGTTCCAGCAGCTCTGTTTGAAAGCCCAGAACAGGTAAGCAGCTTCATAAAGGCGATAAAGTTAATCAAAGCATATGATTGAACAAAGGGGAATTATAGTGGTTAATAGACCAGTATTTGTGTGTTGAAACATGGCCAAGGGACACAGTTCACAGTGATGTGGCTAATAACAATTCTAGCAAAGCTATTGCTTTTATTGCGGTAAAAAAGGAAAGATCTCCAACCTCTTTTAAAGAGAAAGTATTTTAAAGTCTTTTAAAGAGAAACATTTAATGTATTTAATGTCTGGATATTTGCTAGTTAATTTGTTATTTCCAGATTAGTTATTGTTTAGATAGCTATTTATATATCTGACAGAATAACTACCAACATTATTACTCGCAGGCGTAGCAATTCCATGTTCAAATGAAACCACCATGTGAGTGAATGGTGTGTGAGCCCTGCGATGGATTGGCGACCTGTCCAGGGCGTATTCCTGACTCTCACCTAATGCATGCTGGGATGGGATCCTGCGACCCTGACCAGGAATAAATGGGTTAGATAATGGATGGATGGATAGATGGATGTATTTTTAACTTCTATGTCGACTTTCCATCACGATTAGAGGATGGTGCACTGGAATTTTTCGTAAAAGATGGGGCCAGCTGGTAAAAATTCCAATTATGTAAGAGTAGGTCTGTTTTTAATTGGGGGCTATCAGAAACAGACATTGATGTCTAGTGATCCTGCTGTGTCTCATGGTCAGGGGAGAGTACCAGGTCACAGTATTTGCGGGGCCTGGATCCCACTCACGTTGCTTGACAGCACATGGCATACATGTGAGGACGATCTGGCTTTATATAATGTCTATCAACAGTGCCATTCAACCAATAATCTTTAGACCAATCGTGACATCACTGGTGCTGGGCGCACATGCATACACCTCTGAACAATTCACTCCCCGTTCTGAATTCCCTATATGAGCCATTGCAGGACCCTAAACTCCTGTGGATAGGAGGGAGTTATATTGTCAGATGAGATTAGAAGAACAGGAGCGGGGGAAAAGCGACTCTCAGCAGGAGCAGTAATTTCAATATCACAGGTACAATTCTTGAGGCAACGAACCTAATTGACTCTTAAGTTTCTTTCCATTCCACAGTCAAAGCATCACAAGCAGTCATGCAGAGCCTGTCCCATTATTCAAAAACAGAGAAGACCTTTCAGGCCTCTGAGATACAGCAAATTAATTAAAAATACTGTACTTGTGTAGTTCATTTTTGTATCTATACTTAAGCATTACTATTTGCAAAAGTTTTTACTTTTACTCTGAACTTTCCCTTAAGTCAAATTTCATGTGATTTTTTGTTTCGCGTGTAAAAATCAATTTCACATGTGAATTTAGCATTTTCACAAGTGAATTAAAATATCCACGTGAAAAGAAAATATCACATGTGAATTGGACATTTTCACATGTGATTGGCTAAAGCTAAAGTGCAAAGGGCTGTGGAATAAGTGTGGTCAATGCACTGCTGCCACGGAGACGATGAAAGATGCTTCCTCTCTTCACCTACAGTGCCCCAAGGCTATTAAGTAAAATCCCATGTTCCTGGCTGTAGAGTGACTCTGGAGAATAATCAAGGACCAAGTGAGGGGCCTTCAACCAGATATTGGGAGACCCTGAGCTAATTGTCACAGCAGTCCTTCTTCATAAATTCAAATGAACATGAATTGAATACATTTTTCACTTTATCTTTACAGAAAGTTGCTATGATTTTTAATTCTGTTACTAGTGTACACATTCAACAATCACAATTTATATTCTTATATTATTTTTGTGCACAGCAATTTTGTTTACTTTTGCTGTCCTCAGAGGAAGATTGAAGACAGAAGGAATGAAACAATACATTTGTGAGGTACCCCACAGCCAGGACGCCGGTCCCTAGCAAAAACAACATCCCAGGGGTTTCACCACAAAATTCCCTGAAGAGTCTTTTTTTTTTTGTGAGTGAAGCTTTCTCTACCTCAATGTTTTCCCCTCACACGCAGTACATGCTTTTTGCATTAAAACATCATGGTGAATTCATCCATCAAAACTGGATTATAAATGTTTACAATCTATTATTATAAAGAACAGACCTAAAAGAAATCACCCACAATAAAGATATCATGAATTTACTACATTTTTCCGGTTATGTTAGAAAATAAAAAATTGCCCATTATTCATATCTCTGTTTGCTTTAGTCATGAAATTTCCTTACACTTGCTTGTTAGGAGTAGATTGATAGCACGTGGCAGCTGTGCTGATGTTTTGTCATGAATAAAATATGCTAATAGGGTGTGCATGTGCAGGGTTGTGGAGGAGGCAGGGTAATGGTGATGCAATCTCTATAATGTGTTAATTGAGAGGGTAGGTAGGGCTGGGTTCTCCAGCGCTGTGCAAGCAGATGAGAAAAACACAGAGAGATTTGAGTGGCAGTGTATGTTCCCAGCCCTTTACAGCCTAATTGATGCAAACTTCATCAGTAACACACCTGCTTTTTGTATTAGGAAATCTGTGTGTTGCCTTTACCAACGCTGAACTTCAAGAATAAATTATCCTTTGGACGACGCCATGTGCTTACCATAATAAAACTGTTTTATAGCCTAGAACTGGTACGAGAGAGGAGAAAAAATAAATACATTTTTGATGATTAACTACAGGCTGAAAAAATCCATGAGTCAAAAACAATTACAAGTGTTTTAATAAGAAATATTGCAAAACACTCAATCTCAGTATACTGTCTCAAACATCTTGGAACTTGTTTTGCTTTCATTGTTTTCAAGCTGTTTGTGCAATGGTGCAGACCATGACATGAGACAGCTTAACAGAGGCAGCAGCTGATTTCATGAAGGGCATGAGGAACCAGCTTCTGTATTACGCTCCGCACTTCTTTCAGAAATCCCTGTGAAGCACTGGAGGCCCAGAGACAGCTGCAGCCAGGCTCCAACTCAGTCCTTAAGCCAAGACTTCCTTAAGCTTAAGCTCCCAGCAGAAGAACAGGGGCGTCTGGATCCAGACAGGCGGTTTACAGCTGCTGATACAGTCTGCATTATTTTAGCTGGTTGGTCTTAAGTGACTGAACATGGATGACACGCTCTAGTAGCTTTGTTATTGGTATACTGAGCATCACTAAAAGCTTATCTGTGTGTTTACCCAAAAATGAAATTAAGGTATGTTTATACGAAGTATCTGGACAGTTTCACTGAAATGTGATGAGTTCCTGCAACTCACCCTGATATTTCCAGGTGTAATTTATGTCATAAGTATTAACATATTTATGTAATTATTGTATGTATATGTCATTATTGTATGTATTTGTTGTCTCCAAATGTTCACCTTGTTATTCCTCTAATTTCCGCAACTACATGCATTATGAATCTATTTTTCTCATATTATTTTTCAGACACCCATAATGATTAGAACAGAACAGAATCTTCGTGCCTTTTGGGTGAAGTGATATTATCAATTTTATTATATTAGCATATTAACTGAACTGTTTGACGCAGCATGAACATTATTCCAAGTCACGTTTAGCCTGGTGTGAATCTAACTTTGATTAAAGTGAAGCTTTAAACTAATGGCACTCTGAATGTTCTACAATAATGCAAATATATCGTTCGCTCCTGCAGCTATGATCACCTATATTATCTCCAGATTTGAGTGTTGAACAAATCTAGCCAAACTGACATCGGGTTGAAACTGTCTCATACCAGAGCCAGAGTCATTCAATCACTAGGATGTGCAGATTATGCAATAAGGACATTTGTGGGCACGGGTGTACTTTATCATACTGATGAGCTAGCTGGAGGACACCATCAATAATCACAGACAGGAACTAAGAACAAATGAAGTTTGTCCCGATGAACCATGGTATTCAATGGTTGTGTAACTAGCAGCTCAGAATGAATATCATCAGCACAGAGATTCAAACTTGCCCCTCACGGCTCCCATAGTTGTAGACTTGTCTGAGACTCTGCAACCAAATTATTTGTGTTAAGCAAGTGTGTAAAAACAGCCTGTTAAGGACTGTACACGAGAGGCCTAATTAACATTACTAACACAGCCAGCCAGACAAACAACTCCAGGGTAAGTGGATCAACCACTATCATCATGTAGCACAAATACAGATACTGCACAGCAGTCATTTTGAACCAGAAAACTCACTGCACATCAGCTGAGGTGGAAAGGGTATTATTCATGTCGGCTGTCTTCAGTAATGATGCCCAAATTGAGATGAAATTTTCAGAGGATACGCATGATCCCCCAGCTCCCCGCTGTTGTGTATGTAGGTGCACAACGTGATTGAGGCAAGTAGGATATGCTCCTGGATCAACATCACTATTGTTGTTCCTGGAACAACATTCCTATTAACCAATCATTGCCCTCTGATGTCATCAATGTGTGCCCAACAACCTTCTCCTGAGCCATTTCAAAATTCTCCAAAGCTCCCTGCTTTTAAAATAAATTAAAAAAAACAAATGACAAAAAGTTAGTTAAACATTCAAGGCATACTATGCAGGTTTTTTGCAGCCCTCCTAGACTCTGGAACAACAAGGGATGTTGAGCCAGGAACATGTCCTACTTTAGTAAATCATGTTATCCATATGTAGGTGTAGCTGGAGATGAGATAATGTTGTAATGCCAACACAGATCTCTGTGTCTGGTTGCCTGCTTTTATCATGTGCCAGTGGCAATGAAATAATGTCCATGTAAACTAACATATAAACATCACACCTTGTTCTTAAGAAATCATAATATTGCTTTGTCATCAATAGTTTTTGCCTAACAGATGACACCATAACAGCCAACTCCCTCTCACAGGGAAAAGGAGTTGGCAACATCATGTTTCAGTCTATAAATAATGCCAGATTTACAATATGCTGTTTAAATCTCCTGGTTTCCCATAAATTTACCATGGTCAACGGAGACAGCGAATGCCATCTGTTCCTGAAGGCAAAGCAAACAGAAGCAAACTGTAATGATTTGCAGTCAGCAGTTTATATCCGTTGCTCCATCTTGTGTTTATCATAGGGTTTTTGAGCCAAAATAAATGTGGTTGGGTGTTTGTTTTCAATTTGCATGGCTACAGTGATAAATCAGATTTAGCTTTTGTTTGTTCAAAGCTCAAAGTTTACATTTATGTTCGTAAATTTTGTTACAATGCTCAGGGCATATGGAGTACTTTGTACACTGAACTTACCTCATTCTAAATTGCTGGATAAAAAGCACCCAGCTTTTCTTTTCCTGCAGTGCTCTACAGCTTTCCATAAAAAATGATTTGTCCGTCTCAGACAGGTACAGTTCTGTCCAGAGTCTTCACTGAAAAGAATCTGCCGATATTTACATTTCCACTTTTGAACAGTGCTGCAGGGGTCGGCTTGGGGACAATCGCAAGCCATGCAATATAATTCTGTAAGGATCTGTAAATAGACCTTTATCTCCAATTGCCTTCAAAAAGGCACTACTGCAGCTCTTCAAAGCACTCAATCATTTTGATTATCAGCATGTGCTTTTCACATTAGCTCTCTCATTTTTAGACACATTTCGCTGTTGAAAAATGACATTCTTCATGGGTCTTTTAAGCTTGTCTATGAAATGTGTTTTGGAGTAGATTTCTACTGAGGTAGAAAGACCAGGGGTCAGAAAGTAAAAGTGCTGCTGTGGATTTCTTCCACCCACAAACTCACCCAGTTGATGTTACGAATTAGTTCTGCTTCCTGGCTGAAGAATTGTGCTAATTAACACATCCAGGTGATTAGAACAAAATACTGGGGAGGACTTCTACTTTCTGAACCTGGATTTTCCACCTTTGGTTTGCTAGATAGATTTTTTTTTTGTGAATTAGATTAATTCAATTATTACATTTTTTGTGAAGGTGTGAATTATTTTGAACATGTCATTCTATTCGGTTTTCTTTGAAAAGACTGTAGGATCATGATCACGGATGGTTGCCATTGTGAAGAGATTCGGGTCGATTTGTGCGTGCCTTGCTGGTTGATGAATAGTGATTATGATATATGGAGGAGAAGACTCCCCCTAAGGGTGTTAGATATTACTCAGCTGAATAAAGTTCTTATTTAATCGTTCTCTCACAAAGAAAAGCATTGCAAATTAGAAAGCCTCGCTAACGTCTGCCCACAGGGTATAGCTGTCCAGCTGACAAATGGGAATTTTGAAAGAAAAACAAACATGTATAGTGTTTGAGCAATCAGACATGCAACTATTTTTAATGGCTTACCTCTTTTATATACCGTACTATTTATATTTTTAAAATGTTGTTTCAGATTCAGTGCCACAGCTACAATTTCTCCTGTATGGTGATGCATGGGAGGTACTGGTAGTCATGCATCGTTGTGTAATGGAGGCTTTCCGAAACCAATGTTCAATTGACTGTTGATGGTCATCACAAACCTGATAGGATATGCAACCAGAGGGTATATCCCTCCACAGGCTCTGCTCACCAGCTTTCTCCATGGTAAAACATGATGTAAGATGATGTAAGATTATGTCCATAGTCCAGATGTTTCCCCCTTAATTGGAAGCCTATGAGAGTAAATCCACACGCTGATTCATTATTTAGCACATGCTTTTTGTGCATTTGAGAAAAAGTGGTCAAATGAAAAATATAGGGACATGTTTATGATTATTTATCTCTTAAAACTGCTTCTGCATGAATAGCTAAAGATAGATATTAGTGGATATACTTTTGACAAGAATCTGCTGCAAGATGTGAGTCACCAGTGTGTTACTAACCTCCTTTCTGTAGGGGTTACATAGTGTGTGTGTGCGTGAAAGAGAGAGAGAGAGAGAGAGAGAGATAGAGAGAGAGAGATAGAGAGAGAGAGAGAGAGAGAGAGAGAGAGATAGATTTTGAGATTTAAAAACCCTTTTATCGGGACATTGTTCAAACACAGGCAGAAAAGAGAGAATAGATACAGAAAAAGAGAGAGAGAGAGAGAAAGAGAGAGAGTGTGTGTGTACCAAACAGTTTATGTTGACTCACCCAAGGCTGTCTCTGATTGATTTATTCTGATTTTTCTGCCTCATGATAGCTTGTTTTATTGGCATTGACACTAATTTGGTCCTCATGTTGACAACAATAACTGACTCCGAATGCAATCTCCACACTTAGAATCAACTCTAGACTTTTTGTTTGCTTTCTTGCGCATGATGTACAGTAATGATGCAAAAACACAAAATTGGCCAAGGAACAGCTAAACAGCCAACTGTTCAATTACTTTTGCTCACCAAAAATGGGGGGGGGGACTATGTATAGAAATCACTGTAATTCCTATGCGGGTCGACAAATATAAGTGTTCATACGGTCAACTTATAGCTGAGTGTCTGCACTTTAATCTCATATTTATTGTTTCAATTTCAAATCTAATTTGCTGGAGTACAGAGCCCAGACAACAAAAACTGTGTCACTGTGTCTCTGCACTGTATACCCTTGCTCACATATGAGCAGTGCTGACTCATGCAGTCCCTATCCAGAACAGGAGAGTTCAGCACCATGGACAGCACCGGCAGGGCCACACAAAAATTCAGCACCCCTTCTACCCACTTAAGTCTGGACAGCTCCAAGAGGGCCAATTATTGAATCAGGCAGCCAGTTATCTGGAAGCAAGAAGAGCACCTGAAGCGCATTCAGATAATTGCCTGCCCTCCTACAAAAGGCCCTCACAGAGTCGCTTAGTTTCCACAGAACTCTCTAACCTCTCCTCTTAACGACCTTTTGACTATGAAGCCTGAGAGGTCCTTGGCACAAGCCTGGAACTGAGCACAGCTTCTACCACTCCATATGTGGTGTCAAGCTTTCAAATCACTGCTGTTTGAATTGCAGCACCGATGCTTGCTTCAAATCATGTGATTACAGGAACCAAAGATTTGTTATGTCCCATGACACCTGTCATTTTGAGTGGTGTCTCGTACTAGTACCTGCTCAACCAATAGGCTACCTGTTTGTGTGTCAGCTTTCGCGGATCTGGGAGCAGCAGTTATATCAGTCGCCCGTGAACCTCTATGTGGGTGCACATGGAAAAACACAAAAGCTCTGATTCCCTATCAGCCTGTTTCTTTCCCACCCACAAACTTCCGAAATGTCTAAAAATGGCTCAATTTGTTGGTTTTCCTCAGAGGAAATAGACATTTGAGGGTATGTTGATTTTTGTAGAGAGAGGGCTCCTGTTACTAATGGGATGTTCACAAAAGGCATCTTTTGTATGGGCTCGTTTCCAACAAGGGACCCCATGGAAGTCGCTGTGCACGATTTGCACCAGCACCTGTCCTATTCAAATAATGCATTCAATGCTTCGCCACTTGCAGTCACAATATTGCATCAGCACCATCAAATCCTGTTGTCACTCAAGCTGAGCAATCTAAGCGAGGTATTAAAGAGCATCTACCTCAGTGTTTAAACTGTAGGATAAACACACTAATGAAGTTGGATGTTCCCCAAACGCATGAGCCCATTATGCTATTTATTCATTAAATGTGTTTAATTATGGTGGCAATCCTCTTATGCAAGGTAGCCCTGAAAACAGAATTCTATAATTATACTCATAGTATGACTACTATTAATAAGAATAACTACATGAATAAGATTGCTACCTATCTGTATGCTATTGAATATAAGATACATTTCCTTTTCACAATGTTTCTATGGGCTGGGTGGAAAATTAAATGATACTTTTTTAATATGGCCCAACAAATGGTGAAATTTTTTTCATAATCATTGAAATGTATCATTGTAATGTGCTCTCATTTACCAGGCATACAAGAGTATATATATGCTTTAGCTAACTAACTAACTTCCATTTCTTTCCATGAGACTACAATATTCAACTCTGAAAATAGAGTTGGGATTCAGGTTTAATTCATCAAATGGTATGTATTTAGTGAAACCCAAACACTGCTTAAAAATTTTTTTTAAAATTAAAATTAAAAAAAGAAACAGATTCAATAGCATAATTTTTTCTAACCGAAAGAAAGGTGGTGTGGGGGAGGGGTAGGAGGAAGCTTGACCCAGATGGGCCACTGTCACATAAACGCTTCAAGCATGAGTGACTGTATGTCTGCATGCGCAGACTTAATAAGCTCAATGAATATTAATTTTTTGTTAAGACATATTTTACCCAGCTGTTCAATTAGCAAATGCTTTCACACTCCGTTGGCTCACCTGCATCCGTGCAGGTGCTGTCAAAGCTGCCACAACCGGCCCCTGTGCATGCATTGCACCCTGCAGAAGAGAAAGCAGTATCTTCAACAGTGGCTATCCAGAGCAGTGACTGTGTAGAAGAATGTATTTGAGCAAGGAGAAGCCTCCATCCGGTATCCGAGTCCAGAGATCTCAAGAACGTAGTTTCTTCTTCATTGTCTTAATGGTGGGAGCATGCATTTAGCACTCTTCTGTTTGAGAGGGAAACTGCTCTGTTTTGTCAGAGATGCCCTCAGGGGTTCCCTCCCTACACTTCATAGTCCTTATGGTCAGTCAGACACTGCCAGGGTGCGTTCTAACTTTATTGCATTTCTTCATTCAGACATTCAATAGTATTTTGTAGCGAGTGGTACTTTTTAAATTTAGTTTTGCATTTGAACTATACACAATCCTCACACATATTTGTGTAGTGTGAGAATAGACAGCCATTGTTAAATAAGGGAAGGTTAAGTGCAAAGCAATATAAACAAGGTTAATACAGTAAAAGTGGTTTAGCCGGTTGTTTAATTGACTGGGGTAGAAACAGACATGCAGTTACATCCTGTCTGCCTGGACATTCTCAACCCCAGACACATTCCTATGACCCTCAGTGCCCTGCTGAACATCATATGGGGATAATACTAAACTGATGTGGAGCGCTCCTGGCAATTTATCACAGCAAACATCTCTCGTTTGAGGACCGGATAAAAATGAATGAATGGCTTTCTCACCGGGCCATGAAAGCTGCTTAGCAGAGCGGAGACGGAGCCGACTGTCGGTAAGTATGGGCGGAGAGGCAGAGATGGGGAGGTGTGCCCTGGTCCCTCCGTGCAGCAGAGCTCCATTCAGTACAGAGTTCTCTTTTTTTCTGTTTATTTCAGACATTTGAGTAAGACACCACTGGAACTGTGTCTAAATGTACCCATAATGAAGGTCTGGCTCCCTGGCGATGCCCTGCAATTTCTCTTTCTAATTAGCATGTGTGGGGGAGGAACGGAGAACAAGGGGAAAAAAACTTACAACAATGGGGTTAGATTCATACAAAGGACCCGGTTATTACAGCCTTTTTATTTTTCTGTTTGCGGCCCCTGTTCAATGAAGGATAAATGGGTGGTTTTCCTATTGCCTCTTTTCCAAAAACAAGAATGCCTGCCCGAGGTGGCCCTGTGACAAGCACTCTGGCAAGGAGCTGTGTGTGCTCAGCATGCTGTGAGTCCCTCCTTCCCTGAACTTTAACAGGAGCAGAGCCTACCTCAGGTATTATAATCCAGTCTGTGTGTGTGTGTGTGTGTGTGTGTGTGTGCGCATATGCGTGCATGTCTGTGTGTGTGTGTGTGTGTGTGTGCATGTGCATGTGAGTGTGCATGTGTGTGTTTGTGTGTGTGTGCGTGTGCATGTGTGCTATGTGTACAGTAGAAAGGCCTTTTATAGGGGAGAACATCAGTACCAGCCTTGAGAAGACATGTGTGATATGACCAAGAGGGTAAATGGGTGATCTTATTACAACAATGAGGCAGAGCTTGTGTGCTGCTTATTCTCATATTCTTATTCTGATGCAATACTGTGGTTCATACACTAGCCATGCAAATTAATAGGTGTTGTGTCTTAAAAGGCTCACATTTGCTGTATAGTGTAGCATGATTGACATCTCTTTTGAGTACATATATAAAGGCCTTTATACGGTAAGTCAGTGTGATGACAGACGTGATGGAGGATGTTACATAAGCTGGTGTGATAAACATGTTTGTAAAAGAATTGTATAAAGTACTGTTTTTAGTCCGTCACTGACAGTGCATTCATCTTATGCAATCATGAATGCTTGTAATTACCACTCCTCAGCTTGTCTCACATAATGCCATGTCCAGCTCTAGCCAATTAGTGTCTACCACAGATGCAGATAAAGTTACTGTCCCAATATCACAGCCACAAAATTAAAGTTAATAGCACAGTGCTGGTAACTTTTGGACATTGGAAAAAGAAGATGTATTATTAATGAAGAAAACCTGTAATTTGTCATACTTGCATCAAATTTTTACTGTGATGCTACGTGCTAATTCAATTATGCATGGGGCTATGCCACGTAAAATTTGATTTATTGGTGGATTGATTGATGCTTCAACCCTCCATCTGTGTTCTTTGTAAAATAATGAACTTAACACTAAAGTACTACTACTGTGGTAGAAAGTGTTTTTAGTTGCATGACAGGATTCTTTGATGCGAGTTCAATCAACTTTTGTTCTTAAAGTTTTTTTTTCTTAGCAGACATAGTTTGGCAAGTTAATTTTGCTGATTGCAGCATTGGTGAAAGTGTATTAGTGAAAAAAGAACACTTGCATCTAATTGCGAGTCAAAGTAATGGACAAGTTTTGATTGAATTCAAGACCTTATCCATTTGTGCTTCACTGAATACAAAACAAGACCAATCCAAGCTCTGATTATAACTCAGCCCAGAAGTATCAATTAAAGAAAATGGCACACTTTAATGAATACAGTCCAGTTCAGCCTTTGGTCAGTGCTCAGAAGAAACACATCTGAGTGATTGACAACAGATTGTTCTACCCTGTACAGTCTAAGCACAAGAACCCTCTAACAGAAAAATAATAAAAACAAGGAAATTAACTGATTTGCATTTAAAACACTTCTTTAAATTTGTAAATCATATTTTCATGATGTCTCATACATTTTTTTCTTGTTTTTTTTGTGAAAAAAAATTATTTGTACTTGTAAATTATGTATAGCTTTGAAATCTGTTGGAGAAGATACAGGGGGAACCTCAGCAGAAGTTTTCTGATCTCCAGCCAAAAGTGTTGTGTTTCTACACCTGTTTCCTTGCTGCCCAAAATTCAATTGGATGGTGATGAGTCCTATGGGTTCTGGCCTGTCATATCCAAACTGTGTGAGTGGTGAAAAGTGGTGTGTAGAGAGTGTTAATTAGCTTACCACAGGCCTGCTGGGTGTCTCCTTCAGTCAGGGCCCTGCACTGTGGTGCATGGAGGAGCCGACGGTCTCAGGTTGAATCCACACTGTGCTACACTGAGTACTAACAGTGGCCGGTAGCTCTATATGGTGATGCACAATTGGCGATTGTATGGGTCAATTAGGGTCCACAGTTCTTTGCTCTCTAGTGACCCCAGCTGATCGATCATCATGGCGTGAACTGCATGTCAAGGCCTCATTTGAATGGTCTTCCTCTCACTCCACTCTGTGCGAGTTCGGCCGTAGTCTTTGGTGTGAAAAGAAGCAGACTGGTGACACCATGTGTTTCGGAGGAGAACTGTGGAACTCTCCCAAAACAGCAGTGGGCACATGAATGTGACTGCTGTCGCAGATAGGCCATTCCAAATTATGGTGGGAATTGAACATGCTCAGCTCCATGCGGGCCAACAAATTTATTTAAACATTTTTTGTTTTAATTAGCTCATCACACAGGTCCTCATGCGGATGACTAAGCTCATTGGCCAGGCTGACAGTGTCTCTCTTACAATAGCACAGAGCTTGTAGACTCTCCTGAATAGCCAGTTCATGTGAAGGACTGTCAGACACAGGGTCAATTTAAATTTGGAGAAGACAAATTCGCTGAGGATCAGCCAGTAGCACTGATCACAATGCTAGGATGAACAGTAGTCTAACATTCATCAGTGCGCCTGTTTTTTACTTCAGTAACAGAATGTAATGCATCTGCTCGTATGATTTTTAAGTTAGGGTGCTATAGACTGGATTTTTACTTAAAGGTGTAGATTAGGGTTATTTTTTATTATTGAATATATATGCAAAGCAAGAAAAACCAGAGTTTTGAAACAAGTCAATTACAAACCTCTTTTTCTCCTTATGCCCTGCATGTCTCAGATAGATCCATACAAACTAGCCTTGGTGATCTCAGTATATCTATGTCATCACTGGTGCTGCTTTGTTTTTCAACAGCCAAGCCCAGCCTGTGAAAAACCTAAATCCAAAAAGTGTTTTCAGCTGGGGCTTTGGAGACTAAGGAGGTGCATCCTCTCAGCTGACCCCGGTCATCACTGTTACTGTTTCATGCTTGCTTTAAAAAAGGGCATTCTTTTGGGGAGTACAACATTTCGAACTGTCAAGTTGCAATACCAATGCTCTAAAAGCTGCAGAAAAACTGATAATCCAGAAGAACTACAGCTGTGGAATGTTTTCAGCATAGCATCGGAGGGTACATGACTAAGGCCACTCCTCCCCTTCATTAGAGTTAATCCTGCATTTCTCTCTTCCTATCGATGGACTCACCTGCCCTGCAGGAATATGCAGAGATATTTGCTAATTGTCACAATTTACTCTCTTTTGTGCGTCACTTGTCATTTTCTATCCTTATATAGAGGATGACACCGGCCTGTTTCCTTGGCAACCAAATATTAGTTACCAAGGAACAATGTATGAAGCCAAATTAAGCTTGTTGTTGTGAACTTGAGTTAGCTCAGTCATGCAATATGAATCACAAATCAGAAAAGCGTAGGATTAATACATAAATGTTGTCTATATTCAAAGCTGTTCTTAAATATTAACGATTTCTCCAATGGGACAAGTGTTTCAACAGCTACACAAGAAAACCAGAGAGATCAGCTCTGGTCGATGAAGGCTGCAGTAAGTTGACAGACCTTTGGCATGCGCGGCTGACAGCTTTCACTCTCCCTACTCATTACCTCCAACGGTGACCACAGTTTGACATGAGCTATTTCCAGAGGAATCTTACGCCAAAATCAATTCAAATCTTTGTTTGTTAACCACGAGGAAAATGAGAGGAGCATAGGGAAAGGCTTTGTTAGAACTAGTGCAGCTGACTTTGGGTGGTGCATTAAGTACAGTATGTTGAATAATTCAGCTGCAGGGTAGACGTGTGGAGAAAGGGAAGACATGAGCTTAGCCTGCTTGATCTTCTCAGGGGACACAGACAGTGTAACCACTCCTGTTTTTGACACATAGACCATTGCTTTTCATGCCACAACATCATGAACAGTAATCCAGATTGAAATTTAATTTTCTAAATATCACATCACATTTCTGGTATATTTTTCTCCTGACGATTGCACTCAATGTTTAAATCTGTGTTACCCATCCAAAGTTGAGTAATAAAGAACAATGCGTGGCTTGACAGCAGCAGCACCTCTTTATTATATCCACAGATGACACTCAATATGCTGTTGATTCACTTGCAGTAGAGCCTCATTCGAATGTTTCCCTGTTTGAGGTTCAGTCAGAGAAGAGAGGTCAACTCTCTCAGGACTAAACATGCTTCAGCTGACTCATTTGCATTCCTGTTAAAGTGGGATAGATATGATGAGCAAAGCAATTCCACCAGACAAATTGATTCATAATTGAAACCCTTGAAAAAATAGATGGAGACACTCTTTTAAAATAATCTCTTGAAAGGCTCTTTCTCACACTTACTGGAAAGCAAAAGAGGGGTGGATTAACCTCCCTAATCTCTGAAAGAATGTCACGTCTGAGACAGCTAAATTGGGAATTGTTATTAGTGTAATCCTATGGGGTAATTATTTTCAATTAGGCAGTTAAATTATACTTTATTTAATTACTAAACAATCAGTACGTGAAGCACATAATCTATTTGAATATGTATGGTTTGTTAAGTCATTAAATACCATTTTGTGCAATTTATATGTAACACCATTGTAAAGCACACTGATTTGTGCAGTGATTATACAGTATGTGCTTGGTCACTGGCTTTAATAATTGCAGGAACGTCACTAATCCTCTAATGAAATATTGAAGGGGAAGGAGAGAGTTGAATAACTGTGGAGACATTTTAAATTAATACATTTGCGTCTAATGAAATAATGGGAATTTGCACAGCGGTACATTTCCTCTGTTTTAAATCAATTAATTTTCTTTGCTTTCATAGCTGGCAAACCATCTAAAAAAGTTGAAGACTTACATGTAGGCTTCATGTGGCACATATTCGATTGTGCACACCTCTGCAAACCTTGTCACTCGTTAAATAAATCATCCAGTCAGCAGGGGGACGGTGGGAACTGCCATCCAATATACGACAGCAGCCAAAGCCAATTATTTAGATAGCATGATATCATTGAAAATGGGGCATTTTTTCAGTAGTTACCATTGAAACAAATGAATACAGCTCTTTATTTTAACTTGACTGTCAGCATTAGCAAGATCACTTTCAATTATATTAAGTTGACATTGCTTTTCAGAAAAAAGCATTTCAGCGTATTTTTATACCCTGTTGAGGTTCTCTTTTAAATTTAGAATCCCTGCCCTCTAAGTATTCTAAGTTCCAAGTCCAAAATGTCATTCCATGTATAAACATGTATAAAGTTATAAAATTTGCTCTATATCTCTTCTTAATGAAGATGTGGAAGTTAATATAAAATTTGCTAGTTAATATTATCTGTGACAGAAGACAATCTGCACATTTGCATCCTTGAGGAGGCATAGAATGGATTAGCTTGTCTCAGATACCGCACCTGGACTCTGTGATAATCATGTAGCTTTGGAAAAAATCCAACTTCTATACAGTTTAAACATTCCAACCCTCCCAATGAAATGTAGTTTCAGTCAGAGAAAAATAGGACATCAGAAACAAAGCATCTGCGTAAATACTTGTGGAAGTCACATTTCCACCAAAAAATGTGAGGTGGAAACATCCACTATAGTTCTGCTCCAAGCACATCTATTAAAATAAATCTGTCAGCATCTTTCAGGAGCAATAAGGAGGCTTGTGTTAGAGGGTTGTGCGTGGCTTGCTGTTGGCGTCACCTTGCAGCTGAATAAAAGTCACCAAGGCGTGGGCTTCCAGCTCCATGGGGACATGGGTATACAGGGAGGAATATCGTGTGCGCAGGGGGATTCTGTACAGTACTGCACCTCCAGTGGGTGTTCTCCACAGGTGAAGCTTGTTCCTTTCAGAGACAAACAAGCTAAAGGCTGGATCAGAAACTTCATCGACTGAAGGGACCATTACAGTACACCCCTGAGTCTCATTAAATAACACGCCTACTCTGGACCGGCACACAGACACTCCTCTCTCCTCTTAATCTTGCACGGTACTGTAAGATGATTGGTGGCATGAAGAGACTGGCTGTACTTTTTCTCTCAGTCTGAGTCATGTTATGAAAACTGCCTGCTAAAACTGGTAAGTTCGGGATATGTTCGGATCTTTGATTGTGGGGAAGCACTCTGCATTCACATGCAAATGAATGCCTCTCATCCGTAAGACACTGACAGTGTCTCCACCAGCAAGGCTGTCGTCTAGTTTAGAGGCCTGAATAAAGTCATTTTCACTTGCAATATTGAAACAGTTGTTCTAACCACAGGTAAGAAAAAAACAACTTTTAATAACCCTGGGCCAAAATTATAATGCAAACTGTCATATTATGATCCTTTTGTTTGTGCAAAGAAAATGTTCCATGCAAGAAAAAACCTACCTTGGTTTGTTGGTGGAAAGTATTAAGCACCAACAACAAATAAGAATTGCCTCTTCTTCAGTCATGCACACTAGATTTATTAGGTTCATGGACAAACCAAGGACTAGGCACATTTCAAGGTAAGCACCTCTAATGAGTGCAAGCCCTGCTCATTATGCCCTCTCATTTAAAATTTTGAAAACTACTGCAGTAATCCACAGTAAACAGTGTTTTGGAATGGGAAACATTTCATAAGCATCTTCTTCAGCACTGACCAGTAACTTGGCTTCTACATTGACAATCAATATATGTACACATTCACTAAATTGCAGTTTTTAATTGGGGGAGGGTGGGGGGGCGGTTGAAATACAGTTTATTTTGTACTGATGAGGCTGGTCCCTTGTGAGCTTGATGAGAGGTGAAAGGGCATCGCTATCACTGTGCATGTTCATCAGGAGATAAGGGGCGAGCCGGCATTAACTGGATCTGGGAAGACCAAGATAAAAGAGGAATCGAGTGCTGATGGCTCAGAGCTAATAAAATCCAGTTTGTCAGAGTTGGTTTTGCAGTGCCTGTGCCAAGCCCCACTGCTGACTCAAAGCCTGCTGCCAGCCTTAGCACTCAGCGCAACGCCCAGGAGCTTGGCCTGGAAGAAGGGATGGAGAGCGTCCCAACCAATCACTTATCACAGTCGGGATGATGGCAGGAGTGAGGCAGTGAGACCCCATTGACACGGGCTGATGGTATCATGGCCTTTCACTCTGACATCATTGCCCGTGTGTGAGCCAGCTACAAATGAGCCCCTGTGCTATCAGCCTGCACCTTTCCTGATTAAAAACAAATGTGAGGGAATAGTCTGAAATTGACTACATTTGACATACCTCCTACTGAATGATATTTTTAAATGCTTCATTTTAATTTCTTCCCCAGAGCTAGGCATAGCTGGCTGTATTTTGAGTAGGTCTGATGGGCTGACCTGTTTTCCCTTCTCTATGCAGTCATGACATCTAGAAAAGGTCCCCCTCCCCACCCCACAAATCCCTCCACGACCTAAATCTCTTTCATTTTTTACTCCCCCACGAAGAGGCCTACTGAAGGATATCAAATATTCATGCGGATTGAATTGTGGCAAGTTTTTCTTTTTAACGTATTATAATAGCGCGAGATTAATGGCAAACAATACTCCGTTGATGAGATTACATTGGGCTTTGCATTATGCATGGAAAAAATCCGTACAGGGGCGAGAATTCCACCAACACAGGAATCGAAGGCTCAGCTGGATACGTAGCGGTCTTGGAGGCGGAGGGGATGAAATATATGCCAGCACCCAGAGAAAAGGCGGTTGAGCTGTGGGAGGAGATGGATCCTAATGAAGCACCGGGTTACACATTCCTCCATTCTGCCCCCCACTTTGGTAGGGACGTGGGGGCAGAATTTGATCAGGATAGCTCCATTTCCCTGAGAATGGGACACATACATCTCCAACATTATGTCACATTGTGTTTATAATTAGCACAAGTATTCAAGTGAAATATTTTCTCATTTGCAGTGTACATTTAGGCAGATAAAGATGAGTTCCATCCTCCCTTGTATTACAGTTAATACGACTCATCAGTACTGTAGATAAAGCATAGACATGACCCTGTTATAACCTGTATGTGCATTTACCTGTGTTCTTTCACTCAGAGCTACAGATGCCCTCTGAGCCTTTTGTTTCTCCATTATAGCTACCTATCCTATGATATATGATATAAAATCCATCTTTTTATTCTCTCTCAATTTGTACCACAAATAAAGACCCAGCAGCCGTTCACCATGCTGATTTCTGCATATACAAAAGTGGAATTATAGCTTTATCCCCTTAGTCTCTGATGCTAACACGGAGGACCGTCCTCCTCAAGAATTTGAAAGAGAAAAATATAAAAATAATTCTTTAAATATAACAGTGTCAACAAATCATTTTCATGTCCATTTTTAAGTCTTCCAGGACATAACCCCTTTTGCCAATGTTAAAATCTCAACAGTGGCCTCTAGTGACTTGGAAAAATGTAGCAGGGAGGACACCGCTGTCTCGTCCTCCCCAAAGCCTCAATAAGTATCCATTCTATAATCTCGTGACCACCACAGCTTCTCCTCTCCTATCGTTTACATTACAAAAATAACACTTCCTAACACCATTAGACCAATCAGCGATAGAAATTTAAAAAATGACATAGGCCTTCTGTACAGTTAAAGCATACAGGAGGGGTTGATCAAGAGTGCGTGCTAACCGTCATGCTCAGTTATAGTGAGAGGTGAGTTCGTGAAAGATACAGAGAGAGAGAAAAAGAGAGAGAGGGGCTTGTGATAAAATAGAGTTGTGGAAATGTACGTATGTTTTAAATTGTTGTTTTTAAATAGAGAATTATTTGATTGCAGACACAGGCTAAAAAATCCTGCGTAGTAGGCCTTTAAGGCTTAGCCTATTAACGCTGTTTGATCGGTCATCATTATTCATTCTGATTGGTCCCTCAGCCCTAATGAGGGGAACCGCTCTATTAAATTTGACAGGCCAAATTGATTAGTAGAGCATTTAATCTCTCTGTGTCACGCACGGTTGAGTCCACCACAACCTCCATTGATTAATGTGGAGTTCAGCTTCGTAATTAATGAATCCATGCACCTGGTTGCTGAAGCAGGTGACTATTTGCCAACACTGAGGTTTGTGGTCAATGGCAAGGGAAGATCAAAAGCAGGATGATACCAAGCTGGAGAAAGATATCCTGGCTGCACGAGATTGTATCTATTCTCATACTGATGCTATTTTAGCATGAAGACTGGGGGATAATTGACATAGACAGGTAGCTCAGTCCATAAAAAGTCATTACTGGTTGGAAATTGGATTTAAAACTTATTTTCCATGTGCATTAGTTATTATCAATATTACAGCTGAAGTACTTTCAGCCCTTTCAGATAAGAAGATTATATTATTATTTTTAAGCTTATTGTGTGCATGTTTTTAACCTATAGTGATTACTGGGAGCAGAGTACTAGATTTTCTAAATGTAACACCTAAATGTGTAATCCAAATGTAATTATGATCAAGCAGTGTTAAATTATAAAGAGAAACTTTCTTTGAAAAGTTTGAATCACAATGTTTGAAAAAAAATGTTTTTCTGTTTTCCCAGTGCTGTTGGAACTGGCTGCCCTTTAGGCATTCATTCAGTGCACTCTGCTCTCCATAGCCCTTCATAATTGTATCATTTTACCGTCTCCTGGATGTTGTGTAAAACAATTAAGACAAAGCCTCCTCTGAGCTGGCGAATGAAACGTGTACGCTTTGAAGACATAATGTGAGGAGACAAACAGATGTTAAACCCCTGAAACAGATTAAGAAAATTCACAAATAGATCTGCTACGGCCCTGGCTTTCCCTTCACTGCAATGGGATAATTTAACACACCAATGGATTTAACACACCCGTAACACCCTGGCCTTCTCGCCACTGCAGTGGGATGTTTTTACATAATTACACACCGATGCATTTTTTTATTAATGGTTCCACATCTGCGGAGGATGACTGCCTGTTAACTCTCAAATTAGATATAAAAACATTGACAATAAAATTGAATTATATGGGTTAGGGTTAGGGTTAGGGTTAGGGTTAGGGTTAGGGTTAGGGTTAGGGTTAGGGTTAGGGTTAGGGTTAGGCTTAGGCTTAGGCTTAGGCTTAGGCTTAGGCTTAGGCTTAGGCTTAGGCTTAGGCTTAGGCTTAGGCTTAGGGTGCACTCTGCTCTCCATAGCCCTTCATAATTGTATCCTTTTACCGTCTCCTGGATGCTGTGTAAAACAATTAAGACAAAGCCTCCTCTGAGCTGGCGAATGAAACGTGTGCACTTTGAAGACATAATGTGAGGAGACAAACAGATGTTAAACCCCTGAAACAGATTAAGAAAATTCACAAATAGATCTGCTACGGCCCTGGTTTTCCCTTCACTGCAATGGCATAATTTAACACACCAATGGATTTAACACACCCGTAACACCCTGGCCTTCTCGCCACTGCAGTGGGATGTTTTAACATAATTACACACCGATGCATTTTTTATTAATTGTTCCACATCTGTGGAGGATGACTGCCTGTTAACTCTCAAATTAGATATAAAAACATTGACAATAAAATGGAATTATATGGTTTAGTTCTTCTTCAATAGAATTGACGAACATCATGATTCATGAACAGGGATTATTTGAAGGAAAAAGAAGAATCCTTACAATAAGGTGAAGTATGACAGCTATAAAGATTGATGGCATTAAATGCGTGTTGAAAAATAGCCTAGAGAAAATGAAAAAGTATGGTTCTATTGCCTGCAGACAGTTAATTCTACCACCGGTCAGCTCAGGAGATACATACTTAGAAACAGAAGAAATAGTCGTGAAAGATAATCTCAACAGGAAAAATGAGACTGCAGAGCGAATTTTCACGACAGGGTGAGAAGGAGCAGAACAGAAAAAATAACAGCCAACAAAAAAAAGAGAAGAGGATCGTGACGCTTGTTAGAGCAGCAACGGGGAGCCAATGAGGGCAACAGAGCAGTACGAGGAGAGCGAGAGAAGACAAACAGCAGGAATCAGGATCGGTTCAAATGAAATGTGACGTGAGACAGAGGGAAATCATCGAAACTGAGCTGAGAAGAGCCCGAATAGCAGGGTAAGAGTGACGAAGATTCGTAGAGAGGGAGCATTTGCATACATGTTCATATGTGGAAAGAAAAAAATGACTTAAGAGATCCCAGTGCTGTACAGTCTGTAGCAGAAAGGGGTGAACTGAGAGTGTTCGATTAATTAGGAAGGTGAGGACACCACAGCAAACAAGGTCACATATGGGGGGACTCAACACAAAAACAGCTGTTTTGGTAAAATGATAAAACATATATGCACATAAATGCAATGAAATGAAGGTTGATCTGTCCATGTTTTTGACTCATATTCATCTTTTGATCTCAAATTCAGATGCCATAAGTATATAGAAAAAAGAACTAATTTCACTCTACCATTACCAAACTTTTGGATGGCACTGTACCTGCAGTGTGAAAAGCAGCAGTGGGTTACTGATAGAATGCAGTTTCAGTAGAGTGAGAGGGACAAAGGAGGACATGATATTGAGAGATCTGAAAGATACTTTTTAGGGGTTCAAGGGTTTTTAAACAGAAATGGAAAAGGGTTTTTCTCACTTTGGAGAAGCAACATGTGCTAGTTAGAAAAAATGAAACGTAGGGGTTCATGTGGAAGTGGCCACGTACAGAGAGCAAAATCTTAAGCTCTGTAAGTTAAAAGTTCAGAATGATATGGTGGCAGATCACTGTAATGTTACTGTCAATGAGCTTTCAAACGGAATTCAGTCCTTATAGTCAGGGGCATCTTTAACTCATTATCTCTAGTACCTGACTATGAAAAAGCAAATAATTTGCACAACCCAGCACAAAACGTTCTATGTTGATACTGTAAATGGTAGTATTCATAGCAAATGTCCTGTTATTTGAATGTAAAGACTGCTCTTTACACTGATTTTGAAAATAACAACAGGTGTTTTAAAATTCAGGGTCATCAGAACATCAATGTCTATCATGTCAGCACTAATTTCAATATCACTAAAAGCAAAAAATTAATTGGACCAGCTCTACATTTAGTATTTTCCAGTTTCCCGTTTCAATATACCGTAACTAATCATTTTCTTCTGGAGTAGTCTGCCCTATATAATGTATTCAATGTTTTCCTTAAAGAAGCAGTACTGGAGTAGATTGCAATTAGATGTTTCATAGAATGCCAGGTTTAATTTGGTGTAATCACACAATTTAGGCAATATGTTCTTGGCGAGATGAACTCTCACTTCTAGAGTAATTAGCAGTAGCATCTACAATAATTAGTATTGTTTGTTTTACAAGGCATATGGTTAGTACTATTTTTAAAGTTAAGTAATCGCTCTTGCATAATCTGTCATCATTGTTGCATAATGGCAGGTAGATTGCATTATAATTTTGTCCTGTTTCTTTGATCATCCATTTCAGGAAAAGACAGAAGACACACAGAGGAAAGGGTTGCATGTGCACTATTTCATAATCATTTTGTATACATATTTCTCTGAAGTACGCCATTCTGTGCAAGGATAAAAACCAAGCATCAAAATTGACCGATAGATTCCTGAAGATGGTAGGGAAGGGAGAAGAACAGAATTAAACTACAGGTATTCCCTGATTTCAAATGTCTGCTCCTCTGTTAAGCCTAGTCACAGGTGGGCAGAAGAGAAAACACTTACGCAGCAGAAAGAGTGAAATATGTCAGAAGGGCTCCTGAAGGCATCCTCTTCCATTTCCTGGGCATTCAAGAACAAGCTGTTTCCATGTTCAGCGCTTTACTGGCACTGACACTTCAGATCTTATCACATTATCAACACAAACAGAGAACAGGATTCCTTGGAGAGCCCGCATTAGTGAAACCTTAGATAAAACCATCCATTTGAGCACGGACAAAAATGATAGTAACCTACTTTGGGACAAAATAATTCAAGGATACAGTCTTAGGACAGGCACAACAGTAAGACAGCATAGTTAGCATAAGAGATGCTATAACGATGGAGACTCTGTCCATGGGAAAGCAGTTGCCATTTGGCCAAGTGTTACTCGGTTCACAGGGAACTTCAGCCTAAGACAGAAGAACAAGTGTACAAGCGTCTGAGCTGCGTCTTTCTTTAGTTCACAAGTTGCACTTCCCCCCTGCTGTTGATGGAGAGTCACTGCTAATGTTTCACTGCCCATTGGAACCTGCAGCCCAGATAGCAGTTTGCATAGGGAGATGAACAATGAAAGAGTTATGTGTGTGCATATAGCTGTAGTTGTCTGTTACCAAATATATGCATTTAGGATATGATCTATTGTTGAGTAACCACTGAGTCACACCACTGAGACACTCACAATCACTCATGTCTATTGTTTTAAGACCCAGAAACAGGAAGCCAATTGGAATCATCAGCAAGGCAGTATAGTTGTGATTAATTCTACTATTTAAACATCGAAGTGTGAAAAGTTTAAATATCCAGAAATTGCAACAGTTTTAATATATTTACAAGCCTGAGCTATGTTCAGGAGTCCTGGAGAAAATTCTTCTTTCATATATTTTGAGCATTTGCCCAGAAAAGCAGAATCTTGAGTGTTGGCAGGCACCAAACACAGTGGGCTCTCATGGTGGGTTATCATACATAGTGATATAAAAAGAAAAATTGATGGCAGCGTTTCTTGTATAGTCAACTACTTTCAATTATGGTTTATGAATATGGAGAAGACTGTACAATACCTGGGTTTGCATTTCCATCTATGGCTCTCCACCCCCCCTCCCCGTTTCCACTCACACACAGACACACACACACGCCTATGTACATGTCACCGGTACCTCATACCTCACACTCCTTTACACTGCCAACTAATTACATTGACTGGTCAGAGTCTGCTGACCCCAAAATCCTGAGCTAGTGACTTAACGTACCAGAGGTTTTGGGAGTCAGTGGCAATCAGGGTAAGGGCGTTCACTTTGCCCCAGACACGTGTTGGGGGACAGGACAGAAAGCAAGTACATGAGAGTCAGGCAAACCGTGCACTGCACTCACATGAGTAATATCTGAAATTATGCATGAGATGGCTGAAGACTCCCAGTCTTCGTCTGAGCGAGCGGTGCAGCGTTTCCACATGCTTTCTGAAGTGGGTGTTCATTTATTCATGAAACCATGCATTTTAGAGATTGTATTCTCAGGTGTGTCTCCGCGCACAAATTAAAAAGTACCCAGTAAGAGACTGCATCTTCCGGGTTTCGCTTTGCCGTGAAAATGCCGCGGTCCATTTTCCAAACCCCCAATGGCATCCCGCAGAACTGCGTGAGCTGGGTCCGGAAGCCACAGCCTGGGGCTCGAGCCTGCCATGCAACTTCCCTGGAGGCAGCTGCAGTTTCTCCATTTTACCATGGGCTCAGCAATAAGGGCAGTCTTTACCTTGAAAGGGCAGTTTCTGTCTCTCTCTCTCTGTCGGTCTATACAATCCCATAATCCACTCTCAGTTGTTCATTAGTACACTCTAAGAATATGCGGATATATTAAAGATGAAGGCTATGAACACGACCTTATCATTATATTACCATACACAGCTCTTTTGCTGCCCTTCTAAGAAGTATTCAGAGGAACATCATTGTTAACCATGTGGGTGCCATGAAAAATAGTGCACTAGGACACCACAATGATAATAAAGGCAAGACAGAAAACAAATCCCCCACCCAGCATGCAACTCCAGGCCAATGCATAGGAGTGTGTTTTGACCACCATATTCCCTGGTCAGCCTTTACTGTAAAATGTGACATTTGAGAACTTGCTACTCCATGATTTATAGCTCCCAGGCTTTTGAATGGGTGAGCAATTTTCCACTATACAATCACCTGATGGGCCAAAAAATTACCTCATGAAATCAAGGCTTGGAATTATGCCTCGATAATCTCCTTTCATAAATGCAAAGAAAAACCTTTTCTGTTTTTCATTACAGTGTATCTCTACATTTGACTGAATTTAGCTCTCCTAATATATTTAAAGAAGCAGACTTCCGTAGAGACTGAGGATGAAAGTGGCCCAGGTACACTGAAGATCTTAGAGGATAAATTAAGTACATTTAAGAAGGAAAGCAAGTCTTCATCTTTTCACATCGGCAATACTAATTAAATAAGAGTTTTCCCATTGCCCAAAGTGGCTGTGGTGTCTGACCCTCAGCCAGGGGAATTATCCTGTCAAACAAAACCCGATGGAGAGGGCGGACTGCAGAACACCGTGTGCCTGGCAATTAAACTAACAGGCTTCTCCTCCCTTACCTGTCAAATCCTGCTCATTCCAAGAACATGACTTGTCTCACAGCGCTTTGTCCACCACAACCACAGCGCCTCTAATGACTGATGCTAAACAGTAACAACCAGCCCAAAAATAAAAAATAAAAATTTAAATTTAAATAAACATAAATTATGAATTGGAAATAAACATTCAATACTTAACATTGATGGCTATCAACACAGAGCTGATGATGAAATGGGCGTTTCCAGAACATTTTAAATTTAAGCAATTAAGGGCAGCACCCTGATCAGGTCCCCCCTTCTTACTAAATATTGCATTTTGCATTCATATATGACAAAAAATTAAATGTGACATGACATGCAGCTTTAACAGAATGTCTTATAACATGACATGAATTGGAAATAAAAGTCCAGCACTTAACATTAAGCTGATAGTGAATGGGCACTTCCAGAGTATATCTACAGCAGTTAATGTTAACCCTCCCTTCTGACCCAACACTCAATCATGGATACAGGATGTGCCCTTACAGGCCGTTTTTAAACTTGAATCATTCTGGTTTTGGGCCAACTCTGTGGATTAACATATTAATTGAGCAAAGTCTTTAACAGCAGATTTCAGGAGAGGAACGGGTTTAGTGCCCAAGTGGGCAGAGAAAATACGAGATTCAGTCCCTACCCTCCTAATGCTTCAGCGGCTCCTTATCGAGCAGATCGCTCGCCTGACCGCAACTCGCGAGTCTGCCCCTTCGCAGATACAGATGAGTAGGGATTTGCTGCCCTCTAATGGTAAAAAGCCAGTACTGCATCATACACGAGACACAAAAAAAACGTATGCATACGCACACAAATACATCCATGCACGCACGCACACACGGACATACAAACACACACACACACACACACACACACAGGCGCACATGCACTCAGTTGGCTGTCCCTCAAGGCAGCATTACTGCTTTAACATTAAAAAAACATTCTGCATCTGGGCTTTATCAGAAAACAGGTTTAATTTAACATCTCTTTATTTTTTTAAAATAATTAGACATTTTTATTTAACCAACCCTTTGTTTTGTTTTTAACTGTATTATATCTGGGCCGTCCTAAAGCACACATCGAAGTTGAATGGGGTCGATAACGCAGTTGTTACTGTTGATTTGAGCACGATGTTGAATCCTCCCCAAAACCCCACCCCCTTCCTGCACTCCACCCCTTTAAAAAAAAGCATATGATCAAAAGGAACTTAATAATAAAAAAAGGAAACGGGGAGAAAACAGCATCATAAAACCAGGAAGTCTTGTTCCATTATACCACTTTATATACTGGATACTCCTCAACTGTTCCTAAGAAAATATAAGCTAAATTACTACAAGATACAAGATATCAATGTACTGCATTCATTAATATACAGATTCTTAATACTGTGAAGAACTGACACAAATAGTGTTCCTTTTCACAATACATGAGTTTCACAAGTTCACCACTAACTTGGGAACCTCTACAGCTTGCGGTTGTTAACAGGTTCATCTTTACAGGTTACTGATCAACGGTACCAGTACCAGACCGGTACCACCCGGTACTGAACAGAAAGGACAGGAACCAAAGAAACAATAAAGATCTGACAAAATCAAACGGGTGGTTTGGTCAGACGCACACAAACTTCAGAAACAGAAATAAAGTAAGAGGGAAGAAAATGAAAGTGTGCAATAATTTATTTTCCATTTTTTTTGTTACTTCCCAGACTAATGCAGGAGTCTGGGGTGGAGGGGGGGCTTGAAAATTCATTTTTGTTTTCTTCCTTCAGACTAATGGTTCTGTAACAGTTTGGGAGGGGAGGGGGTGAGCCTCGAGGGAGGGGGGGCAGGGTGCATCCTCATGTTTAGGGCCCAGCGTAGAACCCCCCCCCACCGCCGGCCTCCTGAAGGAACCTCGTATTCCGCACAGTCAGGAACGCAGCCCTCGAAAGAGGTAAAGGTACGATCGCACCTTGGAGAGAGAGCTGGGACCAGGAGAGGGGGAGGGGACAGGATTCAGAGGGGAGGGGCCAACCGAGGGCAGAGACAGGATGAAGGTTAAAACAATTACCTTTCTTTTTTTAAAATGGATTTTTTTCTTAGTTTTTTTTCGTTTTGTTTTTTATACAGAAGAGTTCGTTTCAAGTCCTACAGTCCAAAGTCTCTTTTTTATCCTCCGACATGTTCCTTTTTCTCGTTTTTTATTATTTTTTTTCTTCGTTTTTCTTTATTTATTTTTTTTTTCTTCGGTGTAATATTTTAAGGGAAAAGAAAAAAAAAAGTTATTTACAGTGCTGCTGAAATAATGAAACAGACGTGTGAAATCTACCGTAAAGTAAGTCGCACAATACAGGAAAAAAAAAAAAAGAGAACGGTTGCTCCATCTGGCACGAGGCGGCCGTGGATGGGTGGGGGCGCTAGGCGACGGGCGGAGCAGCGCCCGCCGCTGTTAAGTGGGGATTATCCCGTCGCTCCGAAGCCCCCGCTTCAGCTCCAGGTCCTCCAGCTTCTTCCACAGCTCCTCCCGCTCCTTCTCCTTTTTCTTCTCCCTGCGCAAGGACAGAGGGGGAATCCCATGTTTTAAAAAAACTGGACTTCAATGACCATCAGCCCTGACTCACAGACAGGGGTCAAAGGTCACATCACTGCTGCTTAATGCTTCTGTCCATCCTGCGAGTGCAGGGTAGCCTATGGATGTGCGCCATGTTCGTGGAAGGGCACTTCCTTTGTGCTCTGTGCACCGGACTGAGTGCACTTGTATATTAAGTGTGTGCACGTATGGGAGCTGCAAAGGTCATTCATCGGGAGCTACAGGAAGACCATATTCACTCCAATAAAAAACAATTTTTCATCACACGTGACAAAAAGCCAGCCGCTAGACTAGACGGCCATTCCTCTTAAACTAACAAACGACCTCACGGCACAAAACGGCGCAATTCGAGTGGCTCTTACCGCTGGCGATCCGACTTGTATGTCGCTGTGAGTTCATCGAACAAAGTACTGTTCATTTCCATGAATGCTTTCAGTACATTGTAGACTAAAGCTACGATCGCCCTGGAAACAAGATTGAGAGGGAAAAAAAACACAAATTAAAATTGCGGCGATATAAAGATGAGCACAAAACAACGAATCATTGACAGGTTTTTAGTAGGATATTCTGAAAAGGTTCCAAGCATTCATTCTGAACTGCATTCCGTCCAATTACACATGCACATTAAGAGGCTGGCTTTTAAAGGTCTGTAGCTAACCATGAATGAGAAAATAATTAACCAATATAAATAGACAGGGTAAGCTTGAGTGTGCTGCAGAAAGACTTCAGCTCAAGCCTTTCGCATGAAAAGGGGCTTTTATCTGGACAGGACATCCCGGGACAGCCGACTGTCCACTGGGAGTAGCCTACAGAAGGGTCCTAAATGCAGCAGTGCTGGCCCACTCTAACGTGAGCCAAAAACACACTGCATGCTATTTTATTTGTTTAAGTTCGTCTGAGCCCTCTGCAGTTTTGAAGGAAAGGAAGAGAATAAAATCCCAGTCAAAAATATTAACATTTGCTTATTTTATTGTACATGAAATGATTGAGAACCGTATTCTTTAAAATGGCGACAATATGATTGGTGAATATTATTTCCATGGCAACAGTCTGAGGGTGTAACTCACGGGTTCCAGTGTTCTTTGGAGATCCTGTAGAGGCTGGCGAACATGATGGGCAGGATGACGCTGGAGTTCTCCTCGATCAGACTCATGATGTACTCGTTGTTCCAGTAGTACAAGGCGCGCTCAGCCACCTGTGGGAGACAAAGGCAATCGCTCTGATCACATCCATTACAGCAAACACTGCTTCACCGCTTACATCTGTTCAAAGAATGCAAAGCACCAGTTAACTGCTTAAACCTGTACAGAGAATACATAACACTGCTTCACTACTTAAACCTGTACAGAGAATACATAACACTGCTTCACTACTTAAACCTGTACAGAGAATACAAAACACTGCTTCACTACTTAAACCTGTATAGAGAATACATAACACTGCTTCACTACTTAAACCTGTACAGAGAATACATAACACTGCTTCACTACTTAAACCTGTACAGAGAATACATAACACTGCTTCACTACTTAAACCTGTACAGAGAATACAAAACACTGCTTCACTACTTACACCTGTACAGAGAATACATAACACTGCTTCACTACTTACACCTGTACAGAGAATACATAACACTGCTTCACTACTTAAACCTGTACAGAGAATACATAACACTGCTTCACTACTTAAACCTGTACAGAGAATACAAAACACTGCTTCACTACTTAAACCTGTATAGAGAATACATAACACTGCTCATACTAAACCTGTACAGAATACATAACACTGCTTCATACTTAAACCTGTACAGAGAATACATAACACTGCTTCACTACTTAAACCTGTACAGAGAATACATAACACTGCTTCACTACTTAAACCTGTACAGAGAATACAAAACACTGCTTCACTACTTAAACCTGTACAGAGAATAAAAAACACTGCTTCACTACTTACACCTGTACAGAGAATACAAAACACTGCTTCACTACTTACACCTGTACAGAGAATACATAACACTGCTTCACTGCTTAACCCAGCACAGAGAATATAATACACTGCTTCACTGCTTACACCTGTACAAAGAATGCAAAACACTGCCTCACTGCTTAACATCTGTACGAAGAATACAGAACACTGCTTCACTGCTTAAACCTGTACAGAGATGACTGTGCACTCTACTTCACTGCTTAAACCTGTACAGAGATGACTGTGCACTCTACTTCACTGCTTAAACCTGTACAAAGAAAACAACGCACCGCTGCTTAAAGCAGTAGAGATTACAGTCCACAAATTTTAGTGCTTGATCCAGTACGGAGATTACAATCAACAAGTTTCACTGCTTACACCTGTAAAAAAGACGAGCTTCTCCCACAAGCTTTACAGCTTAAATCAAGACAGTGATTACAACCCACAAGTATCACAGCTTAAACTAGGGATGGTGATTTTCAATTACTTCACAGATCGAGTGAGCGCATAATGAGTTTGATTCCAAATCGATTACAGGCATGGGGAAGAATCTATTTTTAGAGCGCATCTTGGCTGGGCAGCAACACGCTTTGTATAGAAAATGCATTCACGCATAACGACTCAGATTAGTACCCAGACTTTCCATAATAAAGTTTTGATGCTGATTGTGTCAATAAACACAATCAGTGTCAGATAAAAAAGAACTTTATAGCTCACAAAATCTGTTGTGTGCGCGCAAAACCTATGCACAATGGCTTGGCTGAATACTCAATTCTGATTGGCTTGGACTTGTGCATTGTTTTTCAATATATGCCTGGCTATGAAGTAGCGCCTAGAAAAGTTCAATCACCATTATAAAAAAATGTGCATCGATCTGACTCAGTAAATAAAGTGGAAATTTGTAAGAGCAAGCAAGCCAAGTTATAGCATCATACTTGCAACAGTGTCACCTTGATGTCCATGATTGACTGAATAGAGGATAGCTAGTCTAGCTAAAGCTTGACTACGTTATAGATAAGCCTCCGTTTTGAATATAATTCAACAGTTGGCTAGCTACCCATCTGTGATAACAAAAATTCTGCGAGACCATTTTGACTTAAAACCAAACTGAATTTTAATATTAGGTAATATTAAGGTACTAGAAAGACACATTTGTCGCTAAGTGGTATAACGTATGGGATATCTGCTGGAATACTAAAGTAACCATTGCAATGGAATCGCATATTTTTTTAAAGCATGTTTTCATTACAAATGACTGAGGTAGGAGCCTAAATTTGCCTCAGGAAATTTATTTCAGCTCAGAGCATTCAACCTGCATAATGCTAAGACCCCTCAGACATTATTTTGCTGACACAGGCTTACCAAAAAAAGCTGTAATCAAAACATGGATTTCAAAATATATATGAGCTTTATTCTGCTCATATTAGATGAAGAAATATCCACTATTCTAATGCATTTATTCTTTTTTCCATATGATAAATGGATAAAAGGATGCCAAAAAGTTCATGGTTGTACGTGCATAGCCTTTATGAGAAAATGAAAATACCCTGAATCACTACTTTAAGACACAGTACCTTCAGACTTCAGGGCTATGGAATAAAGGCCTTCAAACAAGCAGCGTAACCTCAGATACGATTAACACCACTTAAGGATCTTAAGGCTCTTCTGGAACTGACCTGAAAGTGTGGGCTGGAGACGCATCTGGAGATCTGCTTAAAGAGGGGCTCCTGGATCTTGACGAACTGCGTGGGCTCGATCACGTCCAAAATCTCCTCCAGCTCCCCCAGGAACATCACCTGAGAGGACATGAGCAGACATTTACGGACGAGACCAAAGCTGCTCCTGGTCCCAGAAAGAACGACAAGACAACATTCACATGGGCATTTTGAACGTAGGGACAGGAACGAGGAGCAGAATGTAAAGCACCGAAACCTGCTCCCGCCTGTTTTTCTATGCTCTAACTGTGGAGTAGATCCAGAAGCCATATCGAACGACGCCATGTTAGCCTAATGGCTAAGCTAGCATTGGCTACCAGGAGCCAGGCAGAACTGACAGAGCTGGCATGCCAACAATTAGGCACAGTACATTATGTTAGAGAGATCAGATTTCTTTAAAAAGACTGCAGCCTACACACAAAAGTCTGAAGCAAAGCGTTTTGGAAGAAAATAATCTGCTCTTAGACTGATTAAAGTATAGTACCTTTGATTTATCCAATATTTAACCAACACAAATATTTGTGCGTTGTGTAGCTGGCTAGAATCTTAAGATGTTTCCTTAAAAGTTCGGCCCTGGTTGCCGCTATACTGGCAGTCATTCAGCACAGCCAGAACAGAAGCGATTATCAATGAAAGGGCAAGGAAGGGGCTTGGCAGTGAGACCAGTGAAGAAAAATACTTTAATAATATTTTACAGTTTCAGCCAGCTATGTATTTTAGGCACAAAATCTTAGGACAGAGCAAGGATAAATTCTCTGCACTGCTAGCAGCCTAATAGCTCAAAGAAAACTGCTTTCTATGGAGACTGTCCACCGTCTTTAGGAAATGTGAAAACTTTTTATCTCCAAACAGGAACCAGCTTTACTGGATCACAGTTCTCTGTTGTTCTAGTTTTCCCATGTCAGCACAATAGAATACGTAGGTAGGAGTAAAAAAGGAATGTAGAATACTGACATACATACTGCTATTATTAAGACTTGCAAGAAAATGTATTTGATGCACATTATTACTGGACTACTGTAGAAGAGTTGGGCCTCGACGTACCAAATAAAATACAAACTCATATATTATATATTGCCACCCAACGACTTTAAACGACAGTTTCCATAACCACGTACTGCCAACCACCTGTCACCAATCCTGCCTGACAAGGCTATAAAAAGCACTTTAACTCCAGACCACACAAAGTCACCAACTGCCTCTCATAACCTGCCCCAGAGCAGCTCTCCATTTTATGGAGCCTCAGTGTTTGCAGTGATGCAGATTGCAGATCACAGTACACGTGTATGGTCCTGCGGAAGACCTACAATTGTGATTTATCACTAGCCTTGTCACTATTATTGTCACTAGCACAGCGTAAAAAATTATCAGTTAAAAATAAAAGTCTTTTTAAAGCTGCAGTAAGATTGCTTTTTCTTTTGGTACAACGTAAGAGGATGCAGGTGTAATAAACCTTACGGGCAGGGACTTGACTCCTCTGCTCACACACAATGCACACTTGTCTGTTGTACTGTATGGTGTGAGGAAGTGCGCTCAGTGTGCCAAGGTTAGCAGAACTCCAGCTGCCAAGTTTCACTGCATGCCTCCTCAATCATGCTTAAATCTTAAAGGAACTGACACTGCACGGCACAGCCAGCCAGTCAGGAGTCACACCCTTTCGGCCTGCGACTGACAAATTCCAGCCTCGTTGCGCAATTTCACCAAAATCGGGAGTCCCCTGTAGGACACACCTTGTCTAGTGCTCGTCTACCGATCCGTTTCGCTTACTGACATCACGGCAGTAGGTACGCAGTTAGACAAGAATGCACCTCATTCATCAGAGAACAATGACAAAGCCCTTATACATCTCTCCATCGATGACGTGCGCGTTTCAGACGAATGCTAGCGACTGTAGCGATTTTACCTCCTTTTGACTGCAGGTTTTCGGCCAGAACTTTAGCAAGCCTCTGATGACCTAAATGAGACAAAAACTTAATTAGCAACCACAGTTAAATCAACCACTCGGCATTTAAAGAAATTAGACGGGCTTCTCTGACAGGGCACAGGTCACTTACTGGTTCTGTTAGTGCTGGGTCTTTCTCTAGGAACTGTACAATACAATACGCCAACTGGAAAACAACAGACACCAGACAGTGTTCAGCTTGTAGAAGAGGAGAGTACTCGTGTGTGCTTAATGAAGAGGCCAGGGCATGCACATGCACACGGCATGCTACAGGAAGTACATACAAACCAGACCTGTAACAAATACGGATTTGTTTTGGATTCAAACACTTTTCTGTGCTCGATTGATTTTGCCTGGTGCAGTGGGGTCTGCCAAGAGGACCAGATAAGCGGGGTTTGCACTTTTTTTGAGCATTTCATTGGTACCAATACACCAGACAAGCTCAGCAAAGCACAGAAAAGTATTTGAATCCAAGGCAAATATGTATTTGACCCAAGTCTGATACCAAGACACACAGGCCCACGGCCTGCTCCGTGTTACCTGTGCGTGGAAGAGGGAGAGACTCCGGACCGTGTGCAGGGGAATCAACACTTTGACCAGGAACTGTTTGTGCTCGGCCTTGAGAGGCAGAGCGAAGCCATTGATTATGCTGAGGGGGAGAGAGACACAGACGGACTCAGAAGAAGCCGCTTCCTGTCCTGCCTGACAACACACCAGCAGTGAGCAATAGGAGCGCTAAGCCTCTTCTGACACTGAAAACCCGCACGGGCGACGCACAGTAACCTTCACGTGCCTGAATGCAACAGCGCTGCCTGGCGTTGCTGCATGTGGAGACATGGAGAAGCTGTTGGGCACCTCTTGCATGCTAAAATGCATGCGTTGCATTGGCCTGCAGCTGCAGAGTAATTTTAGAATGTCAGCTTGCAAGGGGTGTCCAACAGCTTCACTCCATACCACAACACAGTGGTGCCTTGAAAACGTCACCGCTTACTTCTGGCTTTCGACGTTCGGTTTATAGTGTGGCTATAACTGCACAGACGCATATACCTTCCCAAGATCTCCAGCAGCTCAGCTACCCCGTTGAAGTGTTCAGTTTCATAAACAAAACTGGACAGGGGAAAGAGAGAGAGAAAGAGGGACAGTTAGTCAGGCAGACGGTTGGTTTTGCTGTGCACACACGCTGCTGTGATCCACGCGCTCTTACCGTAGAAAAATATTGTTAATCTGTTTTCGTATAAAAGCCCGCAGCCCCAGGAACTTCCCGTAAATTCTGTGTAAGACTGTCTTCAGGTAGTCTCGCTCCCGGGGGTCCTCGCTGTCGAAGAGCTCGAGAAGCTGGCGGGACGACAGTCAGAGCGCTAACATTAACGTCAACTTTACAGAGCAAGTTCATACGGCAACACGCAGCTATAGAGCAATTTCATACAGCAACACACTGCAACAGAGCAATTTCATACAGCAACACACAGCTATAGAGCAATTTCATACAGCAACACGCAGCTATAGAGCAATTTCATACAGCAACACACTGCAACAGAGCAATTTCATACAGCAACACACAGCTATAGAGCAAGTTCATACAGCAACACCTGCTTATAGAGCAATTTTGAACGCTAGCATCCAACTAGAGAAACTTTATCCACTGACATCCAGCTACAGAGCTTTTCTCTACACCCAAGCCAGTGTTCTCTTATGTAGACGGGACATACACAGCAGTGCTGCTAGAGAGCTTCCACGGCACTTTCACTGCGCTGAGAGAAATGTGCTCTTTTCACTCACCTGTAATACAAATTTCTGGTCTATGTACTTTTTGGCAATGCTGGGCTGGAATTCTTGACTCTCCAAGAACCGTATGAAGAACTCGTATACAAGCTGCGGAAACAGAGGGGGAGGGGCGTCAGGACGGTGGGTGGGGCGGCAGCATGGGCTTCGGGAGAGGCTGGGGGAGGGCTGTGGGGGGCGGGGCCAGGGTCACAGCACACAAATGACAGTAGTACAGGAAACAGCCACATGGGGGCGCTGGGCTCTAGTCTGAAACCTCTATCACATTGACTGTGGGTTAGAGGTGGGACAGGGAGGATGACTGGGAAGGAGTTAATCTCAAAATTTTAGTTGTTTGAATGAATTTGGTTTTTAATTCAAAAGAACACAAAATAAAAATAAAAAAAGATACAAAATAAACAAATGTAAATAAAGTTTTACCAGGAAGATTCTCCTTGAGATATGCATCTCATTTCTAAAGGAGTCCTGGAAAACAGAGCAGTGAGTACACAAGACGGGTGAGAGAGCACCCGCGTCAAAGCCAAAAAATATCCAAAGAACAGGCTCAGGATTAATCCAAAAAAGCACAATGTTAGAACACAAAACATAATCCAAATTAAAAAAAGGAGAACCAAAATGTACAGCCAGGGAGGTTTCCACACGAGGGAAGGAAAGCCAATCAGGCTGAATAATCAATCGCCTATCCGCACGCACGCAATCTGCAAGTTCCACCATTGCTACTGTCAGTGTTCTCTCATGGCTACCTGTAAGTGAGGCCATGAGGCCTCGAGCGTCGGCTCGTCCTCCTCCGGGTCAAATTCATTACTGTCGCTGGGAGGAAGGGTCCGGAATATATTGTAGGACACCTAGGAGACAGACAAAAGCCAAACAAAAATGTCACACAGATGCAGGGGTACTTATGCAACTTCTGGTCCTGTGCCCGCTGCAATTACTACAGACAAGAGAAGCCAGCCACACAGAAACAAACAGCCTAGTCATCACATTCAGTCAGACTGCCGTTCCTTCTGTTTACAGTGCACCACGTCGCCCCCTAGTGGAAGGTCTACACATGAAACAGGTTTTTTCCTCCAAACAGATTCATCTTAGGGGGATAAAATAAAGGGATTGTAATTACTAAGAACATGGCAAAAAATCAGTCCCAATATTTATAAACTACAGAAAGTTATCTTAACACTCCTAATGAATCAGAGCTTTGCACAAAGCTCGGCGTGAACTGTGTGATCGCGAAGAATGTGAAACACGCGGCGCGGAGTCACAGATTAACGCCTTCGGGGGGATGACTCCGTGAGCGTGCGCTGAAACCGTGGCGGCTGCATCGGACGCAGTCACAGAGACTCACGCTGGCTTCCGCAGGCCTCCGCAGGCAGCAGCGAGCGAGGCGAGCGCTGCTCAGTCTGGGGCTTCAGCCGCGTAGCGCCAGGGTATATATTTAGGGTAAATATTTATGCCGTGTTCCTCTCCTCCCACGCGCCGGCGCCCACAGGAAACTCTGAGCGCAGGAATTAATAACCGCAGACCTGCACCGAGCGGGGGTCGGGCCGCTGCCTCAGAGTCTTCATCACCGGAACTCAAACAGCGCGCGGCAGAACATGCCTGTTTGGAAAGTCGGGTTTGTGTGTGCTTTAAGAAGTGAGGCATCCGCTCTAGGGGATGAAATGATGACAAACCGTTTCAGACAGGAGGAACCTCTAAGTTTAGCTCCTGCCTGTCTCTTCCTTCTCATTCTGTGGACAGCCTGGTGCAGTCATCTGTCACAGTCCTGGACTCTCAGTCTGTGCACTCCGGACAGTCTCAGTCTGTCCAGTCTGGAGCAGTCTCAGTCTGTGACGTCTGGGCGTCTGTTGGACAGTCCTGGGTGCAGTCAATCTGTGCAGTCTGGAGAGTCTCGTCTGTGCACAGTCCTGGGAGCAGTCTCAGTCTGTGCACAGTCCTGGGAGCAGTCTCAGCTTGCACAGTCGGACAGTCTCATCTGTGGCAGTCTGGACATCCATCGTGGACGTCCTGGGAGCAGTCTCAGTCTGTGCACAGTCCTGGGAGCAGTCTCAGTCTGTGCACAGTCCTGGGAGCAGTCTCAGTCTGTGCACAGTCCTGGGAGCAGTCTCAGTCTGTGGACAGTCCTGAGAACAGTCTCAGTCTGTGCACAGTCCTTGGACCGATGGCAGTGTGCGTTTTTGCAAGCTCACCATTTTGACGACCTCGGGGTAGGCCTGCTCCGTCAGGTAGCCCCGGCTGACGGTGACGTAGTCCACCAGCTCGTTGAGGGTGGAGCGCTTGTACTCCTTCATCTTGAGGTCGGACAGCGTGTCCATGAAGTCGAAGAGCGTGCAGCACTGCTGCAGCTTCTTCAGGAACAGCTCCGGCTGCTCCGGCGCAGGGACGTCTGCGGGAGAGAGAGACGCGTGAAGAGAGGGACACCCACAGAGAGAGACGCGTGAAGAGAGGGACACCCACAGAGAGAGATGCGTGAAGAGAGGAACACCGACAGAGAGAGAACAGAGAGAGGGAACAGAGGGAGGAAACAGAGAACCAAAAGAGCAGAGGGAGAACGGGGAGAGACCAGAGAGAACGGAGGGAGAACAGGGAGAGAACAGAGAGAGCAGAGGGAGAACAGGGAGAGCAGATAGAGAACAGATAAAGGGAACAAATAAGAAAGGGAGAATAGAGAGAAAAGAACAGGAGGAGAAAACAGGGAGCAGACAGACAACAGAGAGAGATAAGAGAACACAGGCAGAACAGAAAGAACAAAGGGAGAACAGAGAACAGATATAAAAAAACAGGGAGCAGATGGAGAACAGGGAGAGGAGAGGGAGAGAACAGAGGAAGAGTGAAGTAACAGAAGGTAGAGAAGACGGTTAAAAAAAGATGGGAATGCTTGAAGGAGAGGGCAGCGAGGGTAGAGCAGATATAAATATTCTTCGATATTTAGTTCCCCAAATAAACACCTAGCAGCCACTTGAAGTGGTTGGCCTGTGCGGTTTGAACCGAGTGGGCTGGAGCTGGCAGGGGAATCCATATGGATGCACTAGCATTGCATAACGTCAGTCAGCCCCTTCGCGTTTGTAGGCTTGGTGACGCATGCTGACATATGCCTTTTCAGTTAACAGCCCTATCGAGTGTGCCTCTGCCACTCCTTCCCCTGTCCAAACCGGGCACGCTCAATGGGCGAACTCAGAACTCAGCCAGGCTGCGGGAGTGCTCTGCTCCAAAAATCACTTCAGAATAAAAGAGGACCAGAACCCACGGAAGGGAGGACCGAGAGGAGGAGAGGAACAGGCTTTGTGTGGGTAAGGGACACGGAGAGTGGAGAGTGGCCAACAGGAAGTGAGAAGAGGCAGGGCCAACCAGGCTGCTTCACAGAGTGATGCGTCTCAGCAAAACAGTGGCAGGAGCCTCCTTTCGTTCCCCCGAAAGATGGCGGCAAGACGGGCCTCCAAACAGAAAACAGGAAACAGACGCAGAAAAGCTGCTGGGTTTACACTGAAGCCACAGGGCAACAGGAAGCCTGAACTCAGGGTTGCTGACATTTTTCCTCCAGAAGGGAAAGGGAGAGCTCGCCGGCAATGCCAGAGAACAGGGAGAACCTCTGGGGGTCAACGGCTGGAGGTCAGACTGGAACTGGAACGGAACGGCCTTTCCCTCTCAAACAAGCCATTTACCACAAATAATAAATAAAAATAGAAAACACGTTAAAAAAAAGAAAAACTGAGGCCTCAGATGATGAAATCACAGATGAGAACGTTGCACAGCCTGCCACAGGACTGAGCTGAAGGCGGAGACAACAGACAGCGTTGCCCCCCCCCCCCCGGTATTGGCGCTGGTTTTCCTGAAACGCACTAGGACAGCAGTGAACCTCTCCCCAGATCTGCGACGCATCACCAGTGCGTACGCACACGCCCACCAGCGCCAGTGCCCTCAGTTTCCTGTGGGCTGAAATTACTCAACGGGCCACCACCTCCCCCGGGTCCCACAGACGCTACAGAGAACCTGAATGGCCTTAAAGGAAACTATTAATAGCCAAGATGATCGCAGCGGAGAGAGTATAATCTCCTTCAGGCTACCGCTATGCCAGCCCACAACTCCACTAAGGCCCACGCGAGGGCACTCCCATCATGCACTGCTTCCTGCGCTCTGCGTTTGTACCGTACGGCTCGTTTTCATTACAGATTAAAATGCTCCCTTCACCTCTGCCCTCCATTCGAGTGACCCCTGCAGTGATGGGCATGAGGGAGCTCTTCTCTGAGGGGGGGGTGGGGTCAGGGCTGTTCGGACTGAAAGGCCTGCACAGTAAAATGTCCTGCGTTAATTCAGCTCAAACACATTTGGTCCCCACTCTGGACCGCAGCTGGACGAAATGTTCTCTGTTAGAGTTGAATTAACACTTGTCGGTGTTGAATTAACACCGGACATGTTACTGTGTAGCGCTATTTCTGCACTTGAACTTTCGGCAGCATCCGCTCACAGCGAACAGGAAGTCGAGAGTGACCGTGGTGAAGGCTGAAAGCTTTTTCAGTTTACAGAACTCTCTACCTAACACTCACGTGAAGAAGGAAACGTGTTTGTCTACTCACTGCTGGAGTAGGCAAAGAAGCAAATGTTTGTTTAACACAAGGTGATTAAAAAAAGCCCACAGTCCATACACTCTGAACAGGCAGGTTGGGAGGTACAGGATGATACCGATGGTACTGCTAGCTCGTGGCTCTGCGTAGAGACGGTCACTCAGGAGAGGACGGTCATTCTGCGACCGCTGCTTGCACACAGGTCTTTAAACTCCGACCGCACAGCTCCCCGTGGGAGGCAGTGGGCGTTCTGGGGAGCTGGAAAAACATTCATAGTTTTCTGTTCTCCTGCTGTGCCTCATAGAGAGGAGGAGGGAGCTAACGTGACAATGAAACCTGCCTCAGAAAACTACCTTCAGCATGACACCCCCCCCCCGAGCGCATTAACACATCAGGAACTGACTCAGTCACTGACTTTCGTGTCCTGGGGCGTTTGCAGTAGAATCTCCAGGCCGAAGGAGTGACGCGACTGACCCAAAATAAAGAGGAACGATGCCAAAATAACATCTGAACTGAAACGAGCCAAGTGTTAAATCAGCAGAACATTAAAAAGGGCTACTCATGCAAGTTTAATGAAAGTCATTCATTTTTGACACATTATAATGCCTCCGTTAGCCCTGCAGACACCACTGTGGTAGGACACCTATTGTAAGTGGGACAAAGTGCTCATGTTGATGTGAAGCACTAGCCTATCTGTAGCAGTGGAGTGGAACCCAAGCTCACACAATACATTACTGTACGAGCGATCAGTTTAATAGATCACCATCCAGATCTTCAACGTTTCACAATCAATTAAACCCACTGAAAAGAGTCCAACACCACTCTGTGTGCCAGTCCACGTTCGTGTTGCTCTTCGTTCAAACCACCCTGTGCAGCTGAAACACCAGTCTCTTATTGGTCAGTTAGACACTCTCCAGATGAAAGCAGCCAATCCCCCTTCCATCCTCTACTCCAGCGAGAGGCAGAAAGCCTGGTGGACTCAGCGAAGTACACGCAGAGATACAGGTTGGATGGCCTGAGGGTCGCTGTCAGAATCTAGCCTGCTGTCTGACCCCAGAACGAGGGACAGCAACACCCTCCCTCGCGCCCACCGCTGAACCCAAACGCGTCCGTGGTGGCGTCCCGGGGCGCGTCCCGTCCCGTCCGCCCGAGCCGGGGTGGGGAAATCCCCGGCCTATAAAAGCCCTGCGCTGTGACCGAGCTTAGATTACCGCCGGAGAAAAGGAGCTGAGCAAGCAGGTGTGTGTTCAGCAGGTGACCCGGCGGGCCCGAGCCAGGCGTGAAGGTCAACGCGCGCGGCGCGCGGCACGCATATGCAAAACGGCACAAACAACACCGACAAACACCTCCTGGAAAGAATCTGCTGGCCCCGGGCCCCGGGCCCCTGCGCTGGTGTACAATTATATTACCGTATTAGATCACCATGGTGAAGGAGCAGCAACACTTCTCTACAAGAGAACACGGCTAGTAGACTGCAAGCCGTACTGTGTCTGACTTGCAATGTCAAAACATAAAACAGCTAGGCCTAAATGCTGTTTATTTCCAACTGAATGACTCTACTATTTACCAAATACTCAGGCATATTAATGAGATGACTAATTACTTCAGCACTTACTGGCATTTCAAAGTGTGAATATCATTTCATTTAATGATTCAATGTGCGACATTGTACAACCACATATACAGCTGAAATAATCTAGTTCTAATTGGAGATTTACCTAAAAGTGGCATTTCTGCTAAACTTGATCTCAGCAAATGTTATCTATTTATATGTTGTGACCAACATTGAAAAGCCTTTAGAAACCAAATGTCTAAAACACCTAACTGTGAGCAAACAACGTTCTGTGTTAATGAAAATGACAGGTACATTCCTAGAAGATATGCCACAATACTCCCACGCCCTTAAGGGTGAAAGGTATTGAAAATTCTATACAAATTACCTGCACAAATCAATTCCCACTAAAGTATTTTTACACTGCATAATTCTATATCTGAAGAATTAAGCACTAGGCTACGTATTTGAATCTAATAAATGAGATTGACATTCTTAGACTGTTCACAGTGAGGCAGACAACTGATGAAAACTGGTATCTTGTAGACAAATCCAGATGAAGATATTACGGGTATTGGTTCAATATATACCTTCTCCTCAAGCTAAATCTGACGATACACGATGACACGCAGCATTGTCAGTCGAGGCCGTGGTCATGGGTGTGAGTAAAGAGATGAGCATCCGTCTATTCAAAACACTCCTTTCAACCCAGACATCTGACAGGAGGATGAACTGGTAGTAACCCAAGAGGCCACCTAACCTGAATCTCCACACGTGCCTCACTGACTCCAGGCCACACTATTAATCATTTTTGCATTTTTCTACGACTGCACAGAGCTGAGATACCACCTGGGTCTTTCATACACCGCCCATTCACTTTTAACAGAGAGAGATGTGATGTGTTCTCACTCTAAAGACCCTCTTCGCTCTACACGTCACCATTATAACCCGTCTTTCATTGAGTGGAGTGGCCCAGAAATTACACAGTACAAGGACCTATAAATAAAAACATGGTTGCGTGCCTTTTTATAACCATCCACATTTCGGTGTTGTAAACAAGGCACACACACAACCCGACTGAGAAAAACGCGTTCTTAAAATTCGATGACACAACAAACAGCTGTCAGAAAGTGAAACCTAAAGCACGTCTTGTGAAGCTGAATACACCGCTTTGCATGCTGGGTGACCTCAGAGGCACGTTTTTGTTCTCCGTCTCCGGGGGAAACGGCAGCGGTCGCGCTCCAGGGGCAGCGTGCCTCGCGCTTCTCAGAAACGTCCCCTCCATCGGCCGGGCGAAAGCGGCGCGCGCACGCGGCTACGCGCGAGATGAGCGGCTGGTCCTCCTCCTCCTCCGCCGCCCGGCCCAGCGCCCCCGGCGTTTCAGAGCGAAGGAAAGCGGACGTGTCCAAATACCTCGCATTCCACCAGCCCGACTGCTCCGCGACCTCTGCTCCGAAAACATCCACTGAAGGAGGGACCGCTCCCTCGGACGCAGGGCGGCGCCAGGACGGGACGGGACGGGCCGGGGCGGGGAGGCTGGAGGGGTGCCCGCTCCACCCTGCCCTACTGCGCTACAGCGCGCCCGTAATGAGAAAAACACAGACGCGTCCACCCCACCCCCGTGCCAAGGGGAGCGCCGCGGCGGAAAACTCGCTTCGCCACGACAAAGGGCCTGCCGAGGAGCGGCCCAGGGGCTACCAGGCCTCACCGAAGCCCCCTCCCCTCCCCCTCCCCCTCCCCCCTCCCCCCCCCCCCTCGCCCTCCATGGCAACAGCGCAGCGAGGCAGACCGTACGCACAGCGAGCTCCTGAGTGCGCGGCAGGGGCGAGCGATCAGGCGTGGACCCGCCCCCAGCCCAGCCCGACCCGGCCCCCCCCCCCCGGCACTAGAGGCGGCAGACTCACTGAAACCAGGCTCCCGGCTCTGCGCGGACGGCGGCCCGGCAAAAACAGCGCCCGTTTCGGGGGCAGGAGGGAAAGTCCGGAGCGGAGGGTAGGGGCCCGCCGCTCGCCGCTGCTCGTTTGGAAGTGGTGGGACGCGAAGGCGCTGTAAAGAGACACCCCGGGGGTCGGGTTACCCCTCCGGAGAGGGGGCCGGGACGGAGAGAGAGAGAGAGAGCTGACTGAAGGGGAAAAAGGAAAAGAGGGAGAGGAGGACGTGGAGAAACGTCGAGCTGCTCCCAAGCCGGCGTTGGACTCTGGCTCTCCCCGCGGTGCGCCTTCTATTTATGCCCTCGGCTTTTATTTCGGCTCATGAGGTCAGGGTAACAGCTATCCGTCTTCCACACGGTGCAGAGGGGTGGGTCTTATTTTAGTACTGTAACAATCCCGCCCTGCCCTGCCCTGCCCTGCCCTGCCCTGCCCTGCCCTGCCCCCGGCACCGCCGCACACCGCGGATGTGCTGAGGGACGCTGGGACGGCCGCCCCGTGGCGGGCGGAGAGAAAGGGATTGTGGGAAGCACAAGTGTTTTTGGCGGAGGCTGTGGAGAGCCGACAGCTTGTCCTGATCTGGCCTGGTTTTGGACAGACTTCTTCTTCCTGCTGCCACTCTGTCTTACATCATAAAGACTCACTAATCCCCCCCGCAGGCCACAAGCCAAACCTCTCACTCTCCCACTCTCTCAGCTCCGACTACACCCACACTCACACACACACACACACACACACACACACACACACACACACACACACAGTCTGGAAACAAGCACACAAACATGAATCTGCACACTCCTACAGACACCCTCAATGAAATTGAAGATGCCATGTGTGTGCATGGGTCCACAGGCGAGGGAAACTTCACACAAGTGTTGTTTTGGCATTGCATCACCCCGAAATTAGCCAAGATGCCCTTCGAAACGTTACCCACAACTGCAGCTCAAAGCATCAGCTGACCCGTTTGAGCTATCAACAGGACAAGACGCAGGGGAAGGATGAGACAAGATGCGTGGCACTGTAGCACGTAGCCTGCAGCGGCCCCAGAGTTTTAGGAGCCAGTGGGAATCCTTCTGGTTCGCGCCGTCATCGAGAAGGGCCGCTACAGTTGCCAACACACGCACGGCCCCTCCGATTAACTTGCACAACACCACACCCTGAACTTTACCTCCTACCAAAGCTGAGGCAACAAAGCCAAAGAAACAGTGCTGAAGAGAAGCAAAGTCATCAGCCAGAGACTGTGGACTATATTTAGAACAGCCTGGACTTCACCTCCCATGAACACCGTTAAGAAGTATTTCAAGTTTTTCAGACACTGATTCGTGTCCACGGGAGGCTGACCTTAGTTCCACTGCAGAGCCTTGTATTTGTTAAATTGCTCCGGCTCCCATTTCAACAGATGCCTTCCACTATCAAGGAACAACTTAGCGTTCCATGTCAACCCACAGCCCATAAAAACAAACCACTCCCCTCCATATTTGGCTACCAGTTGACTTACAAGGCTAAAAACTCTAAAATGAACTTCAATCCTGCCATGTTGATGGGACCATCAAACAAGCCTCATATTACTAGCATGGAGGCTGAGAACCACACATACGTACTGTACCACCCTGGCAAACATCAGACACTGTGAGAAGGCAAGTAATTCAAGGCCTTGCGAGGATTGTCTCAAACTAAAGGTTTCCGCAGCACAGCGCAGGCACAGGACACAGGCAACAGGCCACGGAAGAGGAGCAGTTTCCTGCCCTCCCGCCTCAGCTGCCCGCCATCTAGAATCTTCTGACTGCTCGACAAGAGAGCACTGCGAGACACGCGCAAGGGAAGATGGCCGCCGCCGCCACCATTTACTTCACACTCACGCACGCTGGCTCAAAGTTTAAAAAGAACCACATTCAGACACCCCAGAATAAAAGGGTGGGTTTCCCAGCCAGAGCCCTGCAGAAAGGGCTTTGAAGGAGAGGAGGAGACGCGGGGTTTAAACTGAAAGCATATGCCCACTGCACCCTCTGATGTGGAGGCACCTACGGGAAGGGCATGTCTGTTTCCAACACAGCGAGCACTGGTGCGTGCGCTAGCATACGCAAGCCTCAGCCGCCTGCGTAGGCCGGCCGCTCAGCATGAAAGGACCTTTCAAACTACTATAGAGCCGAGGCACAATATGGAATCTGATGCTTTTTATGCACAGCTACCTTCACAAAGGCTGCCACAATGACGTGGGCTATATTCATGCCCACGGAGAGAGACTCAAGGCCGGCAAAGGTCTGCATTGAAGTTGTGTGCTGAAAAGCGGTAAGGAAGCCGCAAAATGAAGCGACACCTAGCAACTACAGTCTGCAACCAAATCAAAGCATTTTTGTGTCCGTTACTGGCTAAATATTTCATCGTGCCAAAATTCTGCATTGAAGCATTAGAAAATAACTTACGGTATTATCACCAGCGTCAACCAGGCTAACCTTTACAGGAGTTCATTCTGAAGACCAAGTTCCATGAGGTGGCTGAAATTCAGAGCTGAAACAATGCATCGATTGACTTTCACGTTCGCAAAAAAAAAACACCCAGGATGACCCAGACACTTTATCAGTGGATAATTATCTTAAGTCTACACAAAGTTAACTATCCTCCAAGGAGGTTGTGGCCTGACATTCAGACATCAGACCACACTACCTCTCCTGCATAACATCCTAATTAGGAGCCCAATTAAGTGCATCGCAGAGGTTCACACCAGAGGAGGTTCTGATTTGGATTCTGGAACGTTCCCTCTATCTCTGCACGCATCGAATCCTGAAGAACAGGCCCGGTCCATGATTCACCGTGACTGACTGACTGACACACACCGCCCTGGGACAGAGCTCTCCTTGACCGCTCCGCAAGCCGCTCCCTGTGTCCGGATCGTGCGCAGGCACACAGTCATGCACAGGCTGGCTGGCCCCAGGTACTGGTGTCCACCGCATTACATTACACTTTATTTGGCTGACACTTCTATCCAAATGGACAAACAGCAAGCGGATGTGACACGCAATACAGTATCTCTCCATCTTGTCACAGACACGCTGAGGTCTTATTCAAAAACGTGGGCTGTGGTGCGGCCTGGCCATTTCTGCACCTCTGTTGCCATCATAACGGTCACCGCAGCACCCCTTTGTCTGTTGTTTTGTTAAAAACAGACACAGGTTTAACCTCAGCAGACACACCACCACCATCCATTCAAAAACAAAGACTCCCCCCCCCCCCCCATTTTACACAATATTTGGAATTCAGACACGGAATTGGAAATGAGAAATGAATGGAAATGAGGCAAAGCTCATTGTAAGAGCGTAGGTAAAGCGGAGGCATGCAAACGGCCCTGTCGGTGGAGTCGGCTGGCAGGCTGCTTCGGCGCAGCGTCTCTGTGATTGTGGGCTGATCTTGTGAATGATTCGTGCCGCTGTCGTCCTCGTGGCTCACAGATGACGGCTCGGATCCGCAAATCCTGACAGAAATGCTAATGCGGACCGCTGCACATGTCCCTCTTTGGTCTGGTTTGCCCACGGCACGCATCACATGCAAGTGAAACATTACTTCTTCAATCGTACTCCCGGAAAGCACACATTTTCATCCTCCATGTCAAAAACAACAGACTACAATAAAGATGTAGGAAGAAGGAAATAAAGGACTCGCACTATGATCATCCCAAAATAACGCTAATCTCAAACGAGCGAAAATAAAATACTGTTGAGAGATTCATTTTTCTCTGAATATGGTCATGAAAGCATACGCTGCTTTCTGATGTAAATTTCATACACAGATAGGTTTGTGGGAAATAGAAGCAGAAATGCCCATCTCAGGCACGTACGTGGGCTGGGTTGCCGAACAATTCAACATTATCTTCACATTGTGATCCACAGGCGTTTATATGAAACAGGCTTCAGACTAACTTAACAGACCATTTCACAAGGATTTTCACATATCCACTACACCCACTGATTTCCTTGTAAAAGTAGAACAAGCAAACAGACTCTAAATGCAATGGTTCCTACAGGGCTTCACAGAACACTGCCAACTTACGATCAGATACAAACATGAGAGAATGAATGTATCGAAAATTATTACATTCTTAACAATCAGAAACGCAATCAAGGCACGAACAACGGCTACATTATTAAAAATGTGCAGAAAGACTAGCCATGTAATCACACCGAACAGCCATCTGCTGAACAAAGCGTGTTGTAAAACAGCGACGTGTCCATGTTCATCTCCATGGAGATAAGTGTGAAATGCATCACCGCAGACACTGAATACCGTGGCGTTGGCTTTTAGCTGCGACTAATTGCAACAAGTGTAAATACTGCCGGTGCCGCGTTTCTAGTAACACGTAGCGGCTACAACTTCCTTACCTGCCGAGGAGACTGCTACTATAGGTGAGACATTGTACCTAAGAGTCTGTACCCATGGAGCAGGGCATCCCTTAACATTGGGGAAGCCACAATATTAATTCCTCTCTCATTGCACAACTCACACCTATCACCAGCGCAAGCACAGAGTGACACAGGGCTTTTACCAAGGCAGGAAACTTCATTCTTCCTCACCATCACTCCTAAACCAGGCATCAACACACGTGGATATCTTGTTTTTAACCTAGTGCTGGCTCCATTTAAGACGGCAACAGAATAATGTGGTAAAAGTGGCAAATGGTTGAGCATTTATTCTTATGACTTTTTTTTGTTTGATAATTTGGTAGTGGTGCTTACATTTCTATGTTTTCATAAGTTTACCAGCCATTCGAAATGAAATTAATCACAAGTTTATCGGCATGATCTAATGCTTCAGGGTTCTGATGACACCACAGAACGAGGATGTAAAAATCCAGCCGTGATATCACTCAGGGATAGAGTACACTGTGCACTGCTTAAGAAAGGGATTGCTACATCCCAGTTGGCTTTAGGCTGGATTCTTCCTCGGCTCCTCCAAATCTCTAGTTGCAGGTTTCACCATAGAGAACACCGGGTTGCAGTAAGCGCTGTTTTCACACGAAGAACAGGAATGTAGGCAGACCACTCTCTCTAGCCACCCTGATCTCAGTCAACCATGTCCTGCAGAAATGGCCAAACCAACAGCCGCGCGCTCGGCTGCTACCTGCAGAAAACTGAGGAGCGCGCTCTGTCCCTCAGTAGCGCTGCCAAAGCCACATCTGGGGTGCACGCTGCACTCACACACCACGAGAACACGCTCGCGCCACACTGAACCACACACTTCCTCTGAGAGCAGACTCACAGGAAAGGACTCTCTTCATATGGGGGTTCTTTCTCTGCCTCGGTGCATAAAAACGCACACCCATATAGCATGTGCATTCAGCACGCATTTGTGACGTCAAGGCGTGAGAACTCGAGTCGTCAGGAGAGTACGCCACAAACAGCTAAAGATGTTATCAGAGAAACCCAGATCAGCAGCATCCGCCAGTGACTATCTTTATTTTCACACAGAATAAAAATAACAATGTCTGCAGGATCGCCATCAACTACGGGCCTATATTCCATAACATGACTATTCAATGAGCATAAAGTCAGGTGATGTAAAATGTGACCCGAACACTGATTGTTCAGTTGGTGAGGGGGACCCCTTAGGTAGGTGGGTGGGTGGGTAATGGGGCCTGAGGACTCACCTTTCAGCAGTGGCAAAGGAGTGAGCTCAATGGGTTTGCCCTGAGACCGGAACTGCGAGGAACTCTGCGACCTCTTCTGTTTGGCCTTCCTGACAGACTTCCGGGAAAATCCGTCCACTTTGTCCACTGATGGAGGTGTAGTGGCTGCTGAGGACATAGCCCTGCTGGAGAAGAGAGGGTAAAGAGGGGGTCAGCTGCAGGCCTGAATATCACCATCACATGAGCATGCACACACACACCAGTGCACACGCGCACACACGTGAACACAGACCACCAATCACTCTCCACAGCGATGACATGAGCTCAGCTGCTGTGCAGCAGAGGCAGCAGAGCACACGGGCATGCCCGCTCCTGGCCATCTTCTCCAGCCTTTGGACCAGGATCCCGTGATCCCCGGGAGAAGATGGAGATTCAGTTTGTCTCCTCTCTGACAGCACGTTCAGAGACCGTAACAGCAACAGGACGCATGACGACCGGCACGGGCCTCGCAAATTTACTGCCGGGACGACACTTAGCGGCAGGTCGACAGACCACCGTTACCGCAGGCGCTAAGAGCATGTGATAGTTTAGGGTTACCAGGCTAATAATACTCATCTAGGACCCTCCAGTGTGCAAACGCCATTCACAATGTGGAACTGCAGCTCCATTCATAATCAGTAGGAACCCGCCTGGCACACAGCGGAGGTCCCCGTGCCCAGGCCCTTGTGAAGACCCCACCACGCTGGACTGCACAGCACCAGGCAGCCCACGGCTCTGCCGAGCGGAGCAGGCAGCAGGGGAGGAGCCAGCCGTGGGGGCAGAGCCAACCGCACAGCCAGCTCAGAACAGGAAGCAGGGTGTGTCGACACGGCGCTGCAGAAGGCAGGAAGAGCAACAGGCAGGGCCCGCGGGGCTGCTCCCACGACAGATTGAAGACGGTGCCACTGAAAACAATGGCGCCGCTCGAAACTACGCATGAAAGCAGCCACATGCACCATCATGCCAGGCACATCACGCCTATAGTCTAATCCACAACAACAGTATCTCCCCTCACAGGTGTTACACATGCCCTATAGGCAACAGTCATGAATTTAACTTTTGTTCCATTACATTTTAAGAGGCCACAACACCTTCCAGCTCCAACTATGTGCAAGAAACGATCATAATGATCCAACCGAAGCATGTTACTTAGGAACTTTAGACAGCTTAGCATTTGAAAAAGTTCCCCCATATGGAGTTCAAACCACTTTACAGCAAAGTAACCACAACACTAGGAACTAAACTCATTTCCCAAAAAATGAGTGGGCCCTTCACCGTGTACACACCAATTTAGTAGGGTGCCTTCAACTGCACTTTTTTAGTTTATGCCCTTGGTGATTTACTTCAAGTTGTGAAAAACATGCTTCTCGTGGCATATCTGGACTTAGGCAAGCTGAACCAGTCATTTTTGTGTGACAAGCTGCCAGAGGCCCATCACATGGGCATCACTGCTCATTTTCACAGTTCTATAGATCGACTCCCTGTGCAGTTCAGATAGGTCGGTCTACACAGCGCCTACCTCTGCGTATCGCTCAGTCACAACAAAGCGCTGTCAGCAGCCACTTAGAGCAAGCATGCCAAGTCCAGAGTAAAAAAACGAGCAGGGGGGGGGGCTTGGGCTGGCACACAGCATGTGCCGATCCTCTTCCCGTGCATCCCTCTTACATAAGAGCCAGATGACATCCACACTGGGAGGGATTAAGGACCGAGAGCGAGAGGCCGGCCCCAGCCCACAGCAGCAGGACGCTGACAGGCATTAGCCGGGCTCCAGGAAGGCCCCAGCTATCGGAGCGCTGGACGAGGTGGGGGCCGTGGGGGGGGAGGCACAGACGGGCGAGACGGGGTTCAGCAGGTGGGCCCTGCCGCGCGTCAGCTCCCGGTGAGCGCTCCGGCTGAGCCGCACAAAACCCCCGACGCAGCAGATAAGGTGATCTTTCTGCTCAAATTTCCCCTCCCATCTGCCCGGCGGCCTACCTGGCCATCTGCAGCAGGGCCGCCCTTCAGCAGGTGAACGTGCGCATTCGACCCCGGCTCAAAACCCCCGACACACAGCTGCTTGTCCAGAGGTTAGAACAAAGACACTACATCGCCCCCCTCCTGCGCTTTAATCACACGACAAGATGGACCAGCGCTCTGCGCTAGTGCAAAAGCACAAGAACCTAAAGAACCGACCGAATTCGGGCTTCTGCTTCAACTGGCTGATGCAACAAAACAAAAAAAAGTTCTAAATGTATGCACAGCATTGACAAACCAATCCCACAATGCAGCTGGGCATATTGCAGAAAATCCGTAAACAGCTGATAAGTGCAGGGAACAGGAGCGAGGGCAAAGACGAAATCACCAGCACGTGGCACCTATCTCCAGCCATAAACTTTGGGGACATTGGAAGGACACAGATCAGCAGGTAGAACCGAGACTCACCTGCCTTGATGTGACCTTTAGAAACCCCGCAAAAAGCCTACAGGCCACATGCATGCGTACACACAGGTATGAGTACTACGCCCACGTGAGCAGAGACACATGGGAATGGCGCTCTTAATACCGGAATATGCTCTTCACACAGCGTTGAGTCACCTCCGAAAGGTTCCCAAGGTAATGCGCTACGCCACTCATTCACGTGGGTAGTTCAAGCAAGCCTATTTCCCCTTCACTGAATGCAACAAGCCCACACGTTCCTTGGATGGTGCCCGCTGCGTGTATACTTACAGCTTGAAGGGGACAGCCCACTCAGGGAGAATTTTCCCCTCTCGCAATCGCACAAGTACATGCACCATGCGACACAAGGCCACTTGGCTTCTGTGACATTTGGGACTGACAAGGGGGCATGCAAAAGCAAGCCCGGAAAAAGCAAGGGCACATTCACCCTTACCAAAGCCTGAGAAGGTCTCACCTCGCTAAGCATAAGGAAAAGCAGGGAAACATAATGCCTGTATCTGCCTGCCTCAGGCCAATCGACAACTTGCACACTGTTCTCCAACACACTCATGTACGGCATTTTAAAATGCATCCCACAGCAAGCAAACCATAAAACACTGTCCCGGTTCAGACTCAGAGTGAAATATACAAGGCAAGTCAATTCACTTCCAAGGGGACCACCTTGATAACACATAAATAACGTACTGATATATTTAACTGGGCAACTGGACACTTTTTCTGGCTGGTATTTCCTCCTTTTCTTTAATGCCTGACAGTGTATCAGACCTCCAGAGGTGAATGAGCACTAGGTACAAAAGAAGCATTGAAGACGGCTTTCAACACAGTAAGCCGAAGCTGGTCTCTATTTCTCCTCCATGTGCCATACGAGTTAAGATGGTATGGTCACAGGAGCCTAAAAAGAACAGGTGAGTAGAGAACTGGAAAAGTACTTAGCAGCAACGGCCCGGGAAAGGTTAAGGAAAAGTTATAAAGCTAAATATGTTAAATGACTCGAGTGCAAATTTAACACGAGGTCAGCGATTTACCTTTCAGTAATAACACGGGAAAGGGTTATATCATAGCAAAAACTAGCTCGGATTATTTGAATCAATTTAACCACCTCGGAACCCCATTTAACAGTAAGGTCAGCAACCATCTGCTTACTCGTTCTTGAAAATTCAGGATATACCATTCAAATAACAATGTGGCAAGAGTCAATGGTAAATCTTAGTAACGTCAGTTTCTAGTCCGCCAACTGCTAGTTTCATATGAGCTATTTACAGCAAGCTATACACTGCGTCAAATTGACCGTTTCAATCTCTAATGCGAAAGCATGACATGTTAGCAAGCTTGTCATTGAAACGTCGTGACAATTATTGTTCACAACCACATACAAGAAACTAAGTCTACCGTTAGACAGCAACCGCCACTGTGTTTTACGCATTGTAAGTTAACATTACAGAATGCATTCAATTTAGCGTTATTAAACGGCCAAGCTCAATAGCAGTAAACTGTCAATTTCATCTTGATCACATCCACCGTGTCAGGTTAGCCAACGTTTGATGGTTAACGCTACTTCTAGTGGAGCACAAAGCACCATGTTGCTACCTAATCTAACGTTAGTTCTCGGCATTTTTATCATTCTTAAAACTGTAGAAGGGTGCCTACGGTTAACGACAGCTACCCATTATTTTACTAAGCTACAAGTACCAAGCAAGACATATTTCGCGCATAGTTAACTAACAAGGAAGCAAATAGTCTAACGTTACCAAGCCAGAACTCATAATCGTCAATTCACAAACGTTAGTACTTGCTACACGATATTGTTTTCAAGTAAGCTGTTACACATGACTACCGAGTTTACGTTAACCATGAAAATGGCTAGCTAGCTAAGTTAGCCAAAACTACCATTGGGCCTAGCTAGCTAGCGAACCATCACAGTCTAAGTCAAATGTTTTAGCTAGCAACTGACTTCTATAAACGTTAAGTGGCTGCTGCAAAATGTTACAATTTTCGGGCTGTTTCAATGTAGTTCTTGCAAATGTATGACTGGTTAGCTTGCGAACATGTGTAGCACTATCTTACCGAATACCGTGGCAGAGACGAGAGATTCCCCACATTAGCTGGCTAGCTTGCTAGCTACTCAAATTAAGCGCACATACCAGGAAGGCAAAGGAACCGTATCGTACTTTACCTTGATCCTCTGTGTTTCGGAGTGGAGATGGTGGCAAGGAGTGATCCTATTAAACAGTATTTTGCTTGCTAAACTAGGATGTTTTCAGTCCTGTGCAATTAGCCACTCCTAGCAGCGGCAATAGCAGAAAAAGCTATCTTGGCCTTTTTTAGACAGCCAAACCCACAAGCACCTTTTACCTTCTAACGAAATAATCCTCCGAGTCCCATTAATAACGAAATACGAATATATAAAAAAACGAAAATAAATGAATCACATTCCCTGATAGTTTACGCAATCGCTTGCTTGCAGCGCACCCCTGTGTTTTCTGGTTATTTTGCTTTTGACTCTGTTTAATTTAGGGCAATCTCTTTTCACCCTATTGTCAATATTACTGGGCTGAGTCCATGGCACACATAACAGAAGCACACTCTACCGTGCTGTTCAACTCGGAGCTGAGGTCGCTGCCTATTGGTTCATTTGAAGAAAATGAGCGATTGGGTTGGGTCTTTGGTGACGTCCATCATTTCGCAAGTAGAGACGCTCCTCGAGAGATGAATAAATAGGATCGGTTGAAAAGAATGGTACTAGGAAGGAGATTGGGCAGGAGGCGAAGGTGGACCATTCCCCGTATGGAATGAGGCTAAACCTGTTCGAGGCCCTTCCCTTTTACTGTACAACCTTGGCGTGCTATTCCGCATCGAGGCAACTCAAACCGCACTTTCTTGTGCTTGATTGCTGCAGAACTTCATACTGTGCAACGCCATGGACCAAAAGGCAAGGATTTACTCTGGCAGCTGGTCCCGTTTGGAGAAAAGGATTAAATGGGGATTTTTTTCATGAACTAATACCACACTCTGGAGCAAAATGTTACATAACAGTAGCAACAATAACAATGGCAACCATGATGGTTACGATATCATTGTGGATGTAGTGCTTTCAAAGAAAGGGAAAATATTGTTTTTAAATTCCAGCTTTTCTGTTCGTAATAGTTTAGTTTCAGTTAATGTACGAATCTACTTAAAAACAAACATCCATCTCTATTTTATCACTGTCACCCATTTACCTGTTAAGGGAAAAATTTTGATATGTTAATGATATTTTGAATGCTGGAGATTTAGATATTGATATTGCTATTTATGAAGCTCATAATGATAAAACAAGCTCTTGTGTATAGTTCAGTACAAAATACTGTGAACTTGTGTGCACTTGCTGCTGTTTTACCACTGCATTCACCCTAATAGGTCTGTTATATAGTTGATAACTGGAAAATGTAAATTCCACACACCACCAGTTTTATTTTTGTGTTTTATCAGTTTCCATAAATGTGCCTTAGTATGTCAAGTATTGGTTGTTATTACATTTTAGATGCATTTGTACTATGGAAATCTTCAAATGTAAGATGAAAGATTCACCCCAAAGTCAATAGCTCCATTTAAATTTGTGACTAAATTAGAATGGTTTGTTTTGAATTATTATAATTAAATGCAGACATATCTTTTTGGGTGGGCTTGCAGATTGCACTACAGGTTTCTCTCATTATCTGTAATGTATCTTCATTTGGTATTAGACATTTATTGCTAGTGATTTCCTCACTGTCCCATTAGCCGTGTGAACATACATACTGCACAAACTGAACATCTTGCCAATTGTTTCAGAGAATTCTGACATACGAGTAATAGTAATTACACATGTTTCCAGGGTGTAATGTGATCCATATGTAGTTTCTGCCTGTAGCAATTACAAGTCCAAATCTTACATCTCCTTGCCATGCTGTACACGTGCTAGCTTGTCAAGATATGAGATCTCGGCACTCTACTAAAAAGTGAAAATCAACCTGGATTTGCTGATGTAGACATTGTCTATTTGTCCTTGATGGATTATCAGTGATAAACAAAAGCTTACAAATACATAAAACCAATGATAATGCTTGGACTAAAAACTAAATAAGAACAACTATACAACTGCAAAATCAGCTATATTTTTTACAGCAGCACATGAGGTATATATCACTTATCACAAGTTATTATTCAATAATAAACATCCTTGACTAGGAGTTACATGAATTTGAGAAAACTATTCCAATCATGCATCAATGCCTGCATATACATAATGTTCAATCCAAAAAATCACCAACCACCACATAATAGAAAATAATCAGTTGATAAATAATCATATAATAGATAGATATAATATATCATAATAATCATTGAAAAATATTTCCATAAAATTTTTTGGTACATAACATTGCAAAGCACTGTCAAGTAACAACTACACAACAACAAAAAAAGAAGAAAAAAAACCCAAAACAAAACAATATATGCAGCTCATGCAGCTCCAGTCTGTTCTTCTGAACCTAAGCAATGAATTATACAGAAGATGGCCTGATGGTAGCATGGCTATAGGGACAAAAAATAGTCACCACCCAAGTGCGCTGACTCAGTGTTTTGGTGTTAGTTTCAGTGTTGCTAATCTGTCGGCAGTCAAGGAACTTCTGACTGTACTTAAATGCTGATGTATTGGTAATTCTAACCACAGTTCAATTTTAAATGTAACCTGTTATATAAATGTCAGTTGGCAAAGCATTTTTCTAGTAATATTTCTTAGGACAAAAAATGATTAAATAGAATTTTTTTTTTTAAATCTTATGATATAAACTCTTTTCTTCTACAAGATCTCAGCAGCTAAATATGAATTAGTCTTGTGAAATGAAAAAAAAAGCTTTGTTACTTAGTGATGTAGTGATGCTGGTGGGCCAGTGGTGGACACAATAAACAAAGCAGTAAAAAACAATATCCCTGTGCTGTCACATGCAAATGGTTAAGCAACTGTTCTGATGCCAGGGTTGGAAATGGAATTGAATTGGCCACCCCAACAGGATGTTGAACTGGAATGACAGGAAGTGGAAAATAATTCATTACAATTCAAAGAAATTCCACTCAGTCACACAAGATACTTTCATAATATCTTATAATTTACCACAAAATACTAACATTTACACCACTAATTACTTCCATCTATTTCCTCATATAGAATAGCTAGTAATACTGCTTTTTACTTCTATTTTAGTGCCTACTAGATCAACTAGACCAGTGTTTCTCAAACTCGGCCCTGAGGTACCACCGTGTATGCTTGTTTTCGTTCCAACCACAATGGCAATCCCAGAATTTTAACAAGCAGTTAATTATCCTCAATTATGCTTTTCATGTTTAGAGAGATTATGTACCCTCTTAAGCCACATTATGTCAGAAATAGCTATATGCATGCCATGAAAAAAGAATAAAAGGCTGAGAACCACAGAACTAGATCAATGCTCTAAGACCATTATGATCTAGACCTCTAGATATAGAATTTCGTTTTACATTTAAAGCCATAATCCCTTTAATTTCCAATTGAATGTTTTACAGACAGGTAAGGCATTGCTTATTTACACATTGCAGCACTATGGGAAACTGGTTTTTTTCACATCAAAATAAACATAATTTAGGTAGTCACCATAAATAAGTAGCTATACTATATACTAGAATATGATGGATTTGAAAAAAGAATTTCAGGCCTGAATGCATTTTCTTAACCATTTTATTAAACTTAGTAGACACGTTCAGTTTTAGTAGACAAGTTCAGTTTGTATTTAAAAAATGCCACTCTGTTCTAATACTAACATAGGACTGTTAGTTAAGATGTCAGAGATATCAAGAGCAGTCACTGTAAACTATTTTAAAAATACTTTGCTGAGACAGCGGCCTGAGCCTCTCCATGCAGGATGTACATTATGACACACCTTCAATCCTAAAATTCTAATTGAAAGACAGCTAAACTCTCTAAAACAAATGACAAAAAAGTCATGGTTAATGAAATTGTCTCCATATGTTGTTCGAATGATACCATGTGTAATGTACAAAGCATATTAAGAAATATAAATATACTATAAAAAGTTACACCTGAAGTATGCATGTGATCTGCCCTTGTTGTGCACCTCTGCGATATATTACACCAAGATCCCAACACCCTTCAGCCACTGACAACCTTTTAGAATTCTTTGACAAACTGGGGTGGTCGTTTCAACATTTAGACTCACTAAATTTGACAGTTTGATGAAAACTGGCCACGCTTGCTACAGTGCTACATCTCATGATGGCTGCTGTGCATCACGCAGATTACCAAATATACAGCCTGAGCTATGACACAAGCCTTTGAGCAAATACTACATTCCAAGAATAATGATCTTTTTACATTTTACACAAAACATTATAAACGGATGGTGACTATGTTCAGACTTAAAGTATTGTTAAAAGAGTTCATGCTGTTTTATGAAGATTCCATTTAGGATTAAATCATAACTCCACCCAGTTGTGCACAAAAACATTCATACCCAGCCCAGCACACAACCGTTTACTGAAGTCAGGAGATACAAACAGGTTTATACGTAAGGCACATTTTTTTAATCTCAAGATAATGCAAATGATCTTATATAATTTAAAAGCAAGCATGATGATACTGAATACATAACCACAGCCTATAGTCATAAAGGTACTTCTCAGAGTGACCCATAACAATTCATTTCCAATGTGTACAGCATTTTTCTCTGTCATTAGACTGGTTTACTGTTCTGTTTATGGTGCTGGTCTCCGCCCCAGGAAACACTGTGCAGAGCTGTCCAAATATCATTGTCTTGAGTGATTACAGGGAAGGCCTCTAGATTGAACTCCATTTCGAAGTCATTAAATATCATTATATTTATTTTGTAGAACAGGACAGGACATTGTTGCTCCTATGTGCACTCTATCATCTCACTGACTTTGATGATGTGAACCCTGTAATCAGAATCCAAGATGAAGGCTACTTTTAAACTTCAGAGCAGAAATTTTAAAATTCACGCTAGATTTAAAAAAAAGAAAAAAAGAAAAGATAATCAACAGATGCACATTCCAAGTCTGGGGTCACTAGACTTTGACAAAGCACAGGGGAAACAGCAGTCCTCGCTGGTCTTGTGCCATAAACATCTCTTTTCTGCAGACTTTGAAAGAAAATCTAACTGACACTTCACTTCACAGGATAAAGCATGAAAACACATTAACGGTGAGTGCCTGGAAAACACCTCCCATTTCTTCTGTGTATATGTCTTGTCCTGGAGGGCAGTGGGCCTGAGTTCCGGTCTGTGCTGGGTACTGATCCACCGGCCTGCACGGACCCCCGGTACTCCAGGTCTGCAGCCTTTCGGTTTTCCATAAATCACTAGAAAGACGTCCCAGGCTGTGTCCCCAAATGCTTACACAGGTGTTCTCAGCCGACAGCACTGTCTATGGAAACAGGCGGTTCACAAAGCAGAGCACTGTTCCCCTGTCTTTGATGTCCTCCCCAGTTCACACCCCTCTGTCTCACTTTTCTTTCTTGCTTGTGTGCTTCCCATGGCGTCCAGCTTTGAGCTGCAATGCAGAGGCACTTTTTAGGGTGTGTCTCTTCCCAGATGCTAGTTCCTCTGCTCCTGGCTTCCACTGCACCAGCTGTGCATCCTCCCCGCCCGTGAAGAGAGCGCCCCCCGCAGGGTCCCACTGGAAACAGCGAACAGTGGCAGAGTGGCCACCCTGCAGAGATTTCCGTAGCTCCAGGCCCTGGTCAATGCAGTCAAAGAGGTGGAGCTCCCCTCTGATGGTCCCACCAATCACCAGGAGCCTCTCCTCCTGCTCCACCCAGGCTCCTCCCACAAAGTAATCCAGGGCTGAATCTCCAGAGAGAGCAGCAGAGCACCGGGCATCAGGGATGCTCAGAACGGTCAACGGTTCCTCCGTTTCCATGTGGGCCAAGTCCCACAGGTGGAGACCCTCATCATGGCTCAGGCACAGGAGCCTCCCATATTCCTTACCCGCCCAGCACACCGCACTGACAGAGGAGCCGGAGTTACAGGTGGCTAGCAGGGCGTCTTCCTCCGAGCCGTGGCCCAGGTCAAACACGTTGACCAGGCCGTCAGTGGAGCCAGAAGCCAGGCGGTCTGGATCCTGAGGGTGAAAGCGCACCTGAGTGATGTCATCGCTGTGGGACTCGGAGTACACCCCCAAAACCCCGTCCCTCTCCTTTGCCATGCGGGCATCCCAGAACACCAGGAAGCTGTCCTCCTCCACCTGCTCAGTGCCAGCGCACAGCACCACGTCGTTGCAGCTGATGTCAAAGCTGCAGAAAGAGTGAGAGGGGGAGCTCTGGAACACCTGTACAGCCTGCGAGCCGGGGCAGCGCACATCCCAGGTGCACAATGTCCCATCAGCAGAGCCTGAGAACAGCAGGCCAGAGGAGGAGTGGGAAAAACGCACTCCACACACTGCCCCGCTGTGACCCTTGAATTCACCCTGAAGACTGAGGGTGTGCGAGTCGTGCAGAACAACAGAGCGGTTGGAGCAACAGGCAGCCACCAGCCCACCGCCAGAGCCTGGAGTCTGAACAGCTAGGTCCAGCAGGTACGTGGGCTCCCTAGGCTGCAGGCGTCGAGCAACTGACAGAGCTGCAAATTTGTCCTCCAGGTTCTCCATGGCAACACTCATCCACAGCCTGCCAGAATTTCCTGGTGGAGGAAGAAAAACATGATAAGGACTGTTTGCCAAAATTATTATTCGTGTGAGTAGCTCACACAAACTGCGAAGTTACGAGGGAGACGTTATGAGCGTAAATAATGAAACGCTGATGGTTCGCAAACTGTCAACCAAGGGTACTCAAAATCACGTGTTGGACGTGACACTCATTTACTTTTATGATGCCAAGCGATTACACTAATGACGCGGTACACCGAATTCTGTATCTCTCGCGCTGTCAAAAGGAATCTGCTGAAATGTAATAAGTTCCGTCGATCGGCTCTTTTACTCACAGATTACATTTCTTGCTACTACACGTATAGATATAATATATCATATATTTTATATTAACGTTAGGTTGTGCTAGCCAACTCACTGACTTCAAGACTGGGTTCAGATGTTTTCTGTGTCAAGTGTCAAACTGGCAAAATATTCGCTGGAGATAATGTATTATGACATATCAAATATATTATCCAACAAGGAATATTCTAATAATCATAGCTATCCACAACCACAGAACTAAGAACCGCGGCAACTAATACGATTACTTACACATGCGGTGCATTGCGGAGTAACAACAATTTGAGACCCTTGGAAACTCTTCGTGTAGAGAGAAGTGTTCCGTGACATAAAACGCACATGAGACTTGGAACTTCCGTATTAATACACCTGGTATTGAAAAAAAGTCTATGTTGTGCTTGTTTGTTTTTTGATAAAAATGCGTTACATGTTTATTACAATTAATGACGAATATTTGTAAAAGTGAATATTCAATTATAATAATATTCACTTTTATGGATAATAATTGCTTTCTTTGGCCACCAGGTGGGAGTAACTCACTGTAAATCTTTACACCTAGTGCCATGTATTCTTATATCGTTTTTTTATCGAATAAAACAACTGTTTTATTCTTTCGTATAGAGGCGTTATTCTTTCATTTCGAATGTGATTCCAATTCTATTTTGATTTGTTAAAATCAAACTTTCATAAAATACCTAATAATTACTACGAAATATATATATATACTATGAAAACCAAACCTTTTTTCAACTGTCCTTCTCAAATAAACAACATGGAAGACTAGAGAGGGAGTAGGTCTAAGGATAGGAAGTTAAATGCCATAGAAGGGACACTGTATAGGAATAAAAGTGTTTATGTACTGTCCTTGATGTACAAGCAAGGATGGTCAGTGCATTAACCCTGAGAAACTGAAATCTGTGTATGTGCGATGTTACTGATCAAACAGGTTTAATATAACATAGTTATAAACAAGATTTCTCTTCTGTTAGCTTTTATTTTGCCACACAGAGTTGAATCGGTTGAAAATCTTGTAGCCCATGCCGAACCACAGAGTGGCATTCTTTTCACCATCAGGATGAGTTAAAACGGAAAGGTCAAACCCGCTGTTCTCTGGCCTGCATGTGGATGCTCAAAGGATCGCTCTAAACCACACAAAGGTGCACTTAAGCCCTTCAGCTCCTGGTGCCTCCTTGGTGACAAGTGAGATGAATGCCCCGATAAAGTCACAGATCACAGAATGCGGAGCTTGAAAGCGACGGAGATGAAACAGAGTCTGGTTCTATGCGCATGGCTCAGTGAGGGGAGGGTGGCAGATACTCGCCATTATTCTCCAGCAACAGAGGCGCCTTTGTCTCACCCGTCTGTGGGACCGTAAGAAATGCAGCCCCCCGCTTTGTTTTGCTTGACGCTACGTTATCTCTGCGGTTCCCTGTGGGCACCCTGCTTTCCTACTTCAACTTGGATGACGAAATAGATTTTTTTTTAATAAAAACTGGCTCTTGTGCAGGGTGCTCGACTTGTGGGAAGGAGGGGGGAGGTTATGATGGCATGGTTGACAGTGTGAACAGAAGCTACCCAGGGCACCACTGTTTGCTGGGACAGGACCAAAGGAAGGTGGTAAGATGAGGAGGGCGGGGCACTGTGCCCGTGGCGGGTGCCCTACCGCTCCCAAACGGCCCGCGGCAACAGGCCTCTCACGGCGGGGCACCAGATCAGACGGCACCGCCGCGGTTTCAATGGCTCCGCTTCGCGCCAGGTGGCCGGCCACGTGCGCCCCATATGCGCCAGGGCTGCTCAATTCGGCGGGGGGAGGTGGCATCATGAAAGCAGAACGTTCATTAAAAAAAGCTGTCCAAAAATGACGCGCATCACAGCGGAAAAAAAAATAAGGACTTTAGTTCAAAGTCAGGCTTAAATGTTTGCACATGTCTGTCTGCCTGGTACCGTCTGGTAGTTTGGCAGGCAGCGGTGGAAACTCCGCTCCGTGCCTCCTTAAGGTACAGGCAAAGCCGATAATTCACCAAAATCTAAACACTAGAGGCGAGGGAGGAGGCAGCCTGCGAGTCAGTTATTTTAAATAAAATCTGTTTGGGCCTAGCGAGGATGTGGCCAGGTCAGGCTCACGCATGCTAGCACAGCACCGTTATCCAGTACCCCACTTGGCCGAACATTAATAATTCAGCTGTTGTCAAGTAACACGGTGTGGCGCTGGGGTGGATCCAATGATCTCTTCTGCCTCCCCCTCTCAGGGCTGAAATGAAGAGACCGATCCCATTACACAGCAGGAGACCAGGGTGACAGACTTCGCACACAGACGCTCGACAGACACTCAACAGACCTTCTGTTCCAGCCCCACTGCTCAACAGAAAAAAATGAAGAGGGTACTTTTACCCTGAAGATACAGATAAAGGCAACGTACTGACGCAGCGGTCTCAAATAGGTTGTTTTTCCTCTGTGCTCATCAAATTTGTATTTCAAATCAAACAATGACTATGAGGCAAAATTCACAATGTGCATTTATTTCTAGTGGGTTTATTTTTATTTTTTTCTACAGAAAGTGAAATATACTGTAATGCCATCAAACTTTTGAATTTAACTGGATGTCAGAAGCACAGACACTCAAACAAGTGATCAAATTGGTATAGCTCTATTAGCCATTTGTAAATTAGTGAATACAAATGGCTGGAGTGGACAGGTACCAAAAAAAAAAAGATTTTTTAAAGAAGATTTTAAAAGTCTTGTTTGCTCCATTTCTTTATTGTGCAAACTTACTGTACTTCTGGGGAGAAATGAGTCCCCGTGCAGACCGTATGAATATTTCTCAGAAAGGGAAAGCGATGTGGAAAATGCTCATCACACACATGGAGTTGACTCATTTGTAGGCGAGCGGCCCCTCAAACTTGGTAGTAACTGAAACAAACTTACCAACGGTGTTGATTAGCAGTGGGACGTACTGTACGGACATACTCCATGTCACAGGCGTTGCTTTACCTCTAACGACTTACAGCTTACTTTGGACAAAACAGGGACCGGAAAATCAGACGTGGGTTTGGTCAGAAAAGTGGAGCAAAGGCAGAACTGAAACAAACAAGACCTCTGGTGGCTTCAGTTAGAGCAACAGATGAGCCAAAATCAACATCTCACCACCACGCGCCTCTACCGGTAGGCCCTGTGCTGAGCTGACAGTGCTTTCAGTAAGCATGAAAACAGTGTACAGGAAAAGCAAATTTGCAGTCCACAGGTGCAAGGGAAGCCAAATGCAGCCAGAACAGATGTGGCCATCAGGGGAGATGACACCAACCTAGAGGAGAAATACAGAAGCTCTGCTCACACGGTCTGTACGACAGGCGTGTCTAAATCTAATCCTCCCTTTTCTAAATCTACTCAAGGCCTTCTGGCAATATATGTGCAAATTATTGAGCTTTCCTGCATCAAACAGTCCCAAGTTCAACAGTGAAAAATTACATTTCTTAATTATTTTCTCAAAATTAATTTTCACACCTTCAGCTGTAGCTGTTTCTACTGAGAGCAAAAGAGTTTTGCAGCAATTAAAATGATTTACCTGAGCCCACTCCAAGTGAGCCTGGAGAAAAGAGAAGTATGCATATTCATCCACTGAAAAATATTGCTTTTTAACAGCAGACCTTTTATACTTTGTCCCTCACCTTAGGAGTGAAATCTCATGGAAATGATTTACACAGGTTGTTGTGTTAATGACTGAGGAACAAACACATCACTCAAAAATGAGAATACGAAGGCAAAATTTTACAAGAAAAATCAAAATAGATGCAGGATATTTTAATTGTGCTGCTTAAGTAAAGCAATAATGAGTTTTTAAACCTAAACTCTGCAATTACAAGTTTCAGAGCTAGAGAACAAACCAGACAACTTTTTACAGACTGAAATTAAAGATAGAGATGAAATACATAAAGTACATAAATACACAAACCCAAACATGCTGATAAACTTATCCAGAACATTCCTCAACAGTCATCATAGAACACGTCCACACCCTTGCTACTCCAAAGCAGAGGAGTCACTCAGTACTTTAGAACAGTTACAGTAAAGGCACTGGGGTATATAGAACAATGGAACTTAGGTCAAGCTTAAAAAATAAAAAAACTACAGGATTTAAGTCTCTTTTTTTGGTCTTTTGTATGTTTCTGACCTAAAGTATTCTTTACTAAAGGTACAAAAACCCTAATGCTGTACATACAAGCACAGATAAAAGCTTTAGCTTTAAAATAATAAAGTACACAAACCTACAGACATACATACAGACACATGGTGATGCCCAATAGCTTACTTCCATTCCATTGTGTAGTATTGGAAATTTGTAGGGGCTGGATTTCAAAACTTTACGCCTGTCCAGGCTCCACTAAAGCTCAAGTTTAGTATTTCAGGGAATTAAAAATAAATTCATTTTTCCTCCACTCCGGCAAATTAGCTGCAGGTTACAATAAAATGGGAAAAACGAATGTCATTTCTTTACATCACCTTATCCAAGATGGTCAATTCATTTTACATACAAACTTCTACATATTCCTCAAGGGTTTATATACTGAAATCTGAACCATGTTTTAAGAATACTGACATGGGAGAACATACAAAAGCAAGAGGTGAAATGACTAAAGTGAAAAATGAGGTAAGTGGAACCAGTTTGGATCAAAGCAAAATTATATTAACTTCTAGCCCGTGGGGAGCAATGCTCAGTAAAGACTCACAGTGTTCACAGTGCACACACAGTAGGCCCTCAGTAGAGTCTGGTGTTGAGGCGTGACAGCACCAGTAACACCAACACTGCAGTGTCATTAACCCTGTTCACCCCAGTCCCAGATACAGAGCAGCCAGAGATAGCAAGCTCTACTGCCCTTCCCTGGGTTTATTTACATAAGAGCCAATCAAGACCACCGCTTTCTTTTGTTTGCTTTTTTTGGAACCCGAGCCCTACATTGTCCTGTTAAAATAGATCACATCCGTGACCTCAAGTACAGCTGACTGGAACACATCCAAACTATCAGGACAAGGACACGGGATTTAAAAAGAAAAACAACAACAAAACACCACATAAGTAAAACACAGGCAACCATGACACACTCAAATGCGTACGCACGCGCACACACACACACACACATATACAGACACACACGCACAGAAACACATACGCACGGGCACGCGTACACGCACAAGCAGGCACATGCACACACATACACCCATGTGCACGCACACGCACACATGCACGCATACACACACACACACACACACACACACACCAACACAGACGTTGCTGACAGCTAGCCTGTCTCCAGGCTCCTTCCCCAGCTCTGAGGGGTTGCAGAGAGGAGGCAACAGCAAAGGGAGCAGTGCATTCTGGGAGCGGCAAAATAAGTGACCCGAGGGGAAGTCTCAGCCGACCGTTTCCACGGCGGCGAAGTGCCTTCCCGCTCTCATTTAACCACGCTCCACTTTCACAAGCACAAGGACATTTGACAAAATAAAAATAATAACATTTATGTATAATTTATGTACCGTACTAAAGCAGCAATTACCTTGGTCAGCTAGGGAGAGTACTACAGCAACACTGTAGTAAGACTAGATCATTTTCTGCTATATTTAACTGTGTTGTGAGCAGACCCCCACGATGCAGTCGTGGCAGGTGAGGCAGCAGGTAAGGAAGCTGAAGGGAGTGAAGGATGGTGCACTGAGGGATGTGACAGGCTACTCTCATTTGGGTGGGTGTGGGTGGAGAAGCACTGGCGGAACAGATGCATAAGAATAAAAAGAGACAAAACTGCAACAGTTGCATTAAAAAGTGCAGCTTCAGGCAGTACAAGACTGCGATTCTCAGCACCAGGCCGCAAAATCTCACTTCTGCTTTAAACTTCCCTTTTGCGCCTCGTCCGATGGGCACGCTGCAGCCCCCTGCAGGCGGGTGTGGGGAACGACTTTTCAGTTCCTCCAAAACGACACGGGTAATTCGACCGTGCGTCAGAGGAGAACGGCCTGCTCCCGCTGACGCACCTCTGCGTCCCGTCGCCTCGGTCTCCCCCTCTCTTTCTGTCCTACCCTTGGCCCCTGTCAGCGGCCCCCGCCTCATCCTCATCTTTCACGGTCCCAAGGCACGGGACACTTGAACCACAGGAAGCCGATGCGTGCGACTCTCAGCTAAAACAGGAAGTCCCTGGGCAGCAAGCTCAGATCAGTGTTAGTGTTAGGGAAAGGGGGAGGGGTCAAGAGGACTAGAATACGTAGGGCATGTAACCACCCCCCCTCCCTCTGATGACCAGAAAACATCCCTCCACACCCAGTCCACAGCTATCAGGGAAATCTAAGAAGTACATGTGCCTGTTAATGGCTTCTTTCCTCCCAGTTCCCCACACTTAAATCTCTCCATCAACAAAACAAATACAGAAACACACAAAGAGCCCTTAGGGGAGAAAAATATGAAAAACAAGACTCGGATCTTATGTAAAAAAAACAAACAAAAACAAAATGTGTCATTCCTGGCTAGATTTTCAAGTACAAAAATCTAATCAATTTAAATGGGAATACAAAAACAGAATATTTATTCTTTAAGGGTTTGAGCTGTGCTGAACAGTTCTCTAAGCAAACCAAAAAAAAAACAGTTCTGTGTTCACTGGCTTTTGCAAGGTGTGTGTGTTAGTGTGTGTGTGTGTGTGTTAGTGTGTGTGTGTGTGTGTGTTTGTGTGTTTGTGTGTCGTGCGTGGTGTGTGTGTGTGTGTGTTGTGTGTTTGCATGTGAGATGATTGCTGGACCAAGCAGTCTCACCGCAAAAAAAGTCAGAGCAGATAACAGAAAGCAGTATTGGGAAGTGGTGCACAGAACCCTGCTATCCCAGCCCCTGTACCAGCAGCCCACGCAACCACAGTCCTCTTGTGACTCTGATCACGCGCGCGGACGTCTAACAGCCAGACCCTAAGGACAGCGCAAAGCAGAAATCAACAAGAAAAAAAAGGAAACAGTTTTTAAGGCCGAGTCATCGAAGCAATAAAGCAGTAATGATTAAAGCACACAGTTCGGGGTGGAAATCACCCCCAGGGGGGTCGTGTGTTCTCTGTGAGGAAGCAATAGGCTGGGTCTGAAGGGGGGGGGGCGGAGGCGTGACAGGCAGGCATCAGAGCAGGCCGATCCAGCGGAAGGCTTCGGGCACCAGGTAGAGGACGCTGAAGCCCACGGTGCCGTAGACGATGTACCGGTACGGCAGCTCCACCTCCATGTGGCGGCGGGCCTTGCGCACGTCGTCGCCGGGGACGCCGGCCAGGCGGCACACCAGCGGGATGGTCAGGGCCTTCATGACGGCGCGTATGAGCAGCAGGAGGGCCATGCCCAGGACGAGGCGCAGCAGGCAGAGCCCAACCAGGCCCGGGCCCAGCGGCGGCGGCGTCAGGGGCAGCTGGGACGGCGGCGGGTCGAGCATCACGCCCAGCCGGCGGTTGAGGTGCGAGGCCAGGGCGAAGCCGGCCCCCGAGCCCAGGATCTGCGCCGTGTCTCCGCGCGACGTGCTCCACGTGTCCAGCGTGAAGGAGAAGAAGCCCATGCCCAGGTGCAGGGAGACGATGATGAGCGGCGCGTACTGGCACGTCAGGTTGAAGTTGTCGATCACGTCCAGCGCCGGCTGGAACACCACCAGGATCAGCATGCTGTACAGGAAGCCGGCGATGACGTCCTGCCCAACGGCAACAAAAAAAAAACATCTTCACCATCTCCCCCGTCACATGACAAATCTCCACAACGATCAAGGAAACCCAGATTCCTCTCTGAATATTTGCCTTATCACACAAAAAGATGCACACATGTACACTATTTACAGAAAAAGTGAATAATTTATCTTGCAGCAACAACAAAAACTGCAGTAAGATCTGAAGAACATTCTGTAGGATTCCCTCCCACACATACAGTATAGTACTGCATTGACTCTCAGTAAGTGTCAGTGAAACGAACAACAAACACTCCACCATTACGAAGCTATTCGTGTATGCACAACAGGATATTCCTGCAGGTCTGCATTACTGTGAACTGGGGCTAAGACCAGTGAATATGCCTGAAAACGTGACAGAAAGGGAGTTGTATTTACACTGGATTTCCCAGGCTCAAGCTGAATTAATATTCTTCTCATACCAGTTGAGATAACAATTTTGAATGTGCTTAAAGGCACATATATTAGTCTTTGGGAAAGGGACAGGTAATGAAAAAACATGGAAATATCAAAATAAAGTCACATAATAGCCACTGAAGTTTTTATGACACTGGCTGCTCTCACCCCAGGCTGAAGTTTGCAGTAAAACTATCTGCCGTTGCTCGCCTGTTTTGCCTTGGACATTTGCCTGGGCATCGCCAGCCAGGAGCATGCACTTCTGCCCGCACCTGCCCTCCGCTGATGATGTCACTTCTCCGGAGGGCTGGGCTGACATCACCTTGAACACCGTGGCTCGTGACACATCAGCAAGCTGAGCCGTCTCAGTCCCTGCAGCTCCTGCCAGACGCTACCCAGCAATCATCCACTTTTCAGTGCCACTAAGGTCTCCTCTTACAGCTACAGGCAGCCAGCATTACTCAGCATTTAATACACAACCTGGTGCATGCTGGGATGTCATTTTCTTAAATAATGGATGGGCCACACCTATCTGGTAGCCTGTGCGCTCCTTCATTTACTTGTGCTGATTTACATTTTTTTCACTAGCCGTATATACACAGAAACGCAAATAGCAGCACTAGTCTCCGAGCTTCACGGCTGCTCCACTTCAAAGGCTGCCAAAAGCCCGCGCCACACATGCTGATAGTTTGTCCAGATGTACATGAAAAGCAGCAGCAGCCCAACTGCTGAGTGGAAGATTAAACACTGTCTCTGACTGAGATTTATGGCCGGGAACAGAACAAGTCTCCAATCAAACTGAAGTAAAGGAAATCAGCTCATTATCTAGCGCAACCTTCCTTTATTCCGTTTCACTGTCGAGTCGCAAGACACTGCTTGACGAAGACCTGTCAAAACTGCGGCCAACCGCTTCAAAACACAAAAACCAGTTTAGTGGTAATGTGAAATGAGTGCTTCTGGGTCAGAATGAATGCAGAGAGCAGGTTGGTGAGGGATAATCATGCAGGCTTGTGAAGGGACCAGACCTCAGGAGCTGCCCCTGCCAGCGACTCCGCTCAGCTTCGTACGCAGCCAACCCAAGCGGAACGAGCCCACAGCCCGCCGCCACGCGACTCCTGACCGCCGCCGCGGCCGCGTGCCTGGGCGGGGCGCTCTCCCGCCAAACCCCCGCTGCCCGCCAGGCCGGGGATGAAGCGCTTTCCCCATCTGCCTCCACCTTCTAAGACTCAGTAACACGGCGTCTCCCGCTATTGTCTGGACGGGAGGCGCGGCGGTGTTTGTGCGGGACGGGTTCTTGTTTGAACACGTCTCTGTGCGCACTGGTTTGAGAGAGCGCAGCGCTGCGTCTGCAGAATGTCAGCCTGACCGCGGTGGAGATAGTGTGACCTCGCGGGGCAGGGGGAGGGGCCCGTCCTGAGGGGCGGAGCCTAAAGGAGGCACTGCTCTCGCTTTATGTCAACGCGCAGACGGCAACGAAGTGGCAAACTGCGGGGAAACCGAGGAGAAAGGGGAAGCGAGAAACAGGATTCGACGTCGAAACCAAGGCGATGGGCCCGCATGCTTCTTTCCGCCCACTCTCCGGGGAAGGGGGGGGCGTGGGAGGAGAGGGGAGGGATTTCCGCGAGACGAGCATTGTTTTGTAGTTTCTCTCAGAGTGCCCTACCTTATCCGGCTTTGCTCTCCTCCACACTCTCAAGGGCATCTTCCCCTCACTGCTCCCCACCACACAGGACCGAGGCCAGGCCAGGGATCCACAAATCACCAACCCACCCCCACCCAACCGAGGATTCTGTCAAAAGTTTGTTTTGCACAGGCAAGGTACACTGCCACAGACTTCATAACGGCTACAACTATCAGCTCTCTCCACCCCTCTACCAACTGGATTCAATCAGCTTGTGACAAATGGCTCAGCCGACTTCCCCCGAATTGAGGCCTGCAATAGAGGCATGCTTGCCATTAACCCTTTAAGGTGTCAGATCACAAATGTGTGAATTGAATGTTCTTAACTCAACATTCTAAGGCTGATGTAACAATAAATACTGGTAACTGTAATCAATGGAGTTCTAGAGCACTGACTTTTGAATTTTGAAAAAATATTCCCAAGAACCTACACTTCAAAGGGTTAAACTGCACTCAGCACAGCACCAGTGTGATCCTGAAGAATGGCGATGCATATCCTATATTTTACATCCACTGGGGAACTGACAGTGCAGCACTGCGGAGAGCAATATCCTATCAAAACCGCTGCTTCATGACCAATTGCTTTAATATTGTCTGTGGAAAAGGAGCGGAGATTGCACACTTCTTTCAAATACTGTCATTCATTTGCAAAAAAAAGGCAATTTCCCTAGTACACCACAGAAGGGCTCCTTAATACACATGAGAAAATATTCAGCAAGAGCATCATCACAATTTCTAACCTGATGCAATAGGAAAAAAGTTTCCAGCTGGCAGGTCTTCAGCCCCACAAACAGTGTGTTTGTAAACCATTTACACTGTAGCACTATGTTTACCGTAGAAGGAAATTCACCAGAAATGCATTAACTGTATACAGGCCATGCACTGTCAAGACCAGACCCAACAGTAATGGAGTTTGTGATAATTCAGAGGCAATGTTATGACTCCAAATTTAACCTTGCTTAATGTGTGACTGAGAGAATTTTCCTACATTTCTCTCCCAAGATCCTGGATACACCTAGATACAGATAACCATAACAAGTGATACATTCCAGTGGATAATGTCGTAGTGTTCCTACAGTTAGAATGTTGAATATTCAAAGCAATTCTGTTAATAAATAGGCCGTTCAGACTGAAAAAGGCACTGTCTGGCACCATGTTACTTTTCATCCCCAGGCTGAGTGTGTGGTATTAGGGTGCTGTCCAGCCATGCAAGTGCAATTCCTAATTAAGATCAATGCATTGCGTTAGAGATCCTAATTCTGTCGGGCTCTTCTGGCCCTTTAAATTTTCAGCGCAAAACACGGCGCGAGCTGGATCGCAGTTATAGCAAAAAGCTAAGCCATGCGCGCGACAGAATGCGTGCCTCGGGGCAAAATGTATAGTCAGAGGGGCACGAAGTGAGGCAGCAGCCACTGAAATTCAAATTCGAGGTCTGGACAAACTTTTACATGGGCTCTTAAAATGCAAATACCGCGATACCCTAAGTTGCGTATGTAATTATAATTAGGCTATATATACCCTGCCTAAGTACGCTACGGTAACCGTAAAACAAGGACATCAACATTATGACGGTATACTGCACAAGCCTACTGCCGTGCACCATCCACTGATCCGACTCACACGTCAGTTCCATTTCTCCAAACAGAATATCGATGATACCTCAAACCAAGGTACATCTACTGACGCTGCAAGTCGGGTTCAGATCGTCTCGGGCGTTCTTCAAAATGCTGCAACACGCGGGCTCGGGCTAAAAAGATGCGAGCTCTGTTTGGGTCGGGCTGACATTTTTGGGCCCGTTTCAAGCTCAACATTACGTTATAATCACATTCCGGCATTTACGAGACGCTTTTATGCAGAGCTACTCATACGGATTGCATTTTTACGCACAATCCATTTTGCTGAAGCAATTCAGATTAAGCACCAGTTAGGAATCGAACAACCTTTGACTTACAAGCCGAGGTCCTAACCATTATAGTACATTGTCGTTATATACTGCAATGGTAGGCGTATTTCTACAACTTACATTGTTTAAAAAATCATAACTGATGAAATTACCAAAAAAAAAATTTATTTTTATTTCAAAGCAGTTTAGGCAAATCAAGGCAGATAAAATCGGTGGGGGAATGAAGACACACACACGGGCATAAACATTTATACCCTCGTACTCAGCAAACGGGCTGTGCACAACTGCGAGTCTGCACTGCCCCAGCTACTTAAAGCAGCCCTGTGTGCAAACCATATGCACGTGTGTGAGTGCTTGCATGTGCCTGTCTATGTGCTTACTTTGCATGCATTTGTGCATGGACCTGCATGTGCATTGCTGCTGTGCATCCCAGCCATGCAAAAAAAAAAAAAAAACGGGTTCTCCAAGCCCGGGGCTGTACGTTTGTCTTTGCAGTGGTGTGTGAACCTCGGAGTGCTTCACTGTTAGGCGAGAGATTCCACAGATGGCCCAGGACATGAATCCACCGCATACAGACCACTGCCTCTGCCTGCCTATTGCTCTCCGGTATTACATCCCATTCCCCTCAGTCACTGCTCTCTGACCCCAGAGCTCACCAGCGTCCACATGCCCTGTGCAGGAAGACTTTGGACACACACCTCACTTCCAAGCACCACAGCTGGGTTAGGGTAGAGTCCAGGTGCCTGCGTGTATGTGTGTGCGCATGCGTGTGTGTGTGTGTGTGTGTGTGAGAGTGCGTGTGTGTGTGTGTGTGTGTATGTGGTAACATACTCCTGCAGGTCGCTGACCTACAGATCCATTTGGCCATGCTGACACACCACTCAGATCAGTCCCTATCAGATCAGATCACACCCTGAGCTTTTATTTATTAACCAGCAGGACCAAGTGTGATGTGCACCGCACAGCAACTCTGGAGCCCTGTGATAATGCCTTGCTTCAAAGCACACGTTAAGCGCAAGGCCTTCACAATGGCCCTTGGAAGCACAGACTCTGAGATAGCCCTCAAATGTTATGTTTACTTCCATTTTAATTTCATGTTTAAATAAGTCACATTTCCTTAAGCACATCCTGTCATTAAAAAAAAAACAAACAGAAAAACAAATGCACACTTTTGACAGTACTCAACTATTATTACAGAGAACACTCCTTGCACTAAAAGAAGGTTCAAATCAATGAAATCAGCCTTTTATGTTATAGAAACACAGTTCCAATTATAGGCTCATATCCTCCATTGCAGTCCTGTAGTTTAGTTTCTGCTTTCAGCTGGTACAGGTTTAGGCAAACAGGACGTCCCCTCCCCCTTCCTCTCCTCCTCTCATCTTCGTTCTGTTCTCCAGCACCCTTGACCCTCTGTCCCCTACAGCAGGAGCCATTTTACATTACGCTGACAGAGGGGATCCCTGCAGTGTCAGGGTCCAAACAAAGAAGCTGGAGCCATCAGTTTACACTGGTTTAAAGACTGCACAAACTGCCTGTTATCACTACAGTTAGAGGCTTTATGGTGTAAATGATAAACAAACGTTATGCTTTTATTGCTGCTGCCATATTGTGCCCTGTTTCTTTGTTAATCAGTGTCATGGTTCTGGGCACGTGGTCATTAAGAGGCATAAACACGTCCCTCGGCACAGTCTCTTCCTCATCCCGAGGAGCAGGAGTTGGAGCCCTTAATTACCTAACCAGATCGATTATCGGCCTTTATTGGCTGCAATGTCAATGAGTTCCTGCTTCCCGATGAGAGAGAGACCAAACGAATCTACCGGATAAAAGGGTTAACAAAGGGTGGGGCACGTCCTGCCACAGAAGAGGGCTGTTTTCTTTGCACGGATTAAAAGTTCGCTGTAACACAGCACCAGCAAATTCTGAGGAAGAGTACGCGCAGGCGCCTTAGCGACAAACAGCAATTAACTTTCATAACCATCCAAAGCAAACAGCGAAGGAGCAACCACAGTTCCAGGCCAGCGAGCAGCACAGAGCTGCATTGTGGGAAAGGGAGGTGTGGAGGGCAGAGAGGCCAATCTCAAACACAAACACCATTAAGTGCCATTAGGGCATGTCATTAAGGGCTTATTAGCTGGAAATGCAAGGCTCCACTTCCTCTATCACGAGGGTGGGTCAGGGGAGGTCAGTCTGGAGCCAGGCATTAGAGTAAAGCACAGGAATACAGGAGGTGTTGTGAGGGGTATTTAAGGGGCACTGGGCACTATACAGGGGATTTGACAGACAGTAAATTCAAAAGGAAAGCTGCCAGTGCATGTGCCGTGAAAGGCTGTTAGCCCAGAAGCCCAAAGTAAACAGATCTGCTAATCTATGATTCCGTTAGATACTGACCCACAGAGCTACATGACTACATATTAAAACTGGAAGAAAAAAAGCATTGTATAATCACCATTACACAAGAAACTATTTCTGATTTAGTCAAATCCCACGTTAGTCACATGTTGTGCCTGTGACCTCACAGTGGCAGTGCTCGAACTGTGATGTTGCATATGGATTAAATAAAACTGAAATGACTTGGAGGGTAAAAGGAAGCGCGCTCTTCTCAGCCAGTGAAGTCGCTCTCTGTGGAACTGGACTCTCTGCAGTCACGGTTCCACACAGGCGTGACAGTGCAGCTCATTTCCCCACCAGACTGCTCACCCTGGCAACCCTCTCCAACGCGACGGCACGCTCTAGCCCGTGCCCTCCTGCGGAGCTGTGAGTGGGGAGGGGGAGGGGAGAGGGCGGGCGTGAAGTGGAGAGGTGGGGAGGGAGGAGTGAGGAAAGGGGAGTGGAGAGTGGGGGAGTAGGGAAGGGGTTCAGTTCAGGTTCCTCTGCAACAGCAGCCAGGGTGATGCAGCCAGCAGCTGTGATCTCCTCAGGTGACGAGCGGCCATCGCAGCAGCGACCCTCACAGTTGGAGGAGGAGCACAGAGACTCAGCAGTTTGAGCGGCGCAGAGCAAACGAATGCAGACTGGAGCAGACAGGGGGCTCGGAAACGTCGATAGCGGGAGCGGAGCGAGCGTGAAGCGCGCCCAGCGAACGGCCGCGGAGGATGCCCGGCGCCATCAGCTCGGCCCTGAGCAGACCGGGTCAGCGGGACCACAGGCAGTGCTGACTCAACACCGTCTGGGGTTCAGCGTAACCAAGTCACTGCTTAGCACACCACGCTGAGTGTCCTAATCAATGTGTCTTATGATGCAGGCCTCAGCCACACACACCCGCCACTCATCTGTATTCAGACACCAGACAAATGAGCTCACCCAGAATTATGTCATCAGCCAGACGACGTTCAAGGGGAAAAAGAGCTCCACTCTGGCAGTTTGGGAAGTACAAGTTTCAGCACACAGAATTAAGCGACTGTGCACAGATGGGAAAATAACAACAGGGTCCACATTGAAGCTGCCCCCATATCTCAGCAATGAAGCTGAAATATGGTGAGAGATGAGCTGACAAGTGTGCCTAAAATACAGACTACCAGTTTATACCCATTTTAACTGTCCTTTTTTGTCTACTACAAGTTTGCAATGATTCTTGGTGAAATTGTGTGTGCAGTGCACCCTAAAATTTGGCTTAACTTTGGCTTGTCATGTAGCGTGTCAGGTTCTGCAAGTGAGGATAATTTATCTTCGCCTCAGGTCTCCTTCAAAGATGCAAAGGCATATCAAAACAAATTATCTGATTCCTGATCAATGTTCACCAGTCACATGAGTGAGACACTGTGAACAACCAATGAAAAATAGCCATTCAATTACATAATCTGTTAGTTGGTCCTGTACAACCAAAGAGAAAAGAATGAGAGCTGGGAAATAAGATAACATTCTAGATATCTGAGCACCAAGCCCAAAATATGCACTGGACAAACGCTGATCGTTTTCCATGTAAACAGTTAGACTAAACAATCGGAATTAGGTCAATGTCTCCAGAGTTTCCTAAATGTTTAGAGGCTAAGGCGGTTTGTCTGAAATGTGGGTATGACTTCATGATGTTTCATTGCAGGCTGCAGGCTAGTTCTTGCGCAAGCTTTACGCAGAACCGCTTTCTCAGCAACAGGGCAGGGTAGTGCTCATACTGCTCACTGCGCCAGTGTTTCACAAGTAAAGTCCCGTGATTTTAGCATCCATGCTGGACAGGAGCAACGATGCTGAAATTACTCCGCTCTGCGAAGTTTATGGGAATGTAATCCACCTGCAAGCAGCTATCACTGCGATCAACACCAGCAATAACAAGACCAGTTTACGGGAAAACTGAATGACTTTATGCTCCTGGAGTTATTGGAAGTGCTTTATAACATTACAGCATTAGTGGTAAATTGGTGGCATTATACGGTTCAGATCACCCACACTCAAATCTGCCCCCCCCCCCCAATCCACATCCAGCCCTGGTTTTCTTTTCTCCCAAGTAATTAACTGAACATTTAGTGCTACTGACTGGCCAGACTGTCTTCACACCTGACTCCCAGGTAAAGGGAGGGTGGAAAACCAGAAGTTCTCGCCCCTCAGTAACAGGTTTATACATTCCAGCGGTGGTAGGGTATAATTACCCGAATACTTGTGGAGCCTGCCAGCCCAGACTCCCCCGGTTCTGTAAATGTGGGTTCAGCCGCAGCACGCTCAATTCTCTAGAATTAGTGAGAATTCAGAGAACTTCTGTGGAAGTGCAGGTATTCATCAGAACAGAAAGGGTGCAAGACTGAACTTCATTACACAAAGAAGCACTTTCAAGAGTGTCGGCACTCCGCAGCGAGTGAGAGCCATAGACCCCCCCACCCCCACCCCACCCCAGCCCTCCATCGATCCCCCTCAGCTCCCTCCCCCCCAGCAGCATCGCTGTTATAATCCCACCAAAAATTTAACTGGAATTCTTCTCTCTGCTGTGCTTCCTTTTAAGGAATAAGCGTACTGAGACAGCCATTTACTGTTACAAACGCAAATGCTTCTCTGACCTTCTGCTCTGTAGGGGGCTTGGGTTCTTTCCGTTTCACATGTGAAACTGTCTGCACTGCGACTCTAAAGGCTGCTGGGTAATCCGCTCCTAAATGCTCATTTCAAGAGTGGCATGATTTTAAAAAACGCTTACCTTAACAAAACAAGAGTACCAATCCTACCGAGAGCTGCTTTCAACACAGTTAAGTGCAGTTACAACATAGAGCAAAAGGCAGTAGTTTACCAGGTTTTCCAGCCAGTTCAGACATTTACATAAAAAGGGGCAAGTCATGGCTGGTATAACGTGAGTTTAAAGCAAATATCCTATAATTCACTGCAGGTAGGGCCAGACACGCAGAGGTCGACAGCAGAAGCTGTACCTCCGTAATTCTACAGACTCAGCCTGAGAGGGTCTCAGCCTGGTCCCCTTAGTCCTGCTGCCCTCACCAGCCGAACAGAGACCCAGCTAAGGCAACCTGCCGCTCTGTGTACATGCTCAGGGGGGCCCACACAGCCTGTGCGGGACAATCAGGTCGCGTTTACTTGTCCCGCTAACACACACACGGAGGGCAGCGGGGGGGGCAGCGTGGGGGCGCGTCAGTGCAGTGCTCGTACCAGGAAACATGCTGCAACAGTTCCAGAGGTGAGAGCGACCGCAACAGTGGCTGGCCAAAAGCCAAAAGCACATCTCCACGGAACACAAGCCATGCATTCATTCACACGTTCAAAAAGTATGTAGTGAAATGATGACTCTTAGGGTTATCTCATCGCTCCATTTTCAGACAGGGCGATTGTAATTCTCTGGTGTGCTTTACCCTGAGCTCTGAGAGACAGGGTCTGCTGGGTAGTTCAGACTAAAACACTGAGTGGCTCCAGCCAGCTCTTAGCGATGAAAAGCATGTCATCACCAGACCACCAGCACAGAGCTCCATTCCAGCCCCCCCAGGCTGCCCGCGCTGGCCGGCCCTGGCTCCGTCTGATTGGCCACTGTCCTAATTGCCCGCGATCCTCTGGTCAGGTGGAGAATGAAGAAGCCATTACTCCTACCAGACCCCATGGCTTCAGGCTCACTGGCTACAGGCCAATCCGCCTTTTAGAAGAAGCCAATGGGGACTGAAGAGATCACATATTTTCCTCAATTAAGCCCTGTAATTTGAACCAGCGATGGACAATGTGACCCCCCACCCCCTCCCCGCCCCATCTTGAGAAGGAGGCACATTTAAAAGTGGGGGGCGGGGGGGGGGGGGGGGGTATGAGTGCTCTCTGCTCCCCTCGGTCTCCAGGGTGATTCTGGGCACCCTGCCTCGGGGCGGTGGGTTAATGATGCTGAAGGAGACGCCGACTCACCAGGATGGAGTGCATGCCCATGTAGATTCGGCTCAAGCAGACGAGGATGCACCAGCTGAAGGACAGCACCAGGCCCAGCGTGAAGGGGTACTGCGGGAGAGAGAAGAAAGATGGAGGGAAAGGGCGGAGAGAACAGAGGGAGAGAGGGAAATGTGGTCACTCGGTTACAGTCCTGCAGCTGGCAAATGACGTGGACCGCAGGCCAGAACTAATGTCTTTTGCTACCCTCATGTGCATCCAACACAGCTGCAGGCTTGATCATTCATCTTCTGCCAGTAACCAATGCACTGCACGACTGCATTCATATTCTAGTCAGGGAATTCTGCATTACCACGAAGGATCATTAATTTCAAGGATTTCTGTATGCTCCTATAAATGCTGGATATTCTCTAGCTTGTAGATAAATGGCAAGGCTAGATGGTTCTAAATAGCCAAGTTTCAGCCTCATGTATTTTTGTATTCTTCTGTAATTAAATGCTGAGGATGAACCTTTTCAGGACAGGTGCAAACAGATGTTCGAACATATGATTTCATTTAACATAATCTGTATCAAGTTATTCACAGTCTAGCTGTCTGTTTCTCTCACACACTCTCTCTCTCTCTCACACACACACACACACACAGTATGAAAGGAGTGAAGCTTATTAAGTGAAAGGAGAGAGTTTGTGCTGGGTAGGATGAAGCAGTGTTTCTCCAGAGACATCACAGCTCTGGCAGCACTTCTGGGCCTGAGAACCACCATCTTCTCCAGACGTTGGTAATTAGCGACTGTATTACCCTGTAACAGTGCAGTAAATACAGCCACTGTGTTTTGGAACAGAATGTACACCCGCTGTATAATATAGGCTAATGTTCTGTGCTGCTAGCAGTCCAGATGAATTGTACCCTATGATGATATAACCAGGAAAGATTGCTTTCCCAATGCAGGCCTCAGTCTCAAAGTGGAATGCAGCTGCTCGCTTGAATGACTCACATACAGTAAATCTGATTTTGTAGAGCATTTTCTGAACTCAAATAGTAAAAAACAGTAGCACAGTTGTCTTCATTGACAATTCAGATCTGTTAGCCTTTACGAAAGACCAGAAGTAGTCCAAAAAGTTCTACCTAGCACACTCAATCTTAGTCTGGAATTCTGACCATGGGTATTTGTTCCTGCCCGTTTGTTAAACAAATGAGTGAATGTAATAATATCAGAACCGGCACCAGCTACACTGTAAAGGCTATCACAGCCAATGACAGTATCTACACTGTCAGCACTGGAAGGCAGCCTGCTGTATATAACTAAGCTCGAAAATTGGAAACCATTCAGTTCTCTCGATGCGCAAACTACATAGCAAGACTGCTAATAAAAAAAGGAAACACTCCAGGAACAGGAAATGTGTCATCTAGAAAATTTTATCGTCTGTATGACATAAGAAATACACCTTTAGCCTACATTACTAGCCTACATAACAATGCTACACAAGTACGGTTTGAAACTTTACCCTTTCAAATGTGTGGCTAAATGCTTGCTAGAAACTGACTCAGCACTTCAATTTCTGAAAACATTGATGTGGTGATCTAGAGTAACCCTAACTGCTACCTAAATAAAAGAAGTAACTATGTTAAATGCTGCAATCATTGTTTGCTCTACAGAATTCCATGATACACATTGCTTTGTTAGCTATAAGCAGCTAAATGCTAACTGTGGGTCAGTAGTCAATAAACAAACCCAGGGTTGTCTGCCATTAGCACCCACCCAAAAAAAAATGTCATCGCTACAATGTAGTGATAATGCCTCATGGCTGGAGCTTCTGCTCCCTGCACCCTGGAGACCCGAGTTAATCCTAATTCCCAGATTTTAAAAACCCTTCTGGCTCCTCTGAACTCCTCTAAAGCTGAACTGGGCATGCTCCCTGGTGTGGGTTCCATATGGAGCTGCAGGGACAGATGGAAATGTGCTAGTGGGAAAAGAACAAAAATGGATAACCACATCAAAGGAAGGCCCTCCTCACCCAGCCATCTGCACTGACCAGCTCACGCTGTCATCCACACTGACCTCGGCCAGTCATCCACATTTCCTCTTCACCCAGCCATCCGCCCTGGAGTCAATAGCCAACACTAGCGTTAACGTGCTCGGTCAACCATCCGCATTGACCTTTTAACTCAGACATCTTCACCGGCTTCCAACCACAGCCATCCGCACTGACCCTGTGACCCCGCCATCCGTCCCATCCTCCAATCACAGCCAGGGCTGGGAACCTCTCCCTGAGCACGGGCCTCAGCGTATGGGGGCTGTGTGGGGGAGAGGGGGGCCTCCTGGGAACCTGCTGCTCCCCACTCACACACACTGATCATTTAGGTCAGATCCAGTCAACCCAGGGTGAGCGATCACACTGTTTAATGAGGACAGATTCTGGAACATCCTCGCTGGGACACACACAGAACGACATACAGAGACTCTTACAAACCAAAGTCTTTGCCCATCATGCCTTCTATATACAGAGGGGTAGAACAGCCACAAAACACTGTGGCTCAGGACATAAGGACACTCTCGTCGCTCAGATCTCACAGGCACCATGTGGGCACACGGAGCAAAAGAAGAGGTTATACTGTTTTCTGGTACTCTGTGGAAAACCTTTTAACGAGGTCAGTTGGGCCAAAGTACATTCTGACTACAGACAGACACACAAATTCAGACTCCTACTCAACCTGGCCCCTTTCACCTTCTCAATCAGACGGAGGCCAGCTTGGCCCAGCGCAGTGAGTGGGTGAGTGGGATGCAGAGCACCGGGACTGCTGATGTTTGCAAGCTGTCTGAAAGCCTTTTGTGCTCCTCTCTTCACTATGGTTTCAGTGTTTGGGGTTTAGCTCTAATTTCTTTTCAGCAGTCCCTTTGACCCTCCATCTCCCAGGGAGCACTCAGCACTCCCTCCACCCCTTCACCCCTTCACTGAGACAGCCCAAATCCCAGAGACGTCATTCTACCAAACATTCTGCACGATATATTTCCAACAGCAGCATGAACCCTGTCTCCCTTGTGCACCTACGGCTGAGACAGACCGAGAGGAATACACCCTAGATTCATCTACCGCTGGATGTTGCTTTTGGCGGACACCCAAAGAGCGTTGTTCGTGTTCCTGTCCTAAAACAATTTCACGGACGAGCGCTCCCTTCGAGCGCGGAGCTTGTTTCCACAGCCCGCGCCAGTCCCAGACACGGTGGCCTCAATCTATGCGGGCCGGCGGGGTCAAAGGTTCACATTCGAGAGGCTGGGGAAAACACGCGGGGGAGGCTGCATTGTGCTCACGGATTAGAGCGCAGCCGGCTCACAGGCAAAAGCACGGCAGCCCGTTAGCCTACAGCCAGCTGCGCTAAACTCTGCTCATTGTCAGTGGGGAACAGGGGTGGGTGGGAAATGGCTATTCCGTATCACACGTGTGCCATAACCTTCTTCTAACCGAGGCAGAGAGCTCATCTACGGAAATCCATTAGCTATCCGTGAGGACCCTCACCGAGGGCCGTGGGCTAATTTGGCAGGCTTCCCGCGCCAAAGAGCTGCACCGCGGTCGCTACACGGCAACCTCCAGCGGCCTGTTATGAGGCTGTGGGTTGCTTTCAGCTTCTTACAGAGCAGGATTAGGACCGGCTTTATGAAGCTGCGGTAAAAACGCACAAAGTCCAAAAGGGATAGTCACGTGGGCCAGGGGCAGCTTGCGCTTCCTGACGAGACTGTGAGCTTGGCTAATGACCACCCACACACAGGCCGGCTCTGGCTCTCTCACCAAGCCTCCTGGGGCTACAGCAGGCCTGAGAGACCGGTACACTCCGGACTAGAGACGAGGGGTGCTGAGCAGTAATAAATCAGTCAACCTTACCTGAACTGATATGGCACCCTTAGCAAATCGACCCAGACAGCACAAAATAGAAACGTAAGTGGAGCGGGAGAGTAATAAAAATTCAACAATCAAGTTGAAAATGAAACATGAATGCATCAAAAACAGGAAGACGACTTTTGTGAAAGGGAGACTCGAAGAAAGGGAGACTGTTTGTTTCAAACGAACAGGCAGCAAAGCATTCTCTCATTCGTGGGTGAGAACAATGCAATGTGAGAATAATTATTTATTTAATAAGTGGACACCACTGTTCACACATTTCTTTTACTGGCAACACAGTAATTGTCAAATCTTTCTAAGGTTTCCGGAAGTGACGACCCACTGAGAATAGGCTTTTCCTTTGAGCGTGAGCTGACGGAAAGGGATCAAGCCAAAAACATGGAAGTTCAGGACCAAGAATAGTGGGACATATTGTTTCATAAAACCTACAGAAGTTTGCTGCCACTGTGCTTTTGAACAGATTCCAGAAAGGAGAATTCATTGATGAGAAAATGCTGCAGAACATCTTCAGGATATTACTAGTCAACAATACAAAGAAAAACAGCTGTTGTCAGCATAGCTGTGTGTCCTTATCAATTTTTAGGTTGATGATGCAATAAAATAAAAACACGCTGAATCCACTGAACCAAAATGCGTGATTAAACTATTCAAGAGATAAAAGAAAGCCACCCTAGAGCAGCTATTTCTTCATGTCCAATTTGCACAGGACCAGTATAAGCAGTCCATACACTGTCCTAATAAACAGCAATATACACGTTTAGTGCATTAGAGTTAGGAAGCTGTGGAAATCTTGGAAATCCCCAGTTCTTGACAGTGTACAGAGCCCATAATATCAGCGGCTGTGCCAGAAGCGAACAGCGACGGCCGGCACCTTTCGGTCACCTCGCCGTGATCGAGACATCAAAGCCGAGGACCTGTTTTCATCACAGACCTGTGAGTGCCGTCTCAAGGGGCCGACGCAGCCGGAGAGCTGTGGGGGGGAAAGGGGAGGTGCTTTCCACTGCCAGCCACTGAGATTAGAAATCCCCTCAACCCTTCAACCAATCAGGCGGAACGCAAGGGTCCCCGAGCTACACGCTTTTCTATTGCAGCTGTGCAAAAACACTGGGGGAAAGCAAACGTGCTGATAACAAAACATAACTGCAACACATTAAAGGCTGAATTATGGTCCAGTTGTAATAGCTGTGGTTCCAACAGCCCTCCCATGATATGTGTTCAAACTGTTTGAAACATGACCTGCCTCTCTCAATTCCCTCAGATGGATAAACATCTGTGTTCTGTTACTGTACAAGGGAGGGGGGGTTCTCAGTCTGCCATGCATCCCAAATTCCTGCAGAGGCCTGTCATTGCTGTGGAATTCCATATCCCTGTGAGGCGCAGTACAGGAACCAAAGGACAACAAACTAAACAAGAGGAGGGGGACTACAGAAGGGCAAGGCAATGAAAGCTGAACAAGTAAAAAGTGGGGTGAAGTGTTTCCTTTTAGTCTGCCTACATTTCACCCCAGTAATCACGGGCATAGGGGGCTTTTGATCTACCTGAATGCACATCACAGCCGCCTTTCAGGTCACCTTAGTGTGTCTTAAGCGCCAAAGCATTAAAGAGGGCTTCTGTCATACAGAAACCGCGTGCAAGAAGTGAAAGGGAGTTTATCAGGGCACACAGGCTAATTAGCCTAATCACTTCCCCCGACTCCACACTCCACTGCGCAATCTAAAGCACCCGAGATACGATCGGACGTGCTGAGGTTGTGCGCACGCAGGTACTCCTGGTAACCACGCAGCACAGCTTAGATGCATTTTAACTACGGAGCTGATCTTTCAAAAGTAATTATCCGGTTATCCGGCCAAAAAAAAGAAAACCGCTCAACAACATGACATAAGCAGTCACAGTTGACATTAGGAGATTGGATGACCTCCAACTTTACAGCAGCACAGATAATTGGGGTCCTGTGTGTTCTTTGGTTCCCCTTTATTACCTCTGCTGGCACACAGAGTAGACTCTGCAAAATCCCCTCCCCCCTTTCCCCTTCATGACAAGATTGCGACTGTGGTCTGGAGATGACTTCTGGAGAGTGTTTTCTGCCAGCCCGTGCCCCAGGACAGCTCAGAGGGAAAAAGGGAACTTTCTGTGAAAGTGGTTTCTGCTCTTCTCGCTGCTTCCTCAGTCCCAATCGGAGGGTGTCGGCACAGAGAAGCATTTATGCTATATCAGTACCCAGTTCAGGCTGAAAGAATAATTACCCAAACGACCACCAGAAAACCCACCCCAACCTATCCTGAAAGGTTAATGAGGTGTTTGAATAAAGGGTTTAATAGCAAGAGGTTGAGATTCGCTTGTCTCGTATGCGTCCATAATGGCTGTTAAAATAAGGAATTATTGGCAATATCAATAATGAAAGTTGTGATGAAATTAGATTGAAGTGATTGAAAGTCAAAGAGAATTGTGCATCAGGCTGTTGTGTTCCCTACGCAGCTCTCACAGCCTAACCTACTGGGAGAGGTTCCCATATCACTTGGACTCTGGTGGGCAGTGCAGTGATTGCCCTCTCTTTTGGATATCCAGATAAGGCACACTGTGCGATGGTTACATACTAAGCCCTCAGGTGCTTTCTGTGCCATGGGTCAGTAGTGTGTGTGTGTGTGTGTCTGTTCCAGGAACGTACTAGAAAAAAGTCTGCAACTGGCTGGAAAGAAATGGAGCACTGGAGTGTCCTAATCATTGTATATCCCACTGCCATACAGAATTAAAATGCATCAAGCCACAGGTGGGCGGGCTGCACCACTCACCACAGGCCAACCATCATCGCTTATTGGCCACAGATAAGCAGGTGAGAGCAAGTTTTTCATTCAGCTAAACATTTGTTTTGCCTGCTTTGTGTTCCAGTTCAGTGCCCTATTCAATGTCAGAACACAAGCAAATAAAAGGATACAGCTCTGAAAACTGAATGTGTACGGAATGACTCATGGACATTAAAACTTCAGAGTGAAAAAAAAAATCAATAAGATTAACAGTATCTTATAACAACTAAACCTGAAATGAATCAGATTCACAAGTTTAAACTAACATCTAATATAAAGAATCAAACGTTTTGCCAGCAGGACAGTGGCTTTTGTTTAGTTTTTAAAAAATGGCATAGCTTTACCTCCCATCGACTGTAAGTAAGTAGGAATAGCTCAAAGGGTATAGCAGTTCCAGCCATGGCGTGCGTTGAGGGCATGCTATACTCCGAGTTGTAGAACACCTCCACTTTGACCACGGGCGGCGAGGCCGGACGAGACCACCGGATGATGTCTTTGGTGCACTGACCCAGGTACATGACCCACACCCAGACTATCATCAGCCTCCGACACACATAGGCGTCAACGTTCCAAGCGAAGAAAGGGAAAAATGTGATGTAGAAGAGTTCATTCCCCAGTTCAGTTCCGACAGTGAACAGGTAGTATAAAAACTTATTCTCGATTAAGAATTCCTGCCCAGTATCACCAGTCAGTGAGTTCTTGCGCATGGGTTTTACTGCGCTCCTGTTTTTGGAACTCTCGTTCTGACTATCAGCATCCTTTGTTGAAATGCGGTCCACCCCGCAATCGTTAGTTGGGTTTTCCGACGCCGATGCACTGGTGACACCAGAGCAAAAAGTGTATCCCCCAGTCTCTCCAGCTCCGACATTCAGACCTGTCCCGTTCAAAAGGCCGTTTTTACAGCCATCCTGCTCCGTACGAGTGCCAGTCGCGGTGTTTTTCCTCTGTCGATGACCGTCGGTAACTTTCTCGCTACCTGCGTAAATGTCATAATTGTCACTTTCACCCTCGCAGTGCTTAATACAGGTTCCGTTGTAAAGTTGCTCCTGTTCATGCGTTTTTTCTGTTGAAATCCCAGAAAAGGTCCCAATCACACCACAAATCTTCTGAAACCTTGCTACGTGATGTGGATCTTCCAGATTTTTGCAAAGTTGCGTAAATCTTGTTTTCGCATTACTTGCCATATCTATTAGACCCATGTTAAAGTAATAAAACACGATCGCAGTGCCTCACCCAACACAAGTTGAGCTAACTTAGCTAACAAGCAAGGGTTCTCAGATTGGCTACTTCGCTGCCGCGAAACATACGATGTGCAAGCTAGCTACCTCTAACGTTTGCTAGCTAAGCTTACTTTACTGTAAAAGAGTTTTCACTGAAAATAACAAGAACAAATAAAATATTATATCACCCAATCCCTTCCACGTACAAATATCAGTGAAGTTATATATACGGAATCCAGCCAGGATAACTTCAGTTTTATAGAGTTCAAGGCGTGTACTCCGTCGCTCCACTGCTATTTTTAAAAAAAATATCCGGTAAATTAACTGACAGGCTGCTCCGCGAGGAAAGCAAACGGGGACGCGCACGTATGGCTGACGAATGGACGAATAGAATACCCGCGTGGAATTGAACTAGTGCGCTTGCGCTCAGTCGATTTCAATGTCATCTACGCGCGCATTGATTCCGACATGAATTTATCTGTGTGCTCAGAATGTTCATATACCAAATAATTGCAAACGTGTTCTAAAATCCTTTTTATATTTTATGGGACAAAAGAATAAATAAAGGATAAAACAACAAGTACACAGAGTCAAGCACACACGATGAGTATTTTGCAGGTGGGAGATTGAAGAGCCTACAAAAAAGATTTAAAAGGAAATTTTAAAAAGGCTTCAAGGTACATTCTCTGATCAGACTTTTTGAAGATAACATATGAAGGTGACTTATATAAAAATGTAATACTATGAATGTGAAATTTGTCAAGAATAATAAGTACAGTAGTTGTGTGCTGTTTATGACTGAAGAAATATGGATGATCAAAGATCAATATTAAATCATTTTCTTTAAGCCAACCCTATTTTCCAAAATGTGTTTTCCAGTTTTTGTGACAAGTGTCACAAATTTCCTGTGTTCTACCCAGGACTACACAACAAAGGCTGATTCTTTCCGGGACTTTGTGCCAAAATCTGCTCTTAATAAATTAATTAGCTCCATCAAACTGTATTTTGATCTGGCATTTGTATAAGCACCAGCTACAGCATCCAAGAGAGAGAATCCAAGAGTATTGGATTCAAGATCCAAGAGTATGGTCATTGTTCCAAGCTTACATTATAGATGTCAAATATCAGAAAGATGTGAGACATCAAGGTTAAAAAGGGTCTATTTTCCCCAAATGACTCACATACTGTTCATGGTGGCTATAATTGATGTGAAATACTCAGGATGTCATAGGTTGAAAAATCAATGTATGTTTAAAATAAAAACAGTTCCATTACATTTATCATTCAAATAATCTGAGAGACACAGGTTTGTACATTTTAAAAAATTAAATTGACAACATCAAGGGTTTGAACAATCACACAAGGTATCAGTTGTAGCTAATGAAAATGTCTACTGAATCTTGAGGGAACTGGTTGACTGCACAATGGCTCTCCCTTCAGTTAAAAGATGGTATAGCATGCATGACCATATTATCAAAAGATTTTAAAACAAATTGCATACTTTCGGGGGTTACTTCTGGGCCAGTTTGTCCAGTGTGTGCAGTATTTTACCAGTTCTGTTTCCCTGAAAAAACCTGAAAGGCCAGTTTTAATGTTTTAAAATTTTATTTGATAGTAAACATCCTTGAAAATAAGGCAGATCATTGATGCTACTTTTCCAATACATGTGCCAAAATAACATTATTTTTTAAGAATATTTTGAAGAAATATTGAACAGTTACTCTCTTCAAAAAATAATTTCATAGAGTAAAATATTTTGCATTTAATTTTTAATTCAGAAAAATATTACCAACTGTATAATTACCGAATGAGTCATTTTCATAGCACTTTTGGGTCACTTTTCAAAAAACTGATTAGAATCACACTGACATATATCAAAATAACAATGACTTTGACACTGTACATAATTACAGAAAAATTGTTGTCCGCACAAGTATTCAAATATGGCATTATTGTTTTATTTTTATTCCACGTAGTTGTAATTTAAATTAAATCAATGTAATTTATCACCATATAATCCTAAACAATCATACATTATGGTATCCATCTCTCAAAAATTTTTCAAACAATCCACAAACTTATATCAAACTTGATTTTGGCAGGAACAAGAAATCTTCCAACAAACGACATAGTACAGAGCATATATAAATGAAATAAAAAACAGAGAACTCAGAGACTTGGACCAGAGATCTTAGATCTGCTCTGGCTTCAAAAAGTGCAGAAATGAGAATTCCATCACAGCAACACCATAGCAGCTTTCCCTAAGAAGCATTCCCCTGTGGGTGCAGTGGCCTGTACCTGCAGCCTGTGGCTGGGAGGCCCACCTATCTGTATTCACTATGACCCAGAAAACTGTGGGTTGGAGTTTTATTCTCCTTTAAATCGTTGCATCTTTACAGGCAAAGAGTCAGCAAATACCTATTTTAAAGTCTTTGGTTTGACTCTGTAAGGGAATAAACACACAACGTCAAGATGTGCTTGTCAATCTCAAGGCCTGTCACCTCACGTGCACAGCCTAAAAAACGATGCTTATCAATTTTTACAACTAACAAAAAAGTAATCACAGGGAACACGCTTTGAGGTTTCACTATGAAGTCAGTAGTACTGAAGAGTGTGGCTTTTCAATATGTAAATAGTATAGCTGTACAGAACAAAAGATTACATGAATCCAGAAGACAGAAAAGTTTAGGGATTGTGACACACAGTAGTCAGAGGGAAAGAATGACAACATGACAGATATAACCTCCGAAATGACCCCGTGCCATTTGTATAGCAAGAAAAGAATAGATTTACCGGCTATTCCTGTAGTGCAAATCTGCAATGAAAATTCAGACTCACCTGTAAAACTGTCGTCAGTAGAGGGCAGCACAATGCAATTAGTAAGTGCGTGGCTCCATGTGCCTCTACCACTGTTACATTTCCAAATTAATTCCTCTTCAGTTTCACAGTACAAACATCGACAAGAAAAAATTATTATACTGAATTTGTGCTCGCTTTGTACTGCTGTGTTGTCTCCTTGGGTCTACGATATATACATTCTGTGCCTCTGTTCAAAAAACTAAACCACAATGAAACTGATTGCTGCAATGCAACAATTTACACTTCTGAAACCTGTTCCTATGAATGTTGTTATCATTTGACTTAGTGTCTTCTCTCCCATAGTTCACAAGCATTTACTATATACGATTTTCTGTCATATTTCCAAAGTATTTGTAATAGAAGATTTTTCTGAAACATTATTTATTCTGTCTTAACACAAATATGGCTTTTCACAATGTGAAACGCAGAAAGCATGAGATTGTACACTACGAAACTTCACTCAGAACCATCACAATTGTGATTTATAGCTATGATAATTCAGACGTATCCGTTGTTCTCAAACAAGTACATTAATGATATAGCAATGGTTTGAATAACCACACTGAAAAAATTATCCCTGAAAATTATACCGGTTCTAGCCGCAAAACAGTCTAGTTATAAAGTTATTTGTTATTCTGATATTCCATGGCAGTGAATCTTCAATGTCAATGTGTCCTTTTAAAACAAGCTGATGATGATTTGGATTGTTACTGTACATTCATAGCATAAATGTCTTTTAAGCCCAATAAGAACAACCGTTTCGGAACGCTAAGAGGCTGCCTGCACAGGCACTCAATGAAGCAGCCCACGCTGCAGCAATCTCAGGCTGTGACCAAATGTTGTTTGAATGTGTGCAGGTGTGTGGGTGAGTATCTGTTTCTTTCCATGCGTAGGTAGCAAGAAACCCGCTCACCCGTTATCATCCAGGTTATAGACCAGGACTTTAGTGCTGTGCTCAGGCATGGCACTGGGGTAGCCGCCCAGTCTGTAAAGGTAGCTGGTGGAGCTGTAGGGTACGACATGGTAGTGCTGTATCTCTTCGTACCCAAAGGCCTGGGAGCAGCAGTCTGCCACCACCAACTTCAGCCTCTTCCTGTCCGAGTAGAGCAGGCTCTGGCCGGGCACTCTGCCGCAAGCTCCCTGCCCTTCCTCCATCTCCTCCTCCTCATGGTGGATCTTCCGCAGCAGGTTGTTGATGAGCACGGAGCGCCGTAAGTAGGTCTCTGGGTCCTCCAGGAACCTCAGCTTCTCCATGGAGAGTTTGAGGATGCAGCTGCGGTCCTCTGGCAGTATCAGGTGCTGGGAAGAAACACAAATGATTATGGAATATGCATTATTATGCTACAACACAGCTCCCGAACCATGCATTGCTCTCAGAGGAGGCCGCTCTTACTCTCTGAAAATAGCCATGAATGTCTCTTTGTACATCCTCCTCTTCCGCATATTTCCTCTTGAAGTAAGCAACTTTCGACGTTGTTGATCGATTTGGGCTTTCTTGGAGGGAATCGGCTGTCAAGGACATGGAGGAAATTTTAAATAAATGCGTCACATGGTCGATACCAAATCTCCTGTTTGATTTGACTGGAGTCCTCGGTCTGTTTGACCAGTTAAAAGACTATTTCAGTACAACAAAAACACGACAGTGTGCACAGTACCTGATAAGGGCAGGGATCAGCCACAAATGAACACGCTGCCTGGGTTCCTCTGAGCCACCTTCTGTACTTCACACATCGCCTTCACAAGTTTCTGCAGGAGGAAGGGCCACAAACACACAGAACCATCACTGACAGTCACATCGAGGGGACCACACGTACTGACAGAATTTTGCAGGAATGAGAATCCTACCTAATGACTAAAAACGGATGTTGTTGAGCTCAACAGTGAACTGATGCAGTAATGCATCTGCTTTTAATCTGCGCTGGTGCACATATTTAATCTTTAATCCACTCACAACGGCTACTTTTGGGAAATCCCTGGCAACAGAAACAGTCAAATATGTACTTATCAAGAAGCATGCCCAAAGTAGAATGTAAATGCAGGGTGGACTATTTTAAAAACCCTTGAAATGACCCAGTGGCAGTGAATACTTTTTTGTATTCATTTTGTATCAGGTAGCTTCTCAGCACATTCCCCATTTGCCATATGAATTACTACACTATTTTTATTGGAATAATAAAATACTTCTGTTCTGAAACCGTTACTTATAGGTGATGCTTTTTCACACATCACTTCAAACCGGAGGTGAGGTGCTAACATCCCACATCACCTCTTAGGCGGAATTTAACTGTGCAATCCTCCCCTCTCAACCGGTAGGTCAGCTATCTCTCTCTCTTGACTCCTCTTCTTTAAAGAGTGGTATATCATTATATATATCTATCTGTCAAGCAATTTTAGGCAAAGTTATTTTTGTTACCTTTCCAGAAACAGTAAGGTGTCTGTTTATATCATTAAAATGAAGATATTACCCAGAGGGAATTCATAAAGGCGCTCAGTGGCTCCTTAATTGACTGAGCTGAACCTTGGAGTTTATTGTTCTGCCTCCTCGGTGATGACAGCTATTACAAGCAATTTATCTGGCTATGCGGAATACGTTTATAATGACTGGTGCACTAAATTCAAGCCTTCTGAGTACTGCGTTTTAATCGCTCCTTGCCTGTTTCCCACGTCATATTGTTCGAGACCTATAGCTAAGTTGAAAGCGTTGCTTATATGTAGGTATTAGACTAGTAAAGCTTTGAGAACCCCATTATTCCCGTAAACTATTCACATTGTAGCACTTGAGTAATACATGCTAGCGTGGTAATATTCGGATTTTCAATAAAAACCTATATTATTAAATATATTAGCATCTGTGAAAGCCAAGATATGTAAGTTGCCCTGCAGGTCGAAATAAAACACTAATAGTAAATTAAATTAGTAAAACGATATCCAAATAATATATTGGAGTTTAGCATTTCACATTTGTATAATTTTATGAGAAACAAATAAATGTAATAGCCTACATCTTTATAAATGACAATGAAAATAAATACCTTTTGATAATGGTCAGAGATAATTCACTTTGAGGCTCAAAGTAGTAGATAGATCAGATGTAAGAAGCTGTTAAATGACTCAGCTCGGGTCTGTTGGCGTCGTCCAGCGTGTAAACGTTCTTTGCTCTGGCATTAATCCCTTTGGTTTCTGATCCAATTGTCCCCACTCTCTACTGACTGAAGTTTGCCTTTTACACCCTGTCGTTGTATCGCTGCCTTAATAAGCCCCTCGGAACACGCAACACTCCTAGGTCTTAAAATATCTCTTTTTGTGCAACAAGCAACAGCACAGTTCTTTCTGCAACCTTATTGGTCCTCATATAAGCAGATGTTTCTTGTTGCTAGGAGAGTCGCTAGGCGATGATGACGCGCCATTATTTCAGCATCCTCTCTATTTGGTGCTAGGTTTCGTCATTTTTTTTTATTCGCCGTATTAGACACACATAGGAGGAGGAGATAAGGATGTTTGATTAAAATGAAATATTTGCGCACAGCCTTGTGTTGCCGTTTTTCGATTAAACCCGCATAATTTAATTATTCGTCTATGTACACAAAGAGACCTGTTATTCTAGTTGGAAGCATCTACTTTCTGTATCTTCAAAAAGCGCACACATCTGACATGTTAAATGTGGAAGTCGACATATGCTTTGTGTTGTCCAAAGGGCTTGCTCACCCGGCCATTTGTAGTATTGACACAGTGCTGGATTTAATTCTACAGTTTGCAGTATTCTGAGAAATATATTTTAAAATCAATTTCACAGCAGCACAGGGACTGTAGTATTATGGCAGAATATGTTTCATATACAGAACGGCTGCTCAATGATCATAAAGCTAACTAATTTGGCAAAGGGGACACTTGAAATGCACAAAGCACGGGACCCAGAAACCAAGGCAACAGCAATATCAAAGCAAGAATCACAATTTATTGTAAGACAAAAATAAGTACAAAACATGTTCTGCTGCATCCTTTTGGCATGCACAGTACAGGCACTGTTTATACAGACATGATAATTTGAACTTGTCCATGCACTCAGCATCTGAAAGGAATAGTAAACATCATTGACAATACATGCTTATCTCATTTTCTTACAATTATACTCTACACACGCAAACAGTTCCGTACATAGACTGCAGGCACTTCTTTATACAATTCAGGAAGCTGTAAAACTGGCATGCTATAGAAAATATATACTTTTTGAAATGGTATGTTGAAACTTTGCTAAAATATTAAGAAATATGTACAGTAATATTTGGCATGCATATGTTATTATATTATAACAATATGAATTGTAATTGTTTTGGGGCCAATAGCTAATCTGTGCAATAAACCAGTGGAGGACTGTGGATTGAGAAGGGTGTTTTGTAATTTTTTTTTTATGATCAACTCATCTGAAATTTCATTGTCGTTTAAAAAAAAAATTCCATAGGGGAAAACTCACAAAAATCACCACATTTTTGAAAAAAAAAAACTCTTTCTACTGTAGAACAGAAGATTGACCACCATCAAGCATATGAAACCGTCTCTGCACATGTCCCCTTTTCAGCACAGTTCCATGCTAGATAAGAGGGCGCTGAAGAGAGACTGGGGCTCTACCCGTACACATACAAGTTCAGTGCTTTTGGCTTTACACAACAGTCAAATCTGATCAAGGTTCAACTGACCAGTCATAACTGCTTAAAGCTAGTTTCCGGCAAAGTTGTCAGTGAGCTCGTTGTGCATAATAAGCATTTGTGACAGAATTTCATTGATGAAATCTATTTCAAATTAGGTTGCTCGAAAACCTCTAGTGTTTGACCATTAATACATATTGCACAATATATAAACTGAAGATAAATCCATTTTTCTACTCCATTGGGAGTATGAACAGAGGCAACAGTACATCCCACTGCTTGACTTGGGTGCGGGTAAACAAAGTAGCATCGCTACAAAATCGAGGTGACCAGCAATAGACCGGCAGTAGCTTGGCCTTTGCATCTTTGCCCACAGTTGTTCTGATCCGAGCCACCTCCAGAGAAAGGTGCCTTGAAGGCTGACAGCTCCCGGGCAGGGTAAAACAGAACACCATCATAGCAGCTACTCAGGGAGCAAGTGAAGCGTGGCATGCATGGCAATATAGATCAGCATCACCCTGCGACGGTCAAAGGAGGAGGAGCCAAAAACAAATCATATCCTTGTGCGAGAGCTGAATGCAGATCATCTGGTGGAAATACATTAATAGTTTCTTTTGACTGCGGAGCAGATGGGAGTTGAATGAACCCCTCTGTGGAGAGGCTCTCAGAGAAGGCTGCAGCGCACCCTTCACACGCGGTGGGTGAGCAGAGTGAGTCATACAGTCCACTCCCCAGCGGGCAACGGCTCTGACCAACTAAGGGAAGAGTTCTGTTTGCATCCAATGACACAGTTCAATGGGGGTATGGTGTGAGGGGGGGGGGGCTCTTTTACATGTACAGATGTGGAGATTTGAGATATGAGATTTGAGATTCCAACACCCACATTTTTGTGCAGTGCAGAGATCGATAACCTGGCTGGATGAGAGAGGAGGCAAAATTAAAAGTGGGGGAGTTTGGATTCATTCCCAGCCCTGTACAGACCGGCTTTCAGCAAAGCGACACAAGGGAATACACCATTTCATCAAATGGCATTCCTGAGATTAATCTTCATTTTTAAATGTCACAGTCCATTACCTCCTGCTAAAAGAAACATGTACGAGAACAATTTCGTAAATGAAATTCAAGCAAAAAAAAAAAAAAAACGTTTTGTGACTCCTAAGCAATTCTCACTTGAATGATTATGATGCTGGAAGAACACAGAATCTACATTAAATCTGCAGCTAAAGAATCACATTTGCATTTCAGCTTTTATCAGTAGTTCAATTTCCAGAATTTCAAAGCCACCACAGTACCCAGTGAGCCACGTTTTCACTGGGTGCGTATGGCCCTGATTGTGATCCATTCAAACTGTGAGGACCGGCTGCAGAATCAATACCACTGATTACTGGGTTGAATTAAAGCTTAGAGGTTTCCACGGACAGAGGAGCGGTGCTGTTCTTCAGGGCCGCAGAAGTTCTCGTGCACATGAAGACAGGTGTGCGAATGACGGTGGGGGTGGAAGGGGGGGGAGGGGGGTGGTTCGGAGCGGCATGCGTTTTTAGGACTCGAGCAGGACATGCCAGCGGCACACCTGCTGGCCCCGCGACTCCTTCATGTCCTGCCAGTGGAGCTGCTCCTCCTCGCCGCTGCTGTTCTGGCCCATGGAGACCCAGCCCACCATCTCCTTGCGCTTCATGCTGCGCCGGTTGTAGATGGAGATCATGAGGGTGACGTCGCTCAGCTGGAAGAGCGCCACCTGGAAGACGAAGGTCTCCTTGTAGACGGGGTTGGGCTGCCCCCGTCGGATGGAGGTCTTGCAGCGGGAGATCTCCTGCCCCATGGAGTTGAGCAGAGTCATTTTTCCATAGGTGTCTGCCGGGGGAGAGAGAGAGCAGGACGCAGAGCGGAGCTTTAGCCGACATGCTACCAGCAAGGAGTTGCAAAACTCAGCGTCTCCGTCCATTTCAAACGGATCAGCCTAAGAGAGGCAGGCACAGCCCAGCTGGGACTGTATATGTGGGAGGATCGGAGGAGTGTAATTTAAGGAGGAATTTGAAAAAGCCTGTAGGATGAATATTGTTGTTCTACCTGTACAGATCTGGTCAAACCCAATGACTCTGTTAGGTCAGCATGACACCTGAGAGCTCCCTGGGTAATGGTTGCATGACTGACGAATCTCGCATTATTCAAAAAATGCTATTACAATTCCAAAAGGGAGAAACTCATTTCAGGACTAGGCTATTACTTTTTTCCAAGTAGATTTCCGTCATTTTAACCCATCCAATATGAATGTGTATTTCGCTCACAATCAACATGTTGACTGTTTTTTTAATTGACTTTCAACATTGGTGCAACAACCCAGTGAGCAGGTTTACTCCCTCAGTAACAACAACATAAAACCAGGAAGCCATACTGTATATATGGTGTAGTGCTGTCCTTGAAACATTTAAGTCCTCAAAAATTATGAAAAACAAGATTAATAGAGCAAGTACTGAATAAAATATCATATTGTTTATTAGCTGACTAAGCTATATTGTTTATTAACTGAACAGCTAACTAGCAAATGCAAGAACACAATGATCGCCAAAAATAAAATCTGATACACTCGCAATGGGAATGCAGCCTGTGAATAGTTAAATGTTAATTATGCCATGTATAAAAACTGAATACAGCATCTGAAAGGCAGGTAACCCTGCACTGTTTTGGTCACAGATGTAGTTCACAGGGGTGAGAGCTCATTAATAAACTAATATAGGCCTGTACTGAATCCAAAGGGTTCAAACAACCAATGGACTGCTTTGGTATCAAATAATTAGTCTGCAAGCAGGCTTGTGTCCCACTTGTGTGAAATATATAGCTACACAAGATGCATAATGGCTGCACTTTTTTTTATTAGCAAATATATCGTGACAGGCATTTATCATTTTAATTTGCATTATGATGGAGAAGTCTTATGTTTCCATCCTGCACCTCCTCTCATCTAGGTGTAGTCTTTCTGTGCAGGAAAATAACATGTGTCCAGGTGAAGCAACAGGTGTAAGTGTTATGTCTGGCTGGAGACACTACTTTGGCAGTAACCTCGAGGCAGCTGGTGAAAATAGCTTAATGTGAGGAGACAGCCAAGAGTCAGAGCAGAAGCAGACTGCCAGCACTACAGTTTCTCCCACAGGGGTCACTGGTCTCAACAGTTACAGCCTAGCGCAAAACATTAAGCAGAACTGGAGCCAAAATGCTGCAATCTCTTCAATGCCAATGCAAGTGTGTGTGTGTGTGTGTGTGTGTGTGCGTAGGTCTGTGGGTCAGTGTCTGTGTGATGGTGTGTGAGTGTGTGTGTGTGTGTGTGTCGGTGCACACACGCAGTGTGTACCACTCACCAGGTGGTCTGTTGATAGCGAGGTTGCGGAAGTGGCTGCCCTTGATGAGCTCCACGGAAAGGCGGCCAGTGGTGGCGTTGTAGGACAGGCCGATGAGCAGCTCGGGGACTCCGCCGTGGGACAGGGACTGCGTGGAGGAGGCGCTGTCACTCTGAGAGACGGCCGACAGGCTCAGCTGGGAGTCCGCGCTCTGGGGCCAGAGACACACACGGTCAGATCCGTCACAAGGCAGTGAGCTACTCAATCTCAGTGTTTTGAATTACCACGTACCTACGTCTGACATATTACACCTGCTCCAGCGAGACAGGTATAATAATACATTCCTGTACAATGCTGTGCCTACGTTTGAGTTTAAGATCCTTACTATGAGCGATTGTGACTAGTTGACTGTTGCTATATTAGCTGTTGTACCTCTCCATGGTTCATGGTAGCTTTCTTTAACCTGACAGTCAGCTACTCGTTTCGTAATTACTATACCCACCCGTGAGTTCCCACTGTCGCCTGTGACGCATTGCACCTTACGCAGTGATTTACGGACAGTGCAGTGCGGTGATGCTCCTTAAGGGAACTCGCCTTCATGTTGCTGCGAGGCTCCAGCACCAGCGTGGCCTCCATCTCTCCGTCGGGGCGGAGGCCGCTCAGGTGGAAGAGCCGCTCGCCCATCATGCGCTCGCGCCCAATCTTGCCCATGGCGTAGAGGCGGAAGCGCAGGGCGGAGCCGCCCAGCTCGCCGGGGTCCAGGCGGGAGAAGCGGAAGGTCTCGCTGAAGCGGGGCGCCGACCCCCGCTGGACGCTGGTCTTGTGCCGCTGCTTCTTGCCCGGCAGCAGCACCACGTGCACCTGCCAGGCGTCCATGCCGCTGCGCTCCTTGTCCGGGATGTCCCGCGCCGTCACCACGGTCACCAGCAGCTTCTGCGCCTCCGCCTTGTAGTCCAGGATGATGATGAGGTCGCCGCACTTGGAGATTGGATGGTGGGAGGTGGGCGGCTCGGAGAGTGGCTCCCCAGCACCTTGTTCCTGAAGAACACAGACACACACACATACATAATTTTCAAATCACCAGGTTCATTAAAAAACTTTATCTTATTCAAGTTGTACAAATAATGTTTGATTTTTACACACTTGTCAAGAAAATGGATACCTTTGCAGAGCATTTTTTGGATGCATGCGTGTGTGTGTGTGTGTGTGTGTGTGCGTGAGTCTGCATGTGTGTTATTTTCACTGATCTGCAGAAGACTTCAGAACATTTTTGCTATCAGTTGTACAGCCTATTTCTGCCCGCTTCATTCAAGGCATAAAAAAGGTGAAAGATACAACCTTGCACAACCTTGTCACAGTGTGGCTTTTGGAATCGCAAAGAAAAGGAAATTGAAAGTGCCTGAGAGAACAGTAAATGGGGAGATAATTGGCCTCATTGTTAGCGGAGGCTGTGCGGCTCTGCTCGTGGGAAATGTTAACATGCTGCCAGCAGCGACTGAATACCAGAACGCACATTCTTCACACCCAACAACACTGGTCACAATAACTCTGCCTTGAGCTTCATCTGCTGTTCACAGCAAAGAGTTTCACCTTTACTGTCCAATCATGGGCTCCACCACTCACACCACTACGTGCCTACTGTCCGGCAGTATCCAAGGTTCCAACTTGGCCCAATCAGCTGCTCATTTCTTATGGAAGAGCAATTGTATGTTATACCTTTCCCACTTTCCCACTCCAACAAAATGGGAATAAATAAATAATGCTGACATGTCTGATGAAGTGTTAGAAGAGGAGCCTGGACGAGTGGGATGGATGTTCAGCGCACAGCTTGCAGTCTGAGCAACAACACCACGCAGACGCAGGCTGTTGTGAGAACGGGCACGGGTCTGGGCCAGCTCTCTCCAAAAGCAGGCCGCCCTGGAAGAGAGCCACCCACACCTCTCACCCACTCTCACTGGGCCGAGAACTGAGCACAACACATTAGCAGGGAATTATCCATTAGTGACACACGGCAACGCTCGTTATCCACAAGCAGTGTTCCGATATTCTTAATGCTCCATAAATATTTATGATGCCCGGCGCTTTTCATGGGGTAGTGACAGAATTACAGATGGACGATCACAATGAAAAGCGGGGCAGAGGCCAGAAATGAGCGAGTTATGCCAAATCCAATTTTGAGAGGAAACATGCAGATATGAAACTTGCGGTTGCTGTGAAATTATACTACGAAAAACAACAAGTGCTTTCTGATTGTGCATGCAACTCTTTTGCTGCAGTGATACACCTCATGGACCAGAACTGAATCCTGACCATGCTGGCACTGGCCAGGTGATTTGTGGGACAGGGCATAATTGGGGGTTGCCCAGGGAGGGAGCATTTTGGTCTGATGGGTGTCCCCTGCCTCGTTGTGCAATAGCTATGCTCATTGACCCAGGGCCTGCAGTCTGTCTGTAGCAGCTGTATTAGTCTTGCAGTCCTCCCGTATAATATATGTGCAGCTGAACCATTTGACTGAAGAGTGGAAAGAAGCAGCAGCTAGCTGTGAACACACCCCCGCTCATTTATGGAGGCCACTGCAGCAATGGGATGGGTGCACATTCACGGTCATTCAAAATACAGAGAAGAGAAGGCAGTAAAGTAAGCAGTCACGGAGAACGAAGTCGCTACAAAGTGCGGTGGAGTGCTTTTTAAACCCACCCCTGACTGCAGTACCTCGGGGCTCCACGTGGAGGAGCTGTCCGTGGCCTCGTTGTTGTCGAAGCCTTGGTTGTCCACGGCGGTCTCCATCTCCATGCTCTCCTCTGCGCCCTGTAGGCTCGGGCCGGGGTCCAGGCTGTCCTCCGTGACGGCGGAGGCCGCGCGCGGACCGGGCTCCAGCTCGTCCGCCGTGCCCCGGGACCCGACGGAGCCCCGCTCGTCCTCCCCGCACATCAGGGGGTCCTGATAGCTCAACCTGCTGAGCCCATCGGCGTCTGCAGGAACAGAGACACCGTGTTCCACTGCGCGCCCCAGCACGGACACAAATGGCCCTGAAGCACACAGCAAAGATGGTGCTCAAAGGATCTAATACATCTACTAAAAGTGCAAATATTGCAATGAGATTACGGCTTGTGTGTGAGAATAAGTGCCTACAGGCACACGCACACGAATACACACGAATACACGCGCACACACACACGCACACACACGCATACACGCACACACAAGCGCACACACGCACACACCCAAACACTGCATATATATGGGGCTTTTGTAAATATGTACCATTTATACAGTTACATTTATTATTTTACAAAGCAGTGTGCAGACTCACAGTTGTTCATTCTGAATAACTTACATTTTGAAATGGGCTCCCTAGTTTTATTTTGCAATGTAAATCAAAATATTTGTGGATTAAAAAAGGATGAATATATGAGTACATTTACTTAATATTACAATTAAAATAAAGGGCAATTCACATATGTGTAGGTAAATACCTACGAATCAAAAATTGAATAACAGTGACAATGACTAAATAGAAAAACCTTGACTGGAAAATACAGAACAATTGCAATAGAATATGAATGCTGATGAGACACGGTGATCATTAGTCTTATTATATATTCCTGGATTCCAATTATAGTCCATCAAACCAGTGCCAGGCAAGTGGAGAGGGCAAGCACACCCACATTTTTTAATATTGTTCAATGCATATGAGAGCATTTCAATACTTACACCTAATTAACCATCAAACCTCAAGCTGTCAGTTTCCCATCCTCACAGGTGTAATGGGGTGAGCGTACTGTAGATCATGGCTGTGTAGCTTTAGATACCTGTAATCTACAGCTATTCCTAGTGCTGGATCAGTGGAAAGCAGATTGGGCTTTCATACCGCTGAGCCTGAGGATCGCGCTGCGCTGCCAGTAGTCTGCTCTGAATCACAGCGAGGGAAGGGTGAGATCTGGCAATTAATGCCGCGTGAACTCCGCGCGTTCCAGAACGGACAGCGCAGCACCGGCCTAACGGGGCCAGATCTGGCACTCCGGCACGGCTGGAGCCTAGCCGTCGTTTGTTGGTCAGACCGACTCGCGCGGCCGAAAAACTGCCTGCTTTTCTGTTTTCTCACCCTCCAGGATTGCCCTCTCTGTCCCCCCCTGCCCTGCCGGTACCTTCGCAGTCCGAGGGCTCCGTGCTGCCCTCCTCCTGGTCGGAGAGCAGGCGCGTAAATTTGTGGCGCTGCCCGGGGGCGCTCGGCTGCCCGGCCTCGGCCGCGCCCGCGCCCGAGCGGAAACTCTGAGAGCGGGACACGGAGATCTCAAACTGCTTGATGATCTCGTCCTCGCTGTCCGAAGACGTGGACTGATCCTCGTCGTCCCCGTAGCTGTTCACTACAGGAAGCACACACACACACGGGAGACAGGAAGGAGACAGGGCAGGTGACAGGTGAGCCCCGGACGAGCGAGAGGATATGAAGGATACGAAGACAGGCAGCCAGGAACGAGAGACAGAGAGAGGGAGAATAGATAAAGCCAGGGGAAAAAGGTGGACAGACTAGAGGGAGTTGGGAAAGTAGGGCAAATTTGTCTACAGGGAAAACAGACAAGAAAGGCCAGTGGAATATGGGGGTGAAAGATGTCTCCTATAAAAAAGAGTAAAAAAGATTTAAGTGGGAGGTAAAATGGAAGCCAGGAATCAATGTGGAGAGAGCAGATCATATTCAGAATACCATTCCAAAACCCCAGTAAATACAACAAACCACCCCACCATTTGCATGCTGTAAGCAGGAGAAATCAGCAGAGGAAGATGGCCCTGCTACTCCCTTAGTTTATCCATGAATGAAACAGAAGTTGGAAAAAATGGCAGAAGGTGTGACAAATAGCACCGCCCATTTTACAGCACAGAATGAACACCCAAGAGACCAAGCTGGCCAGCAGAACAGCCTTTGAAAGATGGAGCCATTCATCATTTTCCTGGTTGTGTTTGCTGAGGTTTGACCCTGTTCCTCCCAAATCTTGCTCTTCTGAGTAAAGATGTCATTACATCGCTAATTGGCAGCCACTCATATGGTTAGATAATCTAACTGCTGGATACCATACGACTGTAATAGGTAGTTATTTTCCCCCCGTGTACTTCCTAATGTGCACAATGTCCTTCTTTCTCCACAACCATATGGAGAAGAAAAGCGGCTGGAGTGTCACCATGGAAACCCTTTAGTGCAGCCTGGCTCCACTGTGTGGGCGCAGAAGATGAGTGACTTCCTGTCACCCCCCCCCCCCCCTTTCATACTCTCATAGCCTCCAGAGCCTGCACTGAGCCGCTGTAGCAGGCTGGCTCCTAATTTCAAACATCAGCGCAGAGCACACAGAGAAGGCTTTGAAGACAGCGTTTTGAAGTTAATACCGCATGAGTAGTAAGCTTTCTTGATATGCCGTGACGACTTGGTCTCATTAACAATTAGTAGCCATACTATGAATTTCTAGGAGCCAAATCTTAACAATGACTGTGTGAGTAGGTTTTCACAGGCTTCTCCAAATTAGTGTGGGCCACAGCAAAAACGTTGCCATTACCAGTCGGTACGATTCATCGGTAAGAACAAGGTGAACTTTTTCAACAATGACCCAAAGATATCAATCTGTGCTTTTTGCGAATTGATAATTCATTGTGAAACTACTGACAACAGCCATGTTTTTAATATATAAAAGTTAAATGAAAGTACAAAGTTACTGAAATTAGCGGACAATTAATCACAGAAAGCATGGTCAAATTTACAGAATTTAAGGCTTTCAATGAAGCATAGTATGGGTAAAGTGCTCAAAGCCGCCTGATAGAAAATTGTAGGATAAAACATTTCTTCTGATTAGCATTACAGTCATCGTCATATATACTGTCATATATATATATATATATATACACACACATGAACCAGCAACTGTAACAGCCATTACAATTTTAGTGATATAGACTCGGTGTCCATGCACAAAAAGTGGCCGGACTATGAAATGGCTAGAAATGGGCATGCCTTTAAGACCGGCCACACAGAAGCCACTCCTCAAAGTGCCCTCTCTCAAGAGAATAATGCTTCCACTTCGAAGCCTTCCTCACAATGACCTCCGAAGGAGAGGCCACTTCTGCGGCTCCGTTCCCATGGTAAAAAGGTAGGCAATTGGCAGCCCTTTGTTTATGTGGCCTCCCTCCTACAGCTTTCCTCTGACAAAGCAAGGGCCTCCGTGCCGAGCACACTCAAGGAGAGCCGGCCACTCCGCAGATGATCATACGTGACTAAGCCCAGGGTTTGTTTGGGGATGTCAGCCTACATGTACTGAAGCCTGGCGGAGAGCCAGATAAATCTGTGGCTAGGAAGCAGATGCAAGAGGGCACAGAGTTATATCTGCATGTTTGTATGGATGCGAGAGGTCTTGTCTCAGACAACCAGAAAAGCAGGTCAGTCCTTTCCAGTTTACCGTTGCGAAACAAATTACTTAAATATATTAGCAAAAGGCATCACGTTCCACATTACGGATGCTCCTCCACGCTTTGTATTAGAGGGCATTGATGCACAATCACAAGGCATAATAATTTGCTTCACGCAAAGGCTTTCTGAGGGAGCACAGCTGCCGGTATGAATAATGGCACAACCTTGGTCTGTTTTGTTCCCCCAGGGACATACGCGATTCACCATGCCGTGCAGATCTCTACTTCCCTGAGATATAATACGAAATTTAGCAAGGTTTATACTAATCTCCTGTGCTGCACTACCGTAATTTTGACAACAAAAAAAAAGGAACACACCACAAATTTATGATGCGGAGAAAAAATAAAGATGATGTAATCACAGAGAAATCAGAGCCTGGCAACAGTTGCCGAAGCACCCTGCAAAAAGAAGGTGCGAATTTCACTTGCCGCACGTGTCAAACACATCAGAGTTGTGACTGCTGTAATGTACCGCTGTGACTGCAGTGTTTCTCACGTCACTGTCAGGTCGGTCTGGGCGATGAGGTCATACGCGCCTGGGGTGGAGGCGGGGGGCGGGGGGCGGAGGGGGCGGTGCTTACCGGAGCAGTGTGGGGTCAGTGTGCTCATTCCGCCCTCCTCTAAGTCGAAGAGCTGGCTCTCCAGGTCCTCGTTCTCCTCCGGGATGGTGGAGAGGCGCTCTGTTATCTGCTCGTCCGTCAGGCCCAGCTGGGCGAGCCGGGCGCGGATGGCCTCCAGCTTCTCCTGGGGGTCCATGGCGGACACGTCCAGGCTGGCCACGCCCGCTCTGGAGCTCCTGCCTGAGTGCAGGCCATCCTCCAGCAGCAGGGTGTCCGCCCCGTCCTGGGCTCTGTCTGCTGGGGGCTCTTCAGCAGCTGTGGGCCCCGGCTTAGCGGGGCCCAGAAAGGCGCCGGAAATGGCCCCGGAGACCTGAGAGAGCCAGGCGGAGAACGCAGAGGCCCCGCCCTGCACCTCCTGAGGAGATGACATCACTGTACGCCAGCGGACGCACAGCGAGACCCGACTGCCTATATCCCACCGTGAGGAGGAGCAGCGGACCCCCCAGCACACCGATCAAGCCTGTACACCCAGAACGCAACACAGCATCAAGGCACTGGACAACAGGTTGTAGCACAGCAAAGCACATTTCCCAATCTTTTTAACCCAGAACATGTACAATACTGTATGCCAGGGCTGCCTAACCCTGTTCCTGGAGATCTACTGTCCTGTAGATTTTCACTCCAACCCTGTGTATCGAAAACCCCCTCTCTAGGGTTTTCGACACACTTGTTCCTGGTTATATACACTTTGTTGTACGTCGCTCTGGATAAGAGCGTCTGCCAAATGCCTGTAATGTAATGTAATGTAATAAAGCACACCTCATTCAACAGCTAGATATATTGTTGAGCTGCTAATCAGGAGTTCCAAATTAGGGTTAGAATGAAAACCTACAGGACAGTAGATGTCCAGGAACAGGATTGGGTAGCACTGCTGCATAAGAGAGACTGACTAATCTATGACAATTTGTCCTGAGTTTAATAATAATATTAAAAAAGATAACTTCACCATTGTAAATTCTGCAGTCAGGCTAACTGAAAGCTCTGAGCTGGAATATCACAGGTACACAATGATATGATGCGTCATGAGCATCATGTGATTGTCTGGTCACTGTTACAAAAATGTGCGCAGCGAGTTTGCAGTTAAGGCTGTCACATATTTCACTCCTTCAAATACTAACAGACAATCACCTAATGTCCCAAAGACAGCACTGTGAAATGGCAAGGGTACATCTCCAAATCATTCTTGAACTTTTACTCTATAGACTGCGATTTGGTTTTCTTTTTCTTTTTTTTAGAAAAATATTCAACTAAAAGTATTGCTCATTATTGAGCAGTTTGATCAGTACACTGGAGCTGATTGATTGACTGCGAGAAGCGGACACACCTTTTCTGGAATATAGAACACAGGTAGAGATCATGAATAAGTGCCCCAGAGCTGCACTGACGAGCCGTGTCTTGGTCTGTCAGGGGTAGGTGAAAGCCAGGTGTGAGCAGCGTACTTCTCAAGTGTACAGGCAAAGGGGAGCTGGCATAGCACCTCTCCTCATTTCCTGTTTTATCTCTTGCAAAAATTAACCCATTGGACCTTGGCAGCTACGGTTCTCCGAGAAGCTCCGAGAAGCTTTGCAAATTTGATTGGTGGCTTACGTTTTTAAATACCCGGTTGAAAACCTTTGGCAGACGGTCTCTGTTTGCCAAAAGTTTTCAACGCTATCCTACCAATGAAGGCTTTCGGGGAAAAATCATACGGCAGATATAGCTAGTTCTTTCTGTGCTGCGTACATCACTTTAGAGGATTAAACAGGATTAAAAGGTGAAATTCACCAAAACCCAGCAGATGCTGCGTCCCTCCAGGACTGGATTCTGACACCTGTGCTTTGTAGGATTAAACTACGCTTCATGAAAGATGAGTTCTGGGAACCTCTATCAGAGGCTCAGAGGTAAACATCATGCCATCCTCCTGCTACTCCCTGCGGTTCGAATCACACATGACGTAAGCTGCAACCTAATACAATAAGTGCAGTGTCCTGTGAAAACAAAACGCTCCTGAGCATGTTCTCATCTGACGAAAAAGGGCAGTCCTTGAGTGAGTCAATCGACTGTAAGGAGCAACAGGAAGTCAAACCACAGCAAACAGGACAGGCTACACAGCTTAAGGGTAGAAAGCACAGGACAAACGTTCACAAGTACATCAGACACCGGAGTGACGTCAGGCACAGTATTTGTTTATGCTGTCGAGGCACAGAACTGGAGAATCAAAATTACAGCCCAGTGTTGCGGCTGATTGCAAGGGAAATGTGCTGTAACATGGGCGGTAGTGCGTCACCGAGGAACGGCAAGTCCCACCCCAGGCAGGCCACTGACACTATACCAAATAAGCCGGTCAAGCTAAACTCCTGCAAAACCAATACTGAGTAAAAAGGAAAGGCATGCAAGTTTACCCAGCAAATAAAAAATGTAATTAGAGGATGCGAAATGACAGATGATGCAAAATGACAGAATAGTAGGCTGAGACTAGCCAGGTGTGTGGAAATGGCCGCTCTGATTAGTCCCCATAACCCCATCCAGCTCCCACCTCTGGAGCGACTCACTCACCCAGGCCCTGGTGGATGCTGGCCTTGTCCTTGGCGCGCTTCCTCCTGCCGTACTGCTCCAGGCAGGGTAGGCCGCCCACGCGGGAGAAGCACAGCTTCTTGTTGATGAAGAGGAAGAGCACAGCCAGCACCACCACGAAGACGCCCACAGCCGAGAGGAAGCCGATGGCCTCAGGAGTGACTGGGAGAGGGAGATACACCCATCAAACAACACGCACGTCCTGAGTACACACCGACACGCATGCTGACGTACTAACATACACGCACGCAGATACACACACGCACACACACGCACGCACGCACAGTAGAAGCCGCAGTACCCATCAATCAGCAGTCCTCAACATGATGCACATCACAGGCTCAGCACACTTCAATACCAACTGCAATAAAATGCATTTGTTACATTTTACTTTCAAACCCTAAAATGATTTACAACCATTGTTCTCTCCAATTGTATTACTGAATTATGCGGTGGAAATCTACTGGTTTTGTTCTGGGGTTTGTAATTGAGAAAAATAATGAATGCAGGCCCCAAACTGCCCCTTTTAATAAGATCTGGCATCATACTTTCATTTGTGAGCATCCTAAAGTACAGAACGAGTGCATTGGAAGGCATGTGATATCTAGAAGAAGAAATGAGTCTCTTCTGTGTGATTGCTGAGCAGCAGCCCTGGTTTAAAACCAAACTGACTTTTTCAATGCCTGAAGTGGATTTTCACACAAAGAGAGACTGGGTTTACTCTCACATACACTCTTAATAGTCAGTTGTGCTCTCTTCAGTCATCAAAGGGTGATCTCTGCCATTACAGCAATGACCTCCACACTGGGGCCCACACATGAAAAACCTACATTCATAAAAAAAATGTTTTAAACTATGACTATGACAACAGAAGTGTGAGAGGATTCTGTGTGGGCGTATGTGTGTGTGTGTGTGTGAGTGTGAGTGCTGTTTGTGTGTGTATGTGTGTGAGCGCATGTGTGCATGTGTGTGTGTATGTGTGTGCACGTGCGAGTGCGTGTGCATGCATGTGCATGGGCGTGTGTGTGTGTGTGCATGTGCATGGGCGTGTGTGTGTGTGTGCGTGTGCATGGGCGCGTGTGCGTGTGTGTGTGTGTGTGCGTATGTGAGTGTGTGAGTGTGTGTGTGTGCATGTGCATGGGCGTGTGTGTGTGTGTGCGTGTGCATGGGCGTGTGTGTGTGTGTGTGTGTGTGTGTGTGCGTGTGTGAGTGTGTGTGTGCATGTGCATGGGCGTGTGTGTGTGTGTGTGTGTGTGTGTGTGTGTGTGTGTGTATGTGTGCGTATGTGTGCACAGTCATTTCATCCCTGGGTAAAGAAAAACCAGCTCGCCCACTTTCCTTTCCGCTACCTAGATCCGTCCTTCAGTTCCTTTTGAATTTGCTTGTCAGATGACCCTGATTTTCACAATGGAGAAAGCAGTCCCTGCTTGCATTTCTCTCTAGTGCAGCAGGAAGCGCTGTGGCAGAGCTCTCTTATCTACAGACACAGCCGACTGATTTGAGCTCACAGCGAGCAAAGCCACCCACCTTCATCTGCGCTCATACCCACACAAAATCAGGGAAAGGGGATCATCTCGGATACGCCTCACCAGTAGCCTAAATTGCAACGGAACTAACAGGACTGTTTACACGGCTGTTTTAATAGAACAAAAATATATTTTTTTAAAAACACCATGTCAAATGAATCGTTAATAAAGCAATCAACAAAAAACATTCCTTCTAAATATGGAATCTTCTTCTCAGGCAAACCTGTGTGTAACTTCATACCACATACAGTCTGTGGCAGAAACCAGAGATATTACTATTATAATCCCTTCATTAATCTTGATGAATAAAAAAAACCCTACAGAACATCACTGCATGACAATCCCAGCGAGAAGTTCAGTGATACTATTCTGAAGGTCAACTCAGCACATCTTTTCCACAAGATCTTAAAAGAAAAATCACCAGTTAGGTCATCACTCAACTAAATAGCACTAGACCCAAGCTTTAAAGGTGTTTTAAAGACGAGGCCTCCTATGCAGAACTGTGGGCTCACCACAAAGCAATGGTATGAAAAAGTACCTCAAGACGGGGAAACTGAAATCCAACATCAAAGACTATCTGGTTTCTTAATCCGCTTTCTTTTCAGCAAGCTCAGATCAAGGACAGGAAAAAGGCTCCACAATGACTCCACGCTGACATTTCAATATTCAAAGGAAAACACACACACACACACACACAATCCACGTACCAGTCCACGCGACTGCGCTCCCACAAAATGGCCACAAGGAACTAGCAGAGCCAAGGATTTTAGGCCTCAGCAGCAAAACTATACGGATGCGAACGGTGGTAACAGATGGAGACGAGAGGAGTCCAAACGCAGCCCGTGCCCAGCCGAGGGACACTAAATCTTTCTGTACCTCGGCAGGAAGTGGGAACTTAAAGGAGCTGGCTGAAGAAAGAGAGAGAAGGAGAGAGACGGAGAGAGGGAGCGGGAGAGAGGTGGGGCCGCGCAGTGTTTGCTCTACTGCCAGTACTGTGTGAGCAGCAGGCGTGGTGGGTGATACAGGTGCGTGTGTGAGCAGGGCAGAGCACAACTGTGGTCAGCCCAGGGTTCGCACGAGCAAGCTGGAAAAAAGCAAAACACGCAGCTGTAGCATGACTCTGAATGGTGATATCCAGTCCATAAACAGCACTGGTTGTGTTTGTTTAAACCCTTTCTATAGCTGGCAGATGACCAATAGATTGGGCCCAAACAGACACCCAGGTCAGGGAAGTCTGAATGAGACTCTCAGAGTCACGCTGTGGAAAGAAATGCACAACTGGTTACTCTGCTGGGACAGTAAAAATGAGTAAGCCCAAGTGCACTCACAGCACAGAGCACAGTGTCTCTGACAGAAATAGGGAGAGAGAGAGAGATACACAGATCCCAAATAATGCTTTCATTCCTGTTCAGATCGCGTACCCCCCCCTCCCCCTCCACCTTTCCCTCCCCCGCCTCCTGACATGTCACACCGCTATTTTTACAGCACGGCGGAGGAGTAACTCCGCACACCTGAGCACCGCAGAACGGTCAGTTTCCGTGGAAACTGTCTGTCTTCGGCAGACTGAATGTCTGAAGCCTCACCCACACACAAGAGCAGAAAAAAGGCTCCACGTTGCCATGGTGCAGAGGGGACTTGCACGATTGGGCAAGACAACAAGTGCTTTCTAATGCCGGGGTGCGCATCTGAGATTGAATCCTCGTGTCCTCTGGGCACATGTATCTCACGCACTGGAGCTGGCGGCCTGAGCCGCGGCTCTGTGGACCTCATCAAGGGTTACATACAAATGGGCAGCTCAAGGTCCACTAATACGTGACTCACCAGCCTCCACACACCACTTGTAAGTAACCAAGGCCACAATGCACATGATCCAGCTGCATTAGGGCCTGTTCAGAGACTGAGAGCCATTTCTCCTCCTCAGTTCACAGGTGTTTATGACCAGCCGGTGCATTTAGATTAAAAGGCCAGCAAAGCGAACCTTTACGAAGCTCATTTTCGGGCTTCATTAAAACCGGATTGCTCATGGGCTGTGTTCATTAAAAATGCGAATTCATGCCGATGACCAGGAATGCACCTGATTCACCACTGAAGGCACAGAGCAGACAGGGTGTGAATTAGAGAGTGGGAGAGAATGCGTATGTCTGCAGTCACGTGTGTGCATGAATGTGTGAGTATATATTTCTGAGTGCGTACATGTACCAGTGTACAAATACGTGAGTGGGCGTGTTTTGGATTATGAGAATTTGTGAGTATGAATATCTGTGTATTAATATGAATGCACATACAGCGCGGTGACAAAGTATTTGTCCCCTTCCTGGTGTCCTCTATTACTGCATGTGTCACACTGAATAGTTTCAGATCTTTAGACAGAATGTAATATTAGACAAAGGGAAACTGAGTAAACACAATCCATGTTTCAATTATTTCACTAAATTAATGAAACATGAGGAAAAAAAAGTTGTTCGAATGTATTCATTTGGAAAGGGTTACAAAGCAATTTCTAAGGCTCTGGGACTCCTCCGAACCACAGGGAGATCCATTATCTCCAAATGGAGTACACTTGGAACAGTGGTGAATCTTACCAGGCGTGGTTGGCCTGCCAAAACGTCTCTAATGGTGCAGCGAAAACCCACCCAGGAAGCCACGAATGATCCCAGAAGAACATCCAAAGAGCAACAGGCCTCTCTAGCCTCAGATAAGGTCAGTGTTCATGATTCCACGATAAGAAAGAGACTGTGCAAAAATGGGATTCACGGGACAGTAGCAAGGCAGAAACCATGTGAAACATACACATGCAGATGAATCTGCCCATGCGCATGTATAGGCCATATTCTCCAGCCCCCACCCGTGGCCAGGTGCTGTCCTCCTGCTCACTTGCTCTACTGAGCTAATCCCTGCGATTAGACTGAACCCCTGCAGCATGGTGGGGGGGCTGACAGGAACTGGAGCCCCTCCACTCTATGTCGCACAACATCCATAAACGACATGCAGCTATCACCATTCACTATTTTAAAACAGCAGCTCCAGTTAATAATATTTAATAAAACACACACACTGTAACATACTGTACAAATAAGAAAAAATAAAATAAAAATAATAAATCAGAAGTCCTGATAGATGACATACAGCAAATACACAAATATGACAGAGACCATTCGTGTTGAACATTGAAATGGAAGGTAGGCGAGATTGTATAAATAATTGCGCCATCTGCTGGACACATATTGAGTCACAATGGCACAACTTCTTTTAAAATGTATACATGTCAAAAATGATTAAACCAATTATAAAGGCTAAAATTCTAATAATGCAATTGAAAAACACAATGCAGTCCTGTTATATCAAAACCTAACAACAGCTCAATATCAGCACAATATCTAGAAGAAAAGCTCACTCTCAATATTACTAATGAAATATCACCATCTACTGGCCATTTTTTAGTGAAAGAAAGAAAGAAAGGACTGCATTTATATAGCACTTTTATCCAAAGTGCTTTACAATTGATGCCTCTCATTCACCCATTAACACACACACTCGCACACCAACGGTGAAAGGCTGCCATGCAAGGTACCAATCAGCTCGTTGGGAGCAATTAGGGGTTAGGTGTCTTGCTCAGGGACACTTCGACACTCCCAGGGCAGGGGATCGAACCGGCAACCCTCCGACTGCCAGACAACCGCTCTTACCTCCTGAGCTATGTCGCCCCATTGAGAATTCTAAAGTGTACCCTGAAGAAGAGAAAATGAAACTATCAAACAAAAACACAAAAATGCCCTATACACAAATGAAAAGCATCACCACATCAATGTCATTAACGTACAGCATTTACATTGATTTCCAATTATTTTGCACCTCAGAGTAATATTATACAAGCGACAGGAGCAAGAAATGATTGACATGAGGTCACAGGTTTTGGATGGGGAGAACAGTGTAGTCCCTGTCCCTTGTGAAGTTGGCTGGAGTGCCATTTTCCCACTCTAGTCCAGAATTAAACACTGGTGCCTGCTGTTGATTGCACTACCTTCTCTCTCACACCATGCCCTTTTCCTTCCCCCTCTGTTTTCGGGAGTACAGTACCCCTATCTGTCGGGCCATGTCCTGTCTGGGCAGGCACAACACCCTTCCTGACCGTAATCAAGACAAAACAGAGTACTGCCCAAAAATGGCCAGTGAGACACATTCAAGTAGGTCCTCTGCAGTTTGCTCTGTCTAAGAACACAGCCAAATTTCAATATTCAAGTCGGTAGTCAGCACTGCAAAATCCATTGCAATACCTCATTGGCACTAGTCAAAGGATCCTCCCTCTGGCTACACTAAACTAAACGAACGAAGCATCAAATAAATGTTGCATATGTTTCCTGAGATGATAACATTTTGTGTTCTTGAAGGCTGCAGGATAGAGGAGAATTAAGCGTGGCCCTGCCAGGCTGCTGGTCACATTCGGCACTGGCATGGTTTGAGTTTGATACTAGACTATGGGGCCCACCCATGCACTGGAACAGCATCTGAACAGAATGAGCCATCTAGCAGTGGCAGTTCAGTGACATTCTGTACGCAAATGACAGAGACAGGAAAACTGTAATGCTGGTGACAGACGTGTATAAACACACACACACACACACACACACACACACACACACACACACACACATTCATATCATGTGTATCATAGTAAAATATCAAAGCTACTGTGCCATAGTGAGGACAAAAAAAAACAGGAACAGGGAATCAGAAATTAGGACCATTTCCCTTGAGATAAAGAGTAACATTTTTCTTTAATTGCATGTCCTGTGAGACATTAACGCACTGTAAGATCACTGTCAGGAAATAAGTCCGGACAGACAAAGCATAGGAAAACTTTGATTCCTGACAGAGAATTACTGCAAAGAGAATGCTTTGCTAATGGGTTTTATTGCCAATAGAAAGCTTTAATCTATTGTGAAATGGTTTAGTGTAACCAAACCACCCTCATTTTACAATCTATTAAACATTAATTCTACTTTTAGTGAGACAAATAATATTTTTTTAATAGCTTTGTGGGATAGTTGCCTAAGAAGCTTCACTGCCAAATGCATTAGAAATGTGACACCTCTCTTTTAAGAAGTAATGCAATATATACTGACCAACACATTCAGACCACAAAAAACAGGATCTACATTCACTAAGACTGAATTAACTGCTTCCCTAGACAGGAGTCAGGTTTTACACTCATATAAACCACCGCTCAACTAGAATTAATACAGAACAGTGCAAATGTGCATTACACAGATGCCAGTGCAATTATAGGATTGCCCAGTAAACTTTACACAATGTCACAGCTGCTGGTCACTGGTTACATCATTAATTATTAAATGAATACCAAGGCACATAACATTGAGTGATTAAAAAGAGACCTTTATCTGTTCCGGCATAAATCAATGTCCCTCCCCACTGAGAGCAGTTCAGGGGCTGCAGAAGCCTGTCCTGGGCATCGCTAAACCCGGGATTTCTCCCCACCCCCTCCCCCCGCTGCCGGCGGGGGCAGAGAGCATAAATTACGCATGGCCCTGAATCTAGGCCAAGCAGCCAGGCAGAACCGCAGAGGATACTCAGTAATGATCAGACACTACCGTCTGATAGCTGCAAAAGATGGAAGAGGATTTCTCTTAAAAGGCCATTGCACCAAAGCAAAGGGTTTCAACCTTGTTCTGTGCTTTCACTGGCTTCTTCTGTGGCTGAAATGGTGGCTGACTGAAATGGAATGGACCGAAAATCAGCACTGTGGTGTGCCACACGGTTTGGGCAGGTACCTCATTCAAATAAAACATTTCTACATAGCCCAGGCTTCACAGAGACCAGTGCGCCCAGTCAACAGCAATTACAATACCTGTTCTAGAAGCCAACTCACAAGTTCAGCATGGGAAATTGTGCTGTTACGGGCCCAATATAATTCAATCAAATATAAGTTAATTACATATAAAAATTCAGTCTTCAAAAACATAGGTCTTTTTATAGGCAGATAAAAAGATAAAAACATTACTGCCCAGAAGAAAACCACTGCTCTACACAATCCAATTATGCCATTAACATTTATGACTTTAAGACAGGATTCACCCAGATGGTGAGCAAGGAAAGAGCACCTTGCCCCTAAACCGGCTGGATTATAGATGCTGCACGCAGCGCACTGCTCAATCGTCCAACTTTCACACAGCCTGGCAGTTTGCCCACTCCAGCGCTCGGGGAGCCAACAAGCAGTGGCGCAACAGACCCGCCAATCAGCAGGAAGCACAGCAGTCCTGGCGTCCAGACCTGACCGCTCTGTCCAGCTTGAGACCAACACTTTACACCTGCGCAAAAGCCAGGGGAACTACAGCATATTAGGAGTATATGCTTTCTCCACATTTAGAACGCAAATACTGCCAAGGACTATTCTTCCCCAACGAATTTCTGGCCTCCGTTTGTCAGTTAATGCTGTCTGAAGCCATTGTCAATTAGTGCACTCACAATTTATAGATGTAATTCCTCACACTCAGTAATCTGGGCCTTGTCAACCACAAAAGGTGATGATTGATCGCAGTCAATGTGGAAACAAGGAACCATGCCTCTACCCAATAATGAAAGCAAAGAGTAACTATCCTTCCATGTCCTGGAGGATGCTGTGGCAAGTCCCTGGAGACAGTAACGGTCAATGATGAAACCACTTTCTGACTCAAGATGCAAGAAAGTGACACTAACAATGTGTACAGCTTTCTGTCATTGTCAGATGTAAGACAGCACATCAAAGTACCTATCTGAAAATCCTAAATGTAAGTCTCTTTCCATCTGTCAGTGAATTAACAAGCATAACAGCAGATAAGGTGGTACAGTTGTTCTGTGTTTTTGTAATATCATATTCATACAGTATGGATAACAAATAAAAATGTACTTTGCAGTGGAAATGAAACTTAGAGTAAAACATTTTGTTTTCAAAATGAAATAAAAGTCTCGAAATTTTCAGAGTACAGATACAGTATATCATCTTACAAATATTTCATAACTGATTGGAAACGTGAGTACCATTGCTCCCACAAACTATATATTTGCTTTACTGCACTGACTTCATTTGCTTAGTTACTGTGCACCCAACTGCTTCATGTGTCCTTAAAATGTATTTAAATCAAGGAGCAATAAAAATGCTTTGTTTCTGTCGCGCCATGTCACTAAATTATGTGTGCAGCTGTTTGAGAAGGCAATGTTTAACTAAACGTAACATTTTTCTCAATATGCTAGTCTTAAACTGCTTTTACGACGGGTTATGGATTCCCAAGCTATCGATATGATTTTTATTTCATGTTTGCGCATAAGAAAACGTCATAATTAGTCTAAGTCTAATCAGTAAAGATAGCTAGAGCCAGCGAAAAGGAAACGGTCTGCAGTGAACTCAAAATGGTTAATGTAGTCACACAATTAATTTACACAGGCTAGTATTCGCCCGATTAGTTGCTATATAACTAAAACCCATGAATTTGAAATATAAACGCGGTTTTAAATACGATATTATAAACGGATAGTTATCTGCTAGTGCAATACTGGAGATAAGAATCGTTCTCCTCCCACTGTTTGGCCATGCACTGCAACAACCGTCGATTTTCCAATGGAAGATAATTTCCCTGCGTTCTTCTGTAAGTATAGGCTACATATTTAATACAGATAATAATAATAATAATAATAATAATAATAATAATAATAATAATAATAATAATAATAATATCCAGTAAAGGGTCACTTACTATCAGAAGCCATGGTTGAATATCTGGATTGTCCACGTTTTTCATCCGAATGCGGCACACACGGTTTGCGCTTTCCTTAATGGTTACATTATCTCCGGATAAAAGCTATACGGATAGCGGCTGCTAATTGGACGCTACTGAAATGAACAGCCGCTTTGCCCTTTCCTTCCAGCTCCTAGGCCATTTCTCAACAACCACATTTACGGTCTGTGTTCCTCTTCCTGTCTCCCTCTTGCTTTTTCTGTGGGTCCCACTGGCATCCAAACAGTGACGTGCTGCACCCTCCCTTCTGTCGTTCCACGGTTAACCACAGCCTCAGGTGCGTAGCCTAAATCACACCTACCGAGCACACCATGCCACACCAAATTTAGTGTGACACACTGTGCTTAACTAAATTTGAATAAAGCACGTTTCGGATTCCTGTTTCGTGCCAGTTTTAACCGAGTTAAAATTGGTATCGAATTAGCATGCAAACAAAATGAATGATTACCATAGTGAAATTGTACTAATGGAGGGCAATGTCCAATTATAGAATTAAATCGGAAACTTACCAAATGTTAGTCAACATCAGTGGAAAGAAATCAGTCCTGCTGGAATAAAACTAGCCTAACAGAGATGTAGGATCGAAATCTGAAATGTTTGGAAATGATCACAGTTCCTTTGTTCTACTTTGGCTCCCATTGTAATATAACATAGCTTCAGAGATGCGTCTCCACCGTTGTCACATCCGTTGATCACAGAACCAAGTGTAGCCCAATGGTCAAGCTGGTATCGCGAATGAGCTATGGCGTGTCAGGTCGCCTGTCATCGCGCACACTATCGTAGCAGTTCTGTACTGTGACGCGAATGAAATATCCTTTCAAAAGCTATTCATCAACTAGGCTACGCAAAGAATGAACGGGTTTGGGAACCACAAATAACTTTAATAAGCTGCAGAAGAAAGATAGTTTCGTTTCCAAAACAAGCAATACTCAAAAGAAATGCCTTGAACTTATATTAAAAGCTATAAGTTAAGTTAAATTATATTTTAACGTTTGTGTCATGTTTTGAATGCCTCGGGAGCTGTGTGAAATGATCCAGTATGCAAGAGAACAAAGGAACATGGCAACATAGAACATCCAAACCCTCAAAATGGTATTAGAGTCTGGAGTAACCCAGTGACAATTATGTCAAATCAATAATTTCTAAAATAATATAGAAAAATACAGAATGAGAGTGGGCAATGAGATATCATAATGATTTATACTCCGCTTTAGTCTAATTTTGATGGCTTTGTCCTGCTTAATGTTACACATTATTCACAAGGATTTGGATCACTTTCCAGCCACAGATGAAAATTAGCTCTTGAGCTAAATCAGGCACGCCATTCTTTGATGTGATTCATGATATGTTGATTGTTGTGCAGTGTCCCTTTTATATAAAGAAATAAATAACGTGTATAAAAATACATTTCAATATTAATGATACAGCGGTACATGGTCACACAGCAGCCCTGTGATGTGATGGACAGCAGACATCAGTAGTTAGATCCTGAGGGGAGTAGCATTTCTTACATACACGCTAGCATTCATTTGCTCGACATCAAAAAGCAACTGACCTCAGCTGACCTGGACAGTGGCATACGCAGAACTATCACTATTTTCAACACGATACAACATAAGACAAGCTTGCTTGTTTTGCCTGGAGCCCTAACTGCCTTGTGAAACATGTCACGCTAACCGCTCTACAGTTATTTGTCACAAGCAAGTCAAACTTAAACAGTTAAGATTTAACTGTCTATTTTTATTTTTATTCATGCAATATTTTGTTAAAGTTAGGCACAGGTGGTTTTGCAAACAAAAACAAAATTTTTTTAATGTACCAAGCATTCATATACTGAAAGGCCCTTATTAAAAATGAAATTATGTGACTTGTATGCTTCCCAAGGAAAAATAATTATAGTCTTTTTGCTTCACTGCTCAAACATGAAAAACAAATCAAAGTCATGTGCAAATCAGCATAAACAAAAAGAAAAAAAGAATGCCACGATTGGCAAAAGGTAGACAGAAAATCACAGGTCAAAATACCATCTTCCTGGGTCTTCTGACATGTCATCACACACAGCTACAAAGGTACTACAAATTTTAAAATATTCAAGGTATAACTACTCTCCGTTAGTGAAATTATGTGGCTGCCCGTGCATATGTGAAAGAATTCACATATTCCTGCATTAAAAGTGGCAAGACATCAGGTTGTGGTCATATACAGTGCAACGGGGGCTCCAAAATACAGAGCATACCAGACATGGGTCAAATACATATTTGTTTGGGATTCAAATACTTTTCTGTGCTCTATTGATCTTTCCTGGTGTAATTGAGACTGCCAATATAACCAGAGGAAGGCGGAGTTTGCACTTTTTTGAGTATTTCATTGTTCCAATACACCAGACAAGATCAGTAAAGCACAGAAAAGTATTTGAATCCAAAACAAATACGTATTTGACCCCTGGTCTGGAGCATACCATATGGTGTTGGACAATATACACTGTGCAACACATACATGTAGACAATGGCAGGGGCTGCACAACAACAGGCTAGAAAACTGAACAGAACACTGAATAATATTAGATAAATTTGGTTTTGAGCAGTCCTTGTTTGATAGCTGGTTTTTACCATTCCTTTATGAATATATAAAATATGGGAAAAATATGGGGGAAAATACTGCAGGAAAATATGGGAGCCAAAGGAATTTGTTGCATAGTGAATGCCCGTCAGTACAGAGTAGCCTTGTTTGTGCAGCTGACATCCTACGTTTTTGGTTCAAACCAACAGGTTTCCTGGTAATTCAATTTAAAAATACATATTCTTTTCCATAAAACGTGAAATATAACACAATTTAGAATGACTTTTCCAGACAAAAGCCCGTCATGTCCTATCTACCTCCCTTTCGTGAACATTCTGTTCTCGCAATAAGAAACACTTTGGTTGCATAGTCCTACTTTTAATTACAAGTGAATGGTGATAAATCAAACATAGTAAGGAGCACAAAAAAAACAGCATCCAGCTCCCTACTGGACATTAGCATGAAAGCCTCATGCATTCAAGGGGTTGCTGAGTAGCTCATCCTGTTAAAGACACTGGGCTTGTGTCGTGTGTGCATTTGGCACCACGGTCTGGTATAAAATGGAGACTGTGCCAGTGCTGACAGGCCAGCAGCCCTGCATAGCAGAGCACAGTTGGCTGCACTGCTGCCTAGGTGGGTTTATCCACATCTCAGCATGCACCAGGGACCTACCCTGGTTGACTGGGCTCCTAGTCTGACTGCACCAGCTGCAAGCGAAGTGCCCTGACTGCGCAGCTGGGCCAGTCGTCTGCAGAATGGAAAGGAGTGGCTGACAGCAGCATGCGCTTCAGAGGAGAGGTCTGGGTCTCCAAAACTGACAGAGGGCAGTGCCTCAAAGAGAGCCTCCCACAAATAGAATCCAACATTCCAAATTGGAAGCAAAAAAAAGAAAAGAAAAACAATTGTTTAAAATGTATGCAAAAAAATAAATACTCCTCATGTATGCTACATGTGTAAGGTCTCGTTTTTGACTTCTATCCTTATTAAGAACTCGGTGAGCAGAAACAGTCTGTCTGGATTCAGACCTCTAGAGCAGATTACTGACAACACATGACTCATATATTGACTTTGTGCCACTGAGTCACAAATATTCGTAGTCAATAGTCGAGCCGTGTTCTGCAAGACACCCGACCAATCAAGAACTCAAGCACCGCTTGTCCCCCGAGGGTTCCTCCTCTGCAACTGCGAAGCTTTCGTCAGGAAAGCACGACCCATCTTCAGCATCCTCATTTTCCTCTTCCAGTGCGTTAATACTTGAATCGCTTTTTCACTCTTCGTTTCACTGGATGAAAATGAGGAGACAAAATATTTATTTTAACTGAAATTATTCCTGATTAAAACAAATGCTGGACTTTTTCCAGTAGTAATAACAATAATAATAATCATCATTTATTATTATTACTATTACTCCTAGGGCTACAGCTTTGGCAGTTTCCATCAACTGGTCTTTCAAACTGATGGCCTGGCACATGCTGCCAGGATGAGGAAGTCGGGTACTACTTTTCACAGACTGCTATGCCATCCAACCACATCTCCCTCAAGGCCAGTCCCTACCTGACTGCACAACAACAGGCTATAAAACTAAACCGAACACTTTATGAATACATATGCTAGGGGGATAATATGGGAGCCAAAGGAATTTCTTGCCTAGTGAATGCCTGTCAGTATAGATTAGCCTTGTTTGTGCAGCTGACTACATACGTTTTTGGTACATTAAACCAACAAGTTTCCAGGTAATTCAATTGAGAAAAAACACATTCTTTCCCACAAAAACGTGAAATATAACACAATTTATAACACCTACGTGACTTGTCCTGTTCGGTGACGCTGAGGCGCCAGTGTCTGGTGCACTCCATAACCTCCTCCTTCACCTTTCCTACAAGACAGAGACAGCATGAGCACAGCGGTCAGCGATTTCTCGCTATGTGAAGGTGCAAGTGTATGGAGTGCCAAGCGCTAAACCTGCCTTTGCTGATCAGGTTCTTCATAGTCCTTGTCTGCAGACATGGGATCGTCTTACGAGTGGACTCCTGCTTGATCTCTGGGCCGGAAGTGTCCAATTCCACCTGCCGGTGCCGTCGGGACTTGGACGCCTGACAAGGAGAGGGTGTAGCAGTTAGTACACTTCTGACAGGACAATTTCCTATCAAATATAAACACTAGGAAAAAAATGTTGTAAATGTCTGCAAATAAATCTCGCCTGAGGTACTCAATAACCGCAGTATCAAGCTGTAAAGCTCAGAAATCAGAAGGCAAGATGAAAACACTGCATAAAGTCAAACAACATATAGCAATATGACATCAGTAAACGACTTAAAGACACATACCTCCACTAAATGTCCATAGGATTTGGATTTGATGGATGCCAAGAGTTCTGCTCTTCGGGAAGACTGGAGAAACAGTGGGAAAGATGATTTTTCTGTGCATTTTGTTAACAGCGCCACCTTGAGGTTAAGAAGATTACGCTGTGCATTTTGTTATCAGTGCCACCTTGCATTTAAGATGCTGAAGATGATTATGGCAATCCGTAGGCTATAATAAGGGATGAAAACAAGTAGTAAAATTTAATCATTAATTAAAAGCTCCTCTAATTTCAACTGACAACCTCAAATAACTAAGTGCTGAGCTGTCTCATCTAGGATTGAGATAAGAGCCACTCACGTCACCCTGCGTAGAAGTTCCTTCACCAGGATCAGCGGCAGCAGCTGCATCTCCAGATTCATTCTTCCTAACTGCCTAAACACAGAACACACTGTCACGCACAGTACAGCAGAGTGACAGACAACAGCACACAAGGTCACGGAGCACTGTCACACACAAAATAATGCTCTAACACAATAGCACACAGGTTAATAGATAACATAGTGCTCTCCCTCCTTCTGACACACACACATACACACACACACACATCTCTTACCACCTCGTCCAGCCAGTTTTGGTACTCCATCACCGTGCTTTGCACCATTGGTCCTAGGTGCTTATTAATCAAGTTGACTGCTGGGTCTGGCTGGCCAGGGGTCGTGGAGACGGCTGCCTTTACCTTCTCATAGTGCTCCTGGACATTCATAATCTCCTGCACACAACACAGCATGAAACTGAGTAAGCACAATTAACTAAACACAATGACTCAGCAACTCACAGCTTCACAATCTCCTTAATGAAAATATGGCTATACTGCAACTGCCAACAGCTATACCCAGTGCACGCAGAACAATTCATTTTCATCATTGAGATCTGAAGGGAATGGACATTGAACATCTGAACATTTACAGAAGCACTTTGCTATTGATTACACATATTTTAAAAAGGGGCTGAAATCTCGAAGAAGCCCGCAGTAGGATATATGTCAGCGAAGAACAATGATGAGATGTGCCGATGCCTCGGTATTTACCAGGCACAAAGGAGGAGGAGGAGGGATGTGGTCTAGCAGTGCCTTGATGACCATCCCATCCCAGAAACCAGCCTCACCTCCAGGGTTTCCGTGGTGATGAGCTCCTTCACACGCGCAGGCCGATCCCGGAACTCCTCACACACTTCTTGCCTCTTGGGCTTCCTCTTCACATGGAAGTACAGCTGCAAGGAACCCAGAGAGTGTCATGGGTCATACCAAACAGTTCATTTTGAATTTCTCAGCAGGGTGGCAACACGTAGCTCCTATCAACCTGAGAGGTCCCATCACCCATGTTCGTTCAGAACCAGGCAGAACCTGGAAACACATTTGAGTTGCTTACTGCGGATCTTGCAAGTGTGAGTGACATACGTGTTTGGGCATAGCGGCGAAATAAAAGGCTTTCTCAGAGATGAGCTTTCTGAAGATGTAGCACACATCGTAGTGCCGGGAATTCATAGCATCCTGCTGGAACTTCATTATGTTTTCCCAGTCCTTCAGCGCAATGGTAATCTGAAAACAAGAAGCACAAAAACTGGTGGACCGGAAACTCTTGTGCATGTCTCCATAAAATCGTAAATGTTGACGACACAAACTCCAACAGGGTAACAGGGCTCAAATTAAATTGTGCAAAACATTTTGAAGCAAAAACCACAACCACATAGACAGTAGTTAACTGTTAGCTAAATAGTTGGATGCATTACTGATGTTGGATTTTACATCAGGGTGATTAGCCCTACCTTTTCTTTAGGTGCTACAAGTTGTGTGTAATATAAGCCGTACAGCAAATACAGTCCCCCAACTCGTATCTGGAAATTGTAAGGAGGGAGGAGGTACGGATAGGCAGTCGTCAGGATTAAACGGCTGAAGGCCCTCATCTCATTGGCTGCCATTTTACCACTGGAAATGAAGAGAGTGCAAACAGTTGATACATTGCAAATCGAAAAACTGATGAGAATTGCCTAAGGTAGATTACTCGGTGCATTGCTGGCGGGCAGGCGATAAAAATACAGCTTCGGTGGGTGTAGCATGAAGACTAAAAGTCTTGTTTCATGCATGCGAGAATTAGCCAACCTACGTTAACCTATGTACACGTCAAGCACTCTTTTATTGGATGTCATAGATGGATTTTAAATGTTTCAAAAGAATCACCACTAAAAGAGCCAAATTTGTGGGTATTTATTTATGCACGATTGACAAAAGTATGTGGATGCTACAATTTGAATACTGAGCATTCATGTTTAGTTTCCCCCATTGCAGCATGCAGTCTAGCTAGCGACGTATAGTATTGCTTGCGGCGACTTATGGAATCATGACATTGAAAATTTGGGTACAGCTATTATGCAGTCTAGATTAAATCAAATGAAAATCCCATCTCAGACAACTGGAGACGGCAGCCAACGAAACATCTTAATTACCTAATGTTGCTGAATACGTGTTGGCTGGGTCAACTGCTAAAGCTATACTACCTAACGAATTAACGTTAATGCAACAACATCAGTAATTTGTCTCCACAGAACATGATTACGAAATGCACCGTCTCTCTCAAATATAATCCAACAGTAAAGACGCACTGTAATGCATTCACGGAATATAAAACTCTTACTAAAATATACTGGGGAAGTCCATTTTTCTCCAGATGGCCGCGAATTCCTCGTACCGGACCGATTCAGTTCTCTGAAATCGACTCAATATATCTTCACAGTCTGATTTTACTGGCTCAATAAAGTAATCCATTTCTGTTCTCAGTAACTATCTAAAAAAATAAATGAGTATGTTATATGGACGTATGATAAGTTGAACAAGTTACGCCGTGCTACAGAAGGCATGTACGACTGACTGACGTTGTTCGTAAACTTCCGTGTTGTGAGTACAGGAAGCAGCAAAGGCCAAACAAAGAAAGGCGTTGTGGTTACATGTTTATGGGGTTATAATCCCACATTTTTTAAAAAATGTGGTACTGCAGTTTCAGCAAAGTATCAAAATCGGTCACGAAATTGAAAACAATTGATATCCCGAAAATCATCTAAAAATTATAAACACCTAAATAAAGCACACACATTCTGCTCAGGAAAAATACATATCAACTGGAGATTTGGTTATAAATTCCATTCCAGCATGACTTTAGGATAGCATAGTCTATGGCCGATTTCAGAATAAAATATTTCGCATCTGAACATATGAAATGGAGATTCATGGGCTATTAAAGGTTACATAGTTAGCCTACCCTGAATAAGATGCGTATGTGAGCAATGAACGGTAGGCTAAATTAAATAAAGGGCATTTATAAACTTTTAACAGAGATGTAATCATGCCATGGAAATAACTGTGTCAGACATGGACGTGTAGGCTACAGATACAGGCAGATCACTAAAATATGTATCCGACAAATAGGCCTAGCCTATGTCATTAACGTGCTTGTCCTTTGCCTTCTAACGCAAGTATGGAAGCACGTAGCTTTTGCTGAATCTAGAAAGAATTTTATCAATTTCTGTTCCTTATTGTGTACGTGCCTCAGTGTGCGGCTACGCTGTCATAATGTCATGAGGATCTGCACGTAGCTATACAAGGGATGTGGCTGGACTTCTCCAACGCAGCGAGCGCATCTCGATTAAACGCGGCCGGGAATCCAGTTGGGGACCACTCTCTCCACCCCTACTGTGCCCATTAATGCATGACAGACCTTAACCAGCAGCACACGTAAACAACGGTAAGATTTTTTTTCTTTCAAACAGTGTATTTGTCTCTTTTAATGCTTGCACTACCATATGATATGCTCGTTTATGTAAACAAAAAAAGAAGAAGAAATGTAACGTTTTCTGTGCTGTCATGAGGTTAAATGAATTGGCTGTAGCACCGCTAATAAGTTAACGTTATGAAGAAATAACGTTATTTCTATCAAGTTTAACTTCTGAGGAACGAGGACAGCATTACTTTAAATAATTATTAGATGCGTGGTTTCAGTTTTGATGCAATGGGTGCGTTATATCAGTAAATTATCGTCTTAAGTAAATTCCAAAGAATATATGCTGTACGTTTGTCTTTATACATTTCAGATATTTTCTGAAATCTTATTCCGTTATTTGGTTATATAAATTCGAACACCACTGGTGAGCAATTGTTTCTTCTATATTCTTCTTGATTCCGTAAACATTGAAAGGCTTTTATTATGATCTCTTGTAACTAGAGTACGATTATATAATAACCTGTAGTTCAAAAGCCATTTATTGTAATATATTATAGGTATAACGTGTCTAGCACAATTCTTTCTGTGGTGTGGTAGTCCCGCATCTGAAACAGAATCATGGAGAGACGGCTTCCACATCTAGTCAATACGGCTAGTCAGTCTAGAATGGTGTCAGTTTTGCACACTGATTGATCGTTCAAAGATTGGAATCAATGCTATCACAATTTAAGTATTGTGAAAGGTTGTTGGGGGTGACTTTTATCAGGAAGGTGGCTTTTCTGAAGAGAATCAGAATGCAAAAAATGCTTCACCACAGAAATGCAGCATTACAGTGTATATGATGACTTATGTGAATGTGTAATGGTTATGCATGATGGAGTCATGCTGAAAGAAGAAGCAATGAGCTAGCTGAGGATAAAGGACTACTCTCTTGAAATTTTTCCATGGTTACATCATTAAAGCATAGCGGATAGGTTTTGCCCACCATTTCAGTGACCATAGTTGTCGTCACAAAGGGAACAGTCAGAATTAGGGAGTACATGTCTAACCTGTGTGTTACCAAGGGCTCAGGACTACAATTTCATATCCCGTTGTTTCATATCTCAATTTGGTCTGGATCACAGGAACAGGAAGACACTTTTCATATAACCTGGTCCGCATTTTTTATTTACTGATGCAATAAAACAATACATTTAGTGTTAGAAGACCAAACAACAGACAGCAGAAAGATGAATTAACAGAAGTTTACACATATGACAAAATCCTATTAGGAAAGTAACTCCCCAAGGACACAAAAAAGTCAACAGATGTATTATGTTGTTACAATTGTTAATAGTACAGTGACAGCAAGAAGCATGAGAACCGACATTGCATAACTGCCACCATTAAATACAGTGTGAAGCTGGGAATATGGGCTGGCTGGACTAATCAACAATATACGTCAATTAAGCCTAACATACTGTTCTGCTACAGTGATTAAGCATGGGCATTTAAATCTACTGCATGGCTACCTTTCAGCTGGTGGGAAAAGGTGACTAAAGTAACTAAAATATATATTTTAAAAATCTATTTCAGAATTAGACTATACATCTGTTACTAACCTCTCATGATAACTTCCAAAAATCACACAATTTCAGGTCCAAATGACTCAGTCATGTTTCACAATTAATTTTCTGCTCATTTCAAAACGTTAATTTTGCTGGTGTTTTTACACGCAATCTTCATCATTCTAAATGTTACAGGTGATCTATGCAAACAAATACACAGCGTACAGCAACATGTATGGACTGACATAGAACTGCCTAAGCCGCATATATCGGTGAACCACTAACAGACGTCATTCGGATCGTGACAGATTAGACAGGGAGACAAAACGAATCCAGACGCAACACATTTTTATGCACTCTACCATCACACAGAGAACAGGAAAGAAAATACAGAAAAAAATAAATGTTGAATCTTTCATTAAAGTACTTTTAAAAATGCCTCATATATTGCATGATCTGCTGGGAATCTTTTTTGTTTTTTTTTTTGTTTTGTTTTTTTAAGAAAATATATAATTGTGCGATCGATGCTACAATACACCACTGGCAAAAGCACTGGTACTGTGGAGACAGAAAAGAAGATGGCTATTTTTCAAACCACTGACCGCGTGTGTCACTGGTGAGCGTGGGCCTTTGGCCCACATTGGGTCTGAATCACAATAAGACAGCTGGTACACTTGTCCTTCCCAGTGCTCAAGGTTAAGGCTACCTCAAGGCTGCTGCTGTGTTAATATATGTTCTGCCAAATGGGAAATCCGTTAAGATCTACATATATGGTGCAAGACGGTAACTAGACATAGAAAATATAAATAGAGGGAGCTTGGTTTGGGGTGGGGGGTGGAGTAGCAGTGTCCGGTACTGAACACCAGGCTGGCGTTCAGTTCAGTTAACTTGGTCCAGGGCACGCAGGAGCTCCTCTCCCTGCAGCAGGTGTTGGCGGCCCAGGACCGGGGCGTTGACCTCACAGTCGTAGCGTGTGAGCTGGGGAAGACCACTGCCCTCGAAAGACGTCCCGAGCAGGCGGCAGGCCAGATCTGAGTGGGAAAGACGGCACTTGTGCCGTAAGCAACAGACTACACACCGGCAGAGACTGAGTCCCATTATTTAGCATAATGTGTTTAGCATGTGAGAAAGGGTAAAATGGAGGAGAAACAGTTCTCCATTCGGTTATTGGAGACCCACCGGAAGGCAGGAGAAGGATGGTCTTGCTTGAAAGCAGCTCTGAGCCGCGAGCCTCCAGCACCTTGGCTTTCTTTCCCTGCTCGGCAGGGTCTGTCACTTCCTGGCGCAAAGCACCCTGGGAAAATAGCAGTCAGCCCAATCAATCACTCGGCCACTCAACACATCATTACTGTCCCCCAGCAGTAAATCTGTTGTGTAGAAATAATCTTACATACAACACATTAATATAAAATATGAAAAATTAAACACAAACCATCTCAACTAAAAGGGATAAAATATTCAATTCATATTTTATCTTGATTTAGACATTGTGTAAAAGAAAAAAAGGGAATACAGTGAATGATAAATATGGCTAACCAAAATTTATCATCAGCAACAGTCTAGGGCCCTCTATTTATTCTCATAGTGGTTACAATCCACAGCGCTCTTCTCTGGTTTATGCAGTCGGGATATCTTTTTTTACACAACAATGGGGTGCGCAAAAAAACAACCCTAAACTTACCAGTCCAACAGCCTGGGACAAGATGGTGACGTCCTCCAACTTCCTCTTGCGCTGACGGTTCTGTATGGCCAGCCTCTGGGGACTGAGCTCCCTGTCCAGAGCGGACAGCCTGAAACGCAGGCGGCGGGGGAGAGAGTCACAGTGCTGCTGGGGCACGCTCATTTTCACAGCCCTCTGTCCTTATGTGCGCTGTGCGTTTAAGGAACTGAGATGACCATATTTGGACATCACTGCCGTTGAGGAAGGTGCTTAAGGTTAACTGCTTTGGAAAACATCCAAGTAGCTGTATAACGGCTAATGTGAGAAATGTAAGCTTACGCACAGTAGATAATGGCGTCTGCGAAGTAGTTAACAGCGATTGCTTTTAGACGCTGAAACTCATCAAGTAATGTCTGTCTCAACTAAACGTACAGTGCAGTACCCTGTGTGTTAGTATGACAGTACCACTAAGCACTGATAAATATTCCATGTTCACTTAAAGTTGACTAACATTTTAAACACAAGGACAAAATTGGAAGGTGCTTCTGGGTGCTTGGGTAGAGGATTCACAGGCATACGGGGGGGACACACTGAGCTTTCGGGCGGTGCCAGGGCCTCACCTCTTGGCGAGCGGGGTGGCACAGCGCGGGGCGTCCGACTCCTCCGAGGGGGCGGGGGAGGAGGTCTGGCTGAAGGGGGAGCTGGGAGAGCTGCAGGCCTCGTGCAGGTGCTGTGTGGGGGGGGCCGAGCCGGGCTTGGCCAGGATGAGGGTCAGGGGCTCCGCGGGGGACAGAGAGCGCAGCTGGAAGTCATCGTCCATGGGGATGTAGGGGGCCAGCATCTCCAGGTCCAGGTCCTCCATGGCCTGGGGAAGATCAGGGCAGGGGGGGACAGTGTCAGCCATCCTGCCTTCACTCACACAGGACAGCCTACCAGTTACTGCACAACGCCTGGGTTCTGCCATGCGGTCTGTCACAAAGACAAACCAATCCACTGCAGCTTGTCATAAGAACGTATGGTGACGAAATCAGGTCATTTGGCCCATCTAGTCCCACAATTCTGCTTACTAGCCAGAGTGTATCCAGCACTGGCCTTGAACACTCCCAAGATGGTAGAAGCAGTATTGACATAACTAGTGTTTTCACTGTAATACAAAGCATCAGGGCTACCTGTGTGGTGAAAGGGGTCTTGGGCTCTGTGTCGATGGCAAACAGTTTCTCCACCAGGTCCAGTTTGAACTCGCTGCCGATGTCAGAGTCGACGCGAAAGCAGAAGTCCATCGGGCTGCCGGGCTGGGGAGAGAGAAGAAGGCTCGTCACTTCAGCTCCAGTGCTGTTCAACAGGACACAGTCAGTGCACGGCAACCAGGGCCTGCTCTTCTGTCCTGACGAGCTCCGCACATCTCATACACATGCAAACGGTAAACCTTGTATCTGAACCATTTCAAATATGTTAAAAACTTATGAAGTTAACCATATAGCTGAATCATGCTAGTCTTGATCATCATTTCTCCTGTTGTGAAGTATATTAATCATGTCTTAACACCTGCATCTAGAAAGACTTAAAAGATGGGAGTTTCAGCATTCAAGTGAATTATGTGGTTTTGCTATTTCGTACTATTTCTGACTAGCCTACTGACATGGAAAAAGTCTGATTATGGTTGCACCAGCTAGCTGTATGAAGCTTGTGTGTAGAACCAGGATACTAAAGCATACTGAGAATTTAGAAACAAAAACTCTTAACGTGCTATAAGACTCTCTGTAAGTAGGCGCCACATAAACCTGCTCAAGCTAGTGCAACTACCCCATTATCTTAAAAAAGACTCTAGCGCATGGGGTATTATTTATTACCATCATGTCTAATGGCTAATGGCATTAATGGCAATGTGTGGGTTTGGCAGTGTTGGGCATGCTCACCTCTGGGGAACTGGGGCCAGTGCTGGGGCCTGAGGGGGTGCCGGAGGCTTCCTGGGAACAGGGTGCGGGGAAGGGGAAGCTCTCGGAGCTGGGTTCCAGCTTGGCGACCAGGGACTGGGCCGGCTCGCTGGGGGGCAGGGGGGACAGAGGCAGCTTTTCGCTGCTGGAGGGCAGCATCACGTCATTGTAGAGGGGGACCTCCTTCACCAGCAGGATCTCAGAGTCTGCAGGGCGGAGCGAAGGGAGGAGTCAAGATGAGGGCGGAGCTCCAGGGCTTCAAACCAACCATCGCACGACAGCCGAGGACAGCTAGCTACCGCAAACATTTCTCTTCAAAATGGACAGCCTTCATCTTTCTCAGAGGCACATGCCCGCTATTTTTCTTCAAATATCTGGCATGTTAACTCAAATTTCAACTTACTTTAACCATCTGGAGGGGAGTTTAAAAATGCAGCAGCACAATCTTGAAAACCAGTGATGGCCCATAAGCAGAATGAATCAGTAAAATGATGTGGGTTTTGAAGTGTATGTCTCAGCAGAGTTACGACTGAGGGGTCTGCCTGCCCTACAGAGCTCCTCATGCAGGCGGGAGCTCAGACCTGGGCTGCTGAAGTCCAGGGAGATGATGGTGTCTCCGGCAGCGGGAGCCAGCAGGGTGAGCGCCTCGGGCTTCTCCTTCAGCTCGTTGTACAGGCTCCCCATGGCCTTTTCCTCCGCCACCTTGGTGAAGAGCTTGCCCATGTCAGCCTCGGGGTTCTTCTCTTCCTCCTCCTCCTCCACGGGCTTGGCCTTCTTCTCCGTCTGCTCCAGAGACAGGACCAGGTCCTCCTGCACCACCCCGCTGCAGAGACAGGCTGACGTCACACACACGGAACTTTCACAAACCTGCATGTCGTCAACACCAGCCATTCCCTGGTCGGTGGACCACCATGGGTGCTAGCACCCCCTGGTGGCGTGTAGGCAAAGTAGCTACTTTAAGAAAATGGTATTTGTAATATGTAACAGGCACATGACCTACACCATGTCCCAGTGCGCCTCATGCATACACAGTCAATGCTCCCGGAGGCCTGGGCCCGTACCTGAGCACGTAGTTGACGCACACGATGCACTGGGGCTGCGAGTTCTTGTTGTTGTAGATTACGGTGGCCTGGGTCTCCACCCACACAAAGCCTCCCCGCTTGGCCAGCATGCGGTACTGGCCTGTGGTGGCCTGGCCCTTGGCAAACACTGGAGGAGGAGGGCAGAAAAGCAGAACACAGATTAGCCGATTAGGATGTACTGAGCAGAGTGTCCGGCAGAATCCTAGCTGCAGGGCAGATTACTCTGATAGTATCGTAATGCACGCACATGCGGTGAGAGAATGTGTTTTAGAGTGGGGTGATACTCACGGTTGTGGTGAGTCTTGGTCAGGTGGTCTGAGTCCAGGGCATGGTAATACTCGTACACAGAGCGATTCAGGAGGTCCTCCGGCTCGTATCCCATCAGCTCTGTGATCCTGAGGGAGAGAGATAGAGAGAGGGCCTATCAGCACACAGTTGAAACTAAATTATCATCTTTCAACTTAGTTCTGTTGAAGACAGCCACCCCCAAAAGTCCTTCCTTTCAGTAAGCTCTTTCAGGTATTTGCCACCAGGTGGCAGTGTTGCATAACTTTCCCTTGGAGCAGTCACTGACATGACAGCCACACACCCATGGAAAGATTTTTAAAGGATGCAAAACATTCAACTTATTTTTTAATAATACCAAATGTGCATTATGTCTAAGTTAAATTTAACTTGTGGTGTAGGGGAACTAAAAAAAAAATTCCATACCATGCAGAAGACAAACATCGCTTTCCATACGTTATTAGTACTAAATTACATTGCATTACCTTATGCAGCAGTTTTCATCAAGACCTCTCAAAACTTTTATCAATGAAGAAATATGGCACCAGTACACATATAAAAGCAACTATAGCAGAAGTAATATGGAACAGCTATGGGGGGGGAACTGAAAATATATTGACCAAGTGTCTGCAGAAGGGTGTTAACAGCTGAAATGTCTGCAGTCCAGACCCTGGAGTCACAGACCCCGGAGTCACAGACCCCTGGCTCTGGCGGTACTCGCCTCTCGTCGCAGTAGGAGAACTTCATGTCCAGCGTGTGGCGGCTCAGGAAGGTCTTGCTGTCCAGCGGGAACTCGATGTTGGAGGGGTGCGGGATGGGCTCGCAGATCAGCACCAGGTACGGGACGGGGGGCTCCTTGTAGCCGCACTTGTTCTGGGGGTCTTCGTCCTGGTGCACACGGATGTGTCCTGAGCACTGGAGCACCTGGGGAGAGGGCAGGAGAGAGGCCGGGGGGGGGGGGGGGGGGGGGTAACTAAGCAGCCATCTTGGGCACTCTGTCTCTGCACACTGCACACAGAGGGGGAGGGCCTCTGTAATCACCTGTACATATAAAAGCGACTATCATGCTTTCATGCTAGCAGTGGGTACGGGTGTGCACTAATATTGGAGAGATTTCAGACCAGATCCTCAGTGGGGAAATCACGTGTGATGGTTTGGAAAGATTTCTGAGTTCTGGAAAAGGCTTGGATCGCATGCAAGTCAGCCACTCGTCTACAGTTCCAGGCTCTCTTACAAACACAACGCACGGGGCTGTTTAACTGATGGGAAAGGAACCTGTCTGCGGCCATCAACCCTTTCACCTGTGTTTAAAGTGCGTAATCACGTTATCTGGGATTGCAGGCCTTGGCCAGCAGTTCAGACAAACGGGGCCAGAGTGCACTGTAAACAGGGTCCAGGCCACGCTGGTGAGCAAGCCTCCCTCTTCTGCAGGCACTAGCAGGGCTTGGGATTAGAACAGGGGCAGGGTGCTATATTGAGAGCTTTGTTTATGGAATCTCTGCCCAGTGACAGGATAACAGTAATCTGGCGCTACGCTAACTTCTCCCGCTAACCCCAGCCATTCACTGGTCCGGCCCACAAGCTGCTTACGAAGCCGCGCTGACATCCAGGTGGGGGGGGGGGGGGAAAGGACGCGGTGGCTTAAGAGCGCTTCCTGACACGGCCGCCCCGTAAGAGCTCAAGAGGGCTTACCTTCCACGTGGCTGACTTGATGTTGACGGTGCGCCCCCTGTTGGTGAGCGTGCACTTCATGCGCAGGAAGAAGCTTCGCTCCGTGCTCGGCTCCTTGGCCTTCTTGGAGGACCCTGGGAAAGGAACCGGAGCGCTCGATAAGGCCTCAACCGCGATAATCACATTAACGCCAACTGCGCGGATTCAGTCAGCCGTGGAGGTCATTACAGAAATCAGGCCACCGTCTCAAAGCTTCAAACAAATGAGCATGCAAGCTATGCAGAACTCAAAGGATTCAGCGTGATCAGCAAGGGTCAGCAATGAGCGTGTGTGTGTAAAAGCCTGAGCCACAGCACTGCCCTGGCCAGAGGAGGATGCACAGGGTGGGTCTGCTGTGACGCCAGTGACCGAAGGCTAGAGGAGCCAACGCTGGCATGCTCTGCTGCTGTGGGGACACTGAGCACGCTCCTCAGTTCTGCTGCTTTACTGTGTAAAGGCCATATGGGGGGATTCTGGGATTAGTGGCCTATTCTGAAGGAGTCTGTGTCTCTGAGAGCTTCCTTGTAGTAATGAATCTGAAGGATATCCCTGTATCCGTGTGTGTGTGCGCGTGCGTGCGCATGTGTATGCATCTGTATGTACTTGTCTGTGTGCACGCGTGTCTGAGTGCATCTGTATGTGCATGTGCGTGTGTGTGTGTGTGTGTGCGTGCGCATGTGCGTGTACAGTTATTTCACCTGTTCTGTGTACGAGCATCTCCCTCATCTCCTCGTGGTCGCAGGGGTGAGTGAAGTCAAAGACGCTGTGTCCTGTCAGGTCGAACTGCCACGCAGGAGGAAAGACGTTTTAGAGAAACAACCCAAACCCCTGCTGAACACAGTCTCACCCTCTGCAGCCGCATACATATACATGCACACACACACACACACACCGGCAGACAGGCATGCACACACGCAAACCCGAGCAGGGAACTCACCTGGGCCAGCCCCAGGCATTTGCTGACGTTCTCGGAGAGATAGATCATGTCCCCATCCTCAGACAGCACCATGAGGAACCCATCCAGGGCCTTCAGGTAGAAGCTGTTGAGCTGGGAGTCCAGGTCAGACTCCACCACCGCATCATCTGGGGGAGGGAGGAAGGAGACTCGGGACATGAACAGCAGGCTTCACCGGCCTGGACAACACCGCGTAGCCGAGGGGAAAAAAAACCCACAGCTCTAATCACTGACAAAAGAGCAGCTCACTTGAGCTCTCGCTCCTAACGAGCACATTCTTGTTACGAGCGTGCTTTCTGCTGCTTATTTAGCATAATGATTTAGCCTCGGGCTCTGTGTTTCTGCCTGGGTCAACAGTTTGAGGGCAGGAGGATAACATGCAGGGCCGCGAGCGCTCATCACTCGAGTTACAGCACTAAGACGGCGTTCGTTATCGCCCCCTGGAGAAGCCCAGTAGGAAATGTGTGCATGCAGGCTAAATAAGGCTAAATGAAGCAGAGTGAAGAAGAGGCTGGATTTGTGGAGCTCAGGTTTACGATGCGTACAGTACCTGGCTTCCTCCGCTGCTGCAGCGGTGCTGTATTTCTGTTACTTATGACCCCGCGAGCTGGAGGATGAGGTCTCGCCTGCCATCATGCGCCAGACACGGACAGCGCCGGGGTTCGAGTGATCGACACGCCCCAGGCTGCTGTGGGCGGGGCCTGTGCCCACCGCCCTCCCTGCTCCCCCCTCCCCCCTGACCCGACCCCGCCCTCCCGCAGGACACTGACCGGCGCTCAGCAGCTTCCTCATGCGCAGGTAGCTGATGGCCAGCCTCATGACCGAGGCCTTGTCCAGGTTGGAGCTCACGTTGTGGGGCATGGGCAGCTGGTGCGCCAGCTCGTAGAACACCTCCGACTCCTTGCCCCTCCGGCATCGCGCGGCATCTCTCGACTTCTCTTTCCTGCGCTCCGAGCTCACCCTGGAGGAGGGAGGAACAGCGAGGGCCTCGTTAGCATCAATAGCATCCACGCCCACGCTCGAAGCCCTGGGCGCCATTCTCGAGAAGCGCACCATGCAGCCACCGACTACACTAGAGAATGCTGCGGCACTGGGGTCTTTAAGGACGCTACTCGGCGTTTCGTGGGACGCTGCTCATTTACATGAATGTCTTACGCTCAAGCTTATTGGCTGAGAACCAAAGGAAGCGGAGTAAGCCCCCCCCTTCCCTTACTGTGATTGGACGGAGGGGTCATGGTCATATGACATGCACTGGATTCTATGTTCTGGATCTTGGAGTACAGCCAGAGCAGATCAGCACGCGCTCAGACACTTACTGCCTCAGCTTCTTTCCTTTACAGCACTGAGCAGAGAAGCATGGTCAGGCAGAGGGATGTTTAATTAATATAGGCAACTACAGGCTGTAGGTCTAAGCTCTGAAGAGCATTCATTATGATGACATCCGTCCTCAATTAAAATCCATCTCACAATTAAATATGGGACCGACAAGCTGCATTAAAGCAATTATCCAGCCAATACGCTTAATGCCTTCCATCACATTTCATTAAAGAACCTGGGCCAAGCAGTAGTGCTTTTCTCAAATTACAGTACAGAACAGTCTGTGGAGTTTCCTTCTGCTGAAGAGAGAGAGAGAGGGGCTGGCACACAAATACACACCAATTTCCTGTTTTTGGAAAAAAACACTGAAGCTGTAGAGCAGCCTCACTTCCTGCTTCCTGTCTGGTAATCTTCCCCTCATCACCTCTCATTTCCTCCTCCTGGTGCTCCACCCCCTTTACACACTGCAGTGTGCCTGCCTGACTGAAGCTCTTTCCAAATTGGCTAACACACCCTTGGGACAGCTGGGAATTCCCAGGATTGACAGAAGACATTTGATTCATCCTGTCCTGAGTTACTATCTAACCTATGTTGCAATGATAGCAGGCGCTTTGCAAATATACATTGGCATATCCAAATGTGAACCTTCAAATTCATACCAGGCATGTAATGTCAAAGCACCACAGCTGGTGAGATGTGACTTAAATATGAATTTGAAATAAAATTTTCATACCAATATAGACTGCAGTCCATAAGTATTTCAACAGTAATACTTTCTTTTTTTACTTTTTACTCCAACAGATTGGATTTGAAATGAAATGATGAATATGAGGTTAAAGTGAACCTGCTCATGATCCCAGGCACCCAGCCTCATCAGTGAAACATGGTGGAGGTAGTGTTGTGGCTGGAGCATGTATGGCTGCCACTGAACCCGGCTCACTTGCCTTTATTGAAGATGTGACTATGATTCATTCTTAAGCGTATAGGACCATCTACTCAGACCCAGCCAAATGGCTGAAGACTCATTAGAGGGCACTTCACATTCTGGCAGCACAGTGTAAACAGAAAGCAGACAATCAGCATTAGCTCTCATGTGCACATTAGCTCTTAGCTGCACAGTCTGTGCCATCGGTGCCTGGTGGGTGCAAACCCTCCAGACCACAGTAGCAGGCTGTTACACCATCAAAACCGAAGGCAGATATTTTGGGTGGTGCAAGGGGCCGTAGCCAGAACATGAAACTGTCCTACTTTCACCTCATTAAATCTTGGCAGCAGTAACCAGGAACTATCAGCTGAAAGACTGGGGGAGGAGTTCTCAAATTTCTCCAGAGGTTGCAGATGGCCTATTGATAAAACTCTTCAGACAATGGCAGTTTTTTTGGATAAATGTTGTCTTAAGCTGATTAAAGTACTCAGTACAGATCTGTCATATGGCCAACTAACTCAGATCCTTGAAGCATAAATTAAACAAATTTATTTCGGCCATTTTACAGCCAAAGGTTTAGGCAAATGTCCTTGCTGGCATCTGAGCACTGCGTCACAGCTACAATAAGCAAAGATTAGCCTAACCAATGCAACTGTGCAACTATCACAATGCCTCTAAACCAGTCCATTTTCATTTAATTTACTGCTGCACTACACACCTAATAGGAGGAGAAACACAACTGTTTCTATTAACAGAAACCATCTGCTGAGAATTTTAAGCTATTTCTTATCCAAGCTTAAAAGGAATGAAAAAATTTGTGGTGGGGGGGAATAGAAATGCAGTAAAAAAAATTTATAAAAAAGATAAGGGAGGAGAAGATGACTTGCCATTTTTATAAATTTATTTTGACCTAGAAAAATCGGTGCATATATACAACATATCTGCAATGGCCTTTTCAATCAATCCCCTCCATGACAAAAAAACTGTATTTTCATATACAATAGAGTACCAGTAATACTTCAAAGAAATGCCATAGAGCCCAGATATAGATGTGTGTTAATAACTTTAATTTATGATGATCCATTTTGTTTTATGTGACTCGCCTGCATTCTGCCAGCATGCATACAACTCTGAGAGCCAACATTTACTTACCATTCAGAACCCATGTAGGCTGAAAACCTCCGTTTCAGTTTTTGGCAGCTCAAATTGCTCAATATTTTAGTTCCCTAGCTTCCTCCCAGTTGATCATTTTTCACTTGAATACAAAAGCAAACATGCATCACACACCTAGTTCTCCTTGTGCACTTCCTCTTGTCAAGGCCATCATAGCCTTTGCAATATGGTGCCACTTTGTGAGCGGTACTTCATCTCAAAATGTGCATCGTTCCCAGAAAAATTATTTCCCCTGTCAACGTTACATCACCAGCAGAATAATGAATAGCTGGGTGTCCTTCCTCTTGCTTGATGCATCTGCCACTGATCAACAGCTCCTCTCCCTCAGTAAACTAAGGAGAATGAATAGCCTGTTTCCACTGTAGAGCGGAATCTATTATCTTTTTTAGCCAGCCTACCGCCTCAGCCCATCAGTGTTACTGGTGTGGGCTTTGGAAACAGGCCATCAGCAAGCTGTGTAATTACCCAATAGGACAGTGGAAAGTGTCAGGAGGATGGCTCATCATACGCTTCATAAAGCCTACCTGCACCGGAAACAATGCTTGCTTCATACCACAAACACTCTGCTGCTGTGTTTTAGCATTTACATGGAAGCCATACGAAATTGAGTACGAAATTAAGCTAATGGTCCACTCCAACAAACCCCAGCTGATCATCTCCGTAACACAATTACGCTATATGCCATGTCCTGAGAAAATCACCAGAAGCACCGCCTAACTGACTGCACAGTCCCGACTGCACCACCAACTCAACCAATCAAAATTACACAGGTCTTCAAAAAAACAATAAGCCCATTAGGATACATTTATCAGGCCTCAACTCATCCAATCAAAATCTTACAAAGGTCTTCAAAAAAAGAAAAAAGCCATTAGGATACATCCATAGGGCCTCATGATGAAACCAAAATGGATCCTTCCCTTATCCCTTCGTCATTAAATTGGAATGAGCCAGGAAGAAAACAATGTGCCACAACTTCCTAATGTATTAGCAATTTATTGTTACCCGTGTTCAGCAGTTGTCTACGATCATGAAAATGCACTTCTTGTACGTCGCTTTGGATAAAAGCGTCTGCCAAATGAATGTAATGTAATGTAATGTTATTGCCAACATTTCACATTACGAGTACAACACTAACAGGCATCACTGCTACTTAAATACAAGGAACATGGTACATTAACAAGAAAACCACATTTTACTAGCTTTATCACAGTCTTGATAGCACCACAAGATTCTGGGAGTGAAGTGCATGCTCAAAGTACAAGGCCACAAAGTGTTTATGGGCGCAATTCATTGCAAGTGCACCATTTCTACTGTTGATTTAAGCAGGGGCACTCAGTCACTAGTTCACTGAAAGCACCCAGCCTGCAACACGCACTGAGAGTCATAAACCGGGAAGTCACTGAGCTGCAGCTGGATGGTGTGAGATGGTGAGATGAGTGTCAGCAAGATATATGACCTGGACAACATGCAATAGGCCTAAATGATACCAAACATGTCGCGGCTGAGGATTAGAGCGCCAACAACGTTCCAGTGGCGGGCAGCTACTTCAACAAAAAGTTTAATACCCTAGCTGTCCCCCGCGTGACTTCAAATGACTGACGAGCGACGTTTATTATTTTGGAGGCAACTGTAGCACTGTTCAGATATTAAACCGCCCAAACGAACCTGCACACGCGCAGGTTAGCAATGCAGACGAGCTGCTGCGACACGTCCCACCCTTCACGAGGTTTCGAGGAAGCAAAACAATTAAGGATAATGACATGTTTATTTTCAGAAGAAAGTTCTGTTGGTAGCAACAGCCCTACTCGGATGCTTCACTTTGTCATGAAGTCGAAACGGAGGAGGCTAGAAGTGGAGTTTTCCACTCAGAGAAACAACCTTGCTGACCCAGATTTCAGACAGTAAATGTCAAGTCTGTTTGGCTGCGGATTTCAGCATGTGAGCTCTAATGTTTGAAGGTCACCTACAAGTAAAGAAAGAGCGTTATTCACCAGGGCATTAACTGACCTGCATGTGTCTCTGTGCGTCACTCAGGAGAAATCCATTTTGTTCCTGATCTACAGAGCACATCGCTGAGTTTAAATACGATCTCTCACAGACAGAAGGGTATGGATTACCACACTAAATGATATGATCTTCAGGTGGTTAAAACATGGCGGGCACATACTAAAATGATGCAACAGCTTACTGGAATAAATGGTAGGTTGTGTCCGAAGCTCACTCGCTACAATAACCGCCATGGTGAGTTCTGTACTGTACATAAATAAAGAGCTGGCAAGAAAGCTGTCTGAAATAACTGCAGCCACATCATGAAAGAACGACACGTTTCAAAACTGCAGAGGCATGTCATCAATTTGCCATAGCCTATAAACATGCCTTTCAAAAACCGTAATGCCCATTCTGGGCTTCAGGAACCAACGGTAGCGCTAGGGAAACCTCCACTGAACAGGCATGGCGGACGGCTCTGACGCAGTGCAATGCAACAGCCTGTCTCGGCTTGCGTTTTTTCCCCAAGTCTTGCGCCAGTTAAAAGTAAAAAATTGGAAACGGATAAGCTTCAAGGCGTAATAATGTATACTTCCTCCCGTTTAGTATGTATGCAGTTTGTGTTCAGTCATAAGGAGGTCTGGCTGTTACCCTCCAGCGAATAAAAATGCGATGGATGGTGCCGTCTTTCCCCCTCTCTGCCACAGCTGACTGTAGATCAGCTCTGAGACAACAGAACTACGCAACAAAAAAAAAAAAACCTATTAACCTCACTGGCCCATACTGGCCCATGGAACACCCAGCATGCATAGCGGCCGTGTTGCAGGACAGTTAATATAGCGTTTACTCTGCGCGCGTGCGGGTGGGAACCTACGGATCGTAAAGTTTAATGGCGCACCGTTTTCAGGACTGTAAAAGTGCCTGAATGGGAGAGTGGTCTTATCGTCCCGGAGAGAGGCGTTCGGGACGGAGGACACGTCTCTGCCACCCCGCTGCGGCGTGAAGGGCGGGCAGTGTGCCAGGGAGCCCATGCCATCCACAGCTTTACCACACGTCAGCTGACTTGAGCGGGGCGGGCGAAAACATGCCACCGGAGGCATCTACTCCATTTGCTTTGTAGGTCAAACCTTTCCCCTGTCTGCCAGTCTGGGTGCCACATTCAAAAGAGGATTCACGGAAGATTATGTAACCGGCCTTGTAGTGCTTGCCAACAGAGACTCTGCCCAACGCCTCATAATGCCATAAATAGCCTACAGAAATTTTGTTTTTATTTTGCGTGAATATTTTGTACAGTAGCATAGCATTTGCATGTTGCACATTAGGGTGTTATTTACCATCCAATTTTTGAATGATATTCATTTTATTTGTTTATTATTATTGATTTGATTAACTGATCCTTATTTTGGTGGAGGCCTACAGTACATATCAGTTTAATTCTCTTGTCATTTGTACTGGAAAACCAAACACTGTGACACCATCAATATCGCTCAGCCCGAGCTGGTAGTTTGTATCTTCATAAATATAGTAAGTGGGGAGTTTCTTGAATTTGACATTTTCAAAATATGAACAGCGATCAAATCAATAGGAGGTCATATGAAATAACTTATCAACAAGCTGTTCATGTTTATTTCATGTAGATAATTAGGCGAAGACATTACTGCAAATTCATAATATCTAAGATCTCTTCACAGCACAGTAAATGATTAATCAGTGCAGTTAAAGCTCTTTGCATAATTGAAACTGAAACAAATGCAAAGCACTTCCAGCACAAATGAATTGAGAATGAGATTATTTAATATGCAAATGAAATGTAACAGTGTGTACAAGCGTAATATCAATAGCAAAAACTTAATTAACAAACACTTTAACACATAAATAAACGCTTCTCAATGAGAACACAATCACACCAATGTGTTCCTTAGAGCCCGTGAACCTGACGATGAATGTCCACAGCTTCTGTAAACTTGTACATAAACGGTCGACTTGAGACAAGCATCGTTGCAGCTTTTTTAAAACTGCATTTTTTTCAAAAAAAAAATTTTAATACAGCGCAAGTTAACACCCTTGAAACAAAAAATGTATCTGTATGAAAGTATGAAATAAAAAACATTTCTGCTGCAAGTCAAAATATCTTGCATGCAAGGAAAAATGTCAGGCAAAGAGACACATACAGCCACAATTTTAACACCATTCCAAAATGCTGTGATCATGTCTTCAAAGGCCATAAATTGTGTAGTGGACCATTTAATCACATGATGGTTCAGAAGGTGGCCAGATCGAGAGCCCGGGCACCCAGGGCTACCATATTTCTATCCAGAACTACCAATCTAATGCATCAAAGCCCAGCAGACTACCAGTAAATGCTATCAGCCCTAGATGAAAACGCATTGACAAGAAATATATGGACTGGTTAAGATTACAAATAATTTCTGTTGGGTGACCTTCAGTTGGTTCTTCCTTGATTAAACATTTAGGCGGAAGTTCCAAACTGCACAAAGACACAGATAAATATTTTTACAAGACAGTGAGAACTGAAATTTCAGAAGGTCCCCTTTTTAACCAGCATTATCTCAGAAGGCAATCGAGACGGCGACTAATCTTTCATCTTTCTTGGAAGACATTATTATTGTTCGCATTTAGGCATGATAATCTATGTTAAAGAATGCCTCACCACATTAAAAAAAATTGTAAGTGAGCCATTCACCTAGAATACTGGAAATATCTTGGCTAATCCAGATCATCTTGCACAGAGCAATTTACAATACATGAGAAACATAAATGCATTCACTTGATTAATATTAACAATAGTGCTAGACCTGGAAGACAACATTCCTAGACTGGAAAGGATAGGTGCAACATAACAAAAGCTCAACTGTAAGTTTACTATGCTAGCCAAAGAACAAAGTAAAATTATAAATACACACAGATTACATAACACAATGACAGCTAGCTAGTTTGCGAGGAGGACAGGCATATAGTGACAATGCATATATTATCAGCACATCTGTGATTTTGTAACTGTGTATAATAGCACCACACTGAGGGAGTAAGCCAAATAATTGAAAATGTCCTCACACATTATTTCTGCCATTTTTTCATGTCCTCGTGAAATCGTGAATCATGTCCTGCCAATCGTGAATCCTGTAAGGACGCAAGATAGATTTTCCATCCAATCAGATCATATTCCCAAAAGTACAGTTAAACGCAAAAGAATGAAAAGGGCTGTAATTCCCACACGGATCACCCAATTGTTTCATTTCAAATCCAATGTGCTGGAGTACAGAGCCAACACAACAAAAATTGTGACACTGCCTATATACATTTATATTTAACTATCTTCCCAGAGACATGTTCTTAACTGATTACATTTACAGTTTTAGAAAACTATAAACCGCAGTCCATTTAATTTGTTTATTGCCCACGTAAAATAAATGATACAGGATGTAGAAACTTTCTAACATAATTTTCTATACAAATGGTACACATGTACAATGTTTATTCCAAATACACAAGTATAAAACTGCGTCACCAAACGTGGCTGCTGGGTAGCCCAGCGGACTACCGCATGGATTTACGGTTTGTCCGTTGCCAATTACTCCTAACCGCTTTCTCCATGGTGTTCTCACGACTCTGTTTCACCAAGTGCAATGTGAAAATAAGGCAACCAGACTTCAGGTCACGCAGTGTCCTGTCATTAACAACCTAGTCACCAAAACAACAGTAGCCTAAACCAGTTCCCTAGCTGCATTATTAAACGCCAGCGACCGGCCTACATTAACATCCTAGGGTCTTCTGTCACTAGATATTTATGTGACAAAACATTGTTTGGCATTACGTAATATGACGGCCAGCATTATGTAATATTTGCCAGGCTACACACTGTACCTAGAAATGCACTTTGAGTGGATTACTGTTGCAAACTCTGTTGTTTACAACCTTGTGTTATAGTTATGATCATAAACAAATGGCAGGGCTCTAACCTCACATTTTTTCCAAGGAGCGCATGTGTGCCTAAGTTGAAAATTTTTGGAGCACACTACTGCATCCCAATTAGTAGATGTGTGCCACTGCTAACTGGCAAAAGAGCACATCTACTTTCAAGAGCAAATGCTACTAAAAATGGAAGCACTGTAGAGCCCTGAATGGACTGGCAATTTTTTTTAAACTATATTTAATTTAACATTTAAAGTATTACAGTGCGTCAGTCTGTAGCTGAATTAAACAGTTCAAGTTTCATTCGAAATAGAAAAATATACTGCTCCATGCAGGAAACTTCATGCTATCAAAAACAGCTATTGTCACAAAAACACAGAAGTGTCTTAATTTACAGCCATTTCTTCACATAAGTGCTGCACCAAGACACAGCTCTCTACCCTAAACAGAAATATACAGCTACCTGCCAATTCTGTTACTGCTTCCCTTGATTTAGCCTCTGGTGCCACATGTTGCGGCAGGAACCCTCATTGAAGTCAAGTAATCTGTGACTAAGAAGTTAGATATGAAGACATGAACAACAAAATTCAGAATCAAATGTACACTGGACATGCACAAAAAAATATTGAGCCCATTTACGCATATGCATGATTAAAATTAAATAACACTCCAAGATTAACACCAAAAAGACCAACTTGTTTTTCCTATGGTGTGCGGTGTAGGCTAGAGCAGTGGTTCTCAAACTTGGTCCTACTTGGGGACCCCTGTGTATTCTGCTTTTTGTGCTGACCACAATAGCAAACCCAGAATCTTAACATGCTGTTAATTTTTCTTAATTAGGTGCTGTTAAAAGGGATTATTTACCCTCTTAATCCACATTATGACAGAAATAGTTCTGCCATTAAGAATCCCATGATCACACTGCACTTATTGTGCTATACTGCAAACAATTGCATGAAGAAGTCAAATTTCTTAATCGACCAAATTAAAGACTGCAGTGCTTCAATAGCCTCTGAATTAGGTTTCTGAACACATGCAAGTTCTTTCATTTTTTTCCTTAAATGCATAAACACAATGCAGGTTTCACTTGTCATTGGCTTTGTCTTTTAATTCTTAATTTTCTACAAAATGGTTTGTTTTAGTGGGCATAAGTCCACAGTTAGCAGCCTACCAGTTCACCTCAGTCTTTAATTTGATGAGTTAAAATTTTTTACATCTAGTTTGCAATATAGCATAACGTGAATGTAGACTTTTATTCTTCATGACATGCATAGCTATTTCTGACATAATGCATCTAAATAGGGTAAATAATCTCTCTAAACATTACAGGAGTAATTCATAAAATATTACAGCTTGTTAAAATTATAGGACTGCAATTATGGTTGGCATGAAAGCCAGCATACACAGGGGGACCGAGTTTGTGAAACCATTGGGCTTGAGTACAAAGGTGATACTCAAGCCTGCAAAGCTAAATTAAAAACACTGTCTGGCAACCTCCTGAGCTCGGTACGTAGTGTGGGGGAGAATCAGCTCTATTACAGATGGACCAAAGGACAGCTTTCAACAAACTTAAATTTAAAGACAATCACACCAACTACATAATAACTTCCAAAACACTGCCCATTTATTGAGCGAAGACACTAAAGTTTGATGAGTTTTGACCATTCACTAAACCCATAGCCTCCGTGAATGGAAGTCTCCGTATGTCAATTATCCTGCTCTACACATAGATCTGGAATACAATCACAAAGGGAAGGCAACGAATCACACCGGCCAGCGAGTATTCCTGACAGTCGGCAAGGAGCGCGTACTGACGAAGGCTGGGAATAACACAGGGCACTCTCTAAAATACACCAGAAACAAAAGGCTAGAGTCCCACCACGTCACACACAGCAGGACACTACCACAAGTTAATGTCCTTACAGAAATTCATCAAGCCAAGATCCTGTGCAGATGGACCCGACTATTGAATCAAATCACTTTGCTACCACTGTACCTCAGTTAAGCCAATTTTCCTCCAACACATTCAAAAATTCTGTCAGAATTATGTAGCACAGGTATATTACCCAGTAGACTTAAATAGAAACGCAGGCCTTTAATTGTGGGACGCAAGGTCAATGCTCCTAATTAATAATTTATTAACATGGCAATTCTTTTAAAACATTCTGCTGTCGAGACAGGCAACAGGTACGTTTTTACTATCATCTAAATTCAACGAAATTAGGGAATAGCAAAATAGCACATACATTTGCCAGATTTCAAATGTGATTGTCAGTGAATGCATATCATACCAACCAGCTCGTTTAAACCAGCAAGACAAAGAAACATCCTTGTTGGGGTACAAGAACGCGTAGACAAGTCGAAGGTTTGAACCCTAGGAGGTGAGACACTGAAATATTTCCTTTTAACTTCAACTCAATTTTCCTGAGCAAGTATGCCACTATAAAATTGACAATGCCGCAACTGTACGCTGTGTAAATGGTCTGCAAAGAATAACGAGGCTTTGAAGTACACATAAATTATTTAAGCATGTGCAGATTTGTGTTGGCTAAAATAGGCAGACGCAACCTAGCAAGTTAAATTACTTTAAACATGCTTCTTAAAACAGCAAAAAGTTAAAACTTTTTTTTCCTCTGAATTTGAGATTTCACTGAATAGCAGTAATTACCCTCATCCAGTCGCTTCAACGACACCACGTTGTCAGCTTTATATAAATTAATTCAACCACTGTGTGATGCAAACGACTGAGGATCAAGGAATAAAGTGCGGATTGGAAATGCAAAACATGCGGATAAAGATAGATAACGTGTTCATTTAGCCTGTTAGTTAATAAGTCAGGCAGGAAAACCCGAAATAGCTCACAACAAACGTTACCACAGCTAACATAGTTGGAGTAAGTTACACTAAGTAGCAGTTGGATGACTTACGTGTAGCTTAAAGAACTTGCTCACATTAAAGTTACCTGGTTTTCAGTTTAAACTACCTCTATTAGACACATGTTTACTTCATTTGTTAATTTGCTTCTCTGTTGTATAGCTAGTTAGCCATCATGCAAACCAGAAAAGCAAACTTCTGCAGCTATTTTAACTAACGTTTGTTAGGTAGGTAACGTTAACGTCAGGGAGCCACGTTTATATTCCCAGTGACACCCTACATTAAAAAATCACAAGACATAATGCAAAATTGCGAATCAGAAAAAAGAACGTTTAAAAATGCAAACGTTCGTGAACTAGAATCACCACAAACAAGTCGCCCGATTCCAGAAAGCTAGCTAGTGTCCGTGACAAAATGGCGACGTGGACGGTGTCTGAGTAATCCAGGACGGCTGGCCAACTAGCACTGCCAAACGTATAGCTAGCTTCCCATTTTATACTCGCTGACAAGATAACTCAATCCAACTATAAAACATATTTAGCAAAGAAAACGTGCATCAATACACTTAATCAAAAAAATAAACGTGGTTAGCTACCTAACCTGCAAGAGAACAAAACACAAGCTACCCATCTCCCCCCAAAGCAGAACATGTACCTTTTCTTTTCAGTGACAACCCCTGTGTCCATTCTGGGATGAAAATCTCTTTTTGCTACAATGCTAGCAAGGTGCCAGCTAGATATTCCCGAAACAACGCTGTTAGCGACCAAGTTGCAGGTCCGTGTGTGAAGACGTATTCAGCAACAAGCTAGCAATGTAGTTGTTTAACGGGCTAAATCCAAAGAAACTCCAAGAAAATCGCAAATTCCCTTTTATTTAAAAACTTTGTTGCTTTTCGTAGTGTTAAGAGGTTAACCCTCTGATGCTCTGAATGTCAAAGCATCCGTCGGACGCCTTCTTTGTGTCAAATTTTTCTGCCAAAGTTTGAGAAGCTCCACTGCTTCAGAGTTGCCTCTCGCAAGCCGCACTACTGTGTACTGTAGTCTACTGCCCCCGTTCCCAGTCTTTCAGGGAGCGAGCAATCACATGCCACACAGACCACATGGACGCGCACGTTCTGATGAAATATTTCCTGTAAGAAGCCTGTGCTCTGCTGAGCAAAAGAACTTGCGCGACTTTTACTTGTTTGTAATATACTCATTCTTCCATTAGTTCACTTTCATTTTTAATGTTTATTGTTTTTAAATTGACATTTATATTTAGACATAATGTTTTCCTCATATCACTAATGTATTGCAGTCTGCAACTGCTTTAATCGTGCAGGCTGGTGGAGAGCCAGCTCATATATGGTTGAAGTATACCAGAGTTTCTGACGCTGTGGCTGCCGTCCAAGGGCACTGTCCTCGGATGAGTGCTGCTTCTTAGGGGAATTTGGTCAATTTGATCGCTTTGTTTCTAAGCAACAACAATCCGCCTTCTGTGCACAACCTTCCTCTCTCATTTACTTAAATGTGGTATATGATATGATCCTGAATCATATTCTGTTGACTTACATAAAGATTTGTATAAAGATTTTTCACATTTGTTGCACCCACTACAGAGTTGCACTTGAACGATTACACTTGATTTTTAAAAAATCCCTGGACAGACTGATGAATAACTGCTCAAGATGAGCTCAGATTACTGAGCTGTCTGTGGCAGTCCGAACTGGCAAGGGAGGAACCAAGGTTTTGAATCTCTGCTGATTCTTTTTCCTATGAGAAACGTGTGAGTCGTGCAAGAATTCCATCATGCTCTGAGCAAGGATGGAAAAAAATGTGAAATTCCACAAACATTTAATCATCTATCCTGGAAAGTTCCTCAACAGGCTATATGTACACTTGACTGCATCAACTACAGACATTCCCTGTCACCAAAATTTAGTGGCCTTCGAGCCAACATAAAAATTGTATTATTCACTGGCTGGTAGGTTGGGTGCTGTTCCCAGAACTGGCTGGCAGAATTGCGCAATGTGAAAATGTTAGCATTGCCACTCAGAGCACAATGCTGAAAGCTATTACAATACATCCTGATTTCATTGACATTTGGCAGACTTACAGGAGGAGGGACGAAAACCATCCATCCATCATCTGGTCCACTTATCCTGGACAGGGTCACAGGGGGTGCTGGATCTCAACCTGCATTGGGCAAGAGGCAGGAATACACCCCCCAATCTATCACAGGGAACACACACCATTCACTCACTCATACCTATGGGCAATTAGCCTACCTGCATGTGGGAGGAAACCAGAGGAAGTACCCACACAGATACGAGGAGAGCATGCAAACTCCACACACAAAAATGCCCCAGGCTGTATTCGAACCCAAGACCATCTTGTTGCGAGGGAACAGTGCTAACCACTCTCGGGAACAAAAACCAGCTCCCTTCATATCAATTTTTCACTGAACTGGCAAAGCATCGTGCTCTCACAGCAATCTGTTCATTTGAAGTAAATGTTTGCATTCAATTCATACCAGTAGCAGATCAGACTTAATGATGTGGTAATACAGTCAGGATGTGGTGAAGTGACTGTTGCTGCCCATCCCAATTGACTGGACTTGGCAGGCTGTCAACCAAGGATCTGTAGTTCAGTTTAGCAGCCACATGTTGTATGGCTAAATTAAATAAAATTATTTAGATTAATGTCAACAATAAATGTTTAATGTGACCAAATTAGAAAATGTGATTATTACTGCATAATTTTTCATATACATAATTTTTTGACAGATTTTTCTCAGATGTGCCCTCTAATAGCAGCAGCTGATTAAATTTAGAGGAACAATTTATTGGTTAAGACACCACACAAAAAACAGTACCAATTTTGTAAAAAAAAAAAAAAAAAAGTGATAATGAAATATGTAAAGCCTTAAATAAGTGTGGTTCACCGCACTAAAACCGTCACTTGAAGTCTGTTTACTGCCATGACATTAGGACTTCAGAATTAATGTAATGTCCTCAAGGGTTTTTTTCTATTAGAAAAGCAATTTTGAAAGGAATAATATATACACCACCGCCAGCCTCAGGGATGGAAGAAGTAAAGGATTGGTCTGCTAAATGCCTTCTCTCTCCACTTTCTCTCTCAATGGCTCTGTTGCTGTGTGTTTTTAACCCAACGGGCTGATTGCTCTCCACTGTGATCAATAAAAGCAGGTAAGGCTGCTCACATTAGCATTGGTGTGACTGGGCCCTGGGTTGTCTTCAGGGAGCCATAATCAAGACTTTTGTAAGATTATACATTCTTCTCAGGTAAGTTTCTGCTTGTTGTTCATTCTGTTGCTGATGGGGCCATTGCCATTAGAACATTACAGCTCTCAAGAGGATGACCATTCCATTCTGTTTGCATACATATATTTGTAGCGTAGCCTAGCTTTCTAGCAGTGTGGCAGGCCTAAAAACAAAAAATATCTGGTGACAACTATGCTCTATATTGAGATAATGTATGTGCCAAGGAATGTGGGGCTTCACCTGTAAATAAGTGTGCGTTAGGGTTTCAAATTACATAAGGAGTTAATGTGTGAAGAGAAATTAAAATATGGTATGTGATATAAAGCATCTGCAAATCCATGATAAAATAAACAATGTAGTTTATTGTAAAATAGTTTACTGTATGTATTAAGAAGTTGCCACAGATGTTTATGCATAAAAGTTTTGTCAAAGCTGAGTAAAGAGCTTGCGTAACCATAAACAGTTCTACTCAATCCATGCTCAGTCAGTCAGCCAAGAGGTGAAAACCCAGATTACGTCAGCGAGGAATGCTTGTACTGCTGGCCATTAGCATTGTAAATATAACGGATCAGGCTTCAGTTGATTGTTGAATCAACAGTCCTGGCAGATATTCTTTCTGTTTCTAGCTAAACTGAGAAAAAAAGATGTTTGTCAAGGAAAAGTAATAAAAACACTGAATGAAATGAAGAGGTGAAATCCAATGTCCTGTGCTCACAGCACAGTTTGCAATCTATTTACGAGAGGCGAGATTAGAGTGGGATACTATAATGCTTACCCAGAGCCATGCAATCCTGTGACACCCAGCAGAAGCCATTTGTAAACCACCAGAAAAGCAGGATGATGTATTTTGGTTTGTAAAATATTGGTTTTTCTAAGTATTTCCAGTTAAATATCACCCACGTCAAGATAGCCAAACCCAACCACAGTGCATGCTGTGACTTTCACATTATGTACTTTATTTGTGTTACTTTGTGGTTTCAAAGATTAATTTTTACTGTTCAGCAGTTCTGTACTGATGAAAAAGGGCAAATATTCTTTCATGTTCTACATTGTAGTGGTTGACCTGAGTGGATCCTGGAAAAAAATCATTGTCGTCATATTGTAGTGCATTACAATATCAGATATCAAAAGTTCAGTTCTAAGCGCAGAGGACCTGTTTCAATCATATGCCGTAATAACATAATGCAGGCTAACTGAGAGATCATCATTTTTATGGTGGCCTTGTAGAGTAATGTAAAACTCCTAATTTAATCTGCTGAACAGTGAACCTCTCCCAAAAATAGAATTTTGTTCCTGTCACCAGCCTAGGGGCTATTTTAAAATGGCTTTTTGTACAAAATGGATACATAAACTAAGCATTTCTTTTTGTGAAATCCAATATGTTCCATTTTATAGCGAATAAACACACAAACATCACTGAGCAATGGAATATAATATATAATTTAATGGAACCATCACTAAGCAATGCATATTTTTTTATTTATTTTACTTTTCCTACTCAGTCCAGATCTTGCATTTGTCCAATACATAAAACTGACTTTATTATTTTGCCTGAATGCATGGAGATTTAAGCATCATGGACTTTTCTTATTGACATCATCTTTTTGTGAATGGAACTTGGACCTGGAAGACTGATTAAACATGTAAAAACTCACTGAGCTGATTTGCTAGGTGATATTGTCTTTAGTGCAGTGGGCTAGCAGTTGCATATACAAATAATCAGAATTTGATGTGACTCTTTTGATATCTTTCCCTGGGTAAACTGTAGTTTATACACAGGAAGTATGCATGATAGTCACAAGTGGCTGTTTTGCCAAAAGGACAGTTTCCTGATATTGTTAATTGCTCGCATGTAGCTCATATCATTTGCATTGCTTTAGATTTCAGTTAAAAATACACACCCGGCTGCAGTTGGAGGATGCAAGGGACTTTGGGAGTCTTTCAGGACTTCCTGCCCATATGCAGACAGGAAGAGCTCCAATGTTGATTCACGTGGCCACACCTAAGAACACAGTCCACCATTGCCCCATTGGGGGTTGAAAGTACAAGAACTGTTGATTTGTTGTGCTTTGAGGTGATGGCTCTCAAGGCCAGGTAGTCAAGCACTTTTAGTCTCTGGGCTCTTCTCACACTGTCTAATCACAGCACCCTTCCTGTGACCTGCATTCGCTGCCACATTTATTGTTTTGTTTCCTACTTAGCAGGAACAATAGGCCATCCAGATGAACTCTGTTGGAGAACTGTTGGATATGAAGGGACAGAGCTTCTCCCTTCTCATCTCCCTTATCGGATTCTTTCCTTGAAATAATTCAACTGAGAGTAAATTGCAGGTGCCGAAAAGCAGATTCTGGGCAAAAATTAGTCAAGGTCAAACAAAGAAATGTTTTGTTACAAACAAATAAAACTGTGACAATATGTAGACCGCCTTCCCCCACCATATGTAAGGCATCTTCATGCATTATACAATGGGTGGGTTCACAGGCTAGTATGCTAAGCAGCAAGCTCTTTCTTATGCTGTGTCTGTACTGTGCGGCTGTTTGGACACTTCTAAGATGGGGCTAGAGAACAGAATTCCCAAGGAGGATAGAGGAGGCCGGCACACACACACACACATGGCCCCATTGTATTCTATAAAAAGCTCAGACAGACTGTCAACATGGCTGTCTTTGGCTCCCTTGAATGACATCCCAGCTGGACTTGTCTGGGTTCAATATGATTTGCAATGCAAATCAGCCTGCAAGGTGTAAGAGCAGCATTGAAAATCAGCCACTGTGAATGGAGTCATACTTTCATGAGAAAGACAGTGCTTAACAGTAGGGGAGAGGGTGTTAACAGTGACACTGTACTGCTTTGTTGGCATAGAGATGGCAATGGGGTGCGGAACTGTAACCTTTTCTAAATTTAGCATGTATATAGGCTAAACTATGTGCCTACACATAGTAGTTCAAAAAGAAGAAATTAAGCCCTACAATTAATTTCATACTAAATCTCAAAGGGCCTCATTTGTCTTCTTGATTTGCTTTCACAGCCAGCTCCTAAATAACTGTCCTGTAGATTTAACTCAGTTGAATTTCTGATGTGTTGCTAAAGAGAACTTAAATGCCCTCTTGGACAGAAACATGTACCCCGCATTAATTCTTTAAAAAAAGTCCTATTCTGAGGTGCTGTATGTAAACATTTTCAGGACAAAGAACTCAATGACCTAAACATGAAGTTAGACAGTTTGTATTGTATTTGTGTGCACTCCAGAGATACGTCTGTGGCATATAAATGACTGACTGATACGAGTGCAGTGAATGAAGAGCTGGAAGGGATAGTAGAACCATGGATAATTTTGCAAGTAATGTGATATTACATTTTTCAAAATGACATCTTTAATAGAGCCTACATTTCTCTTTGCTGCCCTAAATCTGCAAAGAAGTATTAGATAGTTCTTAAGTGATGCAAATTGAGGGCGAATATTGTGCAGTAGGCGATTTGCTAGTCAGAATGAGATGGCATACTTTTAGCTTCCTTATCAATCTTTCAGATCTAAAAAAACGGCCAGACTGTACAGCGTGGGAGAAGGCGAGAAGGCTTGTTACATTGTGCACTAATGACCTTCTTCACTTCCTGCTCATCTCAGCACCAAAATGAAGACCAGGTTCACTGAGCTGTAATGTGTTCTGGTTATTTGTTGTGCAGGGAAAGTATTACTGTAGTGATGTGATCTTACAGAGGTGGCACAAAGTGAGATCATGATACAGAAAGTAATTATAAAACTTTTATATTAGAAAAGCCTCTTGGGGCCCACTGAATAGGTTCTGGTTAACATGTAGGTCAGGTAATAAGATTGTAATTGTACACTAATCTGTCACTGAGGACTTACGGTAAAATTTTGATGTGCCATTGCTGGTCTAGTGAAGAACGTGAAACGTGAAGATATTTTCAAAATGTTATTGATAGATGGTTCCAATGCACACTGTCTATTCAATTATTGAAATGAGCTTTTACTAATATGTGTTAAACAGAATGCCTCATTGCATGAGCTTGTAGAGCTCTTATCAACTAGACCGAACCCCACCCCAACCCCTAACATGACATTGATAGCTGCTGATTAATCATATACATGCATGAGAGAGAATTTGCCCAATATCATGAGAGACCTACACATTGAGAATCATTCATCCATGGAATGTAAATGTTTAAGTCACAGAGTCAACAGAAAAAAGTGGAACATGGGCATGTTCAAACCCACAGCCTCTGCCCTTGAGGAGGACGTAAGGGCTCTTCAGTGCAGATGAATGTTATATGATCCACTGTCATATCCCCAACAGACATGAGAAGGGTGAATGTAGCGGTGGAATAACAAAGGAACAGGGCAGGTGTAAATGTGCTCACTCCAGTCCTTCTGGAAGAGAAGCTCAGCGCCACTGAAATAAGATAAATAAATAAAGAGCTCACTGTCCATTTCAACTCGTTCATCACCCTGAAGGCAGAGGGCTCGTATATCACATTAGATCCATTAAAAAGAGAGAGCTTTCTGAGTGGGGATGAGAGCTAGAAAGCCTGAGCTTTAATAAACAGCATCTCTTCATACACCATTGTAGATCTCAGTGGTGCAAGACAGCAATAAATATCTCAGCATACACAGAGTAACAAACCATTAAAATTGATGTATATTGCAATTGCGTAATGGTGGATTTCCCACCACCGTTGATGTGAAACACACTGATCCAGTTGCATTTGCAAAATTTCTGTTACAAATTCAGCTGGTGAAACTCAGTGCTGGTTTGCATAAGTACTGATTCCAGAAGACAGATGGCACAGAAGCATCTACTGTGTCTACAGTAATACGAGTGCATTTGTTCTTTTTAAACCACTCTTTACTTTGTATAAAGTACCAAATTAAAAATGGATGGGAATGAATCAATTTAATTCGGTTCCTGTGAAGCGAAGGCAACAAGGAAGTACATCCAGTCTTGGTGTAATTAAAGAAACATGATGTCAAGGGCACTCAAATCCATTCCATTGACTGTGGCCCCCAAATAGACTAACCCACTTTCCATAAGAATGCAATTTACTCAAATCAAATCAATGAAAACGGCAATGGAAGAGAACATAATGCAGTGAGGTTTCCATCCGTCTTGTACAAACTCAATAACTGTGGGAACTGCAGATGTTGGGTTACAGATGGAAAAAATAATCCTCTGTTCAATTTGTATTTTACATGATGTTTAACAAAAATGATGTAAATGCAGGAGGCAGACACTGGTCACAAAAAACTGCCCACATTCGACACTTTCTTGCACGCAAAGGCTGCAGTACAACAACACAGCACTATAAATAACTTCTGAGAAGGGGAGAGAGCTGCCTCACGTTTCATACCTGACAGAACCACTCCACTCACAAGCCACAAGGGTCGGTGTGATGTGCAAGAGAAGGTCACAGCTTATACCTCCCTTTCTTTCTCATGACACAGAGCCGCTTCATCTTATATGAAAAGCCGCTAATCCAACGGGGAGTAAACAGGCTAGGTCCTGACATAATAAACTTCGTAAACGGCCGTCTCAGTGTTTGCTTTGAGGTCACCAACGCGTAAACTTTACTTCCAAAGCCTCGTAAGAGAAATTGAGAGGAATGTTTACGGCTTCTCTGAAAGGCACGCAGGAGGCGTGTTGAGGCGCATCTAGTTATGCTCTGTTTGCACGGCTGCAGAGCTCAGAGACACATTGAAGAGGGAGTCCACGCTCGATATTATCCCATCTTCCCTCCACATCTTTTCCCTTTTGAAGACGAGACGCCGATAAGGAGCCCCAACAGCAGGTGAAGCTCTTGCTGCGACAAAGGAAAAACTTTACATTTGCATTGCAGGAATGCTAAAGACGACTTCCTGTATGACAGGCGTCAGAGAGAGCGCAACCTGGCGTGACCCCACAGGAAGAGCGGGCTTTTCAGAGGCGTCGAATCACCGGGCATCAGGCGAAGAGGAACCGCTGCGTTGCGCCAGCAGGCCCCGTCTGCGTCAGCGGCGCGTAGCGGAGCCGACCGCAACAGCAGAGCCGATGATCACTTTCCTTGGCACCGCTTCCAGAGAAACAGCGTTGCAGCAAAGCGGGCGTGAGCGCCAGCGACTCGTTTGTTCTCGTTTCCCCCGGCACTCTGCTCAACAGCCCTATAAAAGACCGCGGGGAGACCGCGAGCTAAAAGGAGTGAGAAAACCGAGCGAAGAAGACTTCAGTTCACTTCAAAGGTTTTCAGCCGAGCCAAGGGACCCGAGCTGGGCACTGCCCTGCTGAGACGGGAGCAGTGATATGATTGTTTTATCAGAATGAAATATTCATGGCTCAACAGTCTAGCCTTTAGCAGTGACTGATGGCGTTTCAGTGCTACAGGGAATGAATTATTGAAACGCTGATGGGAGTTCATATACTTGCTCTTTGACAGTTCAGTTGCCAAACTGAACACAGAGACCCTGGAAATCAACCATCTAAAGCAGAGGTAACCAACCCTCGCCCTAGAGATCTACCGTCCTGTAGGTTTTCACTCCAACCCTAAAAAAACACACCTCACTCAAAAGCTGGAGGTCTTGTTTAGCTGCCAATTAGTAGAGTCAGGTGTGCCAAATTAGAGTTAAAATGAAAACCCACAGGATGGCAGATCTCCAAGAACAGGGTTGGTTACCACTGATCTAAAGGGTAAACAAACATCAAGAGGACACTAAAGGGTAAACAATATTTTAATGCCCATGATATCAAATAACATTCAATTTAAGTCAGGAGTGAAAACAAAGAAGCACACACAAAAAAATAAATTAAAAAAACCAGTGACACCAGTATCATCAATTAGATTTTTATTTTACTTTGTATGTGTGTTTTTTTATACTTATTCTGCAGTACTGAGAATGTGCCTGGAACAAAAGAGGCCATCCAGCTGCGTGTTGAACCACAGCCAGTGTGTCACTGTGCAGGACACAGACAGCATGCCGCCGACAGGGTCATCTCACGAGAGATTTGATTCAGTGCTCAAGTGTACCAGTACTACAGTGAAAGCATAATTATTTACAGACGTGTAAGTCAACAGTCATCAGAGTGGGTAAAAAGGACTAGTTCTGTACATTCTTGGTAGGCCTCAATGCCCTCACCCCATTCCACAGGCTCTATGTGACGGAATGTAATGCGCAATAATCCAGCAAATGTACATTCAATAATACCTGAAAAACTATGCCCTTTAATACAATTCAAAACGATTTGTGAGATTCACATTTGTTAACATAGTTTTAATAACAGTACATTATTCCAGATAAGCAATGTGTACAAATAAATAAATTGCATTTGTTGATTTTTTAAAACTCTTTTCAACCACTTTTACTTCTTTTACAGTCATGGTTACAACAGACGGAGCACTGGAGACCGCTAATATTTTGAAATAAAGGTAAGTAAAACAACTGTGTTTGTCTCACTCGTATATACTAGATACATATCGGCTATTCTGACCTCTCATGTTTCAGTAAACCAAAAGCAGGCTGTTCAGATCACGGACTAAAGGCAACAGCTTTGAAGTCTCTACATGAGATCTTTCAGTCCTTCTCTATGCAGAAGGCTTTTTGTGGTAACTGAAAGCATTGCATTCAGGCAAGCGATGAATAAGATTGCACTGGATGAGTCTGGCTTAAGGAGTGGCTCGTGGAGGTACGTGTAAGTGAATGAGAAACGGCTGGCCACACGCATAGCACAACAGACCCACACGGCGTATTTCCTGACAGATGACTGGTAGAGATCACTGAGATGGCTCCAAGACCCCAAAAAAATGCAAACAGACACACAAACAGAAGAGTACGGCCATTGAAGTAATGCAGTTTACTGTTATGAACCGCACAGCCAGTGTCTAAAACAAATTCTCTGTTCTTCCCCCATCCTGCCTTCACAGAAACCAACAGGCTGAACTGTCAAGTAATCTGGCATCCATTTTCTCTTCAGGCTAATAGTCCAGCTCTGAGAACCACATCACCGGAAAAGTATTTCACAAGGCCCTTCCATGGGATGCTGATGAGTGGCCTGACGCTGGCAGGAAGCCTCGGCAGTAAGGGACTGCCCAACAGCCGCGTCTACTGGAAGCTGCCTGCTGTGACTCACCGTGGTGCGGTGGGCTGAGGCTGTGCGCGGCCGCGGTGTGCGTCAGATTCGGGTTCGCACTCTATATTCAGCGCTCTTAGCGAAGGGGGCGCAGCTGACGTGAGCAATCGCACGTAGCGCTCGGCCTCTTTGGGTGAGACGCGCGCGGCGGAAAACGTCCCCGCGCCACTCAGACAGCGAGCACCGCCCATCGCCTCAAAGTACCTGAATGCAAATTTCACTCGCGTTGTTTTGACGCGTACTGGGCAAGTTCAAACAAGAAAAAAATAGAAAGAATTGAAATTTAAACGGTGGAGATTAAAGGAAAAGAGGGGGATGTTGAATGAAAAGGTCGTTCTGAGAGAAATCGTCAGGACCAGAGTATCGCCACATCTCTGCGCTCTCAGCCCCTCCCCCTGGGAGCCAAACACCCGGGCTCCTTATGGTGGCGTGATCCTATCAGAATGCCCCCCCTCCCAGGGCATGGTGACAGGTGTGGGAGTGCCCAATGTTCCGGGCGCTCTGTGTAGCGCCCTGCAGCCCAGCTTGCCTGGGGACGCTGGCGAGGCCACACACCCAGCATGCACTGCATCAGGGTCTTTGGGTACACCATGCTCAGTCACAGCAGCTGCAAGAGGCAGGAGGAATAGGAAGGAAGTGAAGGTGAAGGCAGAGACACACAGACAGGCGGGTGCAGACAGCACTAAAGCAGAGAGGAAGCGGAAGAGGAAGACAGGGATGGGGAGGGAGAGAGGGACAGAGGAGCAGAAGCGCTAGCCAAGAAGCAGATCCGGGGAGGTGAAAGAGAAGCTCTGGAACTCCTCCTGGTTGACGGCGGGGATCAGCGAGTCTTCGATGGGCGTGAGCGTGGGCTCCTCTCGAGTGAAGTCCGGGTCGAAATTATTAACGTCCTCCGGAGTTTTCTGTGACAGCAATGAAAAACAACAGAGATCAGGGCCACTTAAGACTGAAACAGCCCCGTAAAACAAAACTTCCCAACCCACCCCTCTGCATTAACAGAGCTTCCCCTGTGGCTTGGGCTGGAGACAGCAGACACAGACACCAGTAGCCAGGGCTCAGGGGTCGCCGTGCTGAACTCACAATCCTGGGCTTGAAAGGCGGCTCGATCTCCTTGCGGTTCAGCTTCTCCCAGTCGACGCCCGAGAAGAAGGCGTGGCTGACGATGGCGTTCTCCCCGCCGTCCGCCGCCACGCAGCCCAGCCGACGCAGCGGGTTCTTGGTGAGAAACTGTCGGGGGAGAAGAGAGGGCTCGCTCACACAGGGTGTCTGGGAGAGACTGCTTCTCACGCCGCGCTGCTTACGGCCCTGTCACAATCCATATCTCTCAATGAACAGATAAGGACTGCAGCCCTGTGCTCTGTGGACAGAAGTGCCATTTTCATAAATCAATTTGCCTGTAATCAGATAACTGCCACAGTTACGGAATTGACAAAAGATCTCTTTCTGAGAGTTCATCAATATGAAGCTTAAGCAGCATTCAATGGAACAGCCTAACCGCTCCTCTTCAAAACTTTTACATTTGAATAGTGTCAAATATGAAAATCGTTTGATTGATGTACAACACCAATCCACCAGAGAAAAGTCCAGTTTCATTACAATATGAACATAGCAATGTACTCCTTAATAGAAAAGACAAATAATGGTTAAAAAAAAGGCATCACTACCAATCGGCCAATCAGTGTTGAGAGGGACAGGCAGCACTGGCGCATAAGAAAATAAGATTCATCAAGGGTCCAGTGGTGATTAACAAACCGCTGCACCACACGCTCGTGTTAGAGAGGAAGTGTGGTTCGGCTTGCAGGCCCAGCACGGACTGCCCTGCGGTCTTCACAGAGAGTCATTCCCCCAGAATGCACATTTAGAAACTGGGATTCCACTGCTGTGTTCCTCTCTTCCTGTTTCTCTGAGCGTTCTACAATAAGCCTTTCTCTCTGCACCTTTCTGAGACCAAGAATAACACCATAGCACATTCTACCTTCACACAACAACGCAGCGCACGTTGCCTGTAGCAAGTGAAAGCTAACAGAATGCACCATGTTCAGCGCGTATACACATTTACACTTATTGTAAAAGGTTTATGTTTTTATGTTTTTTTTTTTATTTTGATGTCACAGTACAGGGGTTCCACTTCCAGGGAGCAAATTGGGGTACCATCCACCCTGCTGAGAATGGAAGCACACACACATTCTTCCCACAAGCCTCATCTAGCACCTCCTCTCAGTCTCAGAGGAGGCGCGGCACACAGCTCCACAAACTCAGATGACCTCACAGCGGAGTGGATGGGGGGGGGGTGGTTAGTGGAGTGGGGGAAATGGGAGCCCTTCTCAGCGGGGGAGGCATTCAGACTTGCACACTGTAATTGTGGCTTTGTGTTTATTTTTCAGCCTGCGGGCTCCTCGGGGGGAGTGGGCGGGTGGGGGGGGTGAAGAGTGGTATCTATGCAGAGGAAAAATTGCAAGCCCTTCTTTGACCACAAACAATCTGTTTAAGCTCAATACACTAAATTTCCATTCCATTATTTTCTGATTAAAGAAGACAGACGAACATGAGGCTTAACTGACCACAGAATACTGAAGTCAGATGATTCACACTCAACGGCCAGACTGTTCTGATATATCCAGGCAGAGAGTCATCAAATGCAATGCGGCCCACAAAACAATCCTCTCCCAGCCAAAGCAGCATGCACTGTAATGCTCTTAACGTTTGCTTCAACATTCAATAAGCTTTAACTTTTTAAGCCAATGAATGGGATTACCCACCACCACGATGTCATCGACTGCTGCCTAATAATGTAGAGATAATCACATGGTGCAAACAGCCAATCACAGAAAAGTATATGTGCTCAATGCATTTCTGCAAATACCTCTGTAACAATCATTTTTATTACTGAATACTGTACTATGAGCTGAAGGATAAGACTAATAATGCACTTCTTCCAATCTGTGCACATCAAAACCAAAAGTATTAATATAAATAAAATATGAAATAAGTGCATAGACAGAAAAAGTGATTCAGAATTCCATAAAGATCTACCAGTTCTGCTTTTCTCAGCAGATAGTGGAGTGGCCCACTTCTCTATAATGTTTACACAACTCACAGCAGCTACAAAACCTGCGACATGGCAAACAAGACCAAGCTAAGCCAGTCCAACGCAAAAACTCGTCAAACCCGATCAAACCCATATATGGTGCGCAGTAATTTCACACACATCAGCCCGGATGCGCTTGTTAGCGTTTACCCAAAAAGGCCGCCAGAACTTCACTGCATTTGTGCAAACAGCCTAAGAATTTACGAGGTATTTAAAATAACTTGGAAAGACGAGAGCAAGGATGAAAACCTGAAAAGGAAAAGGGATGGAGAGCAGACCCACGGGGCCCCAATCATGAGAACCCCGTCACAGATGCACTGATGCAACCCGTCTCCGGGGGGGGGGGTGAGGGGCGGGGCTGGGGGGCAGAGGAACTGCCTGGGTGGGCACAAGTAAGTTGTCAGCATATTTTTGATAATGAGATACTGCATTTCTGCAGCACTCACGCAGAGGTTGCATATCAACCGACTGTGGGAAGGGGAGATTGTGATCGCGGTTTCATGTGCAGATAATCATTTTGTTTGTTTCGTTTTTTTTTTTTGGGGGGGGGGGGGGGCACAGCATTGTGAGTGGGCAGGCCCAGCCCCCTCAGGCCCCCCCCCTTAGCGAAAGGTCAACGCTGAGGTGACAAAACAGCATGCAAAACACATTTCTGTATGATTTACGCAGCGCGGTCACAGTGAACTTTCAAAGGCGGGCACAGAGCTCAGCTCCTCATCGCTGCCTGAGGAAGACGAGGTTTGTTTAATCGCATCTGTCATCACAAGCTGCAGAGAGCAAGTAGCTATAGCCGTTGACTTGATGTTCATAGTAAATCTGTATAGCAAAAGACTGCTGTATTCTATAGTGCTGTATAAGATGGTGTCCTATTTTGACCCAATACGGGACGCTGGCCTCACTTGTGCATTGTGCCTCTGTGCCATTAATCAAGCAGCCTGTTCCTGTTTAACGGTGGATACAGAGGGGAGCCGCAGGGCTCTTATGAACCCCTCCTCCAGCGTCCCAAGAGATGGACTGGGTGGAGCTGAGTAAGGTTTCCGTGAGCGCAGGTCGAATAAATTCTGTACCCCCCCCCCCACAGGTCAACATGTCATGATCCTTTCAGGATCCACCCCATGCTGTACCATACAGCATGGCCACCATGTCCTGGTCTACTTAGACCAAAAGAAGAAAAAACCTTTACATTTCAACTCAAGCACAAGCTGCTGTCCACATTCCTAAGCTAACCTGCTACATAGAACCAAAGCAGATGGACAAGCTGAGCCCACAGAGGAACCTGTGTTACAGTGACACAGTGAGAGCATGTGCGGGCTGTGGCTCTTTAAATGCATGGGGCAGAGCACAGCTGAGCCCTCCACGCCAGGCTTTACATAAGGAGTGACTGAAAGCAAATCAACACTGGAGAACCGGATCCTGCTGGCTCCGGCCCACCGGGGGGGCGGGGCCCTTATTTATAGCCCGGCCCGGGACGCAGCGGCGAAAGTTGCCTTAATATAGTTATGTAAGAGCCTGAGCCCGGGAAGAGGGCAGCTGGGTAATGGAATTACGGCTAGCGGCCAGCAGCGTGACCCGTCTCGTGATTGCGGCTCATGCCCAGCTCAGCTCGCCCCCCCCAACCCCCCCCAACCCCCCCCCCCCACCCCCCCACCCCCCCACCACCCCCGTCTGCACAGCCCTGAACTTGCTGTCTCATGTCACAGTGAGGACATGGGGACGCGCTGCCTCGGGGGACGCAATATCAGCTATATTAAATGAATAAATGCAACAGTCTGAAGCAATGAAAGGAAAGCAATTAAAGTTTCATTAGATAAAGGAAATAAATTATAACAGAAGGGGAGGGCTGCTTCTCTTATTGAAATAAGATGCAATAAGGCCTGGTATTGGTCCCTGGTTTAATACGTAAGGATATATTTGTGATACTAAGTAATGGTATAAGCAAAAAAAAATGAGAGTGGTGGGGCCAACAGAGCCCAAACTGGCTGACCAAGTTTCCAGCTCTCTGAGCTGCAGAGCAGTGGCCATTCTGGATCTGTTTACACACAGGCAGTTGCATTTTTTGGTAATGAGGACAGGGTGACCGGGTGACTCACAGCTTTAAGGATGGCCACAGCGTCGGTGCTCAGCCAGGACGCATAGACAATCTCCTCGTTAAGGATGGCCTCAAAGAGGTCGTCCTCGTTCTCTGCCTCGAAGGGGGCGTGGCCAGACAGCATCTCGTAGAGCAGCACGCCGAGCGCCCACCAGTCGACCGAGGGCCCGTACAGCATCTCCTGCAGGATCTGAGGGTGCGGCACAGGTCAGCAGAGTTTTATATTTAATGACCTCTCTTTCTCACACACACACACACACACACACACACACACAGCCCAGGTATCCCAGCTACCAACATGCCCCGTGTCTGACAACAGGACTCTCCCACCTCCCGTTCCATTAAAATATTTTCTCTCAGGAATCTGAAATGTACCCCATACGCCTCCTGAAAATAAATTTTTTTCACCACTGCTACCACGACCCAAGACAAAACATATCGCTGTGTCCCAGCACTACATTCCCTTTGAATGTCATTCAGGCTGGGCTCAGTTAACACCGGCTGGTTTGAGACAGTGGCAGAAGTGTGATTTATTGTGATGAGGCGTTGCTAATGGAACGGACAGAATCCCTTCTCTCTCCGCGCCGGGTTCTGGAACCCTCCTTCCCCGGAGTCCTCCGTTACAGGTCGTTAAAAGCGCTGGCAAACGCACCCCGCGGCGAAGCCGCGCTCTCGATAGCCTTCGCGCCGTGGCGCGCCGCCAGCAGAGTTACGAGCGAGCGAGCGGAAAAGGCGCAGCTCTGGCAGGTTTCAACACTGCGTGTGCAAACACAAACTTGGGCAAGGACCGCGCAGGCAAAGGAAGGCCAGCGAGCGGGAAGGGGTTACAGAACAATGCAACAGCTTGACCCGCAGGCCTGTATGTGTCTGGAAAGGGTGTCCTTCGGCCAGACCACTCAACACCAAAGTGAAAGGGCAGACAGTGCCGTGTTAGGACTCTGAGTGTTGTAACTAAAGGATGAGGAGGAAGATGTAGAAAAGGAAGTGGGAGTGAAAGAGGGAGAGAGAGATAAAAGGTAACAAAACTGAAATTACGAGTTTCCCAGTGTACTACAATTTTCTCAGAAAGGATCACAGTCAGCCACTGGAGGGTTAGAAAGGGACTGTAACTTGGGTTCTGGAAATCCCTACCTCCGGGGCGATGTAATCTGGGGTGCCGCAGAAGGTACCGGTGGCCAAGCCCTCAAACATCCCCTCTTTGCACATGCCGAAGTCGGCCAGCTTGCAGTGGCCGTCCTTGTCCAGGAGCACGTTGTCCAACTTCAGGTCTCTGGAACGAGGGGCACAGAGAAGGCTTTGCTCAGGTCTCGACAGCAGAACAAAGGCACAGCATATCCTGTTACCTCCCCATTATGTGGCCCCAGCCCAGGTCTGCTGAACAGAGCTGGTTTAATGGGCCTTTTAGGATCACACTGCATCTGGCATCCAAACACCACCTTTATGCTCAGTCCCACAGGGCTCAGCCTGAGTGGGAGTCCCGTTGCCTGTGGCAACCTACAATCTGAGTCAAACCTCTCCAGAATTTCAGCAGTAGGCTACTGAATTCACTGAACATCACTAAAATAACTTGCCTTGCACTGGGCAACCACATGAAAAAACGACCAATGTTCATAATTACGTAACCAGCTATGGTTCCTTGGGTTGCTGAAGAAATAAAATGCGTGACTTCAGGCTGCTCGTGATAAACCTGGACACTGATACATTTAGAGCTTTGCTTCAGGTAATCGTTCAATCGAGAAAACAAACACAAGCGCTAAGAAAAGTAATAAATGGGGCCGCCAAAGAGGGAATGCGTGGACATCTCTAAAAGGTAACTCTGCCTTCTGCGCAAGCTGTGTGCAATAAAGTCATTCTTATTTATGCTAAAATGACTCGTTTGCTCATTATTAATCGTGCGGAAAAGGGCATATGAGGACGCCGCTTTATTTTTCCACATTCGGGTCACACACAGAAGAGAAATTGAAGGGCACCGCTCTGTTGACAGGAGCAGAATGACGAATGGCAGGCGGTAGACACTCGCTCAGTGTCAGTAATTCAGCTGCGCTAGAGGAAGAGGCAATGTCAATATTTACCCATCCCCAATAGAAGAACCGGGTCTTCGCTCACAGGTAGGATTCAACGGGAAACTGTGAACACGCAACTGTCTTGGTCTACTACAATCCACAGTCTGTTCAACAAACGATGTGTGGCCAATACTAACAAACTCCATTCATCTCTGTAGAATGACTAAGAGTGTGTCCTCATAGGTGATACACAAACTTTAAAATGATGAGCACACAATAATATTACAACAAATGGCATGACACAACAGGACCATACACAACAAAACTGCAGCGCAGTGAGCTATACAAAGCCGACACAGGTCAGCACACATTAACACAAATTAAGCCACACACAGGGATGCACACACATAGAAATGTACACATACATATACACAAACACAAAGGCAATACAACAAAAGAAAGAACGATGAAAGACTTCTGGTATACATTCAACATTATCAAAAAGAGCTGGAAAGATGAAGAATGTCTGTTTCCTCAGATGGCACCAGTCGCATTAAAACAGGGCACAGCCTGCAGCAGGGGCTGTTTTGGAAGATAAACACACGTAGAAAACATCAGCAAAACATCTCTATCCCGCCTCTTCCCGATGGGGGCAAGACCAGGGACGGATGACGCGTCGGCTACTGGAAATCAAAGGTGTGCGGGGGGGGGTGGGGGGGTGGGTATGGGGGTGGTGGGTGGCTGTCTCTTTTGCGGCAGTTTGACAAGATCGAGGAAACATCTTAGATCTCAGCGACAGAAACAGGTCATGCGAGACTTCCCAAAAAACACGTGCTGCGGTCTAACTGGAACCAGCTCACTGGGACAACAGTGCAACCCGCCAGCGCAAACAAACGCACACCTGACCGTGTTTGAACAGGGGTGGCGCATCACGGAGGAGGCTGTGGCGTGCCCACGCTGACGGTAGGCTGGCAGCGCCGGGGGGACACGCATGGCACACAAACCGCCCTGGCAGCGCGGAGCGTCTGCTCAGCTGCAGCTAACGGGCGCTCACACAGATCACCCTCTGTCCGCAGGGAGGCTTGTATTTCCCTAAAACCTGTAATAGCTTTAAATAAATGTACTCGACTGCATAGCTAAATATGTCAATACAGTGTACTGGGCACAGTGTCAAGTCAATACACTGTCAATAAGAACATATGGATTTGCTATAGGGTGTTCCAAAAGTGTGGTCTCACAGGAGAATACATATTTAAATCTGGCCAGCTAACGTGAAAAAACCCCACAATATCTTATTACCCCCCTCACAAAGGAGATGTCACTATGGACAGCAGTTTTACTTAGTGGATCAACTAACTGTTGTAGCACTGTGTATTTATTGTGTTCATCAGTTAAAAACAGAAACATTGTTCAGCCTGACCGACTATAAAAAAAAACAATTTTGTTTAGTTTTAAAGCTAATCAGCCATTAGCTTCATGCTTGGGTTCTCCCACCATTTTACAGGCCAGCTAGATCTATGCAAGGCTCACTACTGGCTGAATAAACAGGGACTGAGTTTCACAATTAAGTTAAAAACACTGACATCTCCAGCAGTACTTAGCCCTGCTGCTTTCTCTGGGCTAATGAGCCTTAGAGCACAGGCAGAGAAAAACAGGCAAGAACAGACTGCGGTTAGAGCCACCTCCCACAATTCATAGCTGAGCGCTTTTATTTGTTTCTAATAATGGCACAGGAATGATGGATGGTTGCAACCTTTCTTGCTTGCTGCACAAATTAACCGCTGAAGAACATGGCAGGTCAGGTTCACGCCTACTTTCTCATTGGGCCAACACACAATACAGAGACGGTGACCCCTGAGCCATAGCAGAACTGCACAGACTGGTCTCTCTCCCCTCCACTGAACACAATGCTGGCTCTGATCCTCTACCTGTCCAAAAGCAAAGCAAACAATGCCCAATTCATGCTCGGGCAAAATTACCACTAAACACCTCACCAGAGGTCTTCATGGGACTGAACACAGGGAGATATACTTTCATCCAATCAATTTTCTATCTCTGGCCAAAAGACGACAGAAGAATGAAACAGTATCTTCCATGACATTACATAACATTCATTCAACAGACACTCCTTTCCAGAGCAGATTTTAATGCCGGTGCATTAGCCGGTTCATTAAGCTCATTAACCTCACCGCCAGAGTCACAGTGCCAGACCTGGCTAACAACATTCCCATATCCACAAGCATACGCATGACATCGTTAAAGTATTACTGCAATTTAACTATTCCGAGCCAAAACACAGTTGGTGAATACATGCACATTACATCCATAACAAGCCCTAAGACAACAAACTTAAAACCACAGAAAGTACCATAACCTGAACTATGGGTTCTGGGGAGCCAATATGCAGCCTTCAGTCTGCGCCTAAAGATGAATAACAATTTTGTTGTCCTGACGACTGTGGTTCCACCATTGGGGGTGGGGGGGGCAATATAAACACGTATCATCACAGCAACTGCAGAGGGAGGGGACCAGTTCCAGTGCCCCCGGGGTAGCAGCGTAACAGGAACATCAGGGTTTGAACATTGATTGGAGATATGCTGGAGCTGTTCCAATAACTGCCATCTAGACGAGTACCAAGATTTAAACTTGAAGTTGCGTGCAATGAGGAGACCGCAGACACGTCATGCAGCTGCATTCTAAGGCAACCAAGAGCAGTAGAATTGCAATAGTATAAGTGTGAGAGTACTAGGGATTGGCCTAAGAGCGATGTGGCATCCCCTACATTACTCAGATACTTCAGCTCTACAATAACAATGGATATAGATCAGTATGATTGCTTTCATATCCAGCAAATGTTGAAGAGGTCATAAATCCAATTACTTATTACCTTGGCTGTTCACACTTGAATCTGCAGCTATCAGTTACAGTAGTATGAGGACTATAGGAGTGCCGTACACCTCAGTTTGCTATTAATAAACTATGTAAATAAACAGTGTCCACAAGGGGGCCCACCCAAACTTGTGTGTGTTAACACCTGGGTGTTAAATGATCCTCCCCTCCCTCAGCACAGCTGCGACTCCGCATCGCTCACTGGGTGAAGGAGCGCGTGAGTGGAGCAGTCATGTGACTGCAGACCTGATGGGGCTACTATACTGGGAGCAGGATTGAACTTTGGTATGAATTTGGCACATTACCTTCACAGCAACAAAACACACTGCCTGTGGCTGACTAGTCCAGAAACTCCGGTCTACTCTAGCCATCCCTATCCTGTAAGCTGAGGCTAAAAACACCTAGCTGTTCTCCCCAAACCTAAAGAGATGAGTGAAATAGTTTATTTCCAACTGATGTAATTAATTGGCCTTCATACAATATTCAATCCGTTTATCCAAGCTAACATTGTACATATTTCTCATACATCCTGTATGTGTGCAGGATGTAAACTAACTTCAAAATGTCTCCTGGGGTGCAGTGATATTACTGAAGACAACTTCACTGCCTTTTTTGACTAATGGCAGCCTTATGTGGGAGTGCTGGGCCTAAATGCTAATGGCTCCCCGACAAAACTGTGATTCACATTCTGAACAGGCCCGCACTTGTGTTCTGGCCAAACGCAGGGCTGCCCAACCCTTTTCCCGGAGATCTACCGTCCTGAAGTTTTTCAGTCCAACTCTAACAAAAGCACGCCTCATTCAACAGCTAGAGACCTCATTGAGCTGCTAATTAGTAGAATTAGGTGCACCAACTTAGGGAAGAAAAGAAAAGCTGCAGGACGGTAGCCCTCCAGGAAGAGGGTTCAGCAGCCCTGGACAAATAAAATAGCAGTATACAAACTGTAAACACCAATGCTACAAAATGGCACAATGCAAGGTTGTTTCTTATGTTTTGCTAGGAAGAACTCCAAAACCACTGACAAGTATTCAGAGAATGCTGGACTCTCCCGAAACAACAATCCTCTTAGTGAGAGCTTTGTATTATTCATGTCTGGTGTTTATTTTATTTGTTTATTCATCATGCAGAACCACAGTTGACCAGATGAGTCACTTCCCGTTGACATCATCATCCATCAACACTACACAGAAATAAATCAGAACACACCTGATCTGCCACATGAAAGCCAAGTTCAGGTTCTTACTTTTAAACAGATCTGCAGGGAGTCAGATGGGTAGGAGTTTTGTACCGGTCAGTTACTGGTCAGACAGCCATTTCCTGATTAGCAGCTTTTTTAAACTTCTCAATATCCTCATTTCACCAACCTTTACACACCTCTATTTCAACACACAAGGTGATGCTGCCTTACAGAAATTAAAAAAGAATTACAGAAATCTTCAGAAGGGGAAACGGAAGTTTGAGAAAGAAATTTCAGCCAGTGATGTACACTCAGATTTCCACACACTCGCAGAGGGTAAACGTTCAAGGGTTAAGACTGTGGTGGGAGGACAGAAAGAAGGCCTTCAGACACCAAGGCGGTGTTCAGAGCAATGTATATACAGTATATTATACAGTCAACATTTTTCATGGGTGTCCTCATTTCACAGCAGTGCTTCCAATTAAATCAACCTGAAAATGCAAAACAATTCCTGGAATGAAGGCTTTGGCATATGTTGCAGCCATCGAGTATTTTTTCTTTTTCTTTGTACATACATTTTTATATTTCAGGCAGAATTGTGCAAATCATTTTGTACCCATTGCAATGGCTGCGCCCTCTATAGGTGAGAAAAGGCATAAAGGTGTGCGTCTGTGGCAGAATGGCTGGAGTGCACTCTGCTGGAGGGGTTTTGGGGCACCTGTAAATGCGGTCGTGTGAATATGCCTTTAAGAGTAAACGGTTTAGACATTCCTTTAGGGATTTAATCGGTTTTATTCCATTAAATATGTTTTGTTTTCCTCAGTGAACATGCGATTATTTTTCCTTGGTGCCTCTTTTGTAATTTTGACAGCTTGTTTGGGCGTGTCAGAAAACTTAGGTCCCTACTGGTTACTCCCACTATGACCAAAATTAATAGGAATTCATTGGAAAGAAGAAGGAACTTTTGGTCATTACAGCACACATAACTCGAATAGCAGCAGTGCACAGCAGGACCATAGACAGGTTCTACAATTTCTACTTTGAACAAGATACCTCATACAACGTGAATGCAAAAGGAGAACTGGGACATGTAGTTTTTCCCTAAGCATTGAATACTGAGGAAGATGTTTCAGACACGTGTCCATCCTCTGTGTTTTAGTGTTTCCTGTGAATCTCTGGGGTTTTCACCTTTCTTTGCCTTTGCAGGCTATGCACTACTTTAATGGCCCAGGTAATTCATTTTTTCCACATACAGTGCATTGTCCTGGCTGTTGAGAGGCAGGCAATTCTGCCTTCCAACAACTAGCATACGATCAACAGCCTACGTAGGTCTCATATGTTTTGAATCGGTAATTCAAATAAAGGGCAAAGGTAAAATGCGTGGAAGGTGATGTAAGGTGACAAAACAAAACAAGGCTTTTACGGAACATGATGTCGGTTACAGAGTCGGTTACTCCTGGTGTGCGGTGATGCCTGTGATCCTTTCACAGAAATGCGCTTGCCTAGGTTATGGTGATTTATAAAGCGCAGTCTGAGAAGTTCAGGCTCCGTTACTCACCGGTAGATGATGCCCTTGGAGTGTAGGAACATGAGGGCGGAGGTGATCTGGGCCGTGTAGAATCGCGCTCGCCCCTCTTCGAATTTCCGAGACTTCTGTATGTGGAACATGAGGTCGCCCCCGTTGACGAACTCCATGACAAAGAAGAGACGGTCCTGGAATGCGCAGAGGGAGGGGCTGATGTCAGACAGACGGGTCATGAGAGCATCCTCACACATACACACACGCACATGCGCACACCGCACACGCAGGAGTGGCACCAAAGTGTGTGTAATACTCATCATATCCTGAGGGGGCAGTGGTGAGCATTGATCCACTGCTCTTGTGTTCTTAATCTGTAAGCCTCTGGTGTAAATCCATTGCCACTGATCTGCATCTGAGAAGGAAGCTAATTTTGCTAGGCAGAAATCATCCTGAGTCTGGAGGGGGGTAACTGTCACTTTCATCACTGCACATGAAAGATTCATGTCCAATATCTGATGCAAACTGAGCGCTCTGAAATTCTGATGCCCTGGGTGGACCAACACAGACAGTCCTCTCATAAATCTCCGTTTATAGCTCACAGACGTCATCCAGCACCACAGGACATGTAGCACACACACACGCACACACACACACACACACACACGAACGTACACACATATACGCACAAGTTCACACACACACACACACACACACACAGACACAGGCATACGCACACACACACACGCACACACAGACACAAGTGTACACACAAGCAGGCCCGCACACACGCTGCTTCATCAGCAGGTTTCCACACGAGTTCTCAGGGAGTTTGGCTCCACAATGGACCACAATGGAAATAAGTCCTGTGACTTTTTTGTGTTATCCTCGATGCTCTTTTAATTGTGCATGTACACTGGTGTTTGCAGCCACGTAATTGTCCTTTTAAAGTGAATCGTTACGTAATAAAACAAAGCAAATCTCTGCGGCATCTCTTTGAAGGCCGCGGAGCAGGCAGCAGCTCAGCTCCGTATCACACAGAGCTGCACTCTCAGGTGTCACTCTGGGGAGGGCGGAGCAGCAGCCTGCGCTCTCATGCCAGCTCTACCACCGTATCCATTATTCATGGGCAAATGTGTCCCGCATCGGAGGGTACTGCCGAGCCTCACACACACACACACACACACACACACACACACACACACACACACTCACACACTCACACACACACACACACACACACACACACACTCGTATCTGCGGTTCCGCAGTCAGGACTGTGCTTCCGCAGGCTTTCCCAGGGAGTGCAGTTTATCGCTGAGTTTACAGCAGAGACAGCGTTAACAGCAGAGCCTCAGAAACAACCTCCTCACCAGACTCCTCACCAGACTCATCACCTCTCTTCCTGCTCGGGGAGAGAGGGCCGTAAACAGAACAGAGGGGGATACATTTCTGCCTACGGACACGCCCTCATTAAGTTTGAGTACTGCAGAGTCTGCAGTGCATTGTCAGTCAGTTCATTCAGGGGAAATCAACCGCTCAAAACTTGCCATGCTCCAGGATGGGCGGGGAGAGGGCACAACTGCAGTACAGTGAGGCAGCATTGGGGTATGTGAGTGGGTGGGGAGAGGGGGGTTTGCGGGGGGGGGGTGAAGTGGTTCAAGCATGAGTGCAGCTGCTCTCATGAGACCGAACTGAAACTTATACAACAACAAAAATAGCAGACAATCGCCCTTCCCAGCAGCGCTGTTCCCTCTGACATCACATTTCAGCGATAGGGGAATCAGACAGAGGCAGCGGATGCCTTTGAAGTCAGAGATTACTGTGCAGCACTGCTATGGGTGGGAATACCATTCAGATAAAGGCCAAGATAACAGACACAGACCAACAGAGAGAGAGGGAGAGTGATAGAGAGGGTGGCAGGGAGAGAGGGAGGGAGACAGACAGAGAGAGAGGAGGGAGAGTGATAGAGAGTGAAAGTGATGGAGAGGGTGGCAGGGAGAGACAGAGAGAGAGGGAGAGAGTGATAGAGAGGGTGGCAGGGAGAGAGAGAGAGTGAGAGTGATGGAGAAGGTGGCTGGGAGAGAGACAGAGAGAGAGATAAGAGAGAGAGAGATAAGAGAGATAAGGTATCATAGTGAAACTGAGAGAAGTCTTGCTCTTGTTTACTCCCCTATCAACTCTAGGAAACACAATGCACTAAAATGTCAACACCTGGACCAACAGTTCTACACATGAACAGCACTGATTTTTCCCATCCTTGGCGCACAGATTCCTGTTTTTAAAATCACCCTGTGCCAAAGCAGTGACGGTATCATTCGCGCTGGAGAAATCGAGCCCACACAGAGCACTGCACTTTCCCCTACAAGCTGTGTGCGTGTGTGTGTGCGTGTGCACGTGTGCATGTGTGTGTGTCTGCTTGTGTGTGTATGTGTGTGTCTGTGTATGTGTGTTTAAGATGTAAGCAGACAGCGTGAGTATGTGTAAGAATATGTGTGTGTGTGTGTGTGTGTGTGTGTGTGTGTGTGCGTGTGCATGTGTGTGTGTGTGTGTGTGTGTGTGTGTGCGCTCAGGGAGGGAGGGGTGAGGTTTCTGACTCTGGGTACACACACTCAATGGCCGCTCTATTTAAACCTTTCCCAGAGTGGAGTGACGGCGGCCCAACAGCAGTTAAGGCCGATTAGGATTGACCTTGAGAGATTAGCTTTGGCATGTGGCTCCGTAGCCCCTCCCCTCCCTCACTCTGACCCACACACAGAGAGCAGTAAATACCAGGTTAACTGCTGCCCCCTCTTTAAAGTAATAAATACTGCAACCTGAGCATGTGTAAACATCCAGAAGCCATTTTTAGTCGGTGGCAGTCCTGCCTTTCCTGGCCAGAATGGTTTTTTTAAAAACATTCTTCGGGATTTTAAATCAAGGAAAGTGGCAGCATGCTCTTTTGTTTGTTCATTAAAGTGTTATACAGCGACAGCAGAGCAAATAAATTTTTATTAAACCAACAGCATGTTCTCCTGCGTGCAAGTGTGTGTGCATTTTCAAGTGTTCATTTTCGCGAGTCTGTGTCTGTGTCTGTGAATAAGCGTATTTGAGTGGGTCCACATGTGTGCATTCACACACGTGCATGTATGTTTCTGTGTTCGTGAGATTTTTTTGCATGTGTGCGTGGGAGCATGTGGGTGTGTGTGTGTAGGCATGCGTGCGTGTTTGTGTATATGCATATGTGTGTGTGCGTGTGTGTGTGTATGTTTATGGATATGTGTGTGTATATGGATTTATATGTATGTGTATGTGTATGTGTATGTACATGTATGTGTATGTATATATATATAAGTATATGTGTGCGTATGTGAGTCTATGTATATGTGTGTGTGTGTGTGTATGTTTATGGATATGTGTGTGTATATAGAAGTATATGTGTGTGTATGTGTATGTGTATGTATGTGTATGCATATGTGTATGTGTGTGTACATGTATGTGTATGTGTGTGTATATGTATGTACATGTGTGTGTATATGTATGTGTATGTGTATGTATGTGTATGTGTGTGTATATGTATGTGTATGAATGTGTATGTGTATGTGTATGTATGTGTATGCATATGTGTATGTGTGTGTACATGTATGTGTATGTGTATGTATGTGTATGTATATGGCCTGAGCACGGATCCTTACGGAGGTCTGGAAGCAGCAGTAGAGCTGGGTGAGGTAGGGATGACAGCGGGCGAGAGACAGAACCCTCTTCTCCGTCATGGTGCACTCCACATCATCGTCCTGCAGGATGATGTCCTTCTTCAGCACCTTCACTGCGAACACCTGCTCCGTACTGTTCAAACGAGCCAGCATCACCTGGGAGAGGAGACACAAGGGCCGCCATCACAGAAAAGCAAAACAAAGAGCACACTGAGGGGGAGGGAGGCTCTGTGAAGGAGTACACTGAGGGGGAGGGAGGCTCTGTGAAGGAGAACACTGAGGGGGAGGGAGGCTCTGTGAAGGAGAACACTGAGGGGGAGGGAGGCTCTGTGAAGGAGAACACTGAGGGGGAGGGAGGCTCTGTGAAGGAGACACTGAGGGGGAGGGAGGCTCTGTGAAGGAGACACTGAGGGGGAGGGAGGCTCTCTGTGAAAGACACAGAGCGACACTGAGGCACCGCAGCTCACCTTTCCGAAGCTGCCTTTGCCCAACACCTGCAGGAAAGTGAAGTCTGAGATGCCCAGGCGCCGGGTCTGCACCTCCGAGTCCCCTTGCTGGCCCTCGCTCTGCACACCGCTACCCCGCCGGCCGTGGCCTTCACCGGCAGTGCTCACCTGCAAGAGTTTCACCAGCAGGCTTCAGCGCTGCGCAGGCTGAGCGGGCCCACTCGAACCAACAGCCAGCCACCAGTAAGGATGCGCCTTCACACATTAGCATGACGCTAACAAATCAACACGACACAGTAGTTTCTCATGCAACAAGTTACATTTCAGTGGCGCTAGAGTGAAAAAAGCCAAATGCTGCCATCTAATGGACATGAGTATGTACTACATCACGATATTAGAGAGTTCTGCACACCGCATCAAGGGAGCATGAATAGTCATTCTCAAGTTTGAATAAAGTTTGTGTGTATAACGTACAATAGTCATATCAACTGCATGTGCGTGTGTGTGTGTGTGTGTGTGTGTGTGTGCTCTAGGGGGCTTACCACAGAGTTTCTCTTCTGAAGCCCTCCTGCCTGTAGTCCCATCTCTGCCAGCTTTTTGGCTAGCTCCACACTGTTGACCCCGCAGCTAGGCGCTACGTTGCCCTGGCAGCGGATGTGCACGTTCATCTTACAGACTGAAGGTCCGAAGGCACACAGACACACACACACACACACACGCACCATTGTCAACACAAATTTTGCAAGCATTATCATTACCTTCATGGTTATCATTTCCTTGCTATCAGCCACTTCAGTTCAGATATCACACAATGCTGCATAGTGTGTAAAGGCTACATTTATGCAAATAAAAAGCATATCAGGGAAAAGTAACTAGCAAACGGGTGGGAGGCTATCATTCGAACAATGATATTCACGGATGAAATACATGGATGAAGAACTCAATATGACCATCAGCAGAACGGGGCAATCAGAGAAAAAAGGAGGGAAAAGTCAGAGAGAAAGAGGGAGAGAGAGCAAGAGAAAGAGACGGAGGGAGGGAGAGGCTCTCACTCTTGCAGTGCAGGCCCTGCTTGACGATTCCCCACAGGAGAGAGCCGCAGTGGTCGCAGAAGGTGGGGACCTTGTAGTTGTGGACGCTGAACTTGTGAGGGACGTTGATGCTGAAGCCCTGGGCTGTGGTCTGAGAACAGAGGACGCGTGTTACAGCTCATATTCCTGCCCCCTTTCAAAGCACCTCCGATTCTCCTCCAGTCCGGAGGTCAATCAACCATGCCCGTTTTTAATGCATACACGCTTTGGTGTGAGTGTTTATAAATTTGGGGAAGCATGTGGACTACACCAGCAGTAATTTATCCAGAAGAGGCCAGAAGTGAAATAACCCGGTCTCCTCAGCCCAGATAAAAAAAAAAAAAAAAAAACTTCCCCACTTTTAGAATATGAACAAGAAGATTTAGAAGAGTAATCCTCTTGCTCCATTTTGCACCCCTGTTTCTAGATCACATCAGTTCACCATAACTATGGGAATACACCTGCTAGGGAAAAACCCATACGGACAATATGCAGTACCAAACACAACCAGGGGGTGGTAGTGTTGAGCTGCTACTAGCTTGTAAACAGTTCCTTTTTCTTCAGGGTTAAATTTGGCCATGCGAGACATATTAGTCACCACACAGTTTTTTCAGCGTGTTTAGAAAATAGACTGCACTGCAGTCCAGCAGCGCGTGTCCCAACAGTCTTGTTCTCTGCATGCCCTTGAAGAGCATTATGCAAAAAGCCGCTAGCGCAACTAAATCACACACTGCCAACGGTGTTTTAAGCTGTGAAGCCAAATCTGAAGCAGACAGGTCCTACATAAGAGCAGAGATACACACATAACTAGAATACAGACAAAAAATAAAGGTTTGTTCTTTCTGAAAGCTGTCTGTCTGTCTGTTACCTGATTACTCTCTAATGCAATTCAGACCATTTAACTAAAAGTTTCAGTAAAATCAAATCTTTTGGACTAAAAAAATTACACTGGTTCAAATTCCAGCAAATGCATAATGCTGTTGCAACATTTCTATAACATTATCTCCCAACAAGGGACTTTCATATGACACTGGATGAAAAGAGCTGGACATTGTCTGGGTAAGGTTTCAAAGTTGGGGGGGCAGGAGAGACCACTAGGAGGAGCTCAATTCTTCAGACTCCTCACCTCCTCCTTGGCTGGCTTCTTCATTCGGGGGCAGGTAGTGACGACCTTCTGGTGACATCGCTTGTGGACCACGCAGGTGCACACTGCAATGGGGGGAGAGAGGAGACGCAATGAGACAGAGCGCTTCACAAACCAGGCGTCGCACTGAGGGCTGGACCTCAGCAAAACCAAATGACATTCGCGACACGATCGCTAAGAAGGCATGGCTGCGCGAGTTAGCGTTAGCGCCACAGCAGAACAAATATTGAGCGACTAATGCGGTTGTGTGAAAAGGGCACAGGGCAGCATGTGTGTGGGGGGGACAGCATACGCAGGGTTGGGTGTGGGGTGCAGCATGCACGGAGGGGTGGGTGGGGGGTGGCGGGCGCATCATGCGCGGGGGCGGGTGGGTGGTGGGGGGGTGGGGGGTGCAGCATGCACGGAGGTCGCGCCGCTTGCAACCGCAGAGCTGGGGAGCATGCAGGGTCGCGGCTGCATAGCAACGAGAGCTGCAGCGTGGGGGGAGAGCTCACTTCCTCTGCAGACAGAGCAGCTCGAGCTAGTGAGAGACCGGGGTGAAACGCGCAGCAAGGCCTCTCACCTGCACTGGTAGCCCTGTTGCAAACCCGCAATGAGGGAGACAGACGGTTCAGACAGACACTTCCTAGTCAAGTGTCTTTCTACACCTGGATGCTGTTGCATACTTTCTCTAAAAACCCTCAATATGCAAATTCACAACACACACGCCGCAACACACTACACACACACAGGAGCCTATCAACATACATTCAAGTCAACAACACCACATTGGACACACACACACACACATACACACAAGCACACACACACACACACACACATGCACAGTCCACACACACACATATATACGCACACACACACTCAAGAACACACGTACACATACATAGTCATACATAAGCGCACACACACACACACACACACCCACACACACTCAGACATGTGTGAAGACGCAAACCGCTCATTTCACTGATGTCTGGATCGTGACTTTCCCTCCTGAAGGAAGACAGTCATTTAGAATGAGCCAGAGAATGACGGAGGAGGCTTCTCAGTGTGTATTCAGATGCACTGTGGCCAGCCCTGCAGTAGCGTTCCCCCATGTGAAGGTCAAACCCCCCCAGCTCTCACCAGATGAACTCCTTGCAGTGGCAGCAGAAGGTGGGCTGCCGGAGGAAGGTGGACATGAACTTGTGCCCATTGACCTGATGGATCTTCCGCCGCACCGCCCCCTGCCGCTGCCGGTTGAACTGCTTGTACTGCCTCTCGCTTCCCACGGCATCGTCTGGGGAGGGGAGGGGGGGGGGGAGATGATGCAGCAATGTAAAAACAAAGAGATAAAGGCTGAGGACAGCAGGTTTGGGGGGGGGGGGGTGGCGAGAGCACAGTGTACACGGTGCAGCTACATCCAACACACTTCTCGAGCCAGTGGGTCACGGGTGAGGAGTGTGTGCAGTGTGAGGGCCGTGTGCAGAAAGACCACTTTAGAGCACATCACTCTGCTGACGGTAAAACTGCGTCACAGATGGTAAAAATGTTTTTTAAAAAGACCACGACCACCCTGTGCTCAGTGTTCTGCCTGAACACCAGGCTGTGGCGGTGGGGAGTGAGACGTCATTAATGACTGAGCACTCCGCCACTTCTCCTCTCGCTTCACAGAAGAGAGGCTGGAACAGGAAGCCCACACACAGGCCTCACACCGCCCAGGCGAGCGTGATATCACTTCACCACAAAGCCGTACAGAGCTGCTGACTGCTTGAGTTATACTTCATTTTCAACAACATGACCGTGCTGCAGTCTGTTTGTACCCGACTGTTATGTAGTACATATTGGACATGTCACAATAAAACAGTGCAGAAAATTAGATACGCTGCATGCTCAAAAGCTGGACGACTATATTACTCATACAAGTGAAAATATTTTGTTTAGAGTAATTTTTTATTGTTCGCAATTGTTCACATCCCAAATAATTATTTAAAATCTAACCAAAATAAATCTGCATTCACCTGCTACATTTGATCATAGGAAACTGTATTGTGGCCTGCCATGGCATTCTGTTGTAATCGGGTATAAAATGAGGTAGCCTAACACACATATAAAATCCATGTTATTTATCACCAAGCACTAAGAATTCTCAGGAGCAATAACACGAAAGCGTGCCAAACTTCACAAGTCAGGAAATGGTCACATGCGCTACAATTAAGCAACACACACCAATGATGGGTTTGGCGTCAGAAAAGGTTTGGTATGACATTTCTGTGCTGTAACCACCATATTTACCTTCACGTAAATATGGTGGTTACAAAGAAATAAAAACAATTATAAACCTGAGGCCTAATTCTCAAGAATTGTTTGGTCAGCTAATGGTCTAACCTTACCATTAAGTTCAGTGATTTGTAATATGAATATCTGAATAAACAGTGGAGCCGAAGTCTTCTGTTGTGTTTTTAACTCAGTGTATCTAGGATTAAGAACCTGGTCTTTGGCTCTAGCATTACCACCCTATGTGCACCTCTCAATAGTGAAAGGGCCAGAGGCATGTTTCCGTGGTTTCCATAGTAATGCTCTTGACAAGTCCACTGCTGATAATTCAGTAATAAAAGGTTCACAAGCTAAAGGTTAGACATTTACAATTAAATGGAAAAGTACTGGGACAGTGGCACCAATTTTTGTGTTGTTTTGGCTCAGTACTCTAGCACACTGGTTTTGAAACAAAACAATGACTATGAGATGTCAAAATCAATTGTTTGATACATAGGTAGGAAGCAAGAATATATTTGTGAGCTCATTACATTACATTACATTACATTACAGGCATTTGGCAGACGCTCTTATCCAGCTTAGCAATAGCTTACAACCTGGCAGACCATGAAAGACCAAATTGGATGACCAAAGAATACTTTAAATTGTGAAGAACAACCCTTTTTCAACTGTCAAACAGATCAGGATGTATGTCATAGATGTCAAAGATTACTATAAAGAGAAAACTACACCAGCATAACCACAGAGATTTCACAGCAACATGGGAACCACTGGCATACCTAAAGAACACAATGGTCATTTTGCTAAAAAAAAATACATCAACAGTGGAGTTCTGCAACAAAGTCTTATGAACAGGTGATATGAGTATTAACCTGTACCAAAGTAAAAGAAAGAGGAAAGTGTGGAGAAAGGAACTGCTCGTGATAAAAAGCACCCCTTTATCTGTGAAACATGGTGGAGGTAGTGTTATGGCAGAAACATTTTAACTGCTCAGATTCAGCCAAATTCCTCAAAACTACACTGGACGGCACTTCACCTTGCAGCGGGACAATGACCCCAAACATACTGCCAAAGCAACCAAGGAGTTTTTCAGGGCTTAAAAAGAGGAATGTTCTAGACTGGCCAAGTTAATTACCTGTCCTGAATCCAACTGAACATGCGTTTCACTTGCTGAAGATGAGACTGAAGCCAAAACGCCTCAGAAACAAACTGAAACTGGAGGTGGCCGCAGTACAGGCCTGGCGGGGCAGCACCAGGGAGCATACCCAGCATCTGGTGATGTCTACGGGTTGCAGACATCACCATCACACTTATTTCAAATCCAATGTGCTGGAGCACAGATCCAAAACGACAAAAACTGCGTCACTGCCCGAATACATTTGCATTTAACTGCAGGTTAAGAGTCACGACTGCAACGAACAGCTTTATCACAGATATCAAATTAAAATCTGCGTGGTTTAAAATAACGTGAATATATGACCACTGCACTAACAAACCAAACGCAGTATCATAAACATGCTACCAGTTTAGCGCTAACGTAGAGCCTGTGCAGCAGACAGAACTCAGTGACCCCATGCAAAACAGAGGACTAATCCAGGGTGCTGTCATCTTCCTATGCGTATTTGGACATGTCCCCCCCCTACAGACCCCTCTCTCCAGCGCCACGCTCTCCAGCGGCGTGTGGGACGGGCGACAGCCGTGGGCGTGTCAGCGCTGCGCTGAAGGCAGGATGTGAAACTGGCCTGCGTGTTCGCCGCTCTGTCCCTTGAGCCCGCGCGGCGCATGTGTGTCAGAGGCAAACGGACACGCCTTCCGAAGCACAGCGTTACCGAGGCCCGGGAGGAAGCAGTGCGTGACGGAGGGGCGGGTACGACGGCACCGCACAGACCGCACCTGGGACGCCACGGCCCTGATACACCCCCCCCAGGCCAGGCCATGTTTGTGAGGACATCACAGGCTGCCCTGCTGTCTGGAACCCTGCAGGTATTTAGCCAGCGGTCACAGCCCTACTGAGGCACAGGACACACGGCCTACAGTACGTACGATACTGGAAACTCACAATAGAGTGCTTCCATAAAAGTGGGCAAACTGTGGATCAACTGTGGGGGCAAACCAGCATCAGGGAAGCTCTAAGCATGTCCAAAATCAATATCAGCAAAATCACACAGTCACACAGCAGCGATGTACTGTGGCATAATATTGGCAGCACCATGTTATAATTCTAAAAGACTACTGTACTAAACTACAGTAGCTTTTTAAAACCAGGTCAGCATCAGGGTTACAGAAAAAGGGGAACTTGGAGAGAAATGAAACTGAATCTGCGTACATCTGATAGCACACTGATATGCCCCTTAGTATCTTTGCAAGCCCCTGTGCCATTACACAGCTACACAGTCCTGCAAGCCCAAGCCTGTGTCAATACACAGGTACACAGTCCTACAAGCTCAAGTCTGTGTCAGTACACTATTCTTGCATTGTTTCCTGTGTCATGGTGACATGGCTCCTGGAGAGTCCTGGTTGGTTCTGCACACGGCACTGCGGGCCCTGTTCAGAGTCAAACATCTGGCCTGACTGAAATAAGAATAGCTCCGGCTCAGATACAGGAAGCACCACAGAACCAGTGCTCCCAGGTGGTGTATGGTTGAGTATCAGGCACTGCTACAATACGCATTTAGACCTCCGGTGCAATACCTACACATGCATGTATTTTGAGGGTGTGCATATTTGTGGGCACCATCTCTAAATCATGGAGGACGCGGACATTGAAAATAAAACCACAGTTAAAAAAGCAAAGGCCTTCGTAACAATCCCTGCATGGAAGAAAGAAAGAAAGATGAACGGGAAGATGGACGGACAGGAAGACGGATAGGAAGAAAGATGGAGAAAAACAAGAATACCGCAGACAGACATGATCTGACCGATTGGTCAACTGAACACTGAAACCAGAAGTGTTGAGCGCAGTTAGGCCTTATCGGGATCAAAGCGCCTAATAAATGGCGACGCAAGAAGGTGATTATTAAACGTGACAAGTTGTACTGAGCATTGACAGGAAACAAAATGAATTCAGAATCAGGCAGAGAGGCAGATCTCAACACTGTTTAGAAAATGAACAGCGCTTGGAAGAAAGAAGGGCCACAACAAGTCTGCAAAAGAAGCCAAAGGTCGCTGAAAAGGAGGTGAATTATGCAGAAAGCTGACTACTGGGGAAACCGTGTATGTTCTAAAGATAATCTCATTACCATTGCTTTGGTTAAAGGCCAGCTTAAGCTAAGGTTTATAACTACACGCTGAGAGTTACCTAGTTAAAAAATAGGATCACATTAACGTGTCATTTTAAATTGGTGAGTCGACGTCAATTTCAACACGTTGGTTAGAAATATTTCCTCATCGACCTCCATGCTGGATGCGCACGTGTCTCACAGGTTCTACTGTACTCCCAAATCCATTACAAGCACACCGCCTCTGACATGTTGAGTCACCTTGGGTGAAAGTGGGCTGACTGAACTGAGCGCCACACCGGCCATGAAGAACAGCATTACCCAGGAGCACCACTGGCAACGAAAACGCTGGTCATGAAAACCAGGCTGCCTCCGGAGGCGGTTTAAAGCCGAGAGGCCCCGCTGTGGCTCAGGGCCGACGTGCGGGCGAGACTTCTGCTTCCACTTCTATCTCGAAGTTCAGTTTTCTCTACTGGACTCAATATGAGTCAAGCGCCCCTGCTAATGATGGGGCCGCGGCAGTTCACAGAAGCGTGCGGGTCACACTACAGAGGGCTGGACCGGAGAAGCTGACTGGTGGTGGACACGGGAGGCGGCAGGAAGGCAGATTAGCGGTTACGCCGATCGTGCACTCTCATCACAGAGGAAGCGGAGGGACGGAGCGCAGCGGGCTAGGCCAGCATTAAATCTTATCAGCTGCAGCATTTAAATCTTCTCATCGATGCGAAAGTCACGCCCACTCGGCCGCCTAACGCCGGGCACCCACCGCACGTGTAGCGTAAGCGGCGCGTAAGCAGCACGGCGAAGCAGCATGGCGCGGCGCGTCGCGTGTCTACACGGGTTCCGTTTGTGTCGCGCAAAGGCTTGCTTAAAGCTCTATATTCCTAGTAGCTCTCGCAGTCTGCAGTGGGATTACATTGTGTATTTCACGTTTGTTCACGACTGCTGATTATGGGTTAAGTGAATACTTGGTGAGAGACCTTTTTCAGTTAGTTAATTTGTTAATATTTTCTTAACTCATGTAAATACATGAGGAAGTAAACGCTTTTAAAAGAATTACCATAAGCTTAAATCGTAACGTAGCCTGCATAATAATCAATCTCAAACTGTATTAATTTATTTGCTTGGTTAACAAGCGTGCCAATTTTATGAAGAATATGTAATGATCATAATAATAATATATAATCCGTAATCAACCATTGGGAATTCCCATGTCGTCTTGTCATTCACGTCAAAATTTTTTTATAGTATCAGATTTAGTAAAATCAGCAAAAAGATAACAGTTTAAACTTGAAGGGATATGAACACCACAACGCCATGAACACCGGAAGCATTGAAGTACAAGTGCAATAAAGGCTTGCTTACAACTTCATTTATAAAATAGGTGCATTTTCATCGGCAAGACCACGAAATAATCAGATTTTTTAAAGCTCTGTGGATTATCTGATTTTTATTAACAAGCCCTTTTTGAAAGCATGGCGAACGAAGACATCGGAGAAGTCAAATAGGCTGAGCAATGGTTGGTTAAAAACTACCTACACTCGAGCTAACAAACCGCTGCTCGGTGCATTCACTTCTACGTCATTCAATAGGCTGCATCTTTCTGTGGTGTATTTTCAAATTTACCCCACCCCCTCCGCAAAATAAGATAGCGAAACTAAGTTTGCCTTTCCCCCAAGTTCCAGTTTCTTTTCTTTTTTTTCTTTTTTTCTGCAAGGACAATACAAAAACGAAAAGGCTTGTATTTTTTAGCTGCTTATAAAATATCTGGGAGGGAGGGAGGGAGGGAGGGAACTAGGGACACACCCCCGGTAGCCTAATATAAGGATGAAATACAAATCAGAGCATGTATACCTAGCATTTTAGAGTATATTTCTGTGTATAAACAGGTCATCATGACGCGCGGCAAGCAGAAAAATAGAACAGAGGCGAAAAACTACGCTTCAGTTCGCTTGTGTCGCACAAGTTTCGCACCCGGTTCACGCCGCGTTCGCAGCTGGTGTAGAGGACATCATTCGCTGCCGTTGTAATAACAGTACTTAAACTACGCTTCGCTTACGCGCGTTGTGCGCTCGCGGCCGCTACGCGTGCGGTGGGTGTCCGGCTTAAGACACGGCAGGTTTTTGTGACAAGGCCAACGGCATTTGTCTGAGGCACGTGCAGGAGCCCCGGGCCCCTCAGTGTTTGATAAAGGGTGTTCATAACTGCCTCTCTTCAGGCCACCCTCCACAGCCCTGGCGTAACCACTGCTGGGCTTCAAAAATAAGCCAATCACCAGCCAAGGGGCCCAGGTTGCTAAGGAAGAATTCAGCTCATTTTGCTAAATGCATTACTTTTTTTGTGGTTGAAATACATAGCGGGGGCAGCTCGATTCACTACCGTAAGCTATAAATCAACCGTTTTCACAATTCTGTCATGTTCGGCAAAACGAGATTTCTGATTCTAGGTTTCCCATGAAGCAGCCGAGCGAGATCACAGAGACGCACAGACGAAGGGCTGGCAGTGAACTACGGGAGCTCGAGGCGAGGGAAACACGGAGAGGACTGCGCGAGCCGTCTGTCAGGACGAAGTCTGAAAGACAGGAACGTCGCATCGGCACGCCGGCTCACTCAGCTGACAGGACAAGCGTCCACACGCAGGAAAATGATTGATTCGGAAGTTGCCAAGATAAAAGTACCCCAGAGCACAACGTAGCCTACACTCACTTTTCATTTCATACAGTAGGAGTTCTCCCCAGCTATTTAATCAGGAGAAATCTGTGTAAATTTTAGGAGGGCTGTCTGATAAAACATATTGCTCTGGGTGTTTTTATAGCTGTCTGGCGGCGGTGCTAGAGGTTCACACACTGGGTCTAGGATACACTGATGCTGGCTTCAGTACACTTGAAAACCTGTTTGCCTATAAGTGAACACGTAAAGTGAACATGTATGGTGTCACTATGCAGCACACGCCCGCTCCATCCTGAACGGGGTCACGTCAGCAGGCTGTGAGGTCAGCGATAAGGATCGTGCAGGGGGGGGGGGGGGGGGGGGAGGCGTCTTACCGTCGATGAAGGCGCCTGTAATAGAGATCACAATGTACACCTTGCCCTCGGGCTCCAAGTCCACCTGAGCACAAAGACAGGAAACAGACAGGAAACAGCACCGTTAGTGTGCGGCAGGTGGGGGAAAACCCAAAGTCAAAGGAGGATTCATTCAGCTATCGTGGGTACGGGGGAGAAATGGGTGATGGAGCATTCACAGCACAGGAACTGGTCACCGGGAAGCATTTTAAATGGGATGGCCAGGTGACTCATTCCAGCACTTGTATGCGAGACAAACAGACTTCCCCAATTTAGCCACCTTGGCTCCCAGCAATAAACACTGTGCTGCAAGCTACAGGTCAGTCCTGATCTACCGCAATACAGAAAAACCCTCTGAAAACACAGCTGAAGGCAACTGAAACCTGTTCCTCCAGAAAAGACAGGAGATTGTATCTTGGGAGAGATGTGGTGCACTGTTCTGACAAATGACCTTTCCTTTGTTACTTGCAAAACAATGCTCGCACATACGTACACATGCATGAACAGACACACACATGCACACATACTTTCAAAAGACCAGAAAGAACGCCACGCCTACAGCTGCTGTATTGCATTTCTGAACCCAATTAACCCTTCAAGGTGTAAGATCACAAATATGCAATTCCAATGTCTGTAACTGAACATCCTAATGCTGATGTCACAATCACCACTGGTAAATGAGTGTTGGAGTTGTAGAACACTGACTTAGAACATGCTCTTCATACCAGGACACTGACTGAGAACAGGGTGAGGAGACAGCACTCTCAGTCTGTGAACCTGCCACAGCTGCTGTTCTCACTGCCCAAGGGTGAGACAGTGACGTTCAAGCGAATGTTTCATCAGGTAACATTAAAGCAGTGGAGGTGGCGACACAAAACCACACACAGTAGTCACATAGCAGACGTGCGGGGGAGACACTCAGATCAACACTCTTTCACACTCTTCTCGCATTCTCTTATATAGGAGGTCACCCAGTGTAAAACTGTGTGATAAATGTGTGTGTGTGTGTGTGTGTGTGTGTGTGTGTGAGCGCGGTGTGTGCACACGTCTGTATTTACAAGTAGTAATACATGGGGAATGCCAGCAATGCTAAGAGGAGAAGAATGGAGAGCAGGTTGGTCTGGTTCAGCTAGCTGCCATAAATGCCGTGGTTTCCTCGCAGGAAGTAGCCGATATACAGACAAGACCATGGGGAAGAACGCTATCAATTTATAATTCAAAACTGCCAACTGTGCTTCACTGCCAATTTAATAACAACCACCCATTACACTACTTTCAATGTTTTTGAGCAAGCTTTCAGCTTTAAAGCATCTACTGGGCTAGGGCTACACTGAGAGACAGGTCTTAGCTTTGTGACCAACTTGAAGCCAGAGGGAAACCACAGAGAAGGCTTAAGCTGAGAGAGAGAGAGAAAAAAAGTGTCCGCTCACACCTTCCTACGTGTTCGCTCACAATGGAAAACAGGGGGCAGGTGAAGACAAACCCCTGCCCCCTCACTCTTTATCTCCCTCCATCATAGACTTTCATTTTGAATATTTCTTTAAAAAAAAAAAAAACTCATTGTGCTCACACCACTGATCCGTGACACGCCCAGATGTCTTCTCCGAGCTCTGTAGTAGGCCGAACTGCTGAAGCGTGCAGAAAATAAGTGTGCCTTCTAGAACAGGATGCGATGGTCATGGGGAGCCATATTTATAAGAAGGAAGTGTGCTTGATTGGGAACTACTCAGTAGTGAAGGATTTTGAGGTGATTCCGGGGGGAATTCTACCCTCTTTCCTGCTAGTCCTGAGACAACTTCACTTTAAAGTTCAAGAGTACCAAGGGTACGTCTTATAGAGAGGCCCGAAACAACATAGCACTGTTTGTGCACGTGCATGTGTGTGTGTGTGTGTGTGTGCACATATATACAGTATATACACATAGTATATAAAGTACATGTATACATACATATATACGTACATACATGCTCTTTACCACAAATAGCCTGCTCCTCCAAATACTGAATCATGTGGCTGCAATGTACAGAAAAAAGCATGCAAACATGGCAAAGAAGTTTAAGGTTGTTCGACCAAACATTAAAATGGGTGACCTAAACTGAGCAACTTTGACCACGGTATGTTTGTTGGTACCCGACGTGGTGGTTCCAGCATCTCAGAAACAGCTGCCCTGCTGGGATTTTCCTGCGCTACAGTCTCTAGAGTTTACAGAGAATGGTGTGATAAATTAAAATAAAAGCCAGTGAGCGGCAGTTCTGTGGGTGAAAACGCCTTGTTAATGTGAGAGGTCAGAGAAGAATCGGCAAACTCGATCAAGCTAACTGGAAGTCCACAAACGCTCAAATAGTAGCTGTTTACAAGAATGGTGTGCAGAAGGGCATCCCTGAACACACAACAGCAGCAGAAGAAGAGTTCCACTCACGTCAGCTAAGAACAGGAAAACGAGGCTACAGTGGGCATGCGATCATCAAAACTGGATGACTGGAGATGGGAAAAACATTGCCTGGTCTGATGAATCTTTATTTCTGAGAGTAGGGTCAGAATTTGGCATAAATGACATGACTCCATGGATCCATCCTGCCTTGAGTCAATAGTGCAAGCTGGTGATGGTGATGCAATGGACTATAAAATGCTTACTTGGCACACATTAGGCCCCGTGATACCTTTTAAGCATTACTTGAATGCCACAGTTTACCTAAGCATTGATACTGACCATGTGCATTCCTTTATGGTCACAGACTACACTTTTTCAAATGGATACTTCTAGCAGGATAATGCACCATATCACAAAAACGCAACATCTCAAGTGGGTTCCACAAACATGACAGTGAGTTCAGTTAGCTCCAATTGCCTGCACAGTCTCCAGATCTCAATCCAATAGAGAACCTTTGGGATGTGGCAGAGGCTTGCAGCATGAAAGTGTGGCCAAAAAATCTGCGTAACTGTGTGATGCTATAGAGTCAACATGGACAAAATCCCAAAGGAATGTTTCTGTTGAATCCATGCTGTGGATTTCTGGCTGTTCTGGAGGAAAAAGGTGGCCACTGACTACATACCCACATATGCATACATACATATATATTCAAAGGCATTACATTCAGCAATTGATAACCATCCAGTCTACATTTCTGTAACATACAGATTAATTGCATATTTTACTCCTTTGTATTACCTGCATTTTGTACATAGGTAATGCAATATTTGGTACTCTAACAAACAATCAAACTGTCCCCATTTCAAAAGTAAACTATATTCTATAGTTTAGGATAGTCTATAGTTTATAACTACAGTTTAACAGTTTACTTCCACACGTGGGAAACACATCCACACCAAGTGTCTACAGGTTTCAAAGAGTAGCATCAGGTCCATCAACCTCTCTTAAATAACACCCAGGATATAACTCTAATGCCCCTCACACCCCCACACATAATATCACATCCGCCCTGTGTGTCAAAAAGACAGTGTGAAGACAATGCCACACGTTCACAAAACGGGCGCTGAGTGGAAAGTGTGGGGTGGAAACTTCGGCCCACTGCAGGAGAGTGGGCCGAAAGCAAAGAAGAGCAGAGTCACATGGGCAGCAGGAGCCCAGGGAGATGTGACAGCATGGTTATGACTCAGAGTCTCTGGTCCACGCTATTCCTGTAGCTAAAACCTCACGCACATCTGCAAATGCGGCCGGCTGTACGAGCTCGACGCAAGAAATGAGGAACATGAGTGCGCACCATAGAGAGACATTCAACCCCAGTTTTTACCCAAGCTGTCCCCTCCATGTGATGCACGATGGTGGGCTATTTCAGACTGATAACAAAAGGTTTAACACATCTAGTGCTGAACATACGTCGAATGAAACTGAAGTGGGGTGTCATACCGCTGCTTTTGGGAGAACTTACAGCATCTCAAATACAAGCAAGTTGCACTCGGAAGAAGGAAGACAAATATTAAGGGACGATTTAGACGATTTTTTTGGTCTTAAAAAATTTGAATTTGTTAGCTGAGGAGGAAACAGACACAAAAGCTGTGACAGTAAGTATGTGGCTGTTCAGGAAGGAACAGGCCCCCTCCTGACCCCCCTCAACCTTCTATTTGGGTTTTAATGAGTCTCGATTCCGCTGCTCATGCTAAAATTCATAATTTCTGCTGAAAGTGCTCGTTCTAATTTTGTTTTATAAAACCCTCCTAATTCAATGTATGTTATCACGCAAGTAATACTCCAAATATCAGCAGAAATCAAACAGACAATTCAATTTTTATACCTGCAGTACTTTTAGTCTTTGGGGCAGCCCTTATGACCAATAAAAATGCAGTCAAAAGTAATATGCAAGAATTTGACAAAACTAAACCAAAATCTTAAAAAAATGTTTTTTTTTTAATTCTCTGTTGCCTAGTGAAAATTATCTCTACCATGGAAGAAAGATAAATAGTTAATACCATAGCCTGCACATATTTGACCTGATTACTGAGAACCAACTGGAAAATAACAATGAGGAAAGCCTCATTGGGTACAGAGGGCATGTTTCCCACTCATGAGAGGGGAGAGCTGCAAGAGAATGTGCAGAAGAAATGGGTTTAAGTGAGGGAACTTTGAGAGAGAAAGCCCTCTGGCATTACTACAGTAAGACGGTGGGAATACTTCAGAAACACCTTTGATTGCATGCCGGGACTTGCAACACGCAAGAATTTAAAACGAGAATGAAAAAAAGAGTTTCGACTTCTGCCACACGTGATCTGTATGGTGTAAATAAAAAAAAAAAGCTCAGCTTCTCAACTCATCTGTAAAATTCCGTAATCATTAATAACTGCCCTCTTTGCTATAACAATTGCTTTTCATGCTAAGCTTTATGGTCAGATGCTTATGTTCGAAAGATATGCTTCATCAAATTAACCTCGAGCAGCAAAAAAAAAAAAAAATTATTATAAGGAGGAATCTGTCTGACCACATGCTCAATTCTTCTGAGAAAAAGGACTGCACATACTGTAACACAGGGGTGACACAGCGTTAAACATGTCACGAATAATCACACTGACATACAAACGTGCCATACCACAGAACAACACAAGTGACACCTACAGAAAGAGTTGGAATAAAACTGAATTCGGAAATAACTATTTGACCATTTCCAAAATATAGCATTCCCAACTCTCTTCACCGAAGGATTGGGACAGTCAAGCTAATGCACTTTTGCACCACACACCTCAATCAGATTTTCTCTTTCCTAATATTCGGAATGCGAGTGATACGCATCAGCCAATTAACAGTTTAATGCAATAACGCATTAAAGGACAGATTCTATTACGCAGACTTCTCTTCGACACCCTGGCTGCAATGAGGCTGTTTGCTGGCTCCTGTTCTCTGCTGTGGATTCCTGTCATTCCTGTCATAACTACTTTGACAGATGGACAGGTGCAGTAGCTTTCTCGTGTTCACACAGTGCTCGGCCATTCCAGTACCAGTCAGGAGGAAATTCTGAAAATTTCAGGGTGCCAAGCAGCAGTGAGTGGGGTGACTGGAGACACAGCGAATATCAATGCGTAATTGTCAACAGACTCCAGGGTGGACCCCTAGTTTTCGATGATCCTTTCAAGAGACTGTTCCTGTCAATGATATTCAAATACTTCTAGTCATTAACAGCTGTAAGCAGGAGTGGTAGAGTAATTCTAATGGACACAATGCATGCCGAGTGCCAACAGTGAATGTTGCAAAACACACTTCCAAACACTGTGACCTTCTGATATCAGAGAGGCCTCTGACAGTATTTTTGAGTTTTTGTATTTTGTACTTCTTGTATTTCAGCAACTGATAGCCTCACCACAGCCTTCAGAATGCCAAACATGTGATCACACCCAACATTCTTGAGCTTTCTCGACCACCTCATCACTTCAAATTTGACTGCATTATCTGTATAATAATCTATTCACATTATGTTCATGCACACGGCACCAGCTGTACATGCATGGTGCTCACAGCCTACGGTTTTTAGCACCTCGCAAAGTGTTGTCTCTCAGAAAACTGCCAGTGGAGGTTGGGGCACCAGAACGAGTGTGCGAGCGGACTGGGTCATCTGTGGTTAATGACCTCTGATGGCGCTTTGTAACTTGGGACAGAACAACTTCACCCCAACCATCAACACGGCACTAAGCCTCAGAAGAGGAGGAGCAAAGGGCCACAGCAGAGAGATTAATAACCCCCTGCTAAACCAAGGGCTGAATAATGCCCTAGAAAGGACATGTGAACAGCATTACACTGCAGAAACAGAACAAGTCCATGTCACTGTGATTGTTCATAAACTATGAAATATATTTGCACACAGGTTCAGATTCTTGATGGTCAAGCTGGGCATCCAGTCCTACACTCACAAGAGCATCGCCAGTCACAGTCCCAATATTACCTTGTTATTATTTTCTGAAGACAAATCAACAATGTGCTCCACTTGTTTCCCTAATACTTCACTACAGAAAACCATGCAAAATGTGGGCATTATTACTGAATCATCATGCAAACCCCTGCTGGACAGTCTGATTTGCTGCCCTGTTATGGAGATGACCATGCCTTGCTTATGATATGTGAGATGGCTGGTGTTAGGACTCAGAGTCAGGTAGTGATACCAGTACATTCAAAAAAAAAAAAAAAAAAAAAACCTAATTTAAATCCTAGATCTTAATAGTGAAAGGGTCAAAGGGTTAAATGGGTACAGTGAACAGAAGGAACCAGGTATAAATGAATCAATCGTAATGGCATCATCTCACATCTCAACCTAGTTTATGACTCGACCCTTAGGAATTTTGTAAACATTCCAACTGGTATCAGACTCAGAAAATAGTTCAACAATGGTATCCTCGCTAAATATGACTCCAAAGCCAAAACTCACCCATCCTTCGAAGGTTTCCTCCGTGTTGGACGTTTTAATCAGGTCCTCGAAGTGTATATTACAGTTGGCAACGAAGTCGTCATATCCAATCGGGGTGTCATGAAACACCGCAAGTTCAATTTTCTTTGCATCGTTGACGTTAAGGCAAAACTCTTCGTTGTAAGTTGGCGTGTTTGTCTTCTGCTTGGTGTGCGTCTGTCCGATTTTGCTTTCGTCCACTTTGACCAAAATATAGGGATCCAGGGGTGAAGACGTTTTATTAAACATAACGGAGTGTCGGAGAGAGGTAGATGTTGGCTTAAGGTCCACCGCCTCCCCAATCCTGAGCTTCAGGTACCCGTTGAATTTCATATTCGCTTCCTAATAGCGTATTAATATTCACAAATTTAGATAGTAGAACATAATCTACTAGTATTTATTACAACATTTAAACATAAACCTTAAAATCGTACCTAAATGTAATCAACATTTATCCTTCTGGCGTTTTTTCGTATTGCAATTGTATTCCAGTGGCACAATGGAGAAATTCTCGCAGACTGTGCTAAGGTAGGATTTAGTCTTAAAGCTCCCAACACGCTCCCCTGGTCCAGCGCATGCAATCTGGGTGTCCGTAGCCTACAGCAGCGAAATAATGCCCGTCACTACTGAAGTTGACACGTTCCGCACAAACTAATGAGGAAGGACAGTGCTAGTTCCGTGAAGGGGGAAGTAAGTTTTGAAGAATTAATGACAAGCACGCACGCTTGCGAAACTAATGAAGATAAACACTACCAGCAACCGATGTTTTCTTTCTTTTCAGGTTTTGCATTGATTCCATGCTTCCAAGATTCTGCCACACGTCCTCTTTGTCGAACAGTAGTGGTATTCGCTTTAGTCCGCCTAAAAAGGTATGTAGAAAATAGTCAAGTATATCTTGGAAATTGTAGTTTCCTTAGCACTGACGATTGTTCGTAAACTTAGTGAGAAAGTACTACAGGACTTCTACTACCGAAGTGCACCGCGTTGTTTGGTTTTGACAGCTGAGATACAGGTAAAAGTCAATAAAAAGACAAATGAAAGGACATCATCTGAACAAACCCATGCGTTTTTCTCCTCTTGAGAAAAATCACAATTAGAACCTGGAAATTTAGGAAATTATGGCATTCGACTCATATGAAGAATTCCGCATATCGGTGAAATGTGACACATAAAAATGTGTAGGCTATTCAACTTCGCAAAGAGCACCACTGTAATGTACTACTTAAAATAGTTTGATTCCCGTTGTATGCACTGGCTTACACAGCGTATTATTCCGTTAGTTATAAATCGTTGGTTCTTTGACGTTTGAATAATAGCCTACTCGCGACTGACCTTGAATTTACGCTTGTTTAGTCAGATTTTAACTTCATTTAACACTCCCTGTTGCGTACAGGCCTGCAGCGTCTCGCGTGTACACAACCGCATTGCACATACAACCAAATTGAACCACATATTAACCTATCAGCTAAGAAGTGAAAGAGCGCCTTCTGCTGTCTAGTGTAGGCTATAGAATAATTTACAGGTGCGTCCTTTCAGGGTTGGGTCCTGGCACCTGTGATCTATGTAGTTCATATGCTTGTTCACTTCACATCCATAACTTGAACAAGGACACATGTTTTGGGGCTTTGTAATTATCCCTCTAACGTGGATGGAGTACATACCTCGATTTCACAATAAGAGTGATTTTATCCAGTGTGTCTTCACTTGAATGACAGTTATTGCTCCAAGACCCACATCATTTCCGACTGCACCCACCCTCCCTGTCCTTTCTGGTTCTCTTCCATGGTAATGCACCCACTGCGATTGCCTTGGCCTCACATGGCTTGCTATGTCCAGTTTCCAGCACCCCGTGACAGGCATGGGTCTGTGACTGAGTTATCACGTGATTAGTTGAATAGGGTGTTGGTCACAGTGGTATTGTCATTAGCTTCATTAGCTGATTATTGTAGTGGTCACAGTTGTCATCAGCTTCATTAGGTGAACAGAGTAATGGTCAGAGTGGTAAGACAGTCGGCTTTGTTAGTTGAATGGAGTTGCAGTCACAGTGGTATGGTCATCAGATGCATTAGTTAAATAGGATAGAGGTCAAAAGCCTTGGACCTCCAGATGTTCTAAATAGATGTTTTAACTATGAAAACACAGCCTGAAGTAAAAACCAAACCTGACTGTAAAAAAAAAATTTGGTGCCTGTAGATGCACAAGTTGTGTAACAATTTTGGTTGCCGTGGAAGCACATCTACGCCCAGGTCTGCCCTGGGAGGCTCTGCTGATCCCTGCTCAGAGACTCAGACTGCCTCCTTCGCTGCCTCTGTGAGTGTTAATGCCGGACCCCGCAGGACCCCGCTGCGTCTCTTTCATCTGCAGGAGCGCGGCCGCGTGTGACTCCTCCTCCGCTCTCCGCCAGAGGGGGACAGGGGAAGCTGGGGAGATGTGAGGGCTGATGGACAAGCTGGCTCCTGGAGCTGGGGACTTGATTTACGCTAAGTGCCTCTTTCGCCTTTCAAACAGGGCACGTGGTGGAAGTTTTCTCAGGAACGATGGCCTCAGAGGCCTTGTAAATTACAGGAATGTACAAATGGGTGCACCGAAGAGCCCTTTCGTCTATCCTGCTTCTGTAAACCCTCACCCTCTCTTCCCGGCCCTCTCCCCCCCACCCCCCCCCCCCAGCCCTCATATCTCTGTTTTTCCCTGTCTTTGATTTTTATCTTTTTCACTGCTCTCCTCTTGCAGCCGCACACCCCCACCCTCCCGGCGAGCGTGGAGCGGTGCGGTCAATCTGAAGCGTGTCAGGATCAAAGGCTCACTGTGATTGGTGTTAGCCCTGACCTCTCACCCCCTCCCCCAACTTTCAGCACCCCGTCTCTTTCCCAGCTGCTTCAGATGAAGAGTTATAATCCCGGGAAGAAAGAGAGCCGTAACTTTCAAAAGCTCTTAACGCGGTCCTTACGCATCCCAGCGCTGGGCCTGTCTTATATAAAAGCGCCCGTCCGTACCTCCATAAAACAGCTCAGTCTCCCCGCTCGGACTGGAGCGGAACAGTCTGGGTGCTCTGTCAAAACACTGCACCTTGACCCCTCTGTTGGTCTGTCCCGGATTCCTGTCATTTCCTGTCCTGAGGAAGACTCTAAATGCTGCAGGTCTGGTTCCAAGCCCAGAAAAAAAATAAATATATTTCAAAATTGTGATTTAAAGAAACTAACCCTAGGATGAGTCAGCTTTGATGCTGCCTAATGCCTGGATTTTAAATATGTAATTTTAGTTCAGAGTCCTATGCAACTGGTGACAGCATTTCATGATAAATCAACAGTGTAATTCTGTATTTGCACAGCAGAGGGCAGAGTGACACCGCTGATTAGTCCTCAGTTCATCTTACTGTCAACTTCACACATGGATACAAGGAGCAACACATTAATATTTGGGAAGTCTCACTCACAGTCATTAACTTACACTTGGCACAGGTCATGGCATGCTTTAGTTCGCTGAGACACTCGAAGACTCCCTTAGTAAGCTGAAGCCTTCATTCACATTTTACACCTTTCTCTCCAGTCTGTTTGTAATTTGGTTAAATTCAACATGCTTCTTTGACATAAATAGCCACACATTTCTGTATAGAGTGCAAATCTCTCACACACACATTTATAAGCACTCACCTACATTAACTCCTCATACTGAGACACGCACACACACACACACACACACACACACACACACACACACACACACACACACACACCACACACAAACACACACGCACACACGCACACGCACACCACACACCACACAGCCACGACACCCCACACACACACACACACGCACACACACACAGCACACCACACACACACACACACACCACACGCACACACACACACAACACACACACACACACACACACACACACACACACACACACACACACACACACACACAAACGAAAGGCAGCTTATGTGAGGCAGTTTGTGAGAGGCTGAGGGCCTGCAGGTGAAGCTCAGTGGTGCGTTGGCTGGCCGTTCGGCTCGGAGCGCCTGAGCGCTGCCCTTTCATCGGGCCGGGCAGCGCGGTGACGGACCCTCTCCCCTCGGAGCGCAGCGGCGGGCGAGGTGCGGGGTTAACCCCGACGCACCCCTCTGTAATTCCCCCTCTCTAATCCCCGGAGGAGTGGGCCTGGGGTCGAGGGCCGAGGAGCGGCCCTGCCAATCATCCGTCTGTTTGCTTTTTTACCTCCGATTCCTCCCCCCTCCCTCCCCCCCTCCTTCCTCGTCTTGGCAGAGTTGTTTTCTTTAGGATTAGCCCTACCCTTTTTTTAGGGAAGCAATTTAACCGCTGCTCCGGCTGGCATTTTTACGATCTTGTAAGATAATTTGTTTGGCTTCTCTGTTTTCACAACTGTCCTCCTTGCTCTTATTTTCTCTCCTTTTCCCCTCCCTGCAGCTGTTGTCATTCCCCGATACTGAGTAATGGCCTCATACTTACACACTTGTGAACTCAGATATTCACCCATAATTTTATGTGCGCGCACGCACACACACACACACACTCTCACGCAGGCACACACATATATGAACCTTTTGGGGCGAGGGGTTTCTGCAGACTTTAGTGGGAGTTCTGGGACTATACAGGGGGAGACAGGACAATTATATGGGGGTATGCAATGGAATCCAGTCAAAACTGGATGACACACCGGAGAGCCAGTGAAATGGTGGCAAACAGGTAACTGTAGTAACACACTGTGATGGACAGGCAGGTAACATCCTTTAACTTACCCACTCCAGTCAACAGCTGCTGTTTGAGGGAGAAAATACTCCTGCCGTCTCTGTCCTGAATGGACGAGGTTTGGCACCGGCACCATCTCCACGGTAACAGCACGGAGCAGGTATCAGTTATCTGGACTGAGTCCCGTCAGTAAAAGCACTGCACATAAACACCTGGTTAATGGCTCAGAAATTGTACTTCTGCTGCAGACGGTGGGTGTACCCAGGGAGTTGCATGTCCCATAATGCAACTTTACAGGAATAACTCTTTCTGCACCATGACTGCCTTTACAGCTCTCAGGGCGTTGGTGACTTATTGCCTAGCGTACGTTCCAGTTTCCCTTTCTTACTGCAGCTGGATTGGGCCAGTCCTTTCCTCTGCACCCCATCCAGGGGCTACAGCTAATGGACCCCCTGTATTTGCCTAGTGCTGGGAGGAGTGGTATGTGAAGGCCAGCAGTCACAGCAGGTACATCCCAGTGTGTGTGAGCGGTCCCCACAGTGTGTGTGAGCAGTCCCCACAGTGTCTGTGAGCGGTCCCCACAGTATGTGTGAGCGGTCCCCACAGTGTGTGTGAGCGGTCCCCACAGTGTGTGTGAGCAGTCATCCCAGTATGTGTGAGCGGTCCCCACATTGTGTGTGAGCAATCACCCCAATGATGGACCCATTTGGGATTGATACACTAACATTCAAAATGGATTAAGGCTTCTGTGGTCTAAACTGTTCTGTTCAAGATATTTTAAATAAGTCCTGGATTACTGGCCACTTCACATTATTGATATTGTACTAGGAGTCTGCTTCTGAGTGAGCAATCGTATGAAGAAGAGAGCCATACACAAACTTATTCAAGAAACATGCATACAGCATACACACATATGAACACACACACACGCACACACACACACACACACACACACACGCCTATATTATAGGTCTTTAGAGGTATAGCCCCTCTGCAAATTTAAACAAGCAGTACTATAAATTAAAATAAAAACAAAACAACAGAAAAAAACACAGCATATAATTCACTGTCATAAAAGTTGATTTGGTGCTAAGTATCTTTTTTCACAGGTCTACATTTCATACTGGCACTCTGTCAGAGGGGAAACACGATACATTAATTGAAGTGCAGGTCGGGGGGGAGGGGAGAGGGAGAGAGAGAGCGCTCTTTGTGTGGGTCAAGCTTAGACCACATAACCCACCCCCCCATAACAAGAGTTTAATGAAGTGAGCAAGGAGAGAGCTCTAACATAACAGCACTTGAAGGAGGTATTAAATATTACTCCCCTCCCTCCCCCAATGCTCCTTGCCCCACTCCCTGAGGCCTCGCAGGCAGAATCCAGTTTCATATTTTTGGGAAAAGTGGAATAACTACAGCACAAATCCTGTACGCATAAAAAAAGACTGTGGATGCCCCATTAACTTACAGAGGCTTGTACAATTACTGCACAGAGTTTACAATTTGTTTTCAGCTTTGCCTGTCTCTCTGTGGAGAAAGGAGGGCCAAAGGGCTGGGGAAAATCAGAGGGAGGGAGGGAGGGAGGAGAAGGAGAGAGAGGGAGGGAGGGAGAGGGTAAAATAGGACACAGTCGGCAAGAGAAGGCATCGAGATGAGAAAGCGTTAAAGAAAAGGAAACTGCTGGAAACGCAGAGGGAGGAATGGAGAGAGGAACCCCGAACGCGCCCGGACGCCGCGGGCCCATGTGACAGCAGGGCGGGCTGGGGAGGAGGGGGGAGGGGGTGCAGGGCGGGGGAAGGCGGGGGAGAGAAGGTATGTCCCGGGCTCTCCTCAGTAATTGGGTCCAGATGTGCTGCGGTCCTTGCGCCAGCGAGGCGTCAGGGTTGCATTAAGGGCTCAGCGGAAGGCATCGGGAAGGGGAGATACCCCCCCCCCCAAAAAAAAACTACCCCAGCCCTTCCCAAAATCACGGTCCCTTCACTGGCTCATACCACACCAACTGCTGTGCCATGCACAAATCTCTCCCTGGCTGGATCAGGGCTGCCATGGAAACAGAGTGGTGAGCACCGTGGGGTGGGGCTAGGACACATACCAGGGCGGATGACTGACAGGCAGCCCTTCCTTCAGCAACCTTGGTATGCAGTCCAGATCACCAAATATTTGGATTACACTGTAATTCAATTTGGCAACGGCTCATGAAAGTTTACACTGGTGCAATGCGGTAACCGTTCCGTCCTGCGATAGTCCCGCTCTCAACGCAATCAAGTGTGCTCTTTCGAAATGTACTGCAACGGCGGTAAACAAACCCAGCAAATTAGGTCTGCCGGTCACTCGATCGTATTTTGTTGCCAAAAAGTCCTGATCTTCTCTCGTTTCATAGTGAAGCAGCAATACAGTTTCATTGTGCGTATTCTTTTTGTTTTATGGTCACGACAGTAGAAATAGCGCTGATTTGGATAAATTCACATCACTGTTGCTTTGTCTGTTGTGTCCAGGCATTTTTGTGTCCCTCAGTGCTATTTCTTTTCTGAGGATCTGTAGACCTGCTCAGCCAAAATAAGGAGCCTGTCATCTCTTTCTCAGCCCCACTCAGCTTTTCGACCACCATTCTAGCTGCCCTAGTCTTTTCAATCTGTACTGAGGCTTGTTTGCTAGCATGCAATCACCCACATAAAGGAGAGGACCACGGAAAGGAGAGGACCACGGGGCCTGCAGCATTCAGTCAAGAGTTTTTGATTTGCAGCCACTTGATAAGAAAAGGCGGTGAGATAAAGCTTTTGGTGGCCTGTTCACACACAGCCATTGGAGCGCAATGCCTACCAGGGTCACATCTGTGTGGGTCAAAGGTCAAGTACATCTTGGGAGGAACAGTTCTGCTGTCAGTTATGGGTGTGCAGAAACATGTCAAAGGAGGGTATTTGTACTCAAGGGCATCAGAAAAGGTTTAATGCATTCGTCGCCAGCTCACAAAACATGTTTTTATCCAGTATGTGTAAACATTCAGGCTGAACACTGGAGGGTTCACAATTGATAGGTACAGGGTGACTGAGCTGAATTCCAAGAGAAAATCGGACCTTTATAACTGGCAAGTAATTTGCTTCTGACAATAAAGTATAGAAATCCCAGATAGCCCTGAGCTTGTCACCTCAGTATCAAAGGACGTATAGTCTGCCAGCATGTCAGAAAGCTTCAGAAACCTCTAATGCAAAATGTATTAATAGATGCGTTTAAAAAACAAATATTTACAAAGATTTTAATATTTATATTTACTCAGATTGCGTGAAAGGGAAAATAGGTGGTGGGGGTGGGGGGGAGTTAGAACCCATTCTGCGGTCTTAACAGAGATTTCAAACTGTGCGATGTTCTGCTCCTGACAGGGAGAGCACAGTTAGTGATAGACCATGAAATCAATTGAGAAGAGAGAGACGAGCCAGGAGACAGGAGAGGATGGGTGGGAGGAAGGCCCGGTGGGGTCGTGGGGATGGGGGGCTGAGGCCAGGGGAGGATGGGGCGGGTGGTTGGTTCAGCCAGACCGAACTTATAAGTCATAGAAAGACTTATAGAATACTTTAGTACCTGCCATTGCCGCAGCCAACGTATATGCTACTCCTGAGCTGCGTGACAAGGCCTCCACTATCAGGTATCACATATAACTGCAGGTACAAAAATTACGCTGGAAGGGAGAGCAGAGGTCATGTGATCCTTCTCTGTGTTAGACTGTCAGTCTGTTTTTCTGTGAGTGAGAAAACTGACAGATCTGGGGCAGATCTGAATAAAACTAGGTGAAATTTCTGCCTTCAGGACAGAGAAGAAATGTTTGGATTTTCGGGCTGCTGGGAGTGGTAGAGGTTCTGTGTGTATGCTGCTGTAGTTATCGGCTGTACTGAGGGTGGTCTATGGCTCTGAGCAAGAGTTAATATGCTTTTCCATGAGCGCCCCAAGCCAGCAGCTTAAAACTTTAAGGTCCCCCGTTCATCCTGACCCCAGCCCCACAGATGCCTCTGATCCTCTGACCTGCCCGCCTCCACCTCTGAGCTGACCTGCGGCCAGACACCTTTACGCCTGACTGAGCGAACATCGTCTTGCTCCTGTGAAATGGCTTACCGCATTAAATGCAAAATGAAGCTAGCACATCTACAGCACAGCTAAGGGGAATGGCATCTGCATGGGCACAGTAACTAGCCCACTCCAGCAGCGATTTGGTCTCCATCAGCTCAGAATCTCCAGGTGGTGGTTGTGGTGGTGGTGGTGGGGGGGGGTTCTGACAGCACCTCTCCTGGGTTCTCAGTAGCAGCAGGAAGTGTACTTGGCAGACCTGCTTCTGCTCTCATTCATAGTCATGTGAACTGTACACTTATTGGCAAGCAGCTCAGCACCTGAGACTCTTTCCTACATAGACCAGATGCCTGTGTCCAAGGCCCAGTTAATAGCAGGAACAGTTTCCCCCTGTCCACTCCAATAACTGAGCTGGAGATGGCAGTCATTGTGGAGTTAGGGTTGTGGGGCCCAGACCTGGTTCAAAACTTCAGCTGAACCTCTAGACCCAGCCAGGTGCCCCATGGCTACCTTCTCCTGGGCCACACACTACACATGCCCACTGGACATGAAAGAATCACACCTTCACTGTATGTGTGAATACGTGTGAGTAAAGTGTGGAAGTGTGAATATATGTGTGTGTACCCACACATCACTGAAGAGGTCTTGTGGGGACTCATCTATTATAAACTATGTGCCCACTTGCGCTTTGTTATATCTAAGAGGCAGGTTCACTTCCCATGAAAGCATTGCTCAAGCTTAAGAAATGGGCAAGTTAGGGCCTTGGTGATCACCGTGGGAACGCTCCTTCGGCTCCGCCCACTGCCAGGACAACCAAGGGACAACAGCGCAAGAATAAAAACATGACTGACAAACAGGCAAGTCTGTAATTCTGTCCCAACACAGCCCAGCTTCACTCCTCCATCCCAGCTATAAACCCATTAGTGACGCTCAATTTGACAGCATGTGAGGGCGACGGTCCTCGGTAATCCTGCAGGTGCGGCAGAGAAGGTGGATTAAAACGAGTCTGAGGAGAGGAAGAGGAGTTTCTTACTCAGGTGTTCGACCCTTTGTCAATGCCAGGAGGACTGCTCCTGGATCTGTCCTGTCCCTTGATAATTACTGCAGCTTTGGGATTGGATTGTGAGAACGGGGATTCCACTCTACCATGAAGACTACTGTGGTGACAGAAAAGGCCATCTCCAGAATTGCTCTTTCTGAGCAACAAAAGGCAATTTTATTTTACACCAATTTGCAATGTCAATTCCAAATATAGATCCATCCCATCTCTGCCAGATCCTCTGTGTGTCGGGGGCAGCCAAGCTGCTGGAGCTGCTCGGGCAGGTCACAGAGAAATGACTGGTGTCCACTGTCACAAGGGTTATGCTACTGAATGACACCCTCCCTCCTTAGGGTGGCGGCATGACTAATAATTTATTGAGCTGCAGGATTTGCAGCCACAGCAAAACCGGTAAACTGTTTTTATCCTTTCCAAGCCTGGTTTGATTGACGTCTGGAGTCGGGATAACAGCTTAAGCTGTAAAAAGCTTGGAAAAGGCTTTCAGTCTTTTCCCCCATTTAACGGGGGGCCCAAGCTTATACTAGAAGTGCACTATCACTATGAATACTAATACGATTCACATTCATTTGTGGTCTAAATGGCATGGCAGGAATTTGCAGCTGGGAATCTATAATGTTAAAATGTGTAAAGAATACAATAAAGGAATGTGCTGCGTGTGAGGAAATGACTCCACCATTCCAAATTATAAAGCCATTTAAAGTGTAAAATCTAAACAGACAACCTTAAAACTCTGGTCTGAATCGGAGAGGCTGGGAAATAAGGGGTGGAGACAGTCAGGTCGTGAACAATGGAAGCCCTTTTTTGCACTAGTTTCAAGCTCCACAACCACTGTACTTTGCCTCAAAGATCCAAGTGTCAACACACAAGGGATAAAACTCTGTGAGCAGTTTTTATGTTCTGTCTATGTTGTGTGCCTGAGTTTAGTGCAGGGCTATTAATGAAAATCCCAGTATTGCATTTATGGCTGAGAAAAACATAAGACTGTCCAACAAGCTTATTGTTTTTACAATTATCTCACTGGCCATTCCAAATCTCTTCAGAGAACTCAGATTCCAGGCAAGCATTCTTGCCTAATGCAGTCAATGTTTTGGACCAGAGGGGTCGGGACCCCAAAACCCCCTGGCTAATGAAACAAGGTGTTTCTGTTTGTCTGGATTTGAGGAGACCCCAAGAAGCATCTCGGTGGGAGATCCACACAGGGCACTATGGGTAAAAGCTTGTCTGGAGGACACAGTCTTCAGGGGTAAACGCTGTCACTTCTGGAATATAAAAAACAAAAAGAAGACGAAACAGGACAGCGTGTCACAATCTCCAAAAAAACATAAAACGGCCGAGCGCGCGATCAGCGCCTCTTAAAAGAATGTCGGAACAGAAAGAGCAGCCGAAGGCGTCAGCGGGAGCTTCGCTTTATTGCCCCCGGGTCAGGACGCCGGGAGTGTCCTGGATACTCGCCCAGGAGCCAGTTTGAGTTTTGGGAACACAAAAACATTGCTGCCTCCTCTCCTAAGAAGACAAGCTCTTTTTCCCAGTGATGAAAACATCTCCAGTACCCACAAAATAACTGTCCTCCAAATGCCCGTCTATTATCCAAGACTGCGCTGCATTGGCTGGCGCATACAGCTGTCCATCAGAACAGTTTTATAAAAATGAATATGCTGCTAATGAGAATCTGAGGTTTTGGCATGAGGATTGGCTGTACTAAACAACAACTAAAAGATATTCAAAAATAGAAACATACTCTGTTCATATATATTTATATAACCTTCATATGAAATCATCTCTAACATAATAATTCCTCCAGAATAAACAGATTTCTACATTCATTCTCATTTCTGTTTAGTCATGAGCTAGTTTTCTGTAACCAAACAAGCACAGTGTGTTTTGGTCACCTGGGGTCAACGATAGCAGTTCAGCAACTGCTTTGCTGCTCTGACACCACTAGGTGGTGGCCTGCCTCAATGTTTTAACCTCACATTAATACTATGAAGGAGAAACTATAGCCCTGCTCCAGATAGCATTACACACTAATGCCACTCTCACTTGATTCCCACCTCCTGACCTTCCCTAAGTCACTTCCCCGTCAGCTTGCTTTGTGTTACTGACAGAAATCCTTACGGAGAGCCCTGCTTCTTGTTCCTGATCTGGACACCACAGTACAAACCTCTGTGCCTACTCTCACGGTCAGTTACGCATCTTTGTATTGATCACATCCATTTGAATTAAAAAGCCTACATCGTATCTACCAGATTGACTTGTTTTGTTTGTTTACAGTTACACATTAAAAAAAAAAAAAAAAAAAAAAATTTTCAGGGAATTTCGCATCGATTGCATGAGAAATATCAGGGGTATGAATAAATTCAGTCTTTGTGCCTGAAAGCACACAATAACATTCTCTCCACTCTCCCAAAAGCGATGAGCAGACGATGGATCAAAATGTCCTGTCCCCCCGGCCTTCCCCTCCCCACTCCTCACACACCCCTGGAATAGAACCCAGCTTGCCCTTCAGAATGCTGACGACGGCTCGGTGACATCATACGAAAACAAGAGTTTTAAATATAAACCAGGTGATGGGTGCAATGCTTGGCGGCTTCTCTGTTGAGGCAACAATGGAGAGGAGCCAAGATGGTGGCAGGCACCATCAGAAAAAGCATAAGGAAAGGGTAAAACCATGACGTAAGGAAGAGAGAAGGGAAGGAAGGGTCACATGTTTGGATGCGCAAAGTCACAAATAAGCATCAACACGGCTAGCCAAATCAAACTAACACATGCACGGTAAAAATAAACTGGTATAGCACAGCAACACCACCAATGGCCCAGTCCAGATCCTGGATTCTGGAAGTGCGGGAGGTTTCCCTGAAAAAAACACTGAGGAGCAAAAGAACTGCATCGCACATGAGTCTAGTTTCTACACTTGGAGGCACACGTTGATTGTAATTGTCATGCAGCATGAAGTCTGGGGCCAGGCTAAAGGGGGGATCCTGATATCTGGTTTGTCTCAGGCTCTGCTGTGCATTACAAACCTTCAACAAATCTGTTTAACTTTGTCATTATTTGATATCAGACAAATCTCCTCTTCTTTTTTTGTCATCGCCTGGTCTGGATCCATTAAAAACAAACTCCTGTAAAATGTCCTTCTCATAGAAGACCTGTGCAATAACAGGACCAGTCCCTAGTGTCCGGCCTTCCCCTTTGCTTGGTGAAGAGGGGTAACCACACAGGCAGTGTTAGGGTGCCAAACCTTGATTAACGGCCTACTGCGATGAAATGAAGCTGCACTAAACAGGGACTGCTACAACAAACAGTTGAAATCGAAAGGTCGGCCTGAAAATGCCAACGCAGCAAAGCACAAGAGAACAACTGTAGCACATTTAATGCACATTAACTAAGGACGGTCCTTACCAAATGATTACGGTCTGTTAAACTAATATTTCAACAAATACAACTCAGGGACTTTGACTAGGGGAGTTATTTCAGAGTGATTCCAGCATGCTGATTGGGTTCCTTTGTGGGAGTACTGAATCTTCTGCGTACCCACTACACACTGGCCCTGCAGGAACGGGGGCCTGTTTGTTTCCAGGTTTTAGGGCCTGTGGGACAGAGGGAGGCAAGCTCTGGCTCTCCCCCTGACTAATTGCCAATATTGGATCCAGCAGTGCAAGCCCCAGAGGCTGCTTTCAGATATAATATCTAAACAGCATCGCGATTGGAAATGTACAGTACATTTGGCTTCAATTTGCCTCTTCAGAGAGAGTCCTTTCACTGGGGAATGACCAAGATCACTGCCAGCCTGTCCACCCCACACACACCCCTGCCCCCCGCCCCCCACACTCACACACACATTTACACGGCTGTTGTACAACAGGGAGGGGCATGATTGGTAGACAATGCCGATTATGTGGTGGCGATCTCATGGTGTGTAATAAATTCACTCAGCAAAGAAGCAAATCTAAAGTGAGCATTTTCCCTTTTATTTGACATGACTGTGACAACCACTTCCCTTTGGTGAAATTCTTTGATCAAATATAATATATAATCATTAAACATTTAAAAACTAACACTTCCACAGCCATAGAATGCATGTAAACCTTGATCTATATTAACATTCACATTTTGAGACGTAATTACATGTGACCAAATAATGAGAATAGGCATTTTTATGTGTGAGAGAAAATCTTAAGTGCTTGGCTTCATCGCAATATATAGAAAAAATGGTTTTGTCAAATGAAATGTGATTCTCTATGATGTTGAAGTTATGGTCATCTTAGTAATTATAATTGGAATCCATAAGAATAATTACTCCCAGCAGCTGAAATCCAATTACATCTGGTGCAGTAGAATAGATAAAAACACAATCTGTAAGTAACATTATTCATTAAAAATATACATAATTGCATTGCCCCGAGATTGTCAGGAATTATTTTGATTATAAATGGTAATAAAAATGGTGCAGCATAGATAATATGTGTGCTTCCAATCAACATTGGTGCTTCCAATACAATACATAACTGTGACCAAAATGTCCGGTTCTAAAGTGTTTTGCCCACCTGACAGAGAACCAGGAGCACCAGTAAAGTTTAAACAGTTGGAAAGCCATTCGAATGGTCTCATAGCCTCTGATTGTCTGGCACATACATCTGTAGAGATGAAAACATTACAAAAGTTCATCAAATAATACAATATAGATTGTGGCGAGACTCGAGAAACAGTAAACTTGCTCCAGAAGATGATTCCCACGGTCCGTGGATAAACTCTTCAGCACCAATTACTTCCGGTCCTTAAGGAATGCAGCTCAATTCGGACTCCTCTCTCTCTCATATCTTTGATTCTGTGCTCATGTGCACCCTGAGTGTCTTGTGTGCGTTTCCATAGTGATACTTCTCCCACTTGTGGTCCACCCCTCAGCATCGGTCTGGTCAGGGGTTCTGTGCCCAGGTGACGATGATGACACACAAACTCAAAAGCCCCACGAAGACACCAAACACCACCAGAGCCACAGCCTGTGGAGAGAAGACAGCTCCTAGTCGACCCAGTAGCATGGACAAGCACATTTAACTTCACACTGTAACCTTGAACAAACTGACTGCACAGACACACACAGTACTAAATTCCACATCTCAAATGCATTCCTCCCAAATTAAACTCCTGCTTAGACACAGCGTTCAAATGATACACTCTTCTATAGTCAAGTTCTCACTCATTTTTGCAGGCAGTCACTGCTCACATTGAGTACGCCAAGAACACTATCAGTGAAATTAAACATTAGGACATCCATGACGACTAGATGTTACAGATAAGAGCTAAGAGCTTGTGGGTTGGTAATTCTTTTGACCATTACACCATAAACGAAAGCTGAGCACATACACTGATGGCTTGAGGGGATTTCAGGGGGTCTTCACTGATACGGAGGTAGAAGAGTCCAGGATACACAAACAAAAGACAGGTGGAGGTGGTAGATCCTGGGACACAGAAAAAAAAATGTTTTAGTGAATCTGTGAAATTCAGTATTTAAGTCATATGCCAAAGCTGCTCAGGTACCAGGGTTGAAAAAATGATCTTCTTTTGTGGACACAAAACGTGACCAAATCTCCTGGGTCAGGGCCAATGCCAAAGTGGCCAACGCTCACTCACCCACCACCCCAAACACATTCTTAATGTCTGGGACGTAGATGGCCAGCAGCAGGACCACAGTCAGCAGCAGGACGGTGACCACAGCGTGGTGGACCCAGGAGAAAGGCTGGTCCCCCCGAATGAGCATTATCGCTGCCTTCCGGGCCTGAGAAAATGTGCAAGGAGAGTCACCTGCTGCCCCTCTGCTTTCATAAGCAATCACCCAAGCACCACCCACCCAATCACCCGACATCAACCATCCAACTCCAATCACCCAACACCATCCACCCAAAATAAATCCCCCAAGCACCACCCACCCAATCACCCGACATCAACCATCCAACTCCAATCACCCAACACCATCCACCCAAAATAAATCCCCCAAGCACCACCCACCCAATCACCCGACATCAACCATCCAACTCCAATCACCCAACACCAACCACCCACCACACCTATTTTAAATTAAAAACAAAGTTTTTGGTCGGAATGGCTAACTGTCTGCAATCACAGACACGTTCATGCAGGAACCCTACTGCCGTGTCTGAGGCATGTACACAGTCACGGCTCTCCTCCAAAACACATGCAAATGCAGCTTTAACATAAGGTACACAGGCGCCCAATCGATCAGCAACGCAACGCAGACCCCTAACCAACTGAACCCTCCCATACTCTGGGCAAAGCAATCGCCAGCTGTGTGTTGGCACGGTCCGGATTCCATCTGGAACCATGGGGCTCATCTATGCACCACAGCGAGGTGCCTTAACCGAATGAGCCACCCAGCAGTCAGACACTCAACAACCCTTTGAGGAAAGCAGAACTCCTACTGCGAAAAGAAAATGTAGGGCATCCTTCAAAGTGAATCACAACGTGAGCCAAGCCAGGGACTTAAGTAGAAAAACAGCTAAAAATATCCCTAATAAGGATGTGTTCAGATGGAGACCACTGCAGTGCTGAGCGAGCTGAATTTCAGCGCTGTGGTTGAACGGAAGAGAAGAGGGGCTTTAGCATAAGCAAGGCCCAGCTGATGACACGCGCTGGGGAAATGAGAAAATAAGTACAGCCTAGGGCAGAGACCGTGTGTGTGCAGCAGCCAACCAAAGAGGAGCAGAAGACTGACACCCACAGTAACGCACTCACTGAGCATGGAAACTAGGAGCAAGTTAGCACACCACCCTGTGTGCTAAATAGGGTGTGTTTGCACCATCACTCCGTAGTGGCAGGGCAATGCACTGCAGATGGAAGGCTGGTGTATACAGATACACAATACGACCAAAAGACAATTCTGTGCTCACCCGACAGTTTGGGGAAGGCACTTTCCTGTTTCAGCATGACAATGACCCGGGCACATACTTTTGCCATGTAGTGGTACTGTGTGGTTTTACGTTGATGACGGTCAGGCTGGACTCACAGGGAAGTGTATGAGTGGCACGGTCAGCAGCACAGCCAGCAGGATGGCCAGACGGACGGTCATCACCAACATGTCATGAGGCAGGTAACGGTCGTATCCCAGCAACAGCTCCGAGTCCACATGCTCTGTCGATCAATCGAAGAGGTGAAAAGGACTAATGAGCTCAGGTTATCCTCCAAAAGCTTCCTCCAACCAAGTGCCAAGGCTTCCCAGAGTTCTTACCATAGAAGGTGAGGTAGCCGAACAGGGAGGAGACCAGATAGACGAGGAAACTCAACGAGATCCCCACATTGGCAACATTCTGCATCTTCTTCTTTGTGGGTCTAAAATACAGATCGTCAGGCACAGCGTTAGCAATAACCTCATTACAACCCACATGCAGTACGCGTGAACCGCCACGTAAATGTCTTCCCTAGTCTGCGGTATCAGACCGCGTGAAAACCATTAGATGATACGTGAAAGGAATCTAGGATTTACAAAGACAGTGACGGCGGACGTAAACGTTGAGGAAATGCGAGCGGGTGCAGGGGGAGACGGACACTGACCGGTGCAGTTCACAGTAAATGGGCAGCACAGCTGTGTGGCACAGGAAGGAGTAGGCCATAGTGGGGATAGCGTAGGCGCTCTGGAAAACACATTACATCTCTATCACCATGAACAGTCAAGTGCTACTGGAAGGAGCCATTCAAACTGTACAACATATTATTACTCATAGCAAAGGGGGGGAATAATAATAATAATAATAATAATAATAATTAAAGTTTAAATAATTCCTTAAAACAAAGTGAGACCTTTTTCATTTTGCGATTTATCAGGGTGGGTTAAAGGGTTCACAGTTTGCACAATCACAGAGTGACGGATGTCGCTGTTCTGACACTCAAACTCCATCATGGACTTAGAAGCTTAACTGCACAGCAATGTTCTGTCCCCCATACAGCAGCACGCACAGCACAGATGCACATTGGGTACGAGCAGTTCCTTAGTCTGCACAATCCTGGACTGCATGTTTGAGAAATGTCACCCGAAGATGCTTTCAGGAGTGCGGATCATGCAGTACGGGGATGCACGCTGTTCTAAAGCTGGTAATCCCAGGCTACCCTGGATACAGACATCTGACAAATGAATAAAAATAACGACGCCAGTGACAAATGGCTCCCCGTGAGCTGTCTTTCCGGCTTTCCCAAGAGAAGGCAGCGTTTCCACTAAATCATTCTGTTATTGGAAAACGGCGTTTGGGGAAAAAAAAGGGGGTGCGGGCTTACCTTACTGGAAATGGCAAAGAGCTTGGGAATGCATTCTGGGTCGGAGAAATTGCTGGACTAGAAAAAGCAAAAGCAGGAGGAGAGAACAGTTTTACATGCTGAGTCACTGAAGCTGTGCGTCTCAGGCCTGGGCCTGAGGAACCCCTGTGTGCCCAACTTAGTGAGACCAATTCTTTACATTTAACTGAGCTTTGACTAAAATACTGGTCTGCTATATTGACTTCTTGTTGTACCTTCTACCCTAATGAAAGGATAAAAGCAATTGGTTGATTAATTAATTCATTGACCAATCCTAAGGAGGTGAACTTAGCAGGAATGAAAAATAAAATATACAGAAAAATACCCAGGACCAGGGTTTGGAACCACAGCAATAGAAAGCCACACAGCTTCCCCTTCCCACACCCTCCCTCAAACCCCCAAAACCCCAAACCAAAACCCGCCAAACCCCCCACCCCAATGAAAAGAGGAACATCTCAGTGAAGTATGGCGTTTGACACATTTCAGTTTAGCATGGCTCAGGACATTTCTGTCTCCTGTCTAACTGACTGTTCTGCAGTTGGAGACGGGGGTCAACAGTTGGCACTTCAGAGGAACTCTAAGATCAAGAGCTCAGCAATGAGCTCCTTAGAGGGTCCTGAAAGCATGGGAAGTGTGCTCCCAAATGGACCCGCAAGGTCAAAGGTTACATCCTGCCATTGGCCAGGACAGATGCTTCCTCCCAGGGATGACTGCGGTCACTGTGGTCTACACTACAACCAGGTCACAGTGGTTTAAACCTGAACCACATCACTGCGATGTAAACTGCAAATATGTCACTATGATCTAAACACAGTAAAATGTTGTGTTAATTTAACTCTACCAGAGTTAGATGAAATGAGCTTAAATAAGTCCATCAGAGTTAATGGACTCAGTTAAGCACTATGTTACACATTGAAACCATAACCACATCACTTACTGTGTACCCGATTCCACACAACACCCTGCACTCTGGCCACTGACAAACTAAAATGAAGTTTGCATGCAGTCAGCCACCTCCCTTTACAACAGTGCAATAAAGGATAATAACGATAATTTAACAGCTCTGCATGTCTGTCTAGCTGACAAATCAACATTTTTATGACGGTCACCTGAGATGGAGTCAGAGTGTCATTCAGTGGGAGGGGGCAGGGGATAGACCATTTCTTGATGACAACCTATAAGAGAAGGTAGTCATGGAAACAGTGCGGGGCAAACTCTAACTCTAACTCTAAATCACAGTGCGGGTGGGGGAAAAATTCACATAACAATCACAATGGACTGGACTGGACTGCGCTGAACTCACCACGGCGGTGAAGAAGAGCATGAAGACGAAGGCCAGACTGCTGGTGTAGCCCAGGAACCCTGCAGAGTGAGAGAGAGAGAGAGAGAGAGAGAGAGAGAGAGAGAGAGAGAGAGAGAGTGAGAGAGAGAGAGAGAGAGAGAGAGAGAGCAGTGGTGACACTGGAAGGCCCGGAGGCCCTCTCTCACACAGCGCCAGAGCAAGCACAGCCACTAACCGATCTTTGGCAGCATAGCGAGAGGCAGCACCACACAGAACATCACCAGCATCAGCAGGACCCAGCCATTCAGGTACCAGGGGTTTCTGTAGAGAGAGAGAGAGAGACAAAGGCAGACAGACAGTCAGACACAGACAGACAGACAGACAGACAGATAAAGAGAGACAGAGACAGACAGTGACAGATAGATAGAGAACTATATACATATATATATATATATATATATAGAGAGAGAGAGAGAGAGAGTTGGGGGTTTGACACAGAGATAAGTTCACTGCTATAAATATTACCACATATAAAAGCAATATAGGAAAGGTGAATTAACATCTCGTAAGCACAAGACCTAAGTAGTCACGAGAAATGCCACTGCAAAGTCTGGACAGCCCCTCTACCCTTCTTATGCTAGGTCATTACTGCACATAACAACAGTGGCTTTTTCCAGTATAGTAAGTAACAAAACACAGCCCCCTGAATTGAGGGGGAAAACTCCATTGCAGTCCCCCCTCCACGGTTTCTTCCCTCAGTTCTGTATTTAACGATCCCCCACCCCACCCCCACCCTGCTATCCCAGAGCAGTGTGACCAATGTGGAAGAATTCTGCCCTTAGCGCCCCGGGCTGCTCTAACCGAAAGCAGGCCGACTCGGGGAAATTTGTCTTCATTTCGTGCCTAAATGCAGCGAGACAGCTCTTCATGTGTTATAAATTAAGAGCTTTTACTCACAAACCATAACAATTATGCAATTCACATGCAAACAGCTTCATTCTGCCAAATGAAGGGACTCGGTCAGATAGGCATCGGATGCCAAACAGCATTTTCCTCGCAGTGGAACGGCAAAGCGGTTTATTCCAGGACCCCAGGAATGACGGGGGTGACGAATGTGGAAGGCATGCCGGCACGGGCTGGGACGGGACGGGGGCCGGGGAGCGCGGAGGGGGGGGCGACGGGGGTGGGGGCGGGGGGCGGGCGGGGTTGGGAGCTGTTTATTTGGCTTGGTGCATGGGCGGGCAGCACCTGCTCCGACATCATCACTAAACAAAGTGACCTCTGTTTGGCAGCTTCACAGCTTCTGTGTTGCTATATTAGCCGACAGTATCAGCTCTCCGGCTGCAAAGCGCACGCCGTTAATCTTCCTCTGGACTTTCCTTTTTCTCGACACCAAACACCGCGTCCGCGGCAACCACGAACAAAACCCTGCTTTAAAGCTCGAGCGGCGCGGAGGGGCTACACGCTGCCGTGAGGTGGCCTCTGAAAACGATCGTGTTGTGCATAATGCAGCGAGACCTGGACATCGGAACACATCTGCTGGAACGCATCTGTGCACTCGCCCATACGCACACACTACCGGGCTACTGGTTTTTCTGCATTATAATCAAATATATAGTTTTGTGGAAGCAAACCAAGTCAAGCTAAGGGCCACCATGCTAATATTATGTGTGCGGCTGTGTACCAAAATGGATAACAATAAATAAAATTAAATAAAAACACACACACATACACACACACAAATACTAGGTCCCAGATTTGGATCCCAGGTGTGGCACTGTTGTTGTGCTGTTGAGCAAGGTACCCTCATAATCTTGCTTCAGTAAATTTCCAATTGCCAAAACTATCAAATTATCTAAAAAAATATATATATTGAAAAATCAGAAACTAGGGAAATTGGTAGGCAACTGCAATGCTGTACGTTCAATTCCTAGGTGAAGCACTGGCCACTGTATCCTTGATCAAGGTACATAACTTAAAATGCTTCAGTAAAAATATTCAAAAGAACGTAAGCCGTGCAAGCCAGTCTGGATAAGAACATTTTGCTAAATTCCTAAAAATGAGAAAATATAAATAAAACAAAAAAGCACTGGACCACCACAGCAGCTGAACAATTGGTTTCCAATCGTGGAAGCGGAAACACAAGCATCCGATCTGTAATGTAAACTGGACAAAGGCGAACGGAAGCTTTCAGCTCTGCGGAGGACTGTCTGAAGAGGCCTTCCGTCCTTTCAGTCCTCCTCAGCCCCCCCCCCGACCCCCTGCAATCTGAAAGGTGAGAAACGCACCGAGAGCCTCGGCTGAAAAGAAACAGCGAACGGAAATCAATGAAGAGCCAGAGAAACTGCCGGAACCGCGGCTCTGCCGCCGCCGCCGCCGCCGATGCGCTTTTCATTACGAGAGCAGTCCGAGACGGTCTTTCGCCTGCTTTGCCTTTATTTAAGGGAAACCAGGATCAACACCAAAATCATAAATAATATTAATGTTAATATTAATGTTACTGAACAGTCCAAGTAGGGAGAATTTATTATGTATAAATAGATAAATGATGCCTCTCCAGGCTGGCTCACTACATGCAGTCCTGCATGTTACCTTGCTTGACAACACTGCTCATGCCAAGGAAATAAAAACAATTATGCACGCTACAAGGTCTGAGCAACTGAATCGCTTCCGATTCCACAGTCCGCAATCCTCCAATGACACGGGGATCTGGGGGAAATCTCCACCGGCAACCCTGTGGATAAAGCCCCACCACAGCAGACTTCACTGCATAATGGCCAATTCAGATCTGAAATATGAAACGGTGCACATTTCACAGAATGACCCTACAAGGCCCGGGTACAGCTCACCATCTGTGGCTGTGTGGAGCTGGGGTGGCCAATCCAAGTGCTGCCCATCAGCACGAATGAAGTCAAGACCCTCGGTGCACGCTCCAGTTGTCCATAGATTTTACTATGCCAGCAATGGGAAAAAGCAACGGCCATTTTACCACTTTTTTTGAAAGGAATCTATTAATGTTTCAGCCGAACTTTAACCTCACAAAGTAGCTTAAAATGACACCGGTCCTCGTCTTCGGAGACCAGCTAGAAAACGTTTTCTCTTTATTTGGCAGGCTCGACGTCTTTCTCAGTCAGAAAGCATGAGAAGAGACGTTATAAAAGGCGGACCCCGAGGAACCGTAAAACATTACAGGATGCAGCTGGAGAGAGCTGCTGCGGGTCAGGTGTGACGGTTGTGTGAAGTACCCCCTCGCCCAGGACCTCGTATGACCACTGTGTGCGACGCGAGGCTGCGCCACAGCCTCCCTCCCACCCACACAAACACCACGTGAGCAAACAGCCAGAGGCCTGCAGTCCAACAGCGTCTTATCTGCGCCTAAACACCCAGACTAAAATAAACAAATAAAAAAACCGCGCTTCGCGATCCCGAGAATAACGGGCGCTCGAAGGCGGAATGCGCTTCAGCAAATCCCAAAATTATTACCGAGCGCTCGAGCAGCAATCTACGCGCCCAAGATCTCAAGAAGCCGCTCATTAGCGAAACCGTTTTGTTTCCCCACCGTAAGCAGCAATTATAATGGCAAAACTGATATAAAGCTGTATCGGCGTGATTGAGGAACATGTGCAAGAGATTTAGTGCAAATTCCTAATGCGGAGCAGATGTGTGGAGATGCCCCTGACTTTGACAGATTGAGCTCAGCGGTGACTGCTCTCAAAAAATCAGTACAGCAACAGTTCAGTTCTTGGAATCAGACTTTTAGCTTAGAAATCTGCCACAGGGAGAAAAACAAATGAGGGTAACTCATGTTGATGAAGGCAGATTGATATTCTCCCTCAGACTTACATTTCCTCCATCACTGCTCTACACTGGGCACCCCCAGAGTTTTAAAGCTTTATTCTGATCCTGGTAAGAGAGATCGTTATGATGGAGTATAGTGGTGAGGAGTGGTTTTTTCTCTGATATTTACATCACATACTTCAAGTCTCTGTGATGAATCTAAAATGGTGGATCGGATAAAGCTGCTCTGATCTCATTACAACAAGTTCCAATAGCCTCTTTGAGAATGGAAACTTTCAGACTGCACAGAGTCTGGAATATCTCAACCATAATTCAAATGCACAATTAGACAATTCGTAAATTAAAAAATTACTTTGCAGGGATGACAGTTTCACATCTATTGTTCCATGCAAACCTCCCCTGAAGTAAACAAAGGCTTGGCATGAAACAGAAGGCTAGGGCTGCCACAGGACATACCCAGAAGGCTCTGGGCTCAGGAAACTGGTGATGGCGGCGGGCAGTTCTGTCTTAATGATGAACATGTAGGAGGACATGGCTGGAAAAAGGAATAAAGAGAGAGATATCACATAATGAAAAGAGAAAGAGAACACACGCAAACACACACAACCACACCAGCACACACACACACACACACACACACACACTGCGCACTGTACACGCACTGACATCATGCAGTTGCTGGAGCGACCTTGGTCTCCTTGGAAACAACAGCGCACCGCAAAAAAATAAACAAGCTATTACAAGACCCCGTTCGCTTTTCAAATTTTTTTTTTTTTTTTTTTTTTAAATACTGACGGCTCAGGTCAGCAAACCAGAGGGGAATGTGCAGTAAAGCCGGGCGTATTAAATTGCAGGCATTAGCCGGATGCTTCAAATCTGGGAGTTAACCCCTCCCCCTTTTGAGTGGGCGGGGGAGAGAAAAATACTAATAAAACACAACGCTCCTTGACATTAATCCAGGTATTTCCCCCCTCATGCTATGAAAATGAGAATAGGCATGACTTCTTTTCCATCAACCCCCCCCACCCCCTGAAATTTGATCAGAGGGGCTTTGGAGCACATCCTGTGGGCCGAGCAGGCCCCACAAAGACCGGCCGGAAAGAGGCAGGCCGGGCCCGGGGAGACAGAGGGGCGCAGTGGCCGGCCCGGCTAGAACAAACCCCCTAATGTAAACTGACTGCTACCTACAGCAGGGCTCAATGAGAAGCAGTTGGCAGGTCAGTCTGGGAGGAAATATTCACTTCTTTGTAGTGAAAAGTGCCAGTGTTTTGGGGGGTTGGGGTTGGGAGGGGCAGCTGTGTGGAGTCTGCCCCGGGGCCTTGCTTCTCCACCTCCCCCCCCTTTAAAAACAACAACAACCTGGACCTTAATCCCGGTGCGCCTGCAATTGTTTTCATTTTTAAATTCTTCCAGCCAACCCCTTGCCCCCAGCACACACTCCAGGAGAAAGGCAGAAAACGGGCAGAACCTGCAGGCACGTCTCATTTCCTGGACCTCCTCTCATCCAGGATCAATGCTCTCTCTCTCTCTCTCTCTCTCTCTCTCTCGGACGGAAAATATTTTCAGATCACACCCCCTCAAAATGATCGCATTTTGGTACCACCCAACTTCTCGGAGGAGATCTAAACATTACAGGCCCCAGGGAAGCAGAGATAACCAGGTGTGTCCACGTGACTGTAAACACACTTCATCTGCATAATAACACTGGACTTCCCACCGGTCCGCCCAGTGTGGATTCTGTAAGATCCCCAAAACAGTGGGATCATTATGCATCATTACAACATCCTCCTGGCTCACTATACCAGAAACACACAACTGACCCCAGAATGGATTCCAAACAGCTGTGTGCTACTCAGTAGTGGCAACATATCAGCAGACCGCAATAAATTTCACCCAGTTCAGATTGCCTGCATGCTGTTATAAATTCAGATTATCCAGTCTCAACAACAAACACACAAACAATAAAATACAAACACCAAACACAAGTCCTAAAAATTTCAACAATACAATTATTGTTACTGGTGCAGTGCAATCAACAGGACACATCTGTTTTCCTATCACATAATGAATAATGAAATTATGAAAATACATATTTATTAGTGTTCGTAATGCAGCTGGTTAATGTCCTTAAAGCAAACACGCACACACAAGCACACGTACACACACACACATTGTACCACAGTACTTACATATTTTAGACATGGTCATTGAGCATGAAAGGAAAAATCATTGAAAAAATAAAATGAATAATAATAATAATACCAACACAATCACAGATGCCACAACAGAAGTCAGAAAATGCAGCTATGCCCTGCAGACTCTGACAGAAGGGGTGTATACTTAGCACAGGGCAAAGCTAGCCTGACTTCATTAAAAGGAGAGCTTGCTCCAGGCCACGCTATAATTAAGGTCAATTGGCTCATCAGCTTTTTGGCAGAGCTAATGAGTATTTACTCAACGGGGGCTAATTGAGCGGCAGCTGAAAGCCCTGGGTCTGGGCGGGAGGATCCGAAGGGCGGCTCTCGTCACTCGCGGCCCGCCCGCCCCCACGGCCCCACCCCCGCGCCCCCACCGCGTCCTGGCGGCCCGCGCCGGCCTATTTATCGCTGCTAATGACGCCAGATCACAGGATTAGGAAGTCAAATTTCCCCACAAGCAATGACGACAACAGGAAGGAACTGAGGCGGTGTATTGGGGGGGGGGGGGGGGTTAATCGCTGAGGATACGCCTCGATGATCAATAATACTAGGAGGTCAGATATCAGTGTGTGTGTGTGAGGGAGGGGTGAGGGCCGTGAGGTAGCAATGGCAAATCCGTCACTCAGGAAGGGGGGCAGGGTAAAGCACTGATGGGTCCCATAAGGCTGGGGGGGGGGGGCGTATCCCAGGATCCAGGTCTCCGCTGACAAGGACTTCTATAAGCGCCAAGGTCAAGTGAGCAGCCCAAAAAAAAGCCAATGAATCAGGTAGCAGATAGGCTATCCAGAGGAGCTGGGACGTCGGTGTGACTGAGCCCAGCCTGACAGGAGCAGAGGGGGAAGCCCGGGCTCGGGGGACTACATGCAGAAGGAGCACCCGGCATGGAGGCCGGGCCAGATGAACGCGGTGTGGGAGGAGCACGCTACGGGAGCACGCTCAGACACCAGGAGGTGCCGCCGCTCCCTCTGCAGCCAGACCGGGGGGGGCCTCCACAAATATACACCGCCCCGGGATCACAGCCGCCTCTTTACAGGAAACGGCAGGGTTTAGGACCGACTGAATGTGGGTCACTGGGCACTATTGGAGACAAAAAGCTTACGAGGTGGAGAAGCTCACTGGGCTTGGACCTCACAACTCTCAGCTGTGCCTAGACAGCCACTTAACATTTTCTTACACATTTCCTACATAACTACTAAAGAAATCTGACTCTGGAAATTCAATTCAGACTCACTGAAGGCAACCAAACTACATACATTTCACAAAGATTTGAGACCTTACCTCCAGTGTTCTGGATGAGAATGGTGCTAGCAACCAGAATCTGGAAAAAAAAAAAAACAAGAGAACCATCTCAGTACTTATTTTACTATCTGGCTTTAAAATGCTGAAAATGAGACATACATCAAGTAAAATCATTAGAAACATGTGACTTTGATAAAGACTTACTTTACCAGGCTTCTGAAAGGCCTGGAAACCCAGACCTTCATATGAAGTGATGGCTGTGGGAGAAAGCACCATATAGCATCAATACTGCAATCCCTGCCCCATCTCACATTCAGAGACCAGAGTCTTTACATAACTATCACTGTATGTCACCCACTGATCCTGAGGGGTCTTGGGTATGTGGGAGCACAAGCATACTTCATTACATTACAATGACTTAAAATATGCTCGTATACAGAGCGACTTGTAGAAGTAGAGAACATCAGTATAAGTCTCAGGAATTTCTATATCACCAAAGAGCTGTTTATGATCCCTGAGTGTAATGTTAATCTAACAAACTAACTATTTGTAGTGTAACAACACATGGTACCTATAACATTATTACTGTGGAGGGAAATCCAAAAAAATAAAATATGGCTAAAGAGTGTCGAGGAGCCATGGCGCAATCAGCCAAAGAAGAACAGGGGCAGAAACCTGAGCCAATACCAAAAAACATAAATAACAAAGCAACAGGAGTGTTAGCATACTCCCTGCACTTCCATCTTCAAAACAATTATTTTTATTTCTAGGATGTAAACCTATCATAATGGCTTATCATAATGGCTTCAATGTCAGTAATTACAAGCTTCAAAAGAACAGATATTAAGGCTGTCAGTAGCAATGCTTAAATGAGCATTCTGACAGATTTACATATGGAGATAATGACATCTTTGAATCTTTGTGACTGATCGTCCCATTAGTGCTGAAGCAGGGCAGAAGCCCCGCCCACTGCTGACAGGTTAATGCACACGGCCCTCCTCTGAGGAGAGGTGCAGAAGCTCCGCCCAGGGAAAGGAGACGGGGCACTGTGGTTCTTACCTGTCTGGTCACACAGCTTGAGGAGGAGGTGAATGGAGTAGGAGGCGAGACCGGAGACCAGCAGGAGGAGCAGACTGTAAAAACAGGGAGCGGTATGCAGGATGGTGCACAGTTCCACCTCACACACAGACAGGGCAGTGGGACTCAACCAGGGGAGCAGAGGCGTTTCTCACACGTCGTACATTCATACCGGCAGTGAGCTAAACTCTTAGCATGCTCATAGCAGCCAGTATACTCATGCAGATGCGCTGTTTGTGCCACGTGTAAACGCACTGCCGTGCCCCGGGTCAGTCGAGGGGCCCAGGACAGAAACAGAGCACAGGGGAACGTGGCCATGTGCACACCTCTCACGTTCGCTCTCTCTCTCAAACTCACGTTCTGTCTTTTTTTTTCCCCCTCACACATGCACTCACTCCATCATTCCCCAGAAGCCCAGAATGTTAGCAATGGCACACTCACATTCTGTTCTCTCGCTCTCTCACATTCTTTCTTTCTCTCACACACACTCTCTGGCTCGCTCACCAGAAGCCCAGGATGCCGGTATTGGTCATGGCGTAGGCCAGGCCCAGGATCCCGCTCCCCATGATTGCATTCATCAGGTTGAAGACGCAGGAGCTGAAGGAAGCCCCCCCAGGACCGTGCGCCCCCGCAGCCTACACACACAGCAGAGACAGGGGGGTCAAGACATTGGGGTACACCGGTGGCGCACAATGAGCACCTGCTTAATTTAACCCTTTGAATAGCAGGTTTTTTGGAATGTTTACCAAAAAAGTTGGCGTCCTAGAACTCCATTGCTTATAGTACCAGCAATGATCTAGTGATCTTACACCATAAAGATGAAAGGTCAATGGTATCCTGACCTTGTATTTTTACACTCTGGAGAGCAACACTGATGTTCTCCACTACTGTACATCACACTGGATAACAGCGCCTGCCAAGCGATTGTAACGTCATGGAATTAAATGATCTGAAATTTGTCTAATCAACAGCTACAGCTGCAGGCTGCTCATGTATCATAAAGGTTTTACTGTGGTCTGATATAGGAGTGAATCAGAACTAGCATATGAAGCTATTTAGTAAACTAAATCAGGGCAATTGTTTGGAACAAGAAGCAGCCCACGCTGGCCCTCCAAAAACCCCAAAATATTTCAAAATTTTGATTATGATTCATTAAAGCAAATCTAGTTTCTGGCTGAAAGTTCCACACCATCTACAGCATGCTGTATATGAACAGGTATATCGTGTAAAAGCGCTGGATTTGGGTGCAGGGCTGATTGTAGAAGAGGACATGGTAACAGTGTCGAATGGGAAGCAAAGGACGGGAGCTTTGCCTCCGGGACAGCTGCAGTAGCTGGGCAGGATTGGGTCCTGCGCCCCCCAGCTCTAATAGGAGATATCCGGGCCGGTTCCAGCTCACGCCTCCCTGTTCCAGGCTGGGACGGGGATCACCGGGCTTTGGGGCCTCATTAGCTGGCCATCCGATCCACGCGGGCCCACCCAATGACACCCCCCCGGCCCAAAAGCCGATAATAACATCAAAGAAAAGTTAAATCTCCAGAAGGGGAGAAGAGGATGCGCATTATTAAACAGGGGCTAAATATACAGCGGCGGAATGTGTCAAGGAAGCAGCGCCGCTCTGCTAACAAATCGTTAGCACGTGCGGAGGATGCTTTAATTAAAAGGCAGCCGTGCACTCGGACAGCCGATTGGACAGCCGGTAAAAGAGCCCGCCAACGCGTTCGCGAGGGCCAACGAATTCTCAAAGCGCAACGCAAAATTCTGAAGACACGTGAGCAAATTCTTAATTAAGGAAAAGGGCAGAGGGCTCATCTCTGATGCCCGGCTGGGGCTCACTTGCTGATTGGAACTGGAGGGGAGGAGCTACTGCTCAAGCTGTTCCTGAATCTGGCTGCTTTTTGTCTTTAGAATATTGACCTCAGGGAGATGTACTGAAAGGAACCTCAGGGAGATGTACTGAAAGGAATGGATCGTTTTTGTTGTTGTTTATCCCTGAATCTCCCTACTTTATTAGACTGATCTCAGAGAGACATCATTGTTTGTAAAGGGTTAAAGATTAACAGCATCCACTCAGTCCAGGAGCCAGGAAACAGGACCAGCAAAAAAAGAAGAGGGGATAATTTTCTGGGGATAATCTGGACAGACTCCTCCTTCAGGACAGACTGCATAAAAACTGGAAAGGGGCCAACCAGCTGCATGCATATGTATATTACCCATAAAAACAATGGGCAGTGATGTAATACGCAACGTTGTTGGCAACTGGCTCTGGGGAAACAGAACACTGGGGGGTGTAGTTCACTGACAAGATGGGCCGAATGCACTGACTTTGATAAGCCCTTCTTTTAACTAGGCTATCTGAAATACAATTCAGCGCAATGCTAAAAACATATTTACACACACACTCACACGCACAATCGCACACTACCATAAATAAAGGACTGCCAAAGTTAAAGCATTAATCTTACATGTTAATGTAAAATGATTGAGGCATTAACTCCTCTGTCATCATTCGACACATCAGACAGGGAGTATAACCAAATACCAGAGTTATTAATACATCCCACGGAACACTCCAGCTGAAAAACATTTAATGATAAATCACGCTGTTAACAGCTGAAATAGCTTTTACTCTGTGCAAATAAAATGACTTCCTTTCTTTGTTTTCCTGCTCTTCATTATTAGACAAGTCAACATCTAAAGATAAAACTAAAGAGATCCTAAAACCTTGCATAAATGACAATATTGCTCAATTGATCAAATGATTCTTAAACTTCTCTGATAGATTTTGTTATATTAATTTTATTTACTGAATAGTGAGGGTTGTAAAGCTGGAGACAGTCAAACAGATAAGATTATTTGCAATCAAATCAAAGTCTGATTTGTATGAATTGCCTATGCTCTTACACCGGCTAAGTGCATCTGATTGACTCAAATGAAGTTAAATTTGAATACTTAGGAGTTTCTGTATTTTCTTTTAAAATACTTGTTAGTGCTTTTTTATTATTAAAAGCTGTTTAATTGGAGCTTCATTCACAATGTTTCATCACAAAATTGTCATTAATCACAGCAAACCCTATAATTGACTACTTGCATTTATTCTTTGTTACATTTATTACATTATTTCTTAACAGCCCTGTACGTGTAATTTTTAAATGAGCATTTAAACATTTTGACAAGCTAAACATTTACATTTAAAAAGGACTTGATATGGATGCATTTTTATTTATACCTTTCACTTCAGATACATGATCTGTTGCTTGTGCATCAGTGCAGGCTTCCCCCTGCACTCCAGCTGAAGACATGTCTCTATAACTCTCAGGTTCAGGGTTCCCTGATCAATCACCTTTCATCTCACTGTTTGAAGTTCCATATCTGCATATAGAGCACTTTGCTTGCCCAGCTGAAAGCTACAGTAAGCTGGCCAGGTCAGGGAAGGCCAGCACTGCAGAGGGATGCTGGGGAGAGGGGGGGGGGGGATGCTGATGCTGACACAGTGCAGCGATGCCCTGGGGCAAGGTTGAACACGCGCAGGACACAGCACAAGCGTAGCCTAGCCTAGCTGGCATGACAGTCTGCTAAAGGGGACCTGGCCAAAGATTTGAAAAGGGAAGAGAAAATGTACCCTCACCTTTCAGATCACATGGCCTCATTTCTACCTCAATATATCCAGATCACCACAGGTTCTTGAGTGTTATATTATAACAAAAAGTCACCTCTAAACACCAAGAAACCACTTTTTTGTTGGAAATATTAGATGCTTCATGACTTATACAAGTAAGCCCTGAGAAGTAAACATTCAAAAATATTTTTAAACACTATTGGTGATTGATATTATGGCTTGTGAGTTATGCTAATTAATTATGGAAAGATGCCCATAATCTGCTTTAGGATTATCTAACATATAGCAGAAGATATCCTACATGTTTACAAAATGCTATCAAATTATGTAAAGTCTTGCTCATGAAAAGAACCACAGGACCTCTGTGCTGCGATCGTCTTACTCCTACTGAGGTGATGGGCTTGTGTAGTATGTCTATTCAAACTATTATAACTAATGGCGTTTTGGACGTCTTTAAAAAACAGTTTCATATAGTTGTTACCACCACAGGGAAGGACAGCACAAGATTTGATCATATGACTTTTTTGGCTTTCAGTTTCGCTTGGGACACTACCAGCTCTTGGATAATGTTCTCAGCCCAGAATTCATTAGATCTCAGCCCAGAATTCATTAGTTCATGTGCAAGCTACAGGATTGGTTCTAGGAGCAAATAATTAAAGTGATACATGCAGTGAAATTAAAGAATCAAACTGTTTAAGTCAAATTAACATTCTGAGATGTATAATGGAAATAACAGTGGAATACTTACATTTCCCAGTAAAGGTGTCGACTCGTCGTTATCCCTTTCTGGAAGTGCCTGCAGCGTGCCGTTCGCTTGGACTGTGGGGTTACGATTATCGTTCTGACTCATTATTGTAATGTGGTTAACCGTAAAGTATTGTAACCGCTATCAACAGAGCAACATATTACAGATCAAGCACCGGTGCAGCCGTTTTTCCGAGGACAAGAAAACGTTTGTCACTCACTGGAGTAGTTCAATATATCGCTCAGCTGTTTAAACCAGTGTCACATGACACAACAGAGCACTGTGCTTCCGCTTTCGCTCGTCGACTTTAAAAATACGTCAATCAACTCTCGTCCAATACCCAAAAGGGATTGTTCGGTCCCACCAATAGAAACAGTGTATGCATATTACGTTTATCACAGTCCGTCGACTATTTATGATGTATATATACGCATGGCTACGGTGATGTTGAGGTAAGGAGAGAAACACGCTCCTGCTTTTCGGGTATTAAGTTATTTAACAGTACGAGATAAACACCCTGCGCAGTCGGTAATGTTAAAATAAATAAAATATCCTGCACGAATGTAAATTACATTACAAATGCACCGTGTCCCTTCTATAGTCGAGTTAGCTGATTGTGACCTTAGCCGGACAGTAATAGTGCAGTTTTCTTACCAGTAAAGCTTCAATAAAAAAATTATATTCCCTGGTGGAAATTTCGACTAACAGTCTCAGATGGAATCAAGCTGGATATCATCTGGAATTTGGTGATGGTCTGCTGTCTGTACCAAGCTGGCCCACCAGCCGGACGTGGTCTTTCCAGCGTGGATGCTATCAACCCACTTGATTTCCAAAACAGCTTAAAACCAAGCTGGAATTTCCACCATGGTTAACTGCTGTCAAGATAATAAAGCTTACCTGCACACTATTAAGTCGTTTTATATGTGAATGTGGGCAACTTTGTTAATTTTATATCTGTTGTTTACCTATGTATTTATGCAGAGAAACTCTGAAGTTTCCTCAGCTTGGTGGGTGAGAGCATAAATGTTAGTCAGTGGTGAGAGAAATGAATGTAATGCTGGCTAACTATGCTTATTTATTGTTGCAACAACAGCTTCCTAGTCAGGATTTCACCCACTAATCTTGCTGCGCTTCTGTAGAGGTACAGACAGTACTGACACTATAACGTGTTACACCAGTGTGAGTTTGGATATGACTGTGCCTTTGTAGTAGTAAGGTAATATGTATGCTTCCATGGCAGGAGTGCTTTCAGATTTCATACCTTTGTGAAGACTCAAAACTGTGTGAACCTTCTGTGCTGGCTCCGCCCCCTCTCTTGCGGGTCCCTGAAGCAAGCGGCAGCACAGCCCTGCAGTTCCCAGAGAGCCTGCGTCTCAGAGCCGATGCCCGAGCAGCAGAGCGGGGCAGACTCTGCCCTGTACACCCCTCCTCCAGGGGTGCGCGGGATGACCAGCCTGGACCGGGAAGCCTTCACGTGGAAGGTGAGCGTCCCCGCCCTGCGTCTGCCGAAGAAAGTGCTCAACCAGCTGGTGAAGAGCCTGAAGAGGGTGGCGCTGCAGCGGCCCGGCATTAAGCGGGTGGTGGAGGACGGCGATGACGCGGACCACCGGCTCCTGCTGCTGGACCCGGCCAGCGTCTCCTCCCCGAGCTCCTTAGGCGACGCGGAGACGCAGGCGCTGGGGAAGGTGGGCGTGGCCCTGGAGCTCCGGGACTACGAGCTGCGGCTGACCTACGAGAACCTGAAGAGCGAGGAGGTGCTGCGGGCCGTGCTGCCCGAGGGCCAGGACATCACCTCGGGGTTCAGCCGCGTGGGGCACATCGCACACTTAAACCTGCGCGAGCACCTGCTGCCCTACAGGAGCCTGATCGGTAAGGCCACCAAGAAACGCACACCAGCTCATATACACATTAATAATCACATACCAGCTCATATACACATTAATAATCACATACCAGCTCATATACACATTAATAATCACATACCAGCTCATATACACATTAATAATCACACACACCTCATATACACATTAATAATCACACACACCTCATATACACATTAATAATCACAAACACCTCATATATACATTAATAATCACATACCAGCTCATATACACATTAATAATCACACAATACCTCATATACACATTAATAATCACATACCAGCTCATATACACATTAATAATCACATACCAGCTCATATACACATTAATAATCACACAACACCTCATATACACATTAATAATCACACACCAGCTCATATACACATTAATAATCACACACACCTCATATACACATTAATAATCACATACCAGCTCATATACACATTAATAATCACAAACACCTCACATACACATTAATAATCACAAACACCTCATATACACATTAATAATCACATACCAGCTCATATACACATTAATAATCACACAACACCTCACATACACATTAATAATCACAAACACCTCATATACACATTAATAATCACACACCACCTCATATACACATTAATAATCACAAACACCTCATATACACATTAATAATCACAAACACCTCACATACACATTAATAATCACACAACACCTCACATACACATTAATAATCACAAACACCTCATATACACATTAATAATCACAAACACCTCATATACACATTAATAATCACACAACACCTCATATACACATTAATGATCACACAACACCTCACATACACATTAATAATCACACAACCTCAATACACATTAATAATCACACAACACCATACACTTAATATCACAACCAACACCTCATATAAACATTAATGATCACAAACACCTCACATACACATTAATAATCACACAACACCTCATATACACATTAATAATCACACAACACTTCACCACAACACCTCATATACACATTAATGATCACACAACACCTCATATACACATTAATGATCACACAACGCCTCGTACACATTAGTAATCACACACCACCTCAATACACATAATAAGCACACAACACCTCATATACACATTAATAATCACACAACACCTCATATACACATTAATAATCACACAACACCTCATATACACATTAATAATCACAAACACCTCACATACACATTAATAATCACACAACACCTCATATACACATTAATAATCACAAACACCTCACATACACATTAATAATCACACAACACCTCATATACACATTAATAATCACACAACACCTCATACACATTAATACACACAACACCCATAACCCCATACACATTAATAATCACACCAACACCTCAATACACATTAATAATCACACAACACCTCATACATACACATAATAATAACCAATCACTAAAACACCTACACATACACATTAATAATCACACAACACCTCAATAACATTAATGATCACAACACCTCACATACACATTAATAATCACAAACACCTCACATACACAATAATAATCACAAACACCCAATACACATTAATAATCACACAACACCTCACATACACATTAATAATCACACAAACACCTCATATACACATTAATAATCACAAAACTCACCAACACCACCATACACATTAATAATCACACAACACCTCATATACACATTAATAATCACACAACACCTCACATACACATTAATAATCACACAACACCTCACATACACATTAATAATCACACAACACCTCACATACACATTAATAATCACACACACACACACAATAACACAAACACTATACACATTAATAATCACACAACACCTCACATACACATTAATAATCACAAACACCTCACATACACATTAATAATCACACAACACCTCAATACACATTAATAATCACAACACCTCATATCACTTAATAATCACACAACACTCACATACACATTAATAATCACACAACACCTCACATACACATTAAATCACAACACCTCACAACATTAAATCATACAATCACATACACATTAATAATCACAAACACCTCATATACACATTAATAATCACACAAACACCTCACATACACATTAATAATCACACAACACCTCACATACACATTAATAATCACACAACTAACACATATATACACACCTCTACATAATCACACAAACACCTCACTATACACATTAATAAATACACAACACCTCAATACACATATAATCACAAACACCTCTCACATTAATAATCACACAACACCTCAATACACATAATAATCACAACCTCTAAACACATTAATATCACAACACCACACTTATCACACAACACCTCTATACACATTAATAATCACACAACCTCATACACATTATATCACACACACTCATAACATAATACACACACACCTCATACACACATATAATCACACAACACCTCATATACACATTAATAATCACACAACACTTCACCACAACACCTCATATACACATTAGTAATCACACACCACCTCATATAAACATTAATGATCACAAACACCTCATATACACATTAATGATCACAAACACCTCATATACACACTAATAATCACACACCGCCTTAAACACACATTAATAATCACACAACATTTCAAACACACATTAATAATCACACGACACCTCATACACATTAGTAATCACACACCACCTTATAAACAAATTAGTAATCACACACCACCTCACACACACATTAATAATCACACACAACCTCATACACACATTTATGATCACACAACACCTCATACACATTAGTAATCACACACCACCTTATAAACACATTAGTAATCACACACCACCTCAAACACATTAATAATCACATACCAACTCATACACACATTAATGCTCGCACATCCTCTCATACACACAGTAATAATCATCCAACACCTCATACATATATTAATACATATTCTGAAACACATGCTGCTTCACAAACATGTGGAAATGCACTGTACCACATACACTCATTTCTAAACACCACACACAGCACAGGCTGAAACTGAAACCACCACCTCCACTCGTTCAGCAACACACACCTCTGCAACAAGACATTATGAAACACGCCAGCGCATACACATTTGGCTGGTGTTGTTTTCACACACTCAGTAATGTGTGTTTTAAATGATGCTGCAGTATCTCCTGAAATGTTCAGTAATGAGGTGGCACTTTTGGGCTGCAGGCCAGTTTTCTCCTGGTTTGTGCGCTGCTCTGTACTGTCAGTTGAGGAATAATGAGTGGTGGCTCACTCACTGCTGATTTCAGCTCATTAGTGGGGCAAATTACACCTCTGATGTTTTACTCTTCAATACCTGGAAAGAAATCTAAGCAACTGAAGCTTTTGCAAAGCTGGCAGAAAACGTTATCGCAAGGTCAAAAAAACAAAATTTTGAACAAACAAGAAATCCAACATTTTATTTGAGTTATCGCATTTTCTCATTAACGCGGAGGACTTCTAAACGTACAAAGTTAACATCATGTCAAATGCAACTGCAGATTGTGCATAATTGAATATAATAAAACTTTTACTGAATGTTTATGACAACACTGCAAATATTTAATATTTAGCATCAGCAATGCTTTTATTTTGTAAAGTAACAGCTGCGTATTTGGTGTCTGTCCCAGGTGAAGTTATAATGGACAAGAACCCAGGAGTGACCTGCGTTGTTAATAAGACAAACACCATAGACTCTACCTATCGCAACTTCCAGATGGAAGTTCTGGCAGGAGATGGCAACATGGTGGCCAAGGTGAGCTCACCTTGAGTCAAGCAACTGGGTTTGTGATCTTAGATTACAGATTTGATTCCCAGCCATCTCATTTGTGCACTCTTGAAACCAAAATTTGTAATTAAGTTGTGTTCACTCAGTAAGTATCTGTTTACATTTCTGTTTTTTATGTAAGTCAGATGCAAGGTAAACTATTTCATATTTGACCAGTGTGTGATACTTAAAACTCACAAGTGATAAACTCAATACAATGACTAAGCATTCAAGGTTAGCAGGAATAGTAATAGTCAAGCTCTGATATAACTGTACTGTACAGTACACATTGTGTTTTGTGGTTGTGGGCCACAGTGGTACAAATCACTATCAGTATGAACCAATCAGCCATTATTGTAAGTGGAGCTGTTGCCGTGGTGATGGGCGAGTGACCACCCCTTCTCTCCTCTGCCAGGTGCGGGAGAACGGCTGTGTGTACGAGTTTGACTTCTCGCGGGTGTACTGGAACCCGCGCCTCAGCACGGAGCACGAGCGGGTGGTGGCCCTCCTGCGGCCCGGGGACACCGTGCTGGACGTGTTCGCGGGCGTCGGGCCCTTCGCCGTCCCCGCCGCCCGCCGCGGCTGCGCCGTGCTGGCCAACGACCTCAACCCCGAGTCCCACCGCTGGCTGCTGCACAACTGCAAGCTCAACAAGGTGGACGGGAAGGTGCGGGCCTTCAACATGGACGGCCGGGCCTTCGTCCGGGGCCCGCTCAGGGAGGAGCTGCCCGCCCTGCTGGGGGGCCCCGGCCGGGTGCACGTGGTCATGAACCTGCCCGCCCTGGCGCTGGACTTCCTGGACGCGTTCCGCGGCCTGCTGGGCCAGGGCGCGTCGGTTAGCGTTAGCGAGGGAAGCCTGCCGCTGGTGCACTGCTACGGCTTCTCCAAGCAGGACGACCCGCAGAGGGACGTGACGGAGAGGGCCTCGGCCAGCCTGGGCAGCCCGCTGGAGGGGCGCTGCTCCGTGCACCTGGTGCGCAACGTGGCCCCCAACAAGGAGATGATGTGCGTGAGCTTTGCCCTGCCCAAAGAGGTGCTCTTCTCCAATGAGACTGCGGAGGACGGTGAGGAACACGCGGTCTACATATTTACACACACTGAGAACCTTACTGAGGCTACTTACCTAGTGTTATGTCCATCATACATTTAGCATAATACTACTTACCTAGTGTTATGACCACCATATAATTATCATAACGCTACTTACCTAGTGTTATAACCACCATATATTTAGCATAATACTACTTACCTAGTGTTATGACCACTCCCGTTCATTTAGCATAACACTACTTACCTAGTGTTGTGGCCACCATACATTTAAAATAACATAGTCTTCTAAAAGGAAATGCTACCCCCCACAGAGGGGTCATAACTTTTACACCAGGAGAACGTTTCTACTTGAATTACCTGTTAGTGCACGAATGCAATTGTTTGCTTTCCAAAATGTGAAAGGTGCTAATAATTCAAACCTCAGGAGGTTACTCATAAGATATTAAAAAATAGACTCCAATCTACCACCAGTTCTGTTAAACCACAAAAGGAAACTCGGTCACACTGAGGTGTGTCAGGTGTGAAAAGCTCACATTGGGCAGGCTGATTAACAGGCTACAGGGCGGGGTTTGTATTCATGTTTTAGATGCTTAGGAATGAGGCACACTGTGCTGAGAAACTTCACCTGTGTCACTCAAGGTGGAAATGATACTTTCTGATCATACGCCCCAGTGTTTTAATAAAGGTCATAAAGAGGTTGAATCCATATGCTCAGAGGAGGCGTACAGCTACTGCGTTTGCACAGTATGCCAGTTCACTTATGACAGGTGGAACAAACTAGCTAATCTGGGGCATCCATCCATTCTGCGTTCAGTTCAGTGTTCAGCTTTTTCCTCCATGTTAGCCTACAGATTAATTCCTCTTCTGTACCGTTTCTGTCCTCAGGCTCTCCAGAGGAACCAGCCCCAAAGAGACAGAAGTGTGAGGATACGTCTGACTGAAAACACCCCCAGCACAAAAGATGCTTTATTTTATTTTTTCTTTTATTTTTTACCCTACACGGACTGTTCAGTTTGCCTGCTTTTGTCTGATGCTGCTGTGGTGATCCTTTTTTTAAAATAAAGTACCAATGAGGTAGAATCTGTAAATGTCCCCTAAACATGTTTTTCCATAGGCTTGGGTAGTACAAAACCCTCGTTAAACCAAGTGAAGTCATGCAACTCCATGGAACTATGGACATGTATTAACATGTATTAAAGATTTTTTGTGTAACATGAGAATTCTACACTGCTTAAAATACAAATAGAAATGAATGGAGGACTTGAGAGGCTATCCTAAGATGGTCACTACCTGTGTTTAGTCCTCCTCACAGTCTCACCTGCCAGGATTAAACCCAGGCTGAACACTGAAAACACACGTCATCTTTTTTTGTCTTTTATTTTCATAGAAAACTTAATAACAAATTAATAAAAAACACAGATCTGTACACATTGGTCTCTGAGCAGCAGTGTGAGGGGAGCAGGGCTCACGTCACACACAGACAGGGTAAAGGGGGGTGGGGGGGGGGTCTGTGCCCCTGGGGGGTCAGTGCAGCGCGGGGAAGAGCCCGCTGAAGGCGTCCTGCACGGCTCTGTGGCAGGCCAGGCCCGAGGTGTACCCCCCGGCCGTGTCCTGGGGGGAGGCAGCGCGCACGTGGTTCAGGTACCTGCAGACACACAAGGAAGCCGCGTCAGGACAGCAAAACCAGCGGGGTGGGGGGGGGGCACTATCAACTGCAAAAGCCCAAGGTCACGCCCTCAGAAATGCTGCTAACCCACACACTGTGTTAGCAGTTTCAAATACTGGGGACAGTGACACTTCTGTGAGAGACTAATACTTTTCACTGTGCTCACTTCTGTGAATTTGTTTGTTACTGTTCGCATGATGTACAGCACGTTACCACACTGGGAGAAAAATTAGCCCGCGTGCCAACAGGGATCTCAGCGCAAGGGAAAAGCACTTCATTATGTCAAATACAAGGAAGAGAAACCATCTGTACCTATTTGCTTGGGTACGTTTGCTGTCTCGCTAGCAAACAATTATGAGTCTCAGGTCTGGATTGGTATGTCCCCAGGTGGTTGAGGGTAATCACTCTTGCCAGTTTCTTTAGACAAACTGGTAAAATTACATATAGGGATCACACCTTTCTAAGGAACTGTAAATATTTGTAGAACACTAGAGCAGAGGTAACCAGCTCTGTTCCTGGAGATCTACCGTGCTGTAGGTTTTCATTCCAGCCCTAACAAAACACGCCTCATTCAACAGCTAGAGAATTTGTTGAGCTGCCAATTAGTAGAGTCAGGTGTGCCAAATTAGGGTTGAAGTGAAAACCAACAGGACGGTAGAGCTCCAGGAACAGGGCTGGTTACCACTGCTGTAGAGAAATCACTTTACCATTCTTTCAGTTTTCTCTCCACTCTATTTTGGCCAAGGTAAGGACTGCGATCCTCCAGGAATTTCTTTGGGCTCCAAACCCCAGACACCGGAAGCTTCTGGAGCTGACTGAGGTGAGATGTTCGATACCCAAACGTGGGGGTGGGGGGGATACTCCAAACTGAAATGGCCGTGCTGCCACAGAGGTTGCCCGCTGGAGAGCCACGATTCGGGCTGCCAGTGAGTTAGCGCCCCCCGTGGGCCAGCCTAGCCACCTCAGGCTCCAGCGCCCCTAAATTAATAATGATGATATAAAAACAGCCCGGCTCTTCCACGGCGTGTTTCTTCTTCAATCGCGCAAGAAACGGCCCCCCTGGAGGAGAGAGAGGCGCCAGGCGCCCCCGCCGTTGAATGCGTTTGTTAAGAAACCATTAGCCCCGCGCGACTTGCTTTCTTTCTCGCGTGTGTGAAGGCACCGAGGAGAACGGGGCGCATTCGAAGGGAGAGGGAGAGCGTGGAGGAACTGGGGGGGAAGAGGGCTGAGTCTGACTGTCCCGTCTAATAGTGGCGGAGCACAGTGCCCTTTTCAGGCACGGGCTCTGGGGAGACGATGTGGAGGAGAGGCAGACAGCTGAGGGAGCAGGAGTCAGCTGGGGGGGGGGGGTCCACCCCCCATTCCCCCGAGCGCTTCCCTGCTCCTCACTTTATTTATTTAGCAGCGCAAATCTATGTGGATCCGCACCGCATCTGGGAAGAGCTGCACATTAATGCATCAACAAGTTAGACAGCTGCAGCTTCTGCACATGCACACACACAAACACCCGCAAACACAATGACGTGTGCACACGCGCACACACAACCGTATACACAAACACACACCCACACACACACACCGTTGAGCACATACACGGACACAAACACACACCCACACACACACACCGTTGAGCACATACACATACACAAACACACACCCTTGGGCACACACATGGACACACGCACACACACTCCTGCACTAGCCTATACAGAGCAGTGGAGGCGCACGTTTCAGCGTCGCCTCGCTAAGTGTGAGCTGCTGATGTGAAAGCCAGTCGGTGGCCGTCTCCCTGATCCTCTCCAGATAAACCCTCAGCCCGGGGCAGACGGGAGAGTAACACACCGCCATGTCTGCAGCGGCGGAGAGAGGAGGAGAGACTCCCCCGCGTGCCCCCCCACCCCTCCCCCGCGCCCGGGGTCCCTCCAGCCCGTCTCTATTATAGTATTAGGTGCCTTCGTTTTAAGTGTTCGCAGATGTTCCCCCCGCCCAGGCCCGCAGAGCCCCCTCGCTTCACGTCTCCGCAGATTGCAAAACCCCCTCGTGTTTATTTTCTGCCCCGCGCTGCAGTCGGGGGGAAAAACATTAAACTGTCAGTTCGCCTTAGCCCCCCCGTCGCCGCGGTGACGGGCCGCCGCCGGACCCGGGCCGCTCGGGGCTGACCTCTGGCAGCGCCGCCTCTAATCCTTCCTGCCCCCGTGCCACCCGGGTCAGCGGGCGCCGGCTGGAGGCGGGCGCTGACGCTAAATCCGCACAAGCGCCCCTTTTATATGCCCGTGGATTTCGGGACGCGGGCCGGGGGGACCGGGCCCCTCCGCTGCGGCGGCTGTTTGCTCAGCGAGTCTTTATCCAGAGCAACTGGCGGCGTTCACACCCACCAGAATACGCACAGAAGGGATTCACCGTGAGCACTCTGTTCCCAATCAGGGGACGACAGCCGCTCCCCCGATCGGCATCAAGGCCCGGCTGCCTCCCGGTTAATTCTTCTGTTACCAATATACTGAAAATTCCTGGCAACGAAACTTTGAAAGCAGGACCGCAGGACACCTGACGGGACTGTCCTGCTGACTGACCAGCACTCTTAACAGTTCTCTGGAGCGGGTTCTGAGAGCTGTGAAGATGTGCTGACACTCGGTGTCCGTGGGGCGTACGTGTTCTTCCTCGCTAAATCCCTCTTTCACAGACTGTCCCTGCCCTGAGAGACGTGGGATTAATCCTCTGAGGGACATCTCTGCCATGCCTTCACCAACCATGTCTCATGTTATGGACACTTTCCTGCCATTCCTTTCACCAAATCGACCAAAGGGATGCTAAGTGTTCTTGGCGGAATGTTCTCGTGCACAAATTCCCTGTCCTTACATCTCGCCCGACCTCCCCGACTCAGTGGAGAGTGCGTGAGCCCTGGGATGAGGTGGAGATGAGGAGCTTCTCCCGGTGTGGATTTACAGCTGACGGGTCTGAGGAGAGCGTAACAATGGCCGTCAGACAGGAACAGACCGCGCCGTTATGAGGCCACGTCACCCATCTGAATCCCAAATCCCCCAAAGACCCGGCGGAGGGGCTCCAAAGCCCCCGCACGAGCCCAGGGCTTTGGGCCCGCACATTTGAGTGACTTCAAAGCCAACGAGGAAGCACAGAGAGCCCTCAGTAATTTCTCCTCCAGTACAGAAAAAAAGAGAAATGCTTTTGTAAGTAACCCGAGACCTGTAGCGGCAATTCATCAGACTTCCGAAGTGAACATGGCTGAAGGGGAGAACAAGAGAGCGAGCGAGCGTGTGTGTGTGTGTGTGAGAGTGCGTGAGTGTGAGTGTGTGTGTGTGTGCGTGTGAGTGTGTGAGCATGCATGCGAGTGTGTGTGTGTGTGTGTGTGTGCGTGCATGCGTTAGGGGGGAGGGTTTCTTCATAACAATCAAAATCCCTTTTATGGGGGATAATAAAATAAGCTATAATGGAATCTAAAATTATGTTTATCTCAAATTGTGAGAGGATAGTCAACAGGCCTGTTTGTTAGAAAATCAGCTTCAGATTAGCCTAAGTTTGATAAGATATTAGGGTAAATTATTTCTCAAGCTTTGATCATGGTCTGACTTCTTTGGAGTCCGTCATTAGCTGCATCCCTTTTACGCTTGACTGAGATTGAGAGTGTTCACGTGTTCCTACTTGCTCTAATAATGAACTCTTTACGAAATATATTTGTTTTGCACAAGGTCAATATCCCCAAAGGACGGGTAAATGCTTACAATTCTTGCTATTTTAAAGGATTCTACTGTAATTCAAATGCAATTTTTGCAAGTTTTCAATCACCTTGTTGGTAAATGAATACTTTAATCAAGTGTTCCTTTAATACTTAAATGCAAAACTGAAGAACACTGAATCGCACATATTAGTAAAAGCCTGTAGTGGTTACACACTGTAACCAGTATACCAGAGAGAAGGCCTTGTTTTTGAAACAGCGGATAGATAACTATGCGTGGGTGCGTTGGCCAACAAAAAAAAATTCCAGTACCTTCAAGCACACTGTGCACTTTCACGGTGTTTAATTTTCCACATTTAAAATCAATCAGTTTCCCGTTTCTTAAGGGCTCCTGGGAACCCTGTACAATGGACTTTCAGAGAAAAAAATGAACCAGGCCATTTGTTTGGCTGAAGATTCTTCTCTCACGCTGGACTTTGTTTATCCAGGAGATGGTGTGCTTTGAAAAGCAGAACACCTATTTTATGCAGGACACCTTGGATCAGTTTTGTATGGGATACATGTAGGTCCTGAGAAAGGAGGATCTCATAAAATACATAAACCAACAGAAATATTTTAGTAAAATCCGACCTTGAACCTTACATATTCAACATCACACAATTCAGAAAAGAGTGGAAACTCTGCATATAACACGTTCCCTTTAGTGTAATTATGTTTTCTATGCCAAGGATATAACTGTTTAATTTCTTCAATATATATTATTCAAGGCTCAAGGTCATTTTCAGACAATATGCTTAGATGTCTCACCTTTGGGGTTTTAGTTTTTTGTTATTGTGGAGTAAGAGATTCATTTATTATAATGGACAGACGTAACACATCTGTAATCTGTGTGTGATGCAGCCCATAGTAAAAAGTGAAACTGGAGGAGTATTCCCCCGAGTACATCCACTCATTTAAAGTATCTGATGCAGTTCTTCTAATTTCACAATCAGCATCTGATGTAGTTCTAATTTTCCAATCAGCATCTGATGTAGTTCTAATTTTCCAATCAGCATCTGATGTAGTTCTGATTATCCAATCAGCATCTGACTCAGTTCTTCAAATTTTCCGGCTGAATAATGGGCGGGGTGTACAGCTTTATTGCTGCTGGCTTTCAGACGGCTGACTGCACATGTCATCCATCATTCTCAGTGTGGTTCTGCACATGCCATCACGGGCACACGCACCTGCCAGCAGAACGCACTACCGCACGTCTTAAACAGGCACGCTTCTGCTAATGTGCCCAGCGACTTTACACCAAACAAGGGCAATATAAATATTTAATAGTAATAAAAAATCGGGTTTAAACTGTAATGGTCTACTCATCTGCATTATTGGGAAACTGATACTAGGGCCTGGCCCGCGATGATTAATCTGCAAATTGAATGATCTCCATCTCTCCAGCTCTCTGGGGCTCAGAGGGAGCCATCAGTTGAGTGAGTCTGAGTGCAGATGGTGGTTTTTAGAGGGCCCTGTGTTTCCTTTCGCCTCTGAATGGGCATGAGGACTGCCTATTGATTATGCTGCATCTTTTTAGAGGGAAACTGGGCTATTTCAAGCTCCGCTAAGGCCTCTCTTCCTGCTAATCTAATCCCTCAGCAACCCATGTGGTCATGCCTTCCAAGAAAGCTGAGCTCCCTGTGTAACCTTATACCAGCCAGTCCCCAAGGAGCCAGAGATAGGCCGGGCTGTGCGTGTGTGTGTTCGTGTGGTGTGTGTGTGTGTGTGTGTGTGTGTGTGTGTGTGAGAGTGAGTGTGTGCCTGTGTGTGTGGTGAGAGTGAGTGTGTGCCTGTGTGTGTGTGCGTGTTCGAATGCAAAATCACCATCATAAACGTTTCCATTTCTCTAAACAGACACACACACATTTCCCTAACACACAGCTACAGGGAGTCCTAACCTCTGTCAACACATCTGCAAAGAAGATATATTTATTCAGAATTGGTCTCTATCCTCGCCTGAATGCATCCTCCTGTACACTCCCACAGTGTCGCCATCTATCACAGGGGGATCTCTTTCCTTCCAAACAGGAAACAATACTGAGCCCACTCAAGTGCTGAGACGCATGGAGACACTTAACACTGCACAAAGACCAGGACACGTTACACTACACACCGAACAGCATCCTGACCCTCACTGCCACTGTCTCAACGTATTCCTCCCTCAGACCCCATTACTCTTACTTCACTAAAGCACACATAAATACACACACTTTCACTCACGTCTCACGTATGCACACACACTCTCTATTCCTTTCTCACATACTTCAACTCTCAATCTCTCTCAAACACACCCCGTTTCCCACAACCTCCATTCTCTTTAGCTTGGTCTCTCGCTCTCTCTCTCTCTCTCTCTCTCACACACGCACACACACCGCACACACACCGCACACACACACACACACACACACACAGAGGACTCTTTTGCACTTTGTTTGCAGGCCTGAAACCCAAGCCGCCTCAATTGGCAACATCTTTCATTCGCCGGTCCTGCTGAAGCATTAGCTGCAACTGGATCCGTTCCGGGCCCCTCTCCCAGCCTCCTGTTACCGGGTAAAAGTGGGGCAGCTCGGCCAGGGGCAGGCCACGGCCCACTCCACTCCCTGCAGGCAGGGGGCAGCACCAGCACCACCACAGCGACAGATACAGCACAATCTACAGGAACCTGAGCAGCAACACCAGACACAATCCACACAAACCTGAGCAGCAACACCACCAGACACAATCTACACAAACCTGAACAACACCACCAGACACAATCTACACAAACCTGAACAACACCACCAGACACAATCTACACAAACCTGAGCAGCAACACCACCAGACACAATCTACACAAACCTCAGCAACAACACCAGACACAATCTACACAAACTTGAGCAACAACACCAGACACAATCTACACAAACTTGAGCAACAACACCAGACACAATCTACACAAACTTGAGCAACAACACCAGACACGATCTACACAAACCTGAGCAACACCACCAGACACAATCTACACAAACCTGAGCAGCAACACCACCAGACACAATCTACACAAACCTGAGCAGCAACACCACCAGACACAATCTACACAAACCTGAGCAGCAACACCACCAGACACAATCTACACAAACCTGAGCAGCAACACCACCAGACACAATCTACACAAACCTGAGCAGCAACACCAGACACAATCTACACAAACCTGAACAGCAACACCACCAGACACAATCTACACAAACCTGAGCAGCAACACCAGACACAATCCACACAAACCTGAGCAGCAACACCAGACACAATCCACACAAACCTGAACAACACCACCAGACACAATCCACACAAACCTGAACAGCAACACCAGACACAATCCACACAAACCTGAGCAGCAACACCACCAGACACAATCCACACAAACCTGAACAGCAACACCAGACACAATCTACACAAACCTGAACAGCAACACCAGACACAATCTACACAAACCTGAGCAGCAACACCACCAGACACAATCCACACAAACCTGAACAGCACCCCAGACACAATCTACACAAACCTGAACAACACCACCAGACACAATCTACACAAACCTGAGCAGCAACACCAGACACAATCCACACAAACCTGAGAACCCTCACAACTTGAACACAAAGGCACTGACACCAAGAGAATGTAACAGAGTTTTCTGTTTTTCTTTAGGCGATGGTGGCAGTACAGAGTAAATACTGTGGCCACGGTTTACTGCTTCAAGCCACGAAATTTCATGTCTCTACCAAGTAGAGAACTTCAAATAAGACAACAATAAATAGCCCTTCCGTGTTATTTATGTTATGCAGATTGGTACACGGATCATAGCCCGTGCTTCAGAAAAGCTAGTGGCTGGTGGAAATGGGACCTTTGTGTAGTCTCTCCCCTGACAGACTACACAAAGCTCTTGGACCAATGAGCTGCAAACTTTCCATAATGTATAATGATGACTATCACGGCTAATGGTGATAATAAACTGCAATCAAAATCATTTACTGTGAAATTGGCGTCCCCGTCAGTTTGGCTACCGGCCCCCTCCTTCAAAGGGCCTGGGGCCGCGGGTTTCCCCGACTGGAGGAACCGGGGAGTTTTTCCTACGCCCCCCCCGCACACACACACACACCCCCCCACCCCCCAACCCCCTCGGACTCAAATAATTGTCTTGGGTTTCCCTCCAGAGCCTGGGACGGGCTCCCTCTGCTCCTCTGACATGGAGAGCACACACAGAGGCCCTGGCTAATTCAAAGTGAAGAGATAACTGCAGGACCGTTCGGCTTCGTTTCCAGCCGGGAATGCGGGAGTTCTCCTTTCCCCTGCAGCCGAGTGGAGAGCTCGGGATCGTCAGGAAAGGAAAACAGTGGCGGTTCCAGGCAGCAGCTATCTGCAAACGCGCCGGTGGAGAACCGGGCTGGACCGGACACGCAGCCTGCGGGCCGGAGGCTGGGGCGGGGGCGGGGGCGGGGGCGGAGATGGGTGGGGGGCGTTGGCTGGGGAGAAGGAACATCAAGAGTTTTCCTTGAGAAAAGCAGCGTTGCCATGACAGCACAAACCTCACGCAGGACAGCAGGACAAAGGAGCCTCGCGTCTCTTCACCTGGCCTGGAGGTGCGCTTCACAATGGAGCCGTTTGGAGAGGGGGGATTACTGCGGCTCTGTCCAGCCGTCTGCTGATCCTCTGTTTGTTGGTGTTTGTGCAGCTGGTGCCCGGGAAGAGAGTATGACACGTGTGTGTGTGCGTGTGTGTGTGCGCGAAAGAGTGTGTGTGTATACATGTGTGTACCTAGCTTTCAATGGATAACCCACCACAGATGATGTTGTTGCTATGTCATTACAGTTTGTGTATATACACAAAAACATAAGCCGTGTCTGGCCTCGCTCGCTCGCACGCCCGCACGCTCGCTCGCCCGCACGCCCGCCCGCACACACGCACGCCACCTCCTGCCTGTCAGCTCAGGCCTGTGCTGCCTCGTTCTGCTGCTCGTTTGGTGGCCCTCAGCATGGCTCCACACTGACTGTCCGCATGTGTTCTACAAAGACTCAAAGGACCCTGCTCTCCGCAGCTACAAGAGCCCTGCCGTGCTTTAGAAAGGCATCAAATCAGAGCGTGCAGGAGGGGGCGGGACGCAGCGGGGGCGGGACGCAGCGGGGGCACGCCCCTCCGTCACGGAATCCCCCCCCCCCCCCACGCTGGCCGCTGATTACCGCACAAAGGACAGGAGTGCCCACCTGCTGCTGCCCCATTTGTCAGGGGTCCCGTCTGCAGGTCAGCCACGGCGGGCCGACCCCGGGGTGGGGGGGGACCCCGGGACCGGGACCGAGACCGCGCCCGCCGCGGCACCTGTCCCACCCCCGCGGTTCCACGGCGTGATGGTTTTCACAGCGCGGGACATCAAAGGCCTGCCCCGCCCCAGGACAGCCCCAGAGAGCGGACGGAGACGGCCCCATAGCGGGCCGCCTTCACAACCCCGCACCGTCACAGAATTATTACCCCAAAGGCCGATTCGTGCCGCTCGGGGTCCACGTCCTGCCAATGCGCCACTGCTGTTTCACTGTGTGATCTAAGCTAGCCCTTTACCCTTTAAGAGGTGAGATCACAAATATGAGATTAGAATGCTCTCAACTGAACATTCTACATTACTTTTTCCTTTACTGGCATTTCGAAGTACACTTACTAGACATATTAGACTCACAACATTTTACATAGTATCTACACTGTATCCATTCTTACAGCTGGCTATATACTGAAGCAATGCAGGTTAAGTACAACAACAGTGTCCTACCTGGGAATCAAACCTGCGACCTTTCTGCCGCATCATTCTAACGTTGTAACAGTCACTACGAGTGACTGAAAACAATGGAGTTCTAGAACACTTAGAAAAAAGAATTCCAAAAAACCTGCTCTTCAAAGGATTAAATTGTAAACAGAGATCCCCAACTGTTCACACAAAGGTTGCTCACTTCTTTGCCTTCGCCACTTCTCAAGCAGCCCAAACCACTGCAGCATCTTGACTCCAGAGCAGTCTTAAAATGAACAGCTCTCCATGCTCTGTTTGTGTTACAGAGCAGAGGCTCCACTGGGGCCCATGAAGCTCTCTGGCTAACTGCACGCTCTCTTAAGCGTCGGTCCCCTGTGGCCCCCAGCAAGGCTCGTTAGCCCTCGCCTCTGACGTCTGCAAAGCAACTACGCTTCCCAGAATTCCAATTCTGCGTGGCAGGAAGCGGGAGCAGAGCCTCGTCCGTCCCACTTTGTCATCCCCCGGCTCCGGACGTCACAGGGAAGGGGAACCGCGGCTTTAAAGTGTTTATATAAAGGGCCTGATACAAAAAAATCCCACGGAAGTCAGCCCTGTTCTCATGGTCCCTGACACCCATGGCTGAATATGGGTCTGGTGCAGAGGACGCACCATCAAACACAACTGAAACATCATAGGTTTGGCCGGATATGCATGTGTAAGGTACAAGTACAGGACAAGTATTTTTTAAATAAAAATGGGAGAAAAGCGTCTGGCACTTCAGGAGCAGGGCTGCTCTTGGGGCCCCTGTCCCCTGTAAAGAGCAGGAGCAGGGCAGTCCTCGGGGCCCCTGTCCCCTGTAAAGAGCAGGAGCAGGGCTGCTCTCGGGGCCCCTGTCCCCTGTAAAGAGCAGGAGCAGGGCAGTCCTCGGGGCCCCTGTCCCCTGTAAAGAGCAGGAGCAGGGCAGTCCTCGGGGCCCCTGTCCCCTGTAAAGAGCAGGAGCAGGGCTGCTTCGGGGCCCCTGCTCCCTGTAAAGAGCAGGACAGGCAGTCCCGGGCCCCTGTCCCCTGTAAAGAGCAGGAGCAGGGCTGCTCTCGGGGCCCCTGTCCCCTGTAAAGAGCAGGAGCAGGGCAGTCCTCGGGGCCCCTGTCCCCTGTAAAGAGCAGGAGCAGGGCTGCTCTCGGGGCCCCTGTCCCCTGTAAAGAGCAGGAGCAGGGCTGCTCTCGGGGCCCCTGTCCCCTGTAAAGAGCAGGAGCAGGGCTGCTCTCGGGGCCCCTGTCCCCTGTAAAGAGCAGGAGCGGGGCCGTCCTCGGGGCCCCTGTCCCCTTTAAAGAGCAGGAGCGGGGCCGTCCTCGGGGCTGTTCTCAGGGCCGTTCTCGGGGCCGTTTCTCGGGGCCCCGTGCTGCGGAAGCCTTCCTTTAACGCAGAGATCCCGCAGTGCCGACCGGCCTGGGAATCGGCGGCACAGCCACACACCTGCTGGGTGATTTGTCATTATAGTGGGGTCAGCGCTCAGCTGTCACCCCCTAATCACCCGTCCCGCCCCCACCCAGATCCTCCAAAAACACCCCCAGCATTCCACACTCAGCTCCAGTTACCAAGCCCCTCCCCCCAGTGTGTGTGTGCGTGTGTGTGTGTGTGTGTGCGTGCATTCACAAGAACAGTGTGTGTGGCAAGAGTTGCATGTCTGGCTTTTTTAAAAGCAATTTTACATTTTTGCATTCCAGCTGTGACATTTATGAGGGTAAGGGTAACTAAAGGGTAACTAAAACTGGGTATCTGCGATTGCAACTGCATGCGTATGTGCTGCTGTATGTGTATGTGTGTCTACGTGAATCACTAGAACTATGTATCAACATCAACAGTTTAACTGTTAGTACATATGTGTGTGTTCACAGGTCAGGAGCACAGACCAAAACAGGGCCCGCCTGTTGAAAAAAAACACACACACACGCACACACGCACACACACGCTGATAGCGCCCTCACCATCGGCTCTTAATTACAGTGTTGACAGAGAAACACAGCGTCGTTTCAGTGACAGACGGTCAGTGCTGCTCGGGGAGCTGATATGAGGTGGGAATAAGCAGGGCGGAGCAGCGCTGTGACATCAGCGAGCGTCTCCGCATGAAGAGCACAGCCCCTCGCCGCACGCCTGTCACACCTGAGAGGTCCTCAGCCTCCCTTATTCAGAGCCTCTAAACCAGACCCATTAACATGGGCCCTACAGCACAGCCATTTACATTCTAATGACCAAGTCTTCTGCTCTGCCTCTTCCCCAAGCTCTCCATCTGCCAACTGCTGCTACTAGGACTCAGGTGGCTGAGGGACTGAGAAAGGCTGCAGTAACCCCTTCTGTCCTGTATGGGGAGCTAGAGGCTACCTGAAAGAGAGCTGGCCCTGGGATCTCAGGGTTGGCTGCGGGCGCCCGCGACACGCGGGCCACTCGACACCGCGGCGCGTGCGGCTCCCTGGCGCGTGCGGCTCCCCGGCGCGTGCTGGGCAGGTGCAGTGACGCAGTGACGCTACCAGCAGAGACGGAGGAGTGGCTGCCGGGATGCAGACGGAGGACGGCCCGTGCGGTAAACGGCAGCGCCGCAGGAGCTCAGGGAAGGGGACGGGCACAGGGACCGAACCGCGACCCGGTCGCTCTGCGTGGGGGTTCCCCTCCAGCTGCCCTGCACATGGGAGGCTAATTAGAGAGCGGGCAGGCCGCAGAGTCGGAGAGAGGGACCCAGAGCGATTACTGCCCTGACGAGTCTCCGTAGTGTGTGTGTGTGTGTGTGTGAGAATGTGTGTGTGTGTGAGAAAGTGTGTGTGTGTGTGTGTGTGTGTTGGTGTGTGTGAGAAAGTGTGTGTCTGTGTGAGAGAAAATGTGTCTGTGTGTGTCTGTGTGTGAGAAAGTGTGTATGTATGCGCATAACTGCGCAGGCAGGCTGAAGGATATACCTGTAGCATCTATGGCCAGCTAAAGGCTAGCAGCCCTTAGTGTTGGCCCCGCCCACTAAACAGTGCCTACAGTACAGACAGGGGATTTCAGTCTGCTGCACACAGGCAGGCAGATCCAGGTGGGCTGGATATAGCACAGCACTGCGGTTTCCAGCAGGAGGCTGAACACACTGCGGAGAGCCTGGCAGAGGCCCTGTGTGACCCCCCCACCCCCCCACACAGGCAGCCTCTCTCCACAGGGAGCCCCCCCCCCCCCAACCACCCCCCCACCCCCGACCCCCGTCGGCCCTGGCCTTGGACAGAAATAAACCAGGGGGCAAAATAGCAGTGCGCTTCCTAAACTTGTGTTTCTGCTTTTCTTTACCGGGTGGGGGATTTGGGATGGGGGATGGGGGCTAACGGGGCGCTACCGGAGACGAGCGATCTGGAGCGGGGCCCGGGGAGAGCCCCCCCCCCCCCGCTATCGGATCCGAGGACACGGGAGGACCGGCGCTGGCCGAGGCGTCCAAACCACAGGACCGCCGCGGGACCAACCCTTCGGAGAACTCCCAAAACTCACCGTGACCTCAGTCCTGCTGGGCGGCTCACGTGGGCGCGGCTCAGGTGTCCACAATAAGAGACACAAACAGCAGGTCTGTAGAGAGGCCAATGAAAACTAAACAGGGGGCCCAGAGCGGATCAGCCGCATACATACCTGCTTACAGAAGGGAAAGAGATAAGAGATGCCAATCGCTGCAGCCACACAGCCTGCAGTAAGCAGCAGGCAAACCTAACAATGAAACAGCCCTCACACAGCCACATATACCTTCTGTCAGTCTGTGATGCTATGTGGGACGCTGTTCGGACGACGGGCGCTTTGCAATTCAAATCTCTCTGCCCCAAAGCCCCGCCCACCCCTAGTTCCTGCTGTCTCATTTGTCTATGCAAATCACCCAGACGCGGGCTCCTGCTCTCAATCAGCACCGTCGCCAGGGCCCCCGAGGGAGCCCGGCCTGCGTAAACACTGCGCCGGCCACCCGCCCCAGGCCCCGCCCACCCTCCTGACGGACAGGCCACGCCATGCCACTCTCTACTCCCAGGCAGATCCTGGCTCTGCTCCTGCTGAATCTGAGGAGAGACGCCAAGCTGTTAGCGCATGCTAGCTAGCCTAGCGCCATGCGCGTGTAGAGCGAAGGGTCTCTTACAGCCCAACCAAGCAGCTGGGGGAACCCAGCCGTCCTTTTACTGGTGAGGAAAAGGAAGAAACTCAACCTGCTAAAGAGAATCCCAGGTGGGGAAATCTGATTTTCACACATTATTCATGGAAACGTAACAGTGAAGACCCTACTTTGATTTTGCAGTCATAATTCATGGTCATGTCTGCATTTATTGCCCTTGTGAAGCCAAAAAAAAACAAAACACTTCCTGATTATCAAAAAGGGTACTGCTTTTGTTGCTCAATAAGCACAATAACAATGAACGCCCATCTAAAAAAGAACCATTATTTACCCTGAAGCGACATCAAAAGCTTTTCTCTTCTCCATTGAGTTCACCTGGCCCCGCCCCGGCAGCCATATGAACTGGTGTGTCTACAGAGTCTGCCGCCGCCCGTCCCATAATTCCTGCATCAAAGGGCCGGCCCACATGAAAGAGCGGCGCTCCTCGGTGACCTGCGGCGCGCGGGCCCGTGGTTTGGGGGTGCCAGGGACGCCGTGTCCCTCCGCCCCCAAATCCCCCCCCGAGGCCCGTGAAATGGATTTGCACTCGGGCCGGGATCACAGGGCGGGGGCCGTATGGAAAAGCCATTGGGCGCAGAGGCGAGAAGACCCCCCCCCCCCCCCGGGGTCCGGCACGCGTCCCGGGCCTCGCCGGGCTCATGGTGAAGAAGACTTACGCGTCCGCCGGGGATTTACCGCCTCGCGGCTGGAGGAGGGGAGAGAGAGAGCGCGAGCCGGAGAGGAGGAGGACAGGAAAAACGAGCGTTTCAGTGAATTAAAGCAGGGAGTGTGGCAAAGGGGCAAGTAAACGCTGTCCGTTGTCCCGGGTCACCAGGCAGAGCGCAGACACACGGGTTGCTGATTGGTCCTGAGTGAAAGGCGTGGTTTGCTCCGAAGGGGCTTTGGCGGAATGGCGGGGCCAAGTGGATTCTGGGAACTTGGAGAGCGCCAGTCGGCCAGGCGGTCTGCCCGCCTCGCTTCAGTCCTTGAAGACCGGCCTGCTTCTCCAGGCCGAAGCCCCCCGTCTGAGCCCTGTACTGCCAGACTCTCCCTCCCACAGACAGGACCCATCACAGCTAGCAAGCGCGCTCAATGGAAACCCCTGACCAGCTGTCCGAGACACAGAGAGAGCACAGCACAGCCTCCGGCCAGGCACTGCACAGACAGCCATAAGGACCACAACACAATCACAGGCCGGGGAACAGAGGTCTTCTGACTAAGAGCTCAATGAGCATTTTTGGATCCACACAGCAAGTGCTGGAGATGGGCCTGGAACCCCTCCTAACCCTAACCCTAGCCCTCCTAACCCTAACCCTAACCCTCCTAACCCTAACCCCTCCCTTTCCTGCTGCTGAACCTCTCAGACACATCTGTTCAGCTGTCTGCTACAGTCTCCTATCTGCTCCGAGCTGCCACAGCCCCAGTAATTAGTCACCGTATACGTTCCCTCTGGCCAATACTGCGGGGTTTCGTGGATAAAGGGCTCAGATTCCACACATCTGCTCTGTCCGGCAGGGAACGGCCTCGCTCCGGTCCCCCAGTCAGGAGGCTGGGAGCAGGGCTTCAGAGAAACTAACCCTCACTGAGCAGAACAGAGTGAGTGTGTGTGTCTGTGTGGGGGTGCGTGTTAGCGTGTGTGTGTGTGTGTGCGCGTGTTAGAGTCCGTTAGTGTGTGTTTTAGTGTGTGTGCCTATGTATTAGTGTGTGTTAGTGTATGAGTGCGTGTATTAGTGTGTGTTAATCTGTGTATGTGTGTGCATGTATTAGTGTGTGTGTGTGTGTGTGTGTGTATTAGTGTGAGTCAGAGTGTGTTTGTGTGTGGGTGTGTATGTGTATTAGTGTGTGTTAATTTGTGTATGTATTAATGTGTATTTGTGTGTGTGTGTTAGTATGTGTGCGTGTGTGAGTTAGTGTGTGTGTATTAATGTGTGTTAGAGAGTGTGTGTGTGTTAGTGTGTGTGTATTAGTGTGTGTCAGAGTCGCGTAGCGTGTTTTCAGTCTGTGTGTGTCTTACCTGGGTGGGTGGTGTGTTAGTGTGTGTGAAGTGTGTGTATAGTGTGTGTGTAGTGTGTGTATAGTGTGTCGGCAGCTGTCTCTTAGCTCCTCTCTCTCTCTCTCACACACCTGACAGAGCGTCCAGGAGAGCGGGTGACCTCAGCCCAGACGGCGGGGGGATCTCCAGGCACAGAAACATTTATCAGAGCCATTATGGCCTGGGCCCGAGCCAAGAGGCCCCATTAGCCCGGGGAGACGCCTCTCTCCCTGCAGCCGCTCGCACGGGCCGGAGCCTCAGCTCCTCAGCTCCTCAGCTCCTCAGCTCCGCCCACGGACTCCGCCTTTCAGCGCGGGTCCCTCCGGCCCGGCCCGGCCCGACCGCGGGCAGCCGCGCGTGGGGCTGACCAGGCTCCAGATGGAGGGCTGAGAGGAACCGGCCTGTCCCCCTTTGAGCGCGTTACTCTGCCTGGGTACAGTACCAGCGGGTCACTCCACTCTTTACGGAGGCCCCATGTCCACAGGGTCGGGTGGGACTGAAGCCCTCGTAAGTCGTGGTCTCTGTGGGACGGGTGCCAGAGTCTCCGGCCTTTTCAGTTATTCAGTGAGGAACGGCCACAGAATTCCCTGCCGTCTGAAAAAGCGCCAACAATCACGGGAACGCGCCCACATTTGCTCAAATGTGCCCACAGCCGCTACAACAGGCCTACAACCGCTATAAGGCGCCTACAATGGCTGAAATGCGCCAAACAATCGCTAAAACGCGCCGGAGTTCGTGCAGCTCGAAGAGAAGGGAAAACCCAGGTCAGCCGCATCCTCACAGAGACCCAAGACGCCGCACCGCCCGCCATTATCACCGGGCCCGAGTTACAGTCGCAGAGCCGCAGAGAGTGCAGCCCACCTCCGCTCCATACTACAGTACAACCACAACCCCCCCACCTCAACCTCCCCCAGCACCCCCCAGCCTCCCCCAGCCTCCCCCAGCCTCCCCAGCCTCCCGCAGCCCCCCCAGCCTCCCCCAGCCTGGAGAAATGGCATAATAGCATTTCCTGCGCGGCTTCGCGGCGTTCCCAGGAGAGCAGCTCCAGACTAAATACTCTCTCAGCTGCTCCACTTCTCCGGCTGATGAAAGACGACTGCTTGACAACTGCTCCCAGCAAAAACCTCACTTTTTCCACCAATTAAAACGGGGTGGGGGGGTAGGTGGGGGGGGGGGGCAGAAAAACCTTCAAAATATTATCCAGATTGGCATTTAGCGCTGAGCCATTCCTGTCAGTTAGATGAAATAATCTCGGAGGGCGGCGCCAACAAAAACAACTGCGCTTTCTTGCCTTCATTGTCAGCACTTGAGGTTTTAGTGAAATTTCGTGAGCCGCCCTGCCAATTCCTGCCTCTCTCTGGTCCTTCTGCTCTTTTCCCTCCGTCTCCTCCAACAGTTCCCCCTCTCTGCAGTGGAATATTCAAGTTCTCACTGCCTTCATTACTGAGAGCAGAAGTAATGCTCAAAAGCAAGTATACACAGCATATAAGAGTCACACGCACACATGGGCACATACGCACAGTCATGCCCCAGCACAGCAGCATCCACTTACATTCAGGCTAGTGCAGAGGTCCTCTGTGTGTGTGTGTGTGTGTGTGTGTGTGTGTGTGCCCACTGCAAACTCATTTCCTCTCTAACTAACATTAACTGAGCTCAGTGCTAAAACGCATAGACACTCACACACAGACACAGACACACACGTATGCACGCACGCATACACGTAGACAGACATAGAGACACACACACACACACACACACACACACACACTATCGGCGGGGCCTCTGAGCCAGCGCGCGTCAGTGTAAACCGGCCTTTGGCTGCCAGGAAGCGATCGATCGCGCGCCTGATCCGCCCGTCTCCTGAAGCCTCCCTGAGCCTCGGCCGCCGGGCAGCCCTCCCCGCACACGCCCTTACAGTAAAGCAGCGCTACACACGCCCTACCGCACACGCCCTTACAGTAAAGCAGCGCTACACGCGCCCCACCGCACACGCCCTACAGTCAAGCACGCCACCCCGCCCTACCGCACACGCCCTTTCAGTAAAGCAGCGCTATAAGCTCCCTACCAGCACACGCCCTTTACAGTAAAGCAAGCGTACAGCGCGCCTACCCACAGGTCTTACAGTAAAGCAGCGCTACACGCGCCCCACCGCACACGCCCTTACAGTAAAGCAGCGCTACACGCGCCCTACCGCACACGCCCTTACAGTAAAGCAGCGCTACACGCGCCCTACCGCACACGCCCTTACAGTAAAGCAGCGCTCGGCGCGCCCTGCCGCACACGCCCTTACAGTAAAGCAGCGCTACACACGCCCTACCGCACACGCCCTTACAGTAAAGCAGCGCTACACGCGCCCCACCGCACACGCCCTTACAGTAAAGCAGCGCTACACGCGCCCTACCGCACACGCCCTTACAGTAAAGCAGCGCTCGGCGCGCCCTGCCGCACACGCCCTTACAGTAAAGCAGCGCTGCACGCGCCCTACCGCACACGCCCTAACAGTAAAGCAGCGCTGCACGCGCCCCACCGCACACGCCCTTACAGTAAAGCAGCGCTGCACGCGCCCCACCGCACACTCTGCCCCCTCAACCGCACACTCTGCCTCCTCAACCGCACCCCGATCCCCGTCTCTTCAGCACACTCCACGGCCCTGACCCGTCTCCGGGTCTCTGCAGCAGAGTGCATTATGGGTAAAAAAAGCACAGACCGGGGCTGAATTAAGGCTTTCATCCAGGTGGACCAGACACTTCACACGCCCTGCTTCAGCAGCGAACACCACAAACCCGTGGAGAGCGGCTGCCTTCCACCACAAGGGTCATTAGCATCGTGGGCTAAAAAGGGAGGAATGGAGCAGAGGAGTCTTCCCAGGGAAAAAAGCCCACTATGGCTCCTGAATACTGCATTCCAGATGAGCCGTTTATTCTTGGAGCATCGATGTGCCCCGCAGTCCAAATAAAATCCATACAGCGCCAGTGCTGACTGGCTGAGTGATCCCGCGGGACGGTGACTGGTCAAACCATCAACCCGGCGAGAGAGAGAGAGAGAGACGGATTCAGGCTGATGGGAATTCTCCGCCTCGTCACCCGGCAACAGTTCTCCCGGGGTCAGCTGGCACCTGCAGCCGGGCTGGCGCACGGTGGTGTGGGTGACAGACCGAAGGAGGGCGTCCCGGCGACGGGCGCCCAAACATGGGGGGAGGAAAGAAAAGAAAAACAAGAGTGCAGAAGAGACAGCGCAGGGCTGTTACTCCAGAGGAGGAGGACAGCGACCTCAGAAGAGACAGCGCAGGGCTGTAACTCCAGAGGAGGAGGACAGCGAGCTCAGAAGAGACAGCGCAGGGCTGTAACTCCAGAGGAGGAGGACAGCGAGCTCAGAAGAGACAGCGCAGGGCTGTTACTCCAGAGGAGGAGGACAGCGAACTCAGAAGAGACAGCGCAGGGCTGTTACTCCAGTGCAGGAGGACAGCGAGCTCAGAAGAGACAGCGCAGGGCTCTTACTCCAGAGGAGGAGGACAGCGACCTCAGAAGAGACAGTGCAGAGCTGTTACTCCAGAGGAGGAGGACAGCGAGCTCAGAAGAGACAGCGCAGGGCTGTAACTCCAGAGGAGGAGGACAGCGAGCTCAGAAGAGACAGCGCAGGGCTGTTACTCCAGAGGAGGAGGACAGCGAACTCAGAAGAGACAGCGCAGGGCTGTTACTCCAGAGGAGGAGGACAGCGAGCTCAGAAGAGACAGCGCAGGGCTGTTACTCCAGAGGAGGAGGACAGCGAGCTCAGAAGAGACAGTGCAGGGCTGTTACTCCAGAGGAGGAGGACAGCGAACTCAGAAGAGACAGCGCAGGGCTGTTACTCCAGAGGAGGAGGACAGCGAGCTCAGAAGAGACAGCGCAGGGCTGTTACTCCAGAGGAGGAGGACAGCGAGCTCAGAAGAGACAGTGCAGGGCTGTTACCCAGAGGAGGAGGACAGCGAACTCAGAAGAGACAGCGCAGGGCTGTTACTCCAGAGGAGGAGGACAGCGAGCTCAGAAGAGACAGCGCAGGGCTGTTACTCCAGAGGAGGAGGACAGCGAGCTCAGAAGAGACAGCGCAGGGCTGTTACTCCAGAGGAGGAGGACAGCGAGCTCAGAAGAGACAGTGCAGGGCTGTTACTCCAGAGGAGGAGGACAGCGAGCTCAGAAGAGACAGCGCAGGGCTGTTACTCCAGAGGAGGACAGCGACCTCAGAAGAGACAGCGCAGGGCTGTTACTCCAGAGGAGGAGGACAGCGAGCTCAGAAGAGACAGCGCAGGGCTGTTACTCCAGAGGAGGAGGACAGCGAGCTCAGAAGAGACAGCGCAGGGCTGTAACTCCAGAAGAGTAACAGAGGAGGAGGACAGCGAGCTCAGAAGAGACAGCGCAGGGCTGTTACTCCAGAGGAGGAGGACAGCGAGCTCAGAAGAGACAGCGCAGGGCTCTTACTCCAGAGGAGGAGGACAGCGAGCTCAGAAGAGACAGCGCAGGGCTGTAACTCTGTTAGAGAGCAGCTCCAGCGGTGCGCTCCCCTCTCCGGACAGGAAGGCCGCGGAGGCAGTGACCAGGGGAAGCGTGTTTTTTTAACGTGGAGAGCTGAGCGGACACTTTCTCTCTCTCCCGCTCCGCAATGCACCCCATTGTTCCCCCAGTATTGAAGCAGCTGTCTCTAATAAGCGCAGCTCAGCAGATATTTATTCAGGTACGGAGCGGAGGGGAGGGGAGGGGCGTGACTCCTCTCTTTCCTGGCAGTCCTGCAGCGGCCTGCGCCTTTTTTTGGGTGGGGGGGGTGGGGGGGATGAAGGAACTTGGTGAGAAAGCATCACTCCTTTAATGAAAAGCACGCCCCGCTTCAATGACTTCCTGTTCCAGGGCCGCCGTCGGCCTGCACCAGCCCAGAGCCGTGGGGAGCAGGGCGGGGGAGAGGGGGTGGGGGAGGGGGGGGGGGGTCTCCCCGCGGACCCCGTCCAAGACAAATCACCGCAGGCCCCGCCGTCGCCGGGGACGACCGCCCCTGACCAAGACAAACAGCTCAGGAAACCCCAGAAGAAACCCCGTCCGCTTCACAGTCAAACACACCGCGGATTCACCCGCGCTGACCTGAAGGGGGCAGCGCTCCCCAGCCTCGCTCCTCACACCAATGTGTGTGCGCGTGCGTGTGTATGCGTATGTGTGTGTGAGAGAGAGAGAATGTGTGTGCCTGTGCGTGTGTGTGTGTATGTGTGTGTGAGGGAGAGAGAATGTGTGTGCCTGTGCGTGTGTGTGTGTATGTGTGTGTGAGGGAGAGAGAATGTGTGTGCGTGTGAGCGTGTGTGTGTGTGTGTGTGAATGAGAGAGAGAATGTGTGTGTGTGTATGTGTGTGTGCGCGTGTGTGTGTGTATGTGTGTGTGAGTGAGAGAGAGAATGTGTGTGTGTGTGTGTGTGTGAGAGAGGTAGAGAGAATGTGTGTGTGTATGTCTGTGCACGTGCGAGAGAAAGACAATGTGTGCGTGTGTGTATGTGTATGCGTGTGTGAGGAGAGAATGTGTGTGTGTGTGTGTGTGTGTATGTGTGCACGAGTGTGTGTGTGTGTATGTCTGTGCACATGCGAGAGAAAGACAATGTGTGCGTGTGTGAGAGAGTGTGTGAGTGCATGTGTGTTGGTGAGAGAGAGACAAAGTGCGTGGGTGTGTGTGTGCGCACGGACGCGTGAGTTTGCACAAGGGCAGCAGGAGGGGCAGAAAGTGCTGTATTTCTGGAACTGCACACAATGCAAGAATGACAGTGACAGTTCTTGTTTTCCTACAGGGAGCATGGTGTTTCATGGGAGTTGTGGTTTAACGATCATCATCAGTGCTCGACTGCGCGTGACTCCCACTATGCCATCAGTGGGGCTTGTGCAAACTCCTTCCCTGACAAGTGGCAGAACGGTCTCTGGAACCCCTTTCCTCCAGAGGACTCCAATACTGCTGATACAGAACCCTCAACTGGCAACACGTTTATTTATTCTAGAGCTGACAGGCCTCTGCTTTAGACATTACCATCTCAATATTGATCAGGTTTATAAGGGACTTCAAACATCAGCAGTTCGCTGAATATATAATACAACAAACGATCTCCACACCTTGTTTCACTCAGTGATCTTTTCAGGGCTCCCACATTAAGTCACGTGACCCATCTGGCCTGAGAGGTATTTGGATATCCTGGAAACTATCGTCTGCACGAAGCCCCTCATGGTGATATACAATAGG